>NC_133141.1:41248916-41873916 GCF_048418815.1 Hemitrygon akajei
AGCACTCGGGAGGCAACATACCATCCTGGTGTCTCTTTTTTTGGCCACAGAATCTCCTGTCTGTCCCTCAGCTATCAAGTCTCCTATCAGTACCGCTCTGCCTGACTTTACCCTTCCCTGCCGAGCCTCAGAGCTGACCACAGTGCCACTAGCCCGACTGCTGCTGTGTTCTGATAGATCATTCCCCCCAGCAGTATCCAAAAGAGTAGACTTGTTGCTGAGGGGAATGGTCACAGTGGATCCCTGCACTGACTGCTGACTCCCCTTACTTCTCCTGGTGGTCTCCCATCTACTGGTTGAAGCCTGGACACTGGGTGTGACCATCTCATCAAAAGTCTGGTGAAGGGTCCTGATGAAGAGTCTCAGCCCAAAACAGCGACTGTTTGCTCTTTTCCACAGATGCTGAGTTCCTCTAGCATCTTGTGTGTGCTTCATCTTCAGCCTCCCAATTGATTCTGAGCACATCCAACACTAGCTTCTTGACCTGCTCAGTCAGGAAATGAAGTTTGGTTCCCTTTCCACAGATGCAGTCTTCGGGGAAACTGTCAAGAATCCTAAACTCCCACATCTGACAGGAGGAGCATTCCATCATGACTACTCCACACTGAAAAAATACTTTACAGTCAACAGGGAAAAAAAAGCTTACCTCTTCTTACCTCTGCCTCCACCTGTTCTCTCCAAAGCTTGATAGGCTAAGGCCTTCGCACTCGAATACTGGCACATTCCAACATTGGCCACTCCTTCCTTTTATTTGCTGCTGATTTTCGGCCTTGGATGCCAACACATACACATATGCGTAGTTGAAGAAGACAAGTCTAACCCAAAGCGGCTCCATTTGTATTCATTCTCTCTCTCTCTCTCTCTCTCTCCCCCCCCCCCCTCAACATTTGGTAGGCTCTGACACCTAGGTGTTTAGTACTCAGCCAGGTACCCCATCTGAGCCAGATTCCTCAACTTCAACAGCATATTTTTAGCTTCAAGATTGTTTCACTCACAAATAGAAACTTTAAACAATTTAAACAACAGAATTAATCTCAATTCCCATTCCTAATCAAGATGTTTCTCCAGTCTTATCTCAGGAACTAAGTACTTCCCTCCTTTTTGCCTCCAAAGGCAGTGAGATCACCAAATTCCTCCCATTGTCTATTCAAACTAGTTGCATGTTGTTGTGGGACAAATTCACAGGATTAATTGCAGCTAAGGCCACAGAAGTAGAATTGACTTTATTTTATTGACTTTATTTCTTACATCCTTCACATACATGAGGAGTAAAAATCTTTATGTTACGTCTCCGTCTAAATGTGCAATGTGCAATCATAGTAACTTATAATAATTTATAATAAATAGAACAGTCAATGTAATATAGAAATACACTCAAATCAGTCTGAAGGCCTGGTGGAAGAAGCTGTCCCATAGCCTGTTGGTCCTGGTTTTTATGCTGCAGTACCGTTTCCAGATGGTAGCAGCTGGAACAGTTTGGGGTTGGGGTGACTCAGGTCCCCAAAGATCCTTCAGGCCCTTTTTCACACCTGTCTTTGTAAATGTCCTGAAAAGTGGGAAGTTCACATCTACAGATGTGCTGGGCTGTCCGCACCACTCTGCAGCATCCTGTGATTAAGGGAGGTACAGTTCCCATACCAGGCAGTGATGCAGCCAGTCAGGATGCTCTCAATCGTGCCCCTGTAGAAAGTTCTTAGGATTTGGGGGCCCATACCAAACTTCCTCAACCGGCTGAGGTGAAAGAGGCACTGTTGTGTCTTTTTCTCCACACAGCTGATGTGTACAGGCCACGTGAGGTCCTCAGTGATGGGGATGCTGAGGAACTTAAAGCTGTTCACCCTGGTCACCTCCGGACTAACACCTCACTCTTCATTTGGGGCACATGGCAAAGTACCTGAATAGGTCAAAGGGAACCCACTAGGCAAAGCCTCTGGCCTCAAACATCATCCTCCAAATGATTCAGACATGTGAATTCCCAAAATATTTGAGAATTATTATGATCTGGATGATTTTAGTTGGATTGGAGGAGTTTGTGAAAAGAGTAAATACATACAGCCACAGAATTACATACATCCCCCTGACAAACCATGTTCCAGCAGAGTGTCTGTTGTTGAGAAAGATGGAAATTATTTACATTTTATCAGAGACTGTGACATACCAGACTTCTGGGAAATTCATCCATTTCAGATTCGAACTATCCAACTTCTCGAACACTGCCAAAAATCTAAGCATGATATACATAGATTTAGGAAAGAGAACAGTAGAATTTCAATCCTCAATACTCTCTCGTTTGTCAAAAATAAAACTACCTTCAACCAAGACTTCAAAAGAGATCTTATTTTAATTTCCTTGGTTGGTAACGTAGTGGTTAGCACAATGCTATTACAACACCAGCAATCACCAATCAGGGTTCGATTGCCGCCATTGCTGTAAGGAGTTAGTACATACTCTCTGTGACCATGTGGGTTTCCTCCAGGTGCTCCAGTTTCCTCCCACATTCCAATGACGTACAGTTAATGTTAGTGAGTTGTGGACGTGCCATGTTGGTACCAGAAGCATGGGGACACTTGCGGGGTTGCCCAGCACAACTCTCGTTAATTTGAGTTCATGCAAACGATGCATTTTGCTGTGTATTCCGATGTATTGATGCACATGTGACAAATAAATCTAATCTTTAAATACTATTTCAAAACTGAGGTAATTTCCATCACCTTCTCAAAAGGGTCATTTCAGAGTGGATTCCTAATCCGAGGACTGCCAATTTTCCTAATCTAAACAAACATTTTCTCCATGGAAGGAGAGTATTTGGCCCATTGAATCCATAAAAGCAATCCAGCAAAGTAACAATCCTCCAAACCCTCTCCATAATGCTGTAAACTCTTTCATTTCAAGTACAGATTGATTCATAGTCAAGATGGAATTTCCCTCTACCACCATTCCTGGCAATGCACCCAATCCACTTGTACCATGAAGAAGCTTATTTTCACATCACTCTTAGCTCTTCTGTCGAACCCCTTCATTCTATGTCTTCCATTCACAACTTCCTGCCAACGTAAACAACTACTCTCTCATTCCATGATCCAGGCCCACATTGATTTTAAATATCTCAATCAGATGCCCTCTTAAACTTTTCTTTGCAAGGGTAACTCCACCTTCTCATCCCTGGAATCAAATCATTCTAAAAGCCTTTTCTGCCTCCTGTCTAAAGTCTTCACATCTTTGTTCATGTGTGAGACCCAGAACTGTGCACAAAAAGCCACACCAGTGTGGCACAAATATTCATTATGACTTCTTTGATCTTACACTATTTATAAAGCTCAAGCTTCTTCTTATGCTTTTATAACCAATTTCTTGGTCTGATTTGTTGCTTCCAATAAATAAAGCACATGCACTCCAAATCATATCGTTCTTGTACCTATTTTGGATTTGTAGAACTAAACTGTCAGTATAGATGTTTACATATTTAAGTGTTTACAAGTGTTTAAATATTGCAAACTATTTGAACTGAGCAATGCAAACCCCTCAGTGTTCTCTCCTGTACAGTTTTATTGTGTATCTTAGCATTTAAAATGGTTATTTGCTTAATCAAATCAAGTTAGAAGTACTAAACTGCCAAGAAAGATGCATTAAAATGGCTAAAAATAGGGGCCCAGGTTAGACTTTGCAAAGGTCTGACATCAATATCCTTCTCTGTACAGCATCATGTCCTGTAATCAATATCTCACTCAATGGCCTTCCATTCAACAAACTCCCAAAATTGAAGAGGTTGGAATTCATGGAGATATTACGTAACTGGAAGGTAGATCATGGTAGTGTGTTGGACAAATTCAGTAAGAGAGGGAATTAGCAGAGAATCAAATCAACTTGCGACAGAAGGAATCAATCAGGAAGAAAATCAGAGGAGATGCGGGCTGTTACGAGTGGAGGAAGTTAGTAGAAAGTGCTGCCAGTATGAAGATAAAAGGAAATTATCAAAAATATCAATCAAGGATGAACACAACCAGATGCAGGTGTACCAATCAGCAGGAACCCAACTAAGGGAAGAGGACCAGAGAACTCCAGTCAAGGCCACATTCAGTGTGCAAAGCCTGAACCTAATTGTACAGAACACTTTTGTTCAAATAACAATAAGGTCAGACTTTCATTATTACGCACACCTAGAGGCTTCCATTCGGGTAAACATCTTGCACTTGGGGGATCCAGAGCCATTTTCTGGAAGCATGAGGGATGAGCACTGAGTAATCAGTTATGTATTTGATAAAGGTCTATTGAACAGCAAACAGACACATTGCAATACTTAACAGAATTTCTACACTGTGATCTTTACATTAGTCTTCATCCCTTTGTTTCTCTTCCTTGCATCATTCTTCATATATCTTGAGCAATAGACCACAGAACAATGTAGCACAAAAGCACAAGAACAGGCTCTTTGACCCACAATGTTGTGCTAAACTAATTAAACTAGTAAATGCCAAACTAAACTGACTCCTTCTGCCTTCACAAGGTGCATATCCCACGTTTCTCTGCACATGCATGTGCCTATCTAAGAGACACTTCAATGTCTCTAGTATCTGCCTTCCCCACCCCTCCTGGTAGTGCATTCCAAGTACCCTCCACTCTCTGTGTAAAAAAATCATTTGAATTTGCCCCTCTCACCTTAAATGCATGCCCTCTGATATTAGACATTTCAACCCTGGGAAAAAGGCTGTCTGTAAAATCTATGCCTCTCATAATCTTATAAACCTCTGACAGGTCTTCCTTCAGTCTTTGTCACTCCAAAGAAAACAATCCAAATTTGTCCAGCATCTCATTATAGCACATAATGTTTTCCAGTCATAAGTAACATAATTTGAACAACTCTTCTGCCTATTTAGGAACAAAACAAAATTCCTCAGGAAATATTTTGTTGCAATTTATAGCTTGACTGCTCTCTGCTTCTGTGTTATTGGCAGATGTGATATAGCTATCCCATGTATACATGCAAATTAGCAGGAACAGGCATACATGTACTGACCCCTGCTGGTCTCTGCTGAAGTCCTACCACATACTAACATCCCTCCTCAGCCAAGTTTTCACAATTTTTAAATGCATTTACTTTAATCCAGTTCCAGTTTGTACCTTCCATTGCCAGTAAAATTTCCATAATTTGCTCTCCAACTACTTGGAAATCACTGTGGTTCTGCATCCTTAACACTCATAATGTCTCCCATACTCCCCTAAAGTTCAGCAGTCCTCGGTCCCTGTGCTCCCCTGAAACTTGCATGGGACTCCTGTTCACACACTCCGCTGCAATTCCACAGGGGCCCGGTACGCACATTCCTCGGAAACTTACCACGGCCCCAGTTTTCGCATTCCTCTAAAACTCACCAATTTTTCTAAATAAAATAATTTATTTTAATACTGTATGACCTCTTTAAAAAAGGAAACTGAAAGTGTGCTGGAATATTGGAAAAAAATAATATGCAATAGGTCCAAAAATCTGCTAATCCTTCGTCAAAGGGCCAAGCAAGCAGATTATTGTAATTTTTATTTATTAGGCTTAATTTTTAACATGGAACTTATCAAAAGCTTAATAAATAGTTGCATTAACTAAATAATGAATAGTCAATCAGCTTTATGTAATTTCATCAACAAAATTATTTAGGTTTGTTCAGGGTAAGTTACCATCTAAATCTGTATTGGCCTTCTCCTGTTATTTCCCACAAAACTGTTCCAAGCTGCCACTTGCAACGCTCTCCTTCAGTTTACATATTATTGATAATAGACCAATGAACCTCCAATTGTCAGAGTCAGATTTATTGGCCCATTTAAATTGATCCCAGGTGAGATGCCAAAGGAATGCATGTAAACTAAGTTCTCCTTCAGAACCCAAAGACATCATTCAACTTGTCTTGTTTCCACAACTAATCAAGTATTCTGCTCACAAGCCATTAAAAAATGGAAATAATAGCATTAGTATCAGTGAATAATAAAAAGCACAAAAATAATCTCAAACAATTGACTTTATAAAGTTGGAATCAAGATTGATACCTCCTTAGATGTATACATAAAGGACACTGGGCCTCCATTTTATCTCTCTGATGTTTACCAGTTACAGATAGAAACCCAGGTCTAAGGTCAGAGGCTAATAAGCCAGGGAACCAAAAATCAAGTCAGATAAGTGAGCTCAGAATCCAGGTCAGAGTTCAGAGTCTAATATTGTAAAGCAGTGAACCAAAACCCAAGTCAAAGGTCAGAGGTTAATATTATCCAGCAGTCAATTAAGAACCAAAGTCAAAGGTCACAGGTTATTTCTATGAACCAGTGAACCAAGAATCCATCTCAAAGGTCACTCAGAGTTGAAATCAGCACTATTTTATAGGGCTCCCACAATCCAGTTCATGCTCTCTTCTCGCTGCTGCCATTGGGAAGGAGGTACAGGAGCTTTAGGTTCAGGAACAGTTAAGTCCTTAAACCATCAGGCTCCTGAACCAGCATGGGAAACTTCACTCACCTCATCACTGAACTGATTGCACAACCTATGGACTCACTTTCAAGGACTCTACAACTCATATTCTCAGTATTATTTATTTATTTATTTGTCTGTTATTAATATTATTGGGTTTTTTGTATTTACATAATTTGTCTTCTTACACAGGTTGTCTGTCAGTCTTTGTGTGTAGTTTTTCATTGATTCTACAGTATTTCTTTGTTCTACTGTGAATGCTGGCAAGAAAATGAATCTCAGGGTTGTATATGGTGACATATACGTACTTTGATAATAAATTTACTTGGAACTTTGAACTTTTATCAGACTTTCTTCCGTAATTAATTATTTCCAATTATTTCCATCTTCACCTCCAACAATCTGTTAAAATCTAGGCTTGCCTTACACTGTCACCATCTTCTGTCTAACTGCTCACAGCAGATGACCTCCTGCATTACAGTCCAAGCCATTCACTACCAGCTGAAAGCAAGGCCTGAAGAAGAAAGTAGCTTTGCCCATCAAACCTCAACTGCCCAGCATCAACAGATCATTCTTCTAGCATGTATCCACTACTTGGAACTACAGCAGTACTATCACTGGTTCCGACGCACTCAAAACTCTCCTTCCACCCCTTGTAAACATCAGACACTGAGATGGACACCCAATAATTCCCAAACTCTACCTGCCCTCCTCAATTTAGCCATCCAGGTCCAACGGCCAGGGTGATTTCTTCATTAGCCTTCCAGCATGCTTTGTTGTCAAGCCTCAGGCATGGATTTTGACTAATTGGATTTAATGTTTTATTTCTAAAAGAGGTTAAAGGACCACACAAATAGTAGTCGGTATCTGGAATGAGGTGCCAGGGAAGGTGATGGTGGCAGGGACAGTAACAACATTTAAGAGATGCCTTGACAGGCACTTTGGATATGGAAGAGCAGGCAAGTGGAATTATGTTCAGCTTGGACATAATGGGCTGAAGGGCCAGTTTCTACACTGTACTGCCCTACAACTCTATGAATCTACTGAATAATCGCACAGAACAATAAAGCTGGATGTTGATTAAAAAAAATAAAAAACACAAAATGCTGGCAGAACTCAGCAGGCCAGACAGCATCTATGGGAGGAGGTAGTAACGACGTTTTGGGCCGAAACCCTTCATCACAATCCAGATCCAGTTCACCCTCCTGATGAAGGGTTTCGGCCCAAAACATCGTTACTACCTCCTCCCATAGATGCTGTCTGGCCTGCTGAGTTCTGCCAGCATTTTGTGTTTTTATTTATTTCCAGCATCTGCAGATTCACTCATGTTGCAGCTGGATGTTGAAATGGACTGTCAATAGATCCTGCTCTTCCTTGAAATGTCAGGTGTGTCAGCACAAGACTCTGTAAATTTAGGGTGTAACATTAAGAACTGTATCAAATACAATTAAACAAAAACTGTAGGGCAGTGTTCGCCTGTCAAAGTAGGTGCTGGATGGTCAGGCTGAAAATATATTAAAGCACAGAACACAGGAATACACCCTTAGGCCTGCAAAGACCAATTAAACTAATCCCTTCTGCTGACACATGGTCTATATCCCTCTATTCCCTGTATATTTATGTGTTTATCTAAAAGCCTCTTGAATGCCACTATTGCATCTGCTTCCACTACCACTCCTAGCAACACATTCCAGGCAAACACCACTCTGTCTCTTGCCCTGCATGCCTCCTACACTTACTTCTAATTCACAAATTTGTCTGTTTGGAGGTATTGTGAGATTGTAATCCAACTTCTAGGCTCCTCGGCCATGGGAAACAACCTTTCAAGCCCTCTTAAGGGTATTAATGACTCCACCACTGACTGCCCCAAGCCCGGCTGCAAAAGGAGGAGGTTGGGCACAAGGCGAGCAACCTCACCCCATAAAACTCAGAGCGACGGAAATGTCAACCAAAGCTCCAGAGGTCTCATCCCTGGGTGAGGAGGGAACTTCGAAGATGGACTGCTCCTGGGTACAACTTGGAAGAGTGGCCCAGGACAAAGGGCTCTGGCAAGCTGCTGTTGGCAGAAAGTAAGGGAGAGAGGGCTGAAAGTAAGTTAGTAAGAGTATTGCTGCAACAGACTGAAACCAGTCATCGGTCACTAGACCTGGCATAAAGGCAGCCTAAAAGAAGTCAAGTAATCATTTTCTTTTGGTGGGAATACCTTTTTCATTTGACCACAGAATAACATGACAAAAGGTCTTCAAATTGCAACAGTGACTCTGATTTTTGATTTATATTAAATCTATTTCTCTTTCCTCAGACGCTGCCTGCACCACTGAGAGTTTCACAATTCTTCAAGTCAAGTCACTTTTTATTGTCATTTCGTCCATAACTGCTGTACAGTACACAGTAAAAACGAGACAACGTTTTTCAGGACCATGGTGCTACATGAACAATGCAAAAACTACACTGAACTACGTAAACCAACACAAAAACTACACTAGACTACACAGAACAGTGCAGGCATTACAATAAATGATAAACAAGACAATAGGCACAGCAGAGGTCAGTAGGGAGAGCTGGCCGGCTAGGGTTTGCTTTTTCCCTGGCACGGACTCCTGCCCGCTCGCCTCGCTTCCACTTCCTCGTACACCGCTTATGACATCCCCACCTCCGGCCACCGGCATCAGGCGACTCCGAGGACTGCAGGCCCGATTCCCTCAGCAAGCTGAGGTCGCGCAATCTAACCAGCAGATTTTCATGAAGGTTCGTTTTTGGGTGATCTCTGTATTGTAGCAGTACCTGGCGATGGTAGATAGTCGCTCTGTTATCCATTGCCCTAAACCCTAATTGTGCCTTAAAATTAAATTTAAAAAACTAAATTAAATTAAAGCAAACTAAATTAAAGTAGCACCAGATCCGAAAGGCTGCTGCTGCCATGTGCCGCTCTGCCTACTGGAATTCTTCTGTTTTTATAACTTTTTGAAGACTTCCTTTAATTTTTTTTCATAAAAATCTGAGATACAAGGATCAGATCAGTATCACGAGTGGCACAGGAAGTTAATGGAGAAACTATGATGATGCCATGTCTCTGGGCGGTACTTCCCAGAGACAGTTGAAGAGGCCAACATTGGCAAAATATTCAGAATGAAATAGGGAGAGACAGTTGTGAGTGTTATGTTGGCATTGGAAGTGTGGCGATACTTGCAGGCTGCCCCCAGCACAATCCTTGCTGATTTGAATTGATGCAAACAATGCAATAAAGCTCATCAAAAAAATCTTCTAATTGGAGGAAATTATACAGTGACACTAAAGAAAAGCACTAAGATAGCAAGACAAACCGTGGTCACTATTTTTACTTAAAATACCTGCAAAAAAAAACTACCCATCAAAAGTTCAGGAAGAAAGGCACTATCACAAAGACTCCATGAGAAGTGCAAGTCATATCCATTTAGATTCAGACCACATCCGTGGTTTGTTACTTTCTTTTGCTACATCACTCCCCCTGCTGGTCAGTATCCCAAGTATACTGGATGAGCCCCAGAATTAGAATTGTTTTCACTGACGTATGAAGTGAAATTTGCTGTTTTGCAGCAGCAATACAGTGCAATACCTAAAAATGTACTATAAGTTACAATAAGATGATATAAAAAATAAATAAATAGTGCAAAACAAAAGCAAGAAGTTGTTCCTAAAATGTAGAGTGTGCGCTTTCAGGCTCCTGTACCTCCTCCCTGATGGTAGTAATGAGAAGAGGGCATGTCCTTAATGATGCGTTGCACCTTCTTGAGGCATCACCTTTTGAGGATGTCCTCGATGCTGGAGAGGTTAGTGCCCATGATGGAGCTGGCTAAGTCTACAACTCTCTGCAGCTTTTCCCAGTCTTGTTTCTTGGAGCCTTCAGTGACATAGCCAATCAGAATGGCCTCTACAGTAAATCTGTAGAAATTTGTCAGAGTCTTTAGTGACATGTCAAATCTCCTCAAACTCCTAATGAAATATAGCCTAATGAATTATTGGGCACCACAGGAAAGACAATAATTGCTGATTTTTATTATTTAAAAACAAAATTGCTGGAAATCTGAAATAAAAACAGAAAATGCTAGAGATAGTCAGTAAGCCATTCAGTAACTTTGGAAAGAGAAACTAAGGGGTCTTTCTCTTCCGGCGGGAGACAAAGCGCGGCTGTGGGTGAGGAGGCGATCCGGCGCCACAAAGAGAGAGGGAAGCATGAGTCTATTAAAAAATGAGATGACTCCCAAGGAGTTGCAGAAGAGAGAGGAAGAGGAGTTTAATATGGGGCCCCTCTCTGTTCTGACACAATCTGTCTAAAATAACACACAGATCCTTATTAACTGCTGGAACAATACGAAGCTGCTTGGCAGAGTCAAGGCCTTTGACGGGCATTGCAACATGGTGTTAGAAAACGTGAAGGAAATGTGGACCGAGGTACCCAAGAAAGGGAAAAAGCAAGAAGTCAAACCCCATCAACAAGGACTGATACATCTCTAAGATGTTCCTTCGAGGGGACTCCATGATTGTCGTACTTAGGAACCCGCTGATCACAGGCAAATGAATGCCATTTTCTGAGAGATTTGTAACGTATCACATGACATAAGCAAGCAAAAGTTAGGTTTTTGGATTTATTGTCTGTATCATTGTCCCAATGATATCTGTTTAGTATCTGTTTGATATCTGTTTGACCTTTGACAAGGTGCCACACATGAGGCTGCTAAACAAGACAAGAGCCCGTGGAATTATGGGAAAGTTACATACATGGATAGAGCGTTGGTTGATCGGCAGGAAACAGAGAGTGGGAATAAAGGGATCCCATTCTGGTTGGCTGCCAGTTACCAGTAGTGTTCCACAGGGGTCCGTGTTGGGGCCGCTTCTTTTTATGTTGTATATTAACGATTTGGATTATGGAATAGATGGCTTTGTGGCTAAGTTTGCTGATGATACAAAGAAAGGTGGAGGGGCCGGTAGTGCTGAGGAAACAGAGAGTCTGCAGAGAGACTTGAATAGATTGGGGGAATGAGCAAAGAAGTGGCAAATGAATTACAATGTCGGAAAGTGTACGGTCATGCACTTTGGTAGAAGAAATAAATGGGCAGACTATTATTTAAATGGGGAGAGAATTCAAAGTTCTGAGATGCAACTGGACTTGAGAGTCCTCGTGCAGGATACCCTTAAGGTTAACCTCCAGGTTGAGTCGGTGGTGAAGAAGGCAAATGCAATGTTGGCATTCATTTCTAGAGGAATAGAGTATAGGAGCAGGGATGTGATGTTGAGGCTCTACAAGGCACTGGTAGGACCTCACTTGGAATACTGTGTACAGTTTTGGGCTCCTTATTTAAGAAAGGATGTGCTGACATTGGAGAGGGTTCAGAGAAGATTCACTAGAATGATTCCGGGAATGAGAGGGTTAACATATGAGGACCATTTGACTGCTCTTGGACTCCTTGGAGTTTAGAAGAATGAGGGGGGACCTCATAGAAACATTTCGAATGTTGAAAGGCATGGACAGAGTGGATGCGGCAAAGTTGTTTCCCATGCTGGGGGAGTCTAGTACGAGAGGACATGACTTGAGGATTGCAGGGTGCCCATTCAGAACAGAGATGCAAAAAATTTTTTTTAGCCGGAGGATGGTGAGTCTATGGAATTTGTTGCCACGGGCGGCAGTGGAGGCCAAGTCATTGGGTGTATTTAAGGCAGAGATTGATAGGTATCTGAGTAGTCAGGGCATCAAAGGTTATGGTGAAAAGGTGGGGGAATGGGACTAAAGGGGAGATTGGATCAGCTCATAATGAAATGGCGGAGCAGACTCGATGGGCCGAATGGCCGACTTCTGCTCCTTTGTCTTATGGTCTAGTATCATTTGTAATAAAAACTATCATTTTGATGAAAAAAAATTTAAAAAAGGAAAGAGAAACTGAGTTAACATATCAAGTTGATGACCTATCAAAAAATTAAAGATCATCAAACATAAAACCTAATTCAGTTTCTCTCTGAATATTTCCAATAGTTTTTGTTTTTGTTTTAAAAAAAGTCCTCAATATGCAACACACACAAAATGCTGGAGGAAATCAGCAGGTCAGGCAGCATCTACGGAAGCGAATAAACAGTCGACATTTTGGCTCAGACCCTTCTTCAGGACTGAGCAGCGAGAGAATATGTAGATGGTCATTCAGGATACTGACAAATACAAGCTAATATTTCACATTGAAAATCTTATAGCTCGGGGAAGGTTGATGCCCCATGCTGTCTGTTGTGCTCAAGGAGAGGAACCTTGGAGCACATCTTGAGCTGCTGCCTGAAAACTCTTGGAGACGGCCGATACCACAGGAGACATGACCAGGTATAGAAGACCCTCGTGGAGGCAATCTTCTTAAGGATCAATAACAGTGAACAAGCTCAAGCCTGCAATCAAGCCATCGCCTTGTGAGAGATAGAGAGCAACCAGAAGCAAGAGTAAAGCCACCCACAGAGATTCTGGCACCTGCTCCTGACTGACCTAGGGAAACAACTGAAGTTCCCACAGCACTTTGTCAAGACCACCGTCAGACCAGACATCCTCATGGTCTCAGAGGCAGCAAAATACATCATCCTGCTGGAGCTGACAGTGCCATGGGAGAAGCTCTGGAGGTGCTGCCAGATGCGAGGAACTGGACAGTCTGTTGGAGGCCGGGATGGAAGGCAAAGAACATGCCTGTTGAAGTGGGCTGCCATGCCTTCACTAGACAATCTCTTCACAGAGCCCTCAGCGCATTGGCATCGCTGGTACAAGGAGGCAGAGAGCCATCAGAAACATCACAGAGGCAGCAGAGAAAGCCTCAAGATGGCTCTGGATGAAGAGAAGATGTGTCCCAAAGCATTGTGAGAAGTATTTTTCAATAAATAGTGGTGTTGAAAGAAATTAATAGGCCAATCAAATCCATAACAACTCTCAGTGGAGTGATGCTAATTTTGTGTTCCACCTCACCTTAGTTCCCAGTAATTTATTCTCTGATTTATACCCAGCAATTCCTTTTGCCATTAACTTACACTAAGTGGTAATTTACAAAAGTCAATTAGCCTCCATCATTGGGATGTGGGAAGAAACTGGATCAGCCACAGAGATAATGTGCAAACTTCACAAAACAGCACCTAGGTCGGGATTAAACGTGAGTTACCATGACTCCCATCTGCTGGGGTACTGAATGTCCTTCATCGTCCCTGGACTATCAGCAGTAATGGAGTCTCCAGCCTTCACAGATCACACAGGAAATACCCAGTCTCTACAGCCTTGCACTGAGAACCTTCAACACTCATCCCAAGTTCCAGCAGTTTTAGCTGAAACACCCTTTTTCCCTACCACCAGCTCCTTGCAAAAGACCTCTCAAATCTTGCTTCCTTAGCCTCATCATTAATCATCTGCCAAAACCCTTACTGTGTTTGACCCACAGCTTACAGACACTGATTAGCCTAATGTAATAAAGCTTTTTGTAAGATTGCACCTATAAAAAAACTTCACCTAATCACAAGACCAGTGTAGGTGATGATGATCATCTTAGTTCACCAACTCGTAAAAACACAAACATCATCCACACAGTCAACAAATGATGCAAGGGTTCTCATCTACAACTCTTTACCTGGGTCTCATTAGTTATTCTCCACCATTGGTACAATAGTGTCGCATTACAGCTTTGGCGACTCGGGTTCAATTTCCGCCACTGTCTGTAAGGAGTTTGGAAGTTCTCCTCTGACAGCGTGGGTTTCCTCTGGGTGTTCTGGTTTCCTCCCACATTCCAAAGATGCACAGGTTAGTGTTGGTAAGTTGTGAGCATGCTTGGTTGGCGCCTGAAGTTTGGTCGCATGGGTGTAACAGTGCAGCGCAGGCCCATTGGGCCAGAATTTTTAAAAAATATAAAATCTGCAGGTGCCTGATTGGTACTCTCGCCGTTGTGTCAGATTCTTCCCTGTTTCAAGTCTTACTGCAGGGATTTATGCACAGACAATGGTCTACATTAATAGCATAATGCTAGACTGTCTGTAACAGGGCCTTTTGGACAAATAATAAAACCAAAGACCTCTCTGTCCCTTCTGGAGAATTTAAGTGATCATATGGCTTGGGAAAACTCAAATGATTTCTGAACAGTCCACGGATACTACCTCACTATTTCTCTTTTGCACTATTAATTGACTTTGGGTGTGACTTAGAGGAATTTTTAATGTCTTGAACTGTACTGCTGCCACTAAACAACAAATTTCACATCATACTGTATGTCAGTGGTAATACAGCTGATTTTAACTCTTAAAAAAAGATACACCTTAATAGCAACAAGTAAAATCTGCCATGTGAATTACAGAGAACAAGAAGCATAAATGGTTTTCTTCTTCTTCCCCCACCCCTGTCTCTCTGCAAACCAGGGTCAGTGATTTACACAGTTCAAGGCAAAACCAGGGACCACTGCAGAGCTAAAACCCTGTGCCAGCTTCTAAATAGTGGCCACTATTTCTTGAGTTACAATTGTACTTCATTTTATCTCCTTTATTTCTTAATCTCGGCTATGGCCATTTGATCCCTGGAGCCCGAGGTCAAATACGAAAACCAAAAACTTGACTGCGGACAGTGAGTGAATAAAATGGGGAAAAAATGCAAGCAGTGCCCCTCAAATCTGCTCAGCTTCCTTGTGCATGAAAACTCCTTTTTGTCACCTCTGAAGCTGTAATTCATAGAGGGGGTAGAGTAGGCATTTGCTGCTGAAGTCAACAATTATGTAGATGTTGGTATTATGTAGATGTTATTATTTTATAGTTACTTTATATATTATAAAATATATACAACATTAATATATAATGTACCCTGTGTATGCAATGTACATTACTATATACAATATAATGTACATATGTGCGTGTGTGTGTGTATGTATATACAGTGAAACCCCGTTATAATGCGATTGTTTGGATCCATAAAATGTCATCGCGAAAAAAGCGGTGTCGCGCTAAATCAGGGTTCAAGAAAATCAGCGTTCACACTGATCCAATGTTGATCTAACATCCTAAAACACCCCTATTTTCAGGGTTACGGACGATCTTGGCGTTATTATTATGGATCCTTCATCAGGACTAACGGAAAAAAGAGATAGTAAGAGATTTGGAAAGTGGCAGAGGGAGGGAGAGATCTGAAATGATAGGAGAAGACAGGAGGGGGAGGGATGAAGCCAAGAGCTGGGAAGTTGATTGGCAAAAGGGATACAAGGCTGGAGAAAGGGGAGTATGGATTGATATGAACATGGATGGACATGGAGTCCAACGACTCATCGTGTTGTATCCAAATTCGCGTTAAATCGGGGCATATAAAATTGGGGTTTCACCGTGTATATATATATTAAAATGTGTTTTATAGTAATTCTTTTTTTGTTCCAATCCATGCCTGGTGGCACATTGGGCAGCAATTGACACTTCTTTAGCATTTATCTGTTATTTACGAGGTCGAGTTGCCAGCTCGATGCTCAACCCAGCACGGATGGAAAGTGTGCAATTGGCCAGACAGATTCGAACCCGGGACCAGTTGCCTCGAAGTACGGAATGGATGCCACTACACCACCGGCTGGCTTTTATGGTAATGCATATTATATAAGTTATACACAATCAATGGTGACGTGCGTGTGTGTGTGGGTGTGTATGCACGCACGCACACATGCTTGCACACGCGTGCGGGTCTGCACATCAATATGCTAAGTCTGCAGCTGAGCCTGCCCTCCAACTATCTTAGCCCTACTGAACTAAGTCCTGTCTATTGATGTAAAAGGGAATGTTGCAAAAAATAGTGTGAGAAAATAAAGTGTACATAAACAGCCTGATGTTAGGTAATGAGACACTACCATATTTTGACTTGCTCAACACTCCATCATGCTACATTGTGTGTACAAAAACAATATTACTGAGGATACAAATAATGATGACGGACCTTACAAAAGAGCATGTGGAATCAACACCATCAAATTCAAATGAAAAAGAACTGACAGAAGTATAATTGCATTACTGCTCACCCATGCAGTTTGAAACTATTAGTCTTGGTGTAACCAACTACACTGAGTAGGTGAGTAGGTTGAGACCTCAGCTCCAACATGGGGCTGCTTATGCTGCAGATTCCCTTAAATAGAGGGTGGAGGTGTACCCACAACCTGAAATATTCACTTCTACATAACCCATAGGGACAGCGCAGTCGTGTAGCATTTAGCATAACTCTATGGCAGCACCATCTATCTAAGTTCAACTCAAGGAGTTTGTACGTTCTCTCTGTGACTGCGCGGATTTCCTCCGGGTGCTCTGGTTCCCTCCTAAAGTCCAAAGACGTGCAGGTTGAAAGTCACAATTGTCATTTGGGGGTAAGTGGGCGGCGCTGGCTCATTGGGCCAGAAGAGCCTGTTTACTGTGCTATATCTCTAAATAAAATAAAACATAGTCGATTTTGAAAAGCTTTAGTTATGAATTAAATGCTTGCATCCTTTTCAGATTTGTGAGTCCCTGATAGCTTTTAGAAGGGATTTTATTATTGAGTATTGTTAGGATATGCAGTGTCCTACAGGTGCATAACTATTTCAAAAAAGCTAGTTTGCATTAAAGAGAGAGAGCGATCTGAGCCTATGACTCCTCCATGAGATGGACTCAATGGACCAGGTAACCTCTTTGCACACTATATTAGTGCATTTTTGAGGACCAAGTTGTCAGATCATTGCCAGACAAAAGCCAAAGGAGAAAACATTAAGAGACTATTAGATAGGCACATGGATGACAGAAAAATGGAGGTGGTGTTAGATTGATCTTAGGGTAGGTTATATGGGCCAAAGGGCCTGTACTGTGCTGTAATGTTCTATGTTCTAAAACTTTCCCCATGGAGGGGTTATCAGCTACACTGCCCTCACCATCCCCAAAAAATCACCAAGCAACCTTTCAGGGGACAGGATAAGCAGTAGTCTGGCAGCTGGTAATCTCTTTACTCTCAAGGGGCTAGGAATGTCCCTGCAAGGGGTAGCAAATAAAGCAAGATGGTCACTAGATAAATAAAATTGCCAAGGCTATAACATCTGTAGTCTCTTTGATGTTGCTGCTTACCAGACATCCCATCCTGCAAAAACTCATTTAAGGGAGGTAGCACCCTCCCCCCCCCCACCCCCCGTCGACCTCCAAGGGTGTATGTAATACTTTGTTTAGTGATTTTGTCTAATCTGTAAACCAAGTTGGGGATATGCAGAAAATGTGACAGTAAAATATGTACTTATATTATCATGGAGTCACTTTTTTATTCTATTACAACTTTAAGCAAGTCTACAGGGAGTTTGGCCTCATCACGTAGGACATCAATAGAGTAGCTCCTTAGCAGCTAGCCAGCTAGTTTAAATAACATTGGCTATGCTAATGAACGAATGACACCTGTTAAACTCCCCTCAACATGTTTTTTACATTTTAACCCACCATGGGCATTAGAAAAGTCACTGTTGCAAACAGTGCAGCGAGCAACACTGACATTATTTTTGAGGTTGATTTTAAAGCCCGCCCACAGGGAAAACTGATAGGTCTACTTAACACGAAGAGAGACCAATCAGGATGCTCGCTCTCACTTCCTCTCTCCCTCTCAAAAAAATCGATTTCCGGGATATTGTATATAATTTGCAGGAGTCAGGAAGCCGCTATCAGTATGTGGGAGACTCCCGGAACTTCCGGGAGAGGTGAGATGTCTGTGCTTACCAAGGCAAATAACACTGACTGATTGAGGCCTCTGTCAGTTAGGGTCAACCATGGATGTTGCAGCCTGGCTGTCTAGATATGCAAGCCTGGGCAGTACAACATAGAGAGCAAGCTGTCACCCATGTAGCAAGCTCCCCCTCTCCACGCATCTGATGAACACAAAGGAACAGTTTTTATTGTTCTTTTTTAATCAAGAAAGCATAGTACAAAGGAAGTTTGTGCAGTACATAACAAATATACAACTTGATGAAAGAGATGCACCTATGCTACAATTATCCTTTGGTTGCCTCCCTGCCCTGACCCACCCCTCCCAATTCCCATTTCCAAGCCATCATAAGGTTAAACAGCAGTTTATAACTTTGCTTTGAATAAAACAAAAAGTTTGGTTACAGATGAGTAAGTTCTTACAGAGCATCCATTATAGTAAAAGCTCAATCTAATAGCAAGTCTCACTTCTCTAACTAGTACTGGGAAGAACCTCTGAAATCATATTGTTATCTAAAATCGTTTTACATCTTTTCAAGATTTTTCTCATCATTGCACACTGGAATATGTAAATTCATTTCTATGATGTCTGAAGTATAAACTAGTTGGAAGGTGTCATTGAGAATTAAAAGTTTATTATGCTCATTCAGATATCTAGAATGTTGTCTTTACAATATTCAATGTAGTTGAAGTCCTGGATCTGGCAGGGAACACTTTTCCATTTCTTGAAGGGTTTTCTCTCATTTGGCAGCTCCACCACAAAGTTCTTGATGCATAAACTGGGAATGGGCACTTTCTTGTAGATCATCTGCATTCCCCAGTTCTGTGTGGAGAGATACATTAGAGGGATAATTAAATGCTATTTCAAAACTGATTTTTGGAGACAACACTAGTAGTGTGATCACTTGAGTTGAGCATGATGTTCTCCCAGAGAGTTATTGCCTCAATGGAGAATGCCTGTGCATTACTTTGTCTAACGTAGGGAGGCTGAGGAAATGGGCAGTCATCACATGGTCCTTGACAGATTGGGGTCAGGGTCCAGTGATGTGGCATGCAAGGTGACTGGGGACCCTTCCCTGCTGTAACCATCTTCTGCCTTCACTGTGGTTGTGATGTGTCATCATCTTCTGCCAACTCCACCGCTGATGTCTGCGTTGGATTGCACTTTGTCTGGAACCTCCCCCTTGACCTTACCGCCATGGGTGACCCTACCAGGAGCTAAGCTCCAGACAGCATCGCTCTCGGGATCTCAGGAACTCACAAGCCTCTCCACCACAACAGGATGATAACCACAGTTAGCACCAACAATCTAGATTTCAAGGAAGAAGACAGTTCACATTGCTAATGCAGTCTGCATCCTATCTGACTTGGAGATGGAATCACGTACACAGCTGTGAATCAAGGCAGAGATTAGGCAATTCCATCAGCTTAACTTGTCAATTGGAGATTGCTTCTGATGGACATATCATTAACGCAGAAAGTGGGATTTAAATAAGGCAAAAGCTGTATGAATGCAGTGGTAGGTGAGTCACAACACTCAGTTGTACTAATCCACACAGAATAACAAAACCCATATTTATCCCCAGATAGTCTAGGTTGGTTTGTGATAAATAACTTTAATAGAACTCAGTACATTGTGGTTCACAGTGTCTCCAAAGTACTCTTGTTAAATTTACAAAAGGTCTTCAGTTATAGATTGCATATCTCACTTTTTCCAGTTGCATACATATTTTTGGATATTAATGAGGCTCAAAATGAGTTTTGCCAAAGCAGTTGTCTGCTTCATTTCCCATGTTGCAACTGGTCACCATGGGGCTCACTGGATCAAACATACCTGGCCACATTTCACACACACAACTGTGCCACCTGGTTCCCAGTCTTCAAATTTCCTTGGAAGGTTAATTTTTCCATGGACTTTGTAGCAAATCCTGGAAAAACAAAATAGGAGTCAAAAGCGAGTAGAACATTTATATTTAGCTGGGGCCACAGATTATGGCTCATCCTTGTGTTAATGTTCCATTTTCAGCCTTTTAAAAAAAACCTTCCAAAATCTTGAAACCAAAAGCAAAAAGTAGATACCAAAAATCTGAAATTTTAAAAAATGTTGGAATTAATCATAGCAATAATCTACTATAGGAGGACACACAAAATGCTGCAGGAACTCAGCAGGTCAGGCAGCATCTGTGGAAGGGAATAAACAGTCAATGTTTCAGGCTGAGACTCTTCATCAGGACAGCACCGATCTACCAGAGGAACTCAGTGGGTTAAGCAGCATCTGTGGAAGAAGAGAAATTGCTGATATTTTGTGTCAAAATTGTCTTGATGCAGACAGCATTTACAATCTGGAATTCAATGCCTTTATGAGCAATGGAAACAAACTCAGTGCCTTAACAATGAAATTGCAGCAGCATTTATTGGAGAATAACCTGTACAGTTATGGGGATTAGAGCAGGGGAATGGGCTTGTTCGTCACAGAGCTGGCCTGGCCTTGTACTGCATTTGTGCCATAACTGTAATTTTGAACACTTACCGGAAGTTTGGATTCACATTAACATGATGCATGCCCTCAATGATTCGGAGGTCACTGGCAGAACACACTGCCTTATTGCAGTTCCGACAGCAAAACCTCACATGTTCAGGAAGATTTTCCATCCTCATGGAATCTTGTTTCAGATCTTTCACCTTCTGGTTTATTATGCCTTCCAACTGCAGCTCTTGAATCTAAAACAGAGAAATCATTTTGGGTTTAAGCAGTTCCTTGTTTTCTATGAAAGCAGTTTAACAGCTCTTTCAGAGTTTGAAAGCACCAGCAAGAGCATGGACTTAGCGAGGATGACAACACAGAGGTGAGTGAAGCTGAACTGTGGTATTTTTTCATTAGCTTTCTATGTTAGAGGTACATCAAAAAAATAAGCACATAGTGACACACTTTGTTTTGTGTCAATGATCAACACAATCCGAAGATTGCTCTGGAGCAGCCCACAAGGATTAGCATGCTTCTGGCATCAACGTAGCATGCCCACAACTTACTAATCCTAACTGTACATTTTGGACGGTGGGAGGAAACTGGAGCACCCAGAGGAAACCCATGCAGTCACAGGGAAAACGTGCAAACTCCTTACAGACACTGGCAGGATTTGAACTCGATTGACCCACCTGTCTGTCTCCAATTCCTGAATCTCACCCTATCCCAAGCCAGGAACCCGGCTCCTGACTCTGGCTACTCACCCAGCTCACATTACCAATGCTGACTACAGCCTCGAACCCTGCCTGTGTTTCCAAGCTCAGCTCCAGCCACATGCCCTCATGCATTCCCGACTCCAGACCATATGTGGCTCATGGTCCCAGCTCTCCAGTGACACACCGGGTCCCCATTCCTGGCCCAGGCCTTTATTTACAGATCACCATCCATTTATGATCACTCAGCTCCGCAAACCAGTTCAGATGAAGCCTCTATAGGCTACAATAGTTTGAGTGATCAGTTCACACTGTGGATCACAAACTGTCCGAGTTGTTCAAGATAACTAGCTTTCTTTTTCTCTTTCTCACAGTAACAGACCCTTTCAGCTCAGTAGCTCCATGCCGCCCAATTACACCTATGTGAGCAATTAACCTACCAATTAACCCATATGTCCTTGGAATGTAGGAGGAAACCAGAGCACCCAGAGGCAGCCCACACAGTCCAAACTCTTTACAGACAGTGGCGGAATTGAACTCAGGTCACTGGTGCTCTAATAGCGTTACACCACCGTGCCACCCAAGTTTCCAAACAACTTCACTTACTTTACAGTCCCAAAAGGCTCTGTACACATTCATTCGATCCCTGCTCAAATGGGAGCCTATCATTTCTCTTTGGGAAATGTTTCGAGATACCATGAACTTATGTACCGGTAATTGTTTTGGCAACTCTGTTGCGCTTAAGGTCACCCTGACACAAGAAAGACATCATTAAGTGCAGACGAGTTTTATAAGGATGTTGCTAGGTCCTGAGGCACTCACTTATGGACAGATGATCAGGCTGGGATCAGCAGGAGAATGAAGGGTCATCTTAAAGAGGTGTATAAAATCATGAGGGGGCATGGGTGAATGTATTCAATCCTTTTCCCAGAGTTGTGGAATCGAGAACTGGAGGACATGGGTTTAGGATGAGACGGGAAAGATTTAATAAGAACCTGAAGGGCAAATTTTTCACCTAGTGGGTAGCCAGTATGTGGAATGAGCTACCAAAGGAAGTGGTTAAGGCAGGTACACTTACTTTTAAAAGGCACTTGGACACGTATGTAGATAGGAAAGATTTAGATATGGGCCAAATGCAGGCATATGGGACTCACTTAGATGGAAATCTTGTTCAGCATAGACCAATATGGCCAAAGGGCCTAATTCTATGTTCTATGATTCTAATCATGACTAGATTTTATGGTTGTGTACAGAATAGATTTACACACAGGGGTCAAAAGTTGCAGATGAACAGTCTCCCCAAGTTATGTTGCATTTGCAAAATAAAGCAAATCTCATGTCAAATAATTACCTTTATTTGGTAGACTTGTTCAGACATACGTTGCACATTCTCTATTGCTTGTTTCATTAGATCCTCACGGAATTCATTTACAAATTCCCGTCGCATCTCTTTCCCTCCTTTTTCAGCAACAACTGCATAAACACTGCTTTCAGCCCGTGCTCTTCCTCGGGCCTTGGAAAAGGAGATAAAAGCCAGACCATTATACAGTAGCAAAGCACAGTGAGTTGTTCAAGATGATTACCTTTTGAAACGATGGAGATGAATTGTTTATGTATTATTTGCAAACACCTACATTGCACCTGTAATCTAAGAAGAGCTGTGATCAGGCAAGTTGGATGAAACCCTAACAAGGAGATAATAGGATAGGTGACTGTAAATTTGGTTTGAGGATTAAGTATTAAGGAAGGCCATAAAGAAGGGAGGAAAGGCAGGCATAAGAGCTGGAAGGGAAAGGTTGGTGAATACAATAGTGAGGATATATAAGAGGCCAGAAGCAGAAGACGAGAGAGTTTGGAGAATATATAAAATAGAAAGATAGGCCATCAGAGACAATCTTACTTTTGAACCTAGTCTACTTTCTCTTACTCCCCAAATCAAATCTGTACATTCCGGGTGAAATGAGAAATCCCATTTCCTTCGAAGTGTTTCAACTATATACCATCCATAACACTAGGTGGTGGTGTAGTCCACATGGTAATGCTGCCTCGGTCTCTTCAGCAAGCTTTCAATGCGCTCTCTGCTAATGTTGGTGATTACTTCCCAACATTACTTTAAGAACTTCAATCATGACCCCATTCATATTCTTTCCAGTAAATATATATTTTAAATCAAGCCCTTTTTTCATTAGTTAGTCATCCCAACCAGCACTTGAGATGGTTGAACCCAATCTATTCCCCACTTGGACACCTCTTAGGTAGCACCTCCTCCACATAACTTCAAGGACTCTAAATGAAAGTTCTGAAAAAAATACCTTTACCTGAAATTAACTGTTTCTCTTCCCGCAGACATGGCCTGACCTGTTACGTCAGAATTTTTTGTTTATATTTTAATTTCTGGGACTGGTTCTTATCACCCAACAGCATCAAAGAGGAATTCTCCAAAGTGTTAACCCGTTATTGGCTTGTGGTATGTTCCTTAGAAGTCTGCCTTTGATAGAAAAAAATTAGTCTTCACTTCACCCATAATATAGTGTGTACTGTGGGCTCCTTACTCCTAGTGAACAAGAAGATGGACTCTGAATAGAGGGAATTAGTTTACCTGAACCATGGAAATCTCATTAGTGATAAGTCCATAGCGGATGACGATGTTGCATGCTTTTATGTCGAGGCCTTCTTCTGCCACACTGGTAGCAACAAGGAGGTTGATTTCGCCTGTTCGGAACTTCTGAATAACTTCCTGTTGCTCTTGCTGAAAATCACGGTCACACACAAAAAAATTAATGTTCCATGCACAGATCACTCAAATGGGATCTTAATGCTTACTCCTATTTCTTCTGTGGATTGTAACAAGGTCAAAACAAGTCACGGGTGATAAGATTAGTATGGAAAGATACCCACAGGGTCAGTGTGGATGAGTTGGGCCAAATGGTCTGTTACTATGCTGTATGATTCTATGCTTAAATGTCAGACTTTTAGAATCTGACATCAAATGATGCTGGTGAAATCTGTTGACCTTGCACATTTCCCACCAATAAAATAAAATATCTTTTGGTTGGGCGTATGTCATCCTTTCCTGTAACATTTGCCAACACATGTATCAAGGAAACTAAAAACTGCAGATGCTGGAAATCTGAAATAAAGCAGGAAATGCGGGAAAAGCTCAGCAACTCGGGCAGCATTTGTAGAAGGAGAAACAGTCAACATTTAGACTCTGCAACTCAGCTCAGATGTTTCGCTTTCCAAAGATGCTACCTGACTTGATGAGATTTTCCAGCATTTTCTGAATTTGTCTATGGGAACTGTCTATGTAAACTTTCAATGTTGAAATTACAACTTCTGGCCAAGAGTGGCATTGCAGGGTTGATTTTGCATCTTCCAGTTATATGATTGCAATGCAGTGAATTCCTTTCTTAGTTTTCAGAGTCGTTTTATTTTGTTGGATATTGAACTATAAATAATTATTTATTTAGCTGCTTTAAAAATGTTGTCAATTCCATCTGAGGATTCACTGCTATACCACATCTTGTGCTTTCTGTAAAGTAGCTTAACAATACACAAGATTCCCACAGAACAGTTCATTACTTCAAACGTGGCAGCTCCAATCAAGATTAAGTGAAATATTTACTTCAAATAAACTATTGCTATAGATAAACATACTAATAAAAGAGTATCAGTTGGGCAAACGGCTCCTGAAGCCTTCCATTGATGCTACCTACCTGATAATTTCCTCCAGAATTTTGTGTGTTGAACCCCTGAAGCCTGGTAAAATGGTGGCATGCACGATCACAGCAGCTTCTCTGGGGTCAACCAAAGGCATTATTGTCCTTTTTAAATGTATTTCTTTATGATCGCAAGACCCTGCTGGACATTAAGAACTGAAAGCACTGCAGTTCTACCCCATCAGTGAGTTGCTCTACGGCAGAGGAACTGAAGGAGCTGGACTTGGTGCAGATCGTACTGCAGCCTGCATCAGAGAGTTGGTGTGCGAAGGTGGTGTGCAGTCTAACAGCAAGTGATCGTCTTAGTCACTTTTCCTGTGATCGCAAGACCCTGCTGGACATTGTTAATGTGGAATGCTGCAAGACTGATTCACTCATTTATTGGCGGATGGCAGAGGAGCTGCGTGGCCCTGGTTGTCGCGAGGACTAGGCCTCAAGCTGCGGTGTAGCCTGTTTACAGCCACCCAGGAAAGAGGCATTTCGAGTCGGTGCACTCCAGTGGAGGTGGTGTGGCGTGACGTCCAAGCTGGACTCAGTGCTGCTCCCAGTGATCGCTCGGCAGAAGGCAACCTGTAACAGACCCCTGCAACATCCATGGACTCAGGGTCTCAGTCTATATATTTTTTGTGTGACTGCATTTTACTGATATCTTATACATGCTTACTATCATGCTATATGCCTGGCTTATGCGTGTGTGGCTGTTGGTACTGTGTGTTGCAAATTGGCCCCGGAGTAACACTATTCTGTTTGGCTGTATTCATGGTTGAATGACAATTCAACTTGAACTTGAACATCTAAAAAATAGTGTTTTTTTTCAGACTCAAATCCCATTTCCTGTCTATTTGCCATAACTGTTCATTCCCTTGCTTATCACCTCCACAAGGGGAAATATCTCTCCACATCCAAGATGTCAAGACTTAGGTCCTAATAGATTTTTGGTCAGGCGTCCTCTGACTCTTCTAGATTCCAGCAGATGCATGCCTAGCCAGTCCAGCCTTTTATCAAGAGACAACATTCATGCCCATTCCAGATTTTATTCTATTGAGCTTTCTCTGAAACTGCTTGTAACGCATTAAGATCCTTCCTTAAATAATGAAAGCAATTCCGTACTGATACTCCATATGTGATCTCACCAATGCCCCATGTACCTCCCTCCTTTTGCATTCAATTCCCCTAGCACTAAACAACAGCTAGCTTTCTTAACTTCTTGATATATCTGCACACTAGCCTCTTGCAAATTGTACAGTAGTTCATCCAGATCTCTCTGCAGTTGCCATTTCTTAAATCATTTAGGTAGTATGTTTTCTTATTGTTGCTGCCAAAATGAACAAGGTCACAATTTTCTCAATTTCCTCATTACCTCTACATAACTTTGCTACCTCCCTTTTTCTCGTCAGCAGATCTAGCATTTATACCTTTAGCATTTTGGAAGTAGCACAGTAACATAACGGTTAGTATAATGCTGTTACAGCTCCAGCTGTAAGATTCGGGTCCAATTCCCTCTGTTCCCTGTCAGGAGTTTATATGTTCTCTCCATGACTGTGTGGATTTTCTCTAGGTGCCCCTCCCACATTCCAAAGGGTTAGCGAGTTGTGAGCATGCTATGTTGGTGCCATAAGCGTGCTGCCAGTGCAATCCTTGCTAATTTGATTTGCTGCAAACTGTTTTGCTATATGTTTCGATGTACGTGTGATAGTAAAGCTATTCTTTAATCTTTAAATCTTGGTGTCTTCATCCAAGCTCATTTACTTAAATTGTAAAACAAATTAAGGTCACCTCACTGATCCCAGTGGCAGCCCACACTTGCCAATGAGAAAATGGTTTATTTATGCCACATAAGTAGCAAAGCTTCCACCTTGCCAATCGTTACTGCACCTCGTATGCCAGGAACTTCTATTTCCTTTCGAGCAAATGTCCTTGCTGCCTATTTTCCATGAAATCCTTACTTGCCCATTTTTCTATCACTGCCCATTGTTTGAAAAACTCTATAAAGAGTTGAATTTCTGGATCTGACAGAATGTGATTGCTTTGAAATGGACTATGAACTCTCCCATTCCTAATACAGAAATTGCCTTGAGCCCTCAACTTTCTCCATCTATTGACAACTCAGAGTGAACAGGAAAATCTAAATCTTAGTGTCTCTTAATGCTCTTGGTCAGGGTAAGCTGTAGTAGCGAATTCACAGTGAACCAAGTAAATACATGGCTGATGGCACTTGAGGTCAACCCTAGACTACCTCAATGATTTCGTTCTCCTTCTCCTACCGGTTCAGGAACAGTTATTACACATTAGGCTCTTGAACCAATGGAGAAACTTCACTCAACTTCAGTTGCCCCATCGCTGAATTGTTCCCACATCTATGACTCACTTTCAAGGACTCTTCATTTTATGTTCTCAAAATTTATTGCTTATTTATTTATTATTAATATTTCTTTTTTCTTTTGTATCTGCACAGTTTGTTGTCTTTTGCACACTGGTTGCTTGTTCACCCTGTTGGGTGCGGTCTTTCATTAATTCTATTATGATTCTCGTATTTACTGAGTATGCCCACAAGAAAATGAATCTCAGGATTGTATATGGTGACATATATGTACTGTACTGTGATAATAAATTTATTTTGAACTTTGAACCCTCAGTTGCTTTATATCATAATTTCAACTTATCCCTTATTAGCCTCTCTGGCACCAACCATTTTATTAACTTTCACCACCTGCAATCCTGGCTCTGTCTGATGCAGCAATTCATCACATCACAAATTTGGCTTAGTCCAATATCATGAAATGTCAACTCTTCCTCTTGCCCCAGATTTACAGCTTTTTCTATTGTTATCATAACACATTTCTTTCCTCAGACTCACTCACCCTCCTTTCTGAACTATCAGACTGGGATTTTAGGTTTTTCACTAGAAATTCCAAATGGACTTGCAATTGATTTTAATTGTTTCCTCACGTTCTACATAAAAGGGCCTTCTGAAAATTCGATCAGAAAGAGGCAAGAGGCGGGAAATCAGTTAACCTCTCAATGTCACCACCACACTCAAACATTCATCTTTCTCCAAGGCATTCTGAAGCATTGCTGTTCCTGCAGAACTTGCTGTAAAACATAATAGTAGCTCTGTGGGACAACTCCTTTAGCTTTGTGTTCTGCCTCACATTTTTAAAAGGCTGTAATCTGTTCTTTGTACATTCAGTTGCTTACACTACATTGACAAATGTGACAAGTGTTCAGGAGCATTACTTCCTTGTGGCCACCATTGAGGTAAAAATATAATCAAAGTACTTCATACTAACAGTTGAAAGAAAAGTTGAACAGATCTCACTGAAGTACAATAGTGTACAGTGCACAGCCAGAAAGAGATTCCAATTGGCTCTGGCCTGAATACTTACATATCACAGAGTTGCTACATTTGGTCTCAGTGAAAAATTAGTAATAGTTCCTTGAGTTAAAATGGTAAATTCTACAAGAAGATTCATCTGTATAGACATCTTCAATAACAGATTGACCTGGTCTGATGCAGCTAATCCACGATCATCCAGTCTGATCATCAATCAGGATGATAAAATGCATAGATTGAGTGAATAACTAGATTTTTAGCTAGTGCAGAAATGGCTAATATGAGGGGCATAATTTCAAGGTGATTGGATTAAAGTATAGGGCAGATGTCAGAGGTAAGTTTTTTTAGGGAGAATGGTGGCAGAGTAGAATTCCCTGCCAGGGGTGGTGGTAGAGGCAGATATATTACGGACATTTAGGAAACTCTTAGATAGGCACATGGATGATAGAAAAATGGAGGGCAGTGTGGCAGGGAAGGGTTAAATTGGTTTTAGAATAAATTAAAAGGTCGCCATAACATCATGGGCTGAAGGGACTGTACTGTGCTATAGCGTGCTATGTTATGTATTCGTGGAATATTGTTAATGATTACTATATCAACTCCAGGCACCTTTCCACATATTGAACTTCTTTGAAGCCAGTGCCGGAGAAGTTGGAGTGCAAGAAAGATGAAGAATTAAGGTGACAGTTTGCAAGTTATTTGCCTAGGCTGACAGTTGAGAGAGATAAGGTGCAAGCTGCTACCACTAGGAGATGGAAAAGTACTGGAGTTATAATTACGTTATATTTTTGAAGAGTATAAAAAGGGGCATTTCTTTATGCAACTGGGAACCTTCTCTTAGTTGAGTTGCTGATCTCTGGAGCTGCAAGGAGGGCAAGGAAGGGGACAAAGCAAGAGCAAAAAGGACAGGTGAAGGAGGGAGGGGTTAAAGGGAGTGGTGGAGTGGGGGAGGAGAAGATGTGGGGAGAGAGAGAGGGAGAGATCTTAAAAGCTATCGGACACTTGCGGTTCCCTTTGACAGTATATTGTGTAGAGTTGCTTAGTGATTGGATGATAAGTATTACTTTGTTTCTTTTACTACTTTATTAACAATTTTTCTTTTTTTCTGTATATTATTTTTTATATTGCTCTAAAATAATTTCTTTTCTTTA
The DNA here is from genome assembly GCF_048418815.1 of Hemitrygon akajei. NCBI lineage: Eukaryota > Metazoa > Chordata > Chondrichthyes > Myliobatiformes > Dasyatidae > Hemitrygon > Hemitrygon akajei. Next base: position 41,278,443 of record NC_133141.1, read on the forward strand.
TCAATCTTTTTTATTAACTTTCAAATATATAAACATAACAATGATAGTGATACAAAGAGATTGGAATTACACTAATAACGGTTAACGTATACAGACACAGACTCAGAGTAACATGTGTAATCTAAGCCTCCCAACCTCTTAGTAACTAAACATGAGAAAGATTCAAAGAAGAAAGATCTTTTACAAGAAAAAAAATCCCCCTAAGCTAACAAAAAAAACAGAATAAAAACAAAACAAAAGCTGGGCTGCCTTATTTCATCGGTTAAAATCATTATTTGACATTAACTCTGCGCCTCTATACATGAACAAAAAGTTATTGAGAAGGATTCAGAAAAGGTCAGCTTACATCATATGAAAATGTTAAATAAATGGTCTCCAAGTTTCTTCAAATTTAATCAAAGAGTCGATAGTGCCACTCCTAATGTTTTCCAAATTATAGCATGTTATAGTTTGGGGGAAAGCACTGAAATGTAGTAGGGGGATTAGAATCTTTCCATTTAAATAAAATGGATCTTCTGGCTATTAATGCAACAAATGCAATCAAACGGCAAGCTGAAGGGGTTAATTGACTAGAGTCCATCACTGGTAATCCAAAAATTGCAGTAATAGGATGAGGTTGTAAATCAATACGCAAAACTACTGAAATAGTATCAAAAATATCTTTCCAGTATTTTTCCAAAAGAGGGCAAGACCAGAACATCAAGGAAGCTACCTCAGAATTACATCTGTCACAGACAGGATTTATATGACAATAAAAGCGAGCTAACTTATCTTTGGACATATGGGTCCTATGAACCACCTTAAATTGTATCAAGGCATATCTAGCACACATTGAAGAAATGTTAACGAGTTGGAGAATTTTCTCCCATTTCTCTATAGGTAAAGATACCTGAAGTCCTCTTTCCCATTCATTCTTAATTTTATCAGATGTACCTAGATGTATTTTTGTAATCAGTTCATAAATAATTACTATTAAACTCTTCTCATAGGGGTTTAAACCTAAAATTTTTTCTGTAATTTCAGTTTGATGTGATACCGGAAAAGTAGGTAACATAATATTCAAAAAGTTTCTAATCTGTAAATATCTGAAAAAATGTGATCTAGGCGAACTATATTTATTAGACAACTGTTCAAAAGACATGAGACAGTTATTAAGGAATAAGTCATGACAACATGTTATTCCCTTCATTCTCCATAAAAGAAAAGCTTGATCAATTCTGGAAGATTGGAAGAAAAAATTAGATATAGTAGGACTTGATATATTAAATTTATTCAAATCAAAAAAAATTACAAAATTGAAACCATATTCATATTGTATGTTTAATTACTGGATCAATCATTTGTTTATTGAGTTTAGTAAGTGCAAAGGGAAGTGAGGCCCCTAAGATAGAAGCCAATGAGAACCCCATACAGACTCGCACTCGAGGTTCAGCCCTCGTGGACAATGAATTTCATCCAGATCTTGTGTCCAAAACGTTAAATATCAAGTATTAATTGCCCAATAATAGAAACTAAAATTCGGCATTGCCAAACCACCCTCCTTTTTTGATTTCTGTAAATATTTCTTACTTAATCTAGGATTTTTATTCTAGATATATATGAAGAAACTTTAGAGTCCATAATATCAAAAAATGATTTAGAAATGAAAATTGGTACCACCTGAAATAGATACAGAAATTTAGGTAAAATAGTCATCTTAATAGTATTAATACTAACAATCAATGATAAGGACAATGGGGACTATTTAGTAAGTAGTTGTTTAACATGATCAATTAAGGGTAAAAAGTTTAAATAGATCCTTCTGCTACTTAGTAATTTTAATGCCCAAGTAAGTAATCAGTAAATAAGTAATCAGATTGTCTATAGACAATAGACAATAGGTGCAGAAGTAGACCATTTGGCCCTTCGAGCCTGCACTGCCATTTTGAGATCATGGCTGATCATCTACTATCAATACCCGGTTCCTGCCTTGTCCCCATATCCCTTGATTCCCCTATCCATAAAATACCTATCTAGCTCCTTCTTGAAAGCATCCAGAGAATTGGCCTCCACTACCTTCCGAGGCAGTGCATTCCAGACCCCCACAACTCTCTGGGAGAAGAAGTTTTTCCTTAACTCTGTCCTAAATGACCTACCCCTTATTCTCAAACCATGCCCTCTGGTACTGGACTCTCCCAGCATCTGGAACATATTTCCTGCCTCTATCTTGTCCAATCCCTTAATAATCTTATATGTTGCAATCAGATCCCCTCTCAATCTCCTTAATTCCAGCGTGTACAAGCCCAGTCTCTCTAACCTCTCTGCGTAAGACAGTCCAGACATCCCAGGAATTAACCTCGTGAATCTACGCTGCACTTCCTCTACAGCCAGGATGTCCTTCCTTAACCCTGGAGACCAAAACTGTACACAGTACTCCAGGTGTGGTCTCACCAGGGCTCTGTACAAATGCAAGAGGATTTCCTTGCTCTTGTACTCAATTCCCTTTGTAATAAAGGCCAACATTCCATTAGCCTTCTTCACTGCCTGCTGCACTTGCTCATTCACCTTCAGTGACTGATGAACAAGGACTCCGAGATCTCTTTGTATTTCTCCCTTACCTAACTCTACACCGTTCAGATAATAATCTGCCTTCCTGTTCTTACTCCCAAAGTGGATAACCTCACACTTATTCACATTAAACGTCATCTGCCACATCTCTGCCCACTCACCCAGCCTATCCAAGTCACCCTGAATTCTTCTAACATCTTCATCACATGTCACACTGCCACCCAGCTTAGTATCATCAGCAAATTTGCTGATGTTATTCTCAATGCCTTCATCTAAATCGTTGACGCAAATTGTAAACAGCTGTGGTCCCAATACCGAGCCCTGTGGCACCCCACTAGTCACCACCTGCCATTCCGAGAAACACCCATTCACCGCTACCCTTTGCTTTCTATCTGCCAACCAGTTTTCTATCCATGTCAATATCTTCCCCCCGATGCCCTGAGCTTTGATTTTACCCACCAATCTCCTATGTGGGACCTTATCAAATGCCTTCTGAAAATCGAGGTACACTACATCCACTGGATCTCCCCCGTCTAACTTCCTGGTTACATCCTCGAAAAACTCCAACAGATTAGTCAAGCATGATTTACCCTTGGTAAATCCATGCTGGCTCGGCCCAATCCTATCACTGCTATCTAGATATGCCACTATTTCATCCTTAATAATGGACTCTAGCATCTTCCCCACCACCGATGTCAGGCTGACAGGTCGATAGTTCTCTGTTTTCTCCCTCCCTCCTTTCTTAAAAAGTGGGATAACATTAGCCATTCTCCAATCCTCAGGTACTGATCCTGAATCTAAGGAACATTGGAAAATGATTACCAATGCATCCGCAATTTCCAGGGCCACCTCCTTTAGTACCCCAGGATGCAGACCATCTGGACCTGGGGATTTGTCAGCCTTCAGTCCCATCAGTCTACTCATCACCGTTTCCTTCCTAATGTCATTCTGTTAGATTGGAGCTTGCATATCTAATGGGAAAAGTTCACTCTTATTAAGATTCAATTTATAACCAGAAATAGTACTAAACTGAGCAAGTAGTGATATTATTGCAGGGATGGATTTCTCTGGGTTAGAGAAATATAATAACAGGTCATCTGCATATAGTGGTACCTTATGTATCTCATTCCCATGAATAATGCCAAATATATTGGGTAAATCATGAAGAGCGATTGCCAAGGGCTCCAAGGCAATATCAAATAGTAAGGGACTTAAAGGACGGCTCTGTCTAGTATCTCAAAAAAGCCAGAAAAAGGGGGATCTCTGATTATGGGTAAGTACAGAAGCCAAAGGTGTATAATATATCAATTTAATCCAAGATATAAACTTTGGGCTAAAATTAACTTTCTCAAGCGTATTAAATAAATATTCCCATTCAACTCTATCAAACGCTTTCTCGGCATCAAGCGAAATAACACATTCTGGGGTATTAGATGAAGGAATATATACAATATTCATTAACCTCCTAACATTAAAATACAAATAACGATTTTTAATAAATCCTGTCTGGTCATCAGAGACAATTTGTGGCAATACATTTTCCAATCTAATTGCCAATATTTTGGAAAAGATTTTGGAGTCCACGTTCAACAAGGATATATGATGTACATTCAGAGGGGTCTTTATCTTTTTTAGGAATTAAAGAAATAGATGCTTCATAAAAGGATTGTGGTAATTTACCTACAAATAAGACATCCTTAAAGATTCTACATAACCAAGGAGAAAGTAGATTTGAAAAAGATTTAAAAAATTCTACTGTATACCCATCCAAACCAGGTGCTTTACCAGAATTCATCAAATAAATTGCTTTCTTTATTTCTTCTTCCATGATGGGTGCATCTAATGCTAAACGTTCATTAAGTGGTAATTTCAGAATATTCAATTTCCTTAGAAATTCATGCATTATGGTAGAATCATCAAGAAATTCTGATTGGTATAAAGAGGTATAGAATTCTTGAAAAGATTTATTAATCTTGTCATGGTCAACCGTCAAACTACCATCCCGTTTACGAACTTTAACAATCCGATGTTTAGCCCAAGCAATTTTCAGATGGTTGGCCAATAATTTACCCTATTTATCACCATATATATAACATTGACTCTTAGTTTTAAGTAATTGATTTTTAATTGGGGATGTTAATAACAAACTGTGCTGCATCTGAAGTTCAACTCTTTTTTTTATAAAGCTCCAGATTAGGAGCAACAGAATGTTTTTTTATCAATTTCTTTAATCTTATCAACCAATGTACGTATTTTATTGTTAATTTGTTTTTTCAATCCAGCAGAATATGATATAATTTGACCATGGATGTATACTTTAAAAGTATCCCATAATATCCCACTGGAAATTTCTTCCATAAAGTTAGTTGAAAAGAAAAAGTCAATCTGTTCTTTAATAAAGTTAACAAAGTTTAAGTCCTGAAGTAGAGTAGAATTGAACCGCCATTGCCTAGCGCTAAAAGTTACATCAATTAATTTGATTGATAGTTTCAAGGGCGCATGATCGGAAATGGCGATTGCATCGTACTCACAGGCAGTAACAGACGGAACTAACCGAGAGTTGATAAAAAAGTAGTCAATTCTAGAATAATTATGATATACATGAGAAAAGAATGAAAATTCCTTATCGTTAGGATATAAAAACCTCCAAATATCTAAAATTCCGGAGTCAACGAAAAACAAATTAATAAGAATAGCAGATTTGTTTGGAGGCACCTGATTAGACACAGACCTGTCCATCAAAGGATTCAGACAACAGTTAAAATCTCCACCTATCATAAACATATATTCATTTAAATTAGGAAGAGATACAAATAAATGTTTAAAGAATTCAGGATAGTCAGCATTTGGTGCATAGATATTAACCATAACAACTTTTTGGTTATAAAGTAAATCAGTAATTAATAGAAATCTATCATTCAGGTCTGAGTTTGTTTCGTAGAGAACAAATGAAATCAAGGAGTCTATAAAAATAGATACACCTTAGCCTGTGAATTAGAATGGAATTTCTGCTCCTTCCAAAACCTAAAGAAAAGCTGATTTTCCTCCTTCCTCACATGAGTTTCCTGGGCAAAGATAATCTGAGCATTCAATCTATGAAAAACTTTAAAAATCTTCTTCTGTTTAATCGGATGATTCAAACTATTCATATTCCATGAGACAAAGTTAGTAATATTATCCATTTTATTTGAATAAACCATATGGTATGTAAAGGGTTAACCTTCCTTCATAGGAAACTCATGAATTAGGAAGAGGGGAAAAGGTTTAAAGGGGAACCAGAAGTTATGACAATTCAGACATATTTGTAGTTTCAGTTCAGCCCAGATGAAAAAAAACTAAAATAACTTCTTATAGCATTTAACATGTGTACATGTAACATGTAATTCCTCCTTTATTTGTGGATATCTCTTGCTGCTGAATCAGAAAAGAACAAGGAACAAAATTTAAAATATTTTCATCACAGAGACAGACTTGAACCTGGACCTTTCAAATACAAAGGCAAAAAACTGTAACTGGATCAGTGTTGAGCAGAAGTGAGTGGTTCCAGGGAAACAGCACCAAAAGAAAGACTGTATCTGGAACTGCTACCCACTCTCAATGCAGTTTATTTTAAGAAGCACAGAAAGCTGGAGGAACTCAGCAGGTCAGGCATCACCTGAATAAACAGTCAATGGTTTGGACAGTGACCCTTCATCAGGACTGGATAGTGAGCAGGGAGATTAGAAGCTGGCAGGTGATAGGCGAAGCAAGGAGAGGGGGAAGGTGGATGGGTGGGGGAGGAGAGATGAAGTAAGAAGCTGGGAGGGGATAGGTGGAAGATGTAAAGGGCTGAAGATGAAGGTACCTGATAGGACAGGACAGTTAGATTGAGACAGTGACAATAATTGGAAGAAGGAGGGGAATCAGAGGTAGGTGTAGAGAAGGGGTGAAAGGTTAATAAGAATGGGGAGTGGAAAAGAGATAAGGGGAAAGGGAAGAGTTATTACTGTAAGTTACAGAAATCGGTTGGAGCCTACTCAGACAAAATGAGGTGTTGTTCCTCCACTTATTACTTACTTATTTTAAGTTGTGCCTTTTAGAATATACTGAAAAGGATAAGAACAAAATGTGCAAACTTATGTTTCATCAATTGACCTATAGCAGTTGATGTCACGATCTTTGTGGACATCAGATGGAGTTGAAGACCTAGAACGAAATGTCCTGAGGTGAAGAGCAGAATAGGACCAAAGGTGAGGTTTAGTTTTATAGTTTATAGTTTAGTTTTATAAATTAATAGAGTAATATACCACAGAAACAGACTCTTCAACCCAACCCATCCCTGCTGACCAAGATACCGACCTACAGTAATCCAATTTGACTGCATTAGGTCTAAATCCCCGAATACCTTTTTTAATCCATGTTTTGTTAAGCATAATTATACCAGCCTCTACCACATCCTCTTCAGCTCATTCTCTGTCTGAAAACCTACCTCTCAGATCCCCTTATCCCTCCCCTCTCAAGTCTCTGCCCCTAGTTTTAGACGCTGGGAAAAAGACTGGGACTCTCCACCCTATCTGTGTACCTCATAATTTTATAACCTTCTCAGCCTCCTTCACTTCAGGAAAAACAGTCTCTCTTTATAAATGGAAGCCCTCCAATCCAAGCAACATATTTGTGAATCTTTTTTACGCCCTAACTTACTCATATCCTTCATGTTGATTAGAACTGCACACAATATTGCAAGTCCAATGTTCAAAGTGAATTTCATTATCAAAATACATACATGTCACCATATACAACCTTGAGATTCACTCTCCTATGGACATACTCAGCAAATCTCTAGAACAGTATCAATGAAAGATCAACCAGAGTGCAGAAGACAACAAACTGTGCAATTGCAAAATGTACTGAAAGAGCAAAAAATAAAGAGAACATGAGATAGAGTCCTTAAAATGAGATCACTGGTTGTGGAAACATCTCAATGATGGAGCAAATGAGCATAGTTATCCCCTTTTATTGACGAGCCCACTGAGTGAGGGGTAGTAACTGTTCTTGAACCTGGTAGTGTGAGTCCAAGTGTGGTCTAACCAATATTTTCTGCAACTGTTACATGACCCACCAACTTTGGTAAGCAACACCATGGCCTTCTTTGCCATAGTATTTACCGTGTTGCCACCTTTAGTGGATCCAACACCATTTGTACAAAGAGCTACCTGTTCTAAAACAGGGAAGGAGTAACATCCATCTTCTTGTATTCTTCCCCATTACTTGGTGCAACCAGCTCAAGTTCAAGTTTATTGTCATTCAACCCTACACATTTATACAGTTAAAAGAAACATCGTTCCTCTGGGGCCAAGGTGCAAAACACAGTTCATACAGTCATACACAGCACATGTGGTTGTAATCCCATACATACATAGAGTAACAGCTGTAATTGAATAACTAAGATTTGTTACGAATGTGCCGCAACTCTGAGGGGCCGAAGGGTACAAAGTCACCCCCTCCTTTTTGAGAATCGCAAGATCGCTATTAATTCGGGTCTGGGACCCAGGAAATGAGAGAGAGACACGCAGAATCCACAAGGTTTGGAATGTGTCCTGGCCTCAGCGAAAACAAAAACCCCTGATAATGGCTATTGTCTCTTGGAGACGGAATTGTGTATTGAGTACTGTACTATTCATTGAAGCCCCTCAGGGGACGACCAGAGTGGGCTGGTTGAGGGATTGCATCATCCCAACCTGACTGACATCTGAGACCCCGTGAGTAAGGATAAAAGAGGGTCTGGGGAACAACCCCTTTAGACGCACCAGGAGAAACGCTAGAAATCCCATGACAGCATTTAATAGCGACAGCCGGTGGGGGCTCGTGTGCGTCTTTCCCTTGCCTGGGATTGGCGGGCTCACCACGGAAGAACGGCTTTAGCTAAAGGAGAGGCCACAAGTGAAAGGCCACGACAACGAGACTCCGACAGATCGAAATCATAAAAGGAAAGCCGGCAAGTTTTTCTCCCAAAACTCTCTCTCTCTCCAACCATTGCAAACCCAGCAGTCCCCAAAGGCTGCAGCCTGCATGAACTGAGTGAACTTTATATTTCCATCGGACAATACATTATCCCCTAGACAATGATAGAGCTTATTTCTTATTATTATTATACCCGCACTTTTAGATTTAGTATTGACGACGTATGTTATCTGTATATTTGCATTGATATTATTTTTGTGTATTTTTACTAATAAATACTGTTAAAAATAGTATCATCAGACTTCAACGGACCTCTCTATCTTTGCTGGTAAGTGACCCAGTTATGGGGTTCGTAACAGATTATGGACTGCTTCTGCCGAAACACCCAAATGCATACCAAATGCTTGATATGTATAGCAGGTCGAACCAGCTACACAGTACAAATATGCCCTGATGAAGGGTCTCAGCCTGAAACATCGACTGTTTATTCCCCTCCGTAGATGCTCCTTGACCTGTTGTGTTCCGCCAGCATTTTGTGTGTGTTGCTCAAGATTTCCAGCATCTGCAGAATCTCCGGTGTCTATGACACAGCAAAAGTAATATTCCCCAACTCACCTGAGTCATGTGCTTCGTCTGACTGCTAATGCCAGCCCCCGTTAAGCTTCCTGGTCTGATTTCAGATGCCATCAACCGCTCACTGTTCTCAATCCAGCCAAACAAGGCATGGGTGCTCTGCCGCGTCTTTGTGAAGATAATTCCTTGGGAATTTGAGGTCTTAAATTGCTTCAGGAGTATATTCTCCAATTTGTCCAGCTTTGGATTTTCATAGTCTTTATTGAGCGCAAGTAAGAGCATCTCTTCAATGTTATCTGGTGAATGAACCAGACAGCTTGTGAATATAAAGAACACTAAAATCATCCATAACTAAATAGTTTACATAAATTATCAGTAGTCTGCCAAAGTTCAAAGTTCGAATTAAATTTATTCTCAAAATACATGTATGTCACCATATACAACCCTGAGATTTTCTTACAGGCATTCACAGTAGAACAAAGAAATACAATAGAATCAATGAAAAACTACAAAGGCTGACAAACAACCAGAAGATGACAAACTCTGCAAATACAAAAAAAAACAATTAATTAATTAATACTGAGAACACAAGTTGTAGAGTCCTTAAAAGTGAGTACACAGGTTGTGGAATCAGTTCAGTGTTGAGGTGACTGAAGTTATCCATGCTGGTTGAGAAGCTAGATGGCTGAAGGGTGATAATTGTTCCTAGACCTGGTGGTCTCCTGTACCCCCATCCTGATGGTAGCAGTGAGAAAAGGGCATGGCCTGGAGGCGGGTTCGTTGACTTTCCATGCCGCTTCCTTGTGGCAGCGCTCCTTGTAGATGTGCTCAGTGGTGGGGAGGGTTTCATCAGTTTTATGATAAGTGTTGGTATAAAATAATGGACTTCTTGTTGTAAAGCTCTGTTCTTATTTTCTCCCTAAAATTGTGAGTATTCCTAAATGAATCCACCAATCCAGTGACTATTCTTTAATATGCAAGCATGGCAAGAGTTGCAGGGAATGTACTTGACTGGTGGAGAACTATAGCTAAACTTGACTGTGCTCACCAGATGCCCACAGAGTTCCAGCACATATTAATGAATAGCAGCCATGAATAGAAGCTTGGCCTCTTCTTCCTCCTCCCTTTCCAGGGTTGGTACTTAACTTATCCATGGTGTTGTACCCAACATGCATGTCAACAGTAAGTTCTGTGTCCCCATTACCCCTTTGCTGCTTGGGCCCAAATGTTTCACAAGGCCACTGCTTTGAGTTCAAATTTCTTTATTTTCAAATTACTTCAGAACTTTTCATGTCCTGGGCTAGCACTTTATCCTGATAAGCACCTCTCACTCCTCAAGCACAGATATCACCTTAACTCTTAAACCTCCTGAGTTTATGCAGTCAAATACCAAATACCAAGCCCACATATTCACCTCACTTGTGGGGTTGTGTGGGCACTGCCCTTGCATATCCATTCTGCAAGCTTCAGCTCACTCAAAAAGCCACAATGCAGACCTACATACGTTCCACTGTATTTGGTAGGTTGCAGTACCAGACTGCAAACAGGCCAAAATCACATAGCAAGTCTTAAGGCATGCTTACCATCAAACAGCTTAAATAGGAATCGATCTGTCTGATCCAGAAGAACTTTTGTTTTTTCTTCAGTCCTGTAGAATTCCTCCAGGTAGCGAAGTGCATCAATCATCTGCACCGTGTCATTGATCAAAAGTGCGTCGTTGTACTTACGGAGGTGAAGTGCACAGATACGCTTCTCTCTGTTGGACTCAATAGCACCTAGCACAGAAAAAAATATTAGACACTCTAGATTGGGAAGGCCAATTACTTCCGAGAGCAAACAGACAGTTTACAAGCTAATTATTACTGACTGATGATAACAGGACCACCAGTTCATTATAGAATCATGGAATTTTATAGTACAGGAGGATGTTCGGTTCATTACATCCATGCCAGTCAAGAAAGAGCTATTCAGAAGCTAATTCAGAATTAGGTTTATTATCTCTGTCTTATATGATGTGAAATTTGCTGTTTTTCAACGGCAGTACAGTTCAAAAACATAATTACTATAAATACAAAATAAATAAGTAGTGCAAAAACAAGGAATAATGAGATAGTGTTCATGGGTTCATGGCCCATTCAGAAATCTGATGGTGGATGGGAAGAAACTAGCCCTAAATTGCTGAGTGTAGGTCTTCAGGCTCCTGTACCTCCTCCCTGATGGTAGTAGCAACATGAAAAGGGCATGTGCCAGATGTTTAGGTTTCTTAGTGATGAATGCCACCATCTTGCGACACTGCGTCTTGAAGATGTCCTTGATAGCAGGGAAGCTTGTGCCCATGATGGAGCTGACTACATCGACAACCCTCTGCAGACCTTTGCAATCCTGAGCATTGGAGCCTCTATCCCAGGTTGAAACGCAACCAGTCAGGATGGTCTCCACCATACAGCTACAGAAATCTGCAGGAGTCTTTGGTGACATAATGACAAAGTAGAGCCACCGGAATGCCTAAGCCAGGATTAAAACTAATGCCTTTCTTTTCATCCTGCAAACTACAGTATTTCACCTGCTCGTCCAGTCATTTTTAAATATGATGAGCTTTTGTTTGTAAAAGAAGAAGTAATTTCCCCTCTAATCAATCCTCCTTAAATCTGTGTCCCTTGGTTACAGATCTCTCAGCTAAAGGAAATGGATGTCCATTAATTCCTTGGCTAATAGGAAATTGTTTACTTGCACTGCACCTTCTCTGTAGCTTTTACACTTTATTCTGTATTTTTACCTTGTTTCACCTCAATGCACTGTGTAGTTATCTGATCTCTATGAACAGTGTGCAAGACAAGCTTTTCACTGTACACGTGTCAATAATAAACCAATACCAGTCATTCCTGCTCAGTCTCCGTCGATTTTTCATCATACGCTAAACCTTAACCAAATTTCTCTTAAGATCTTCTTCCAAAAAAAACAACCCCAGACCATCACTATTTCTCCTCAAACAACAAGACAACAATTCTGGGCATTTAATTTGGATTATTCCAAAACAAAGGAACATTTAGAAGCTCACCTTGGTTTTTGTGGTGAATCATATTGCTCCCTCCATTTTCCAATGGGCTATTTGATGCTGAAATTTCCTGATTAAAACTAAATAATCAGGATATAGGGAACATTTTATCTTACTTCCCTTCTGAGCTGATGCAAATTGCTTATCAGCAACCAGAAAACATCATCTCCTCACCTATTTTTTCCAGCTCTACCACAGCTTGTTCATAAATCTGTGACCCAAAATTCCTTGTGATTGAAGAATCACTTAGGTGGCTGTGAATTCTTGACATCATCGCCTTAATTTTGTCCCCAAAAGGGTCCTGTGAATGAGTCAGGAGAGAAAGTGAAAATGCAGAAAGAAAAAGCTGCAAAACACATTCTGCTTTTAAGAACAGATTTGTTAAAAGAAAATCTTCATCTGAGATCACTTTTTTTCTTTGTTCTTGCATTCAAGTCTTCATACTCAATATCCTCTTTGAGTTATAAGTCATGCAGTAGATAGTATGGACTCCATTGAAATTCAGTGTGTCAGTCTGAATCATATAAATGGGCAGTGGTGTTCTGGATAACTACAAAACACTTTCATTCAAAATATATGGATGTTGATTGATCTATTATATTCTACACAACATTTCTTTGCAATGTGAAAGAGTAGGAAAGGGCTCATTCCATTAAGTTTTAATACAGCTGAATGTTAGTACACAGAACTAGCTGCATCTCTAGTCAAGTTGTTCCAGTACAGGTACAACACTGGCATTGTCCCAACATCTATAAAGGCAGCATAAATCAAATCTGGTCAATTAAGCCTCATTCAGTCTACTCTTAATCACTGAAGTACTGCAAGGTGTTATCAAGTGGTTCAACAAAGCTTAATCTGTTTCACCAGACCTTAGCAAAGGCTTGGTCCAAGTATAGACCAACAAACTGGATTCCAAGGATGGGATGAATGTGACTGTCCTTGACATCAAAGCAGCATTTGACTGAGTGTGACATCCGGGGGCCTGGTAAAACTGAATGGGCATCAAAAGGAAACAAAACATTTCAATGTTTGGACTCAAACCTCAATCAAGGGAAGATAGTTGAAATTAATGGATTAAGGTGTCTCTGCAGGATCTATGGAGTTATCTAGAACAACGGCATGTTATTCAAAGATAAGGGGCTGCCCCTTTAAGAAGGATATTATAATAAAATTCTTCTCTTAGAGCAGGGGTCCACTGACCACTTGCTTAATGGTATTGGTCCATGCGATAAAAAAGGTTGGGAATCATTTTTTAGTTTCACTGTCTGTCAGTCTCCAGCTGGATTACATTCAATGTGTCCATAACTCTCTGAGGTAGAGAATTCCAATGAGTTCCTCTAAGACAGGAATCTAATCCCGATGCCTGGATTATGCTCTTTTCTGCCAAAAGCAGAGTGCCTGTGAAGATACTCCAAAACCTACAGGCATTTGAATGGAGGGGAATACAGAGAAGTCAGAAATATGCAAAAAAAAAGCAACAATTTCCTTTGTAAGTGATTCAGAGATATTGTGGAATATTCAAAGCTTTTGATGCTTTCAACAGCTGGATAAATCAGGGGGTATGATTTAGCTGGATGATAACTTTTTTGTCATTTTTTTATTGGACAGAGCACTGCACATGACAGTAATGTTTCATATAGGGCCTCATAGCTTTAAGCTTCAAGGCAGACCCGGATTGTGTTGACCACAGTAAATCTAATAAAGGTAAGTTCACACTTACTGTGCGGTTTGACACCTTGCTGCTGGTAGGAAGTTCTGAACCAAGGTTGCAGTCCATAATTCCATGTGCCAACATATCCAAAGTTACATAGCCAATCATGGATACAGCAATCCAGTGAATAAATGATCTTGTCATGATTTTATGAATGGGGATACAAACACAAGGGGACAAATCACACTCCTGCTTCTATTTCTTATGTTCAATGCAATGAAGAGGGAATTTGGCATGCTGGTCTTCATTGGTCAGGGCATTGAGTACAGGTGATGGGATATAGTGGCACTATCGTATGAGAGGTTGATGAGACTGCACTTGGAGTATTGCGTTCTGTTTTGGCTGCCCTTTTATAGGAAAGATGATATTAAACTGGAGAGAGTGCAGAGTTTTACAAGAATGCTGCCAATACTTGAGGGTCTGAGTTACAGGGAGAGGTTAGACAGGCTAGGACTTTATTCATTGGTGTGTAGAAGTTTGAGGGGTGGCCTTAATGAGGTGTATATGATCATGAGGGGTGTAGATAGGGTGACTGCATCTTTCTCCCAGGGAAGGGGAGCTTAAAACTAGAGGGCATAGGTTTAAGGTGAAAGATTTAAAAGGAACCTGAGGGACATGAGCTGCCAGAGAAAGTAGTTGAGGCACTTTTAAACCAATATTCAAAAGATAATTGAATAAGTACATGGACAGGGAGGTCTAAAGGGATTTGAGCAAAATCCTAGCAGCTAAGCTAAGTTTGCTTGAGACTATGATCCCCATAGACAAGTTGGGCCATAGGGCCTGTTTCCATGTTGTATCACTCTTTGACTCAGTAACACTACACAGTGTTAAAAGTGTGGACTAGGTAATGTGCTTTGGATGTGATAATTTCATGGTATTAATATTCATTAAATTTTGTACCTGTTTTCTTTCTTCTGTAACATCATAGCTTTTCATAACCTGAGGGACCACTGCATCCAATTGTGGTTTATACTTTGAAGAGGACATGATCAACTGAGCATCCATATTGGCGCAGATCTGTGATTAACAATAAAATATGCATCAACAGATAACATTGGAGCTTTACTAAGTAGTCAATGTTAAAAATGGCAATGCCTCAAAATTACTTTTCTTTCCTTCCATGCTGTTACGTACGCGTGACACGTGACAGTGGTACCCTTGTCATGTGACTGGGGTTGAAGCTATACTGGACGAGGTAATGGTCTTGTGATGGTGGAGTGACGTCATTTTCCCACCAGTTGAGATCATGTGACAGGTTTTTTTTACAGGGTATAAGAGGAGGACCCCACCCTGTGAGGTGGGGCAGTTCGTGGCTGGATTTGCCATGTTGACTTCATGCCACTGCGTGATTTAATGTGATGACGCAGTTTAGTTGAAAGATGAAGTTTTATCTAATGCCTAAAGTTTAAAAGGTCATTGCCAGCAGTTTCTTTACAATACTGTTGGTTAAGAATCAGTGGAGAATGAAGATCGGAGTTCGGGAGTTAAAGATCGAGGAGAATCAATTTTCGACGGTGAAACAGGTTCGACCTTGTTTGATCCTTATTTGGAAGGAATTTGTTGACTGTTCTCGTGTTAATCTCTGCTGGGTAGCAGAAAAGATTGAGGGCAGTGTGGAAGGAAAGGTCAGTGCCTTTAAGCCATTATGTTTCATAAAATTCTTCGTGGGAAGAGTTCGACATTGGAAACTGAAGAAAAACAACGTGAAAGAGAATTTAAATCATCTTATAAAGTCTCTCCTTTTAAATGGACTGTGAGCATTTTGAACTTTTGGCAATACCACTTTAAAGAACTGTTTTTGCAACATCGCTTTAAGAACTGTTTGAGCTGCATCGCTTTAAGAACTGTTCAAGCTGCCGCACAGCAGCTGATTTCCAGTTACGTTAGTGATTTGTTTACTTTTGGGGGGTTTGTTTTCAGTGTTTAATAAACGTGTTATTTGTTATGAAAACCCTTGCCTAACTCGCATATATTTATTGTTGTCTGAATACGTAACAATGCACATTAAAATTAGTTCCCTCTATTCCTTCAGCACTTGGCAAACTGACCCCGACCTAGTCACTTGCAGAAGCCAAATGAAGAAATCAGCAAAAATTGGAATCTCGAATGTGCTTACCCATTCACAATGCATTAAAGGCCGCATACTGTAATTGGAATGTGAAAGTGTCAAAACCAGATAAATCTGAGTTTTATTTCCATTGTGGATTAACTTTGAATCTGAATTTCAAAACTCCTGAAGGAGGCAGAAGGCACACTATTTATTGGTAAGTCAAGTAGACCCTAGCCTGGGGTATTACACAATAGTGCAGGCTCACTCTGCATTTAGTCTCATTGACCTCCACGTGAACCATTTCAAAACAGCCCTCTTTTTAAAGTATGACCTAATGAGCTTTAGCTAATTACTATAACCCAAGTGAGACTGAATTGATTACAAGGATTATTCAGTCTATAACTATTATTTGAACTGTAAGATTAGATTGTGGCCTTTGAAATTACTCTCTGCTACTTGGTTTATGAAGTGAAAATCCTTATTAACTTGGGTGCTGTTGCATTTTGAGCTGTGATCTTATTGCTGTCAAAAAGCATGCATCATGCATTATGTCAATGAAATGGAAGATGAACAATCGGGCAAAACCAATCGTTACATTAGAAGATATAATTTATGTGGAAATATAACATAACATTTTCCATTGAAACTTTAATTATAATTAAGGAGTCAATGTTTGTAAATGTGTCTTCATTCAAAGTTGCTTTCGTGTACTATGTTAATTTACCTCAGAGATGTCAAATGTTTCATTGACACATATGTGGGTTCCTATGTCAAGTGTTTCAATGATTGTTCTATCAACCTGACTATGTTTCAAGCTGCCAACACCAATCTATTCTGACTCGGGATTTACTCAATCAAGCAACAGTCCAAAATTTTTAAAGCAATCAGTCCAGTCCAAAACCTTCAGATCCATAAAATTTATGATGCCTGAGATTATAAACCCTAATCAGACTCACTATCATTCAACCATTCACATATTTCCATGTGTGTGATATAAAACCATGGAGGCAGAGGACCTATTGATGGATCTGAAGCACCAGATCCTTCTGTTCACCTGACCAATGAATTCCCTATGGAGCCCAGTCTTGTGTCACTGTGGGAAACTTCCCTTTGGACCTGGCTCAAGATCCTTGATGCCAGTGATTTCAATAGGCTTCATGGGGCACAGATTTTAAAAAAAACAGGGCAAAAGGCAAGTTACATTTTTTAATTTATCTTCCCTTATTTTAATCTTAGTAATATTTTTGCTTCTGATTAATATTTTAATCAGTTTTGTGTTTCATTTATTCATATTTCATTTGAAAAACATTTTATTTAGTTCAATTAAAATGGTTTTGAAATGTTTGAGATAGTTTCAAAATTTTAACATGATTTATGAATTTAGAGTTGCCAAAGCTGCAACCCTACATTTCAGGCTGTTTTGAAGACAAGGCCTCTGCATTATGTTGCCTGTTTACCAACTGGACTCCAAAGAACTATACATGGCCCCACACTCAGTGTGACAATGTGGGTGTCACGTGTAACCCAGGTTAATTAAACACAAAGATGTAATGTTAGAAAGCTCCACCTATGAAGGGAGGGAAAAACAGTTTACTGAATTAAAAGAAAGAGAATGGGACTTCCGGTAAGATGGCGATTGCTTAGCTGCTCCGAACTTTTGTTCCGTTAAGGTCGCTATCTTTGCACTAAATGTCTCCATTTTTTAAACCTTAATTAGGAACTTTTTCGGTATCTCTTGCCTGTGAACACATCTAACTTACAATGTCTAGCAAGAGTTCTAAATCCGGGAGAAAGGAAGCTACGGCTCTCTCAGACGAGACCCGGGCTGCGCTCGGTCAGCTCCGAGACAAAATTTTAAAGGAATTCAAAACCGCTTTCAAACAGTTGAAAGACAAACTGGATCGGATCAACGATAAAGTGGACAAACATGCTGAACACTTATCTCGCATCGATTCGACTTCTGAAGATTTAGAAAGCCATGTTCGATACTTGGAGACTCTCTGTTCCAGCTTAGAGGGAAAATGTAACAAACTCCTTTCCAAAATGGTGGATCTCGAAAATCGCAGCAGACGCTGCAATCTTAGAATTCTTGGATTACCAGAGACCACCGAACAGGGATCAACAGTGAAGTTTTTCGCCAAGTTTCTCTGTGAGATATTCGGGAAAGATTTGCTTCCAAACCTGCCTAAGCTCGAATGGGCACACAGAGTTTACGTTCCCCCTGGAATTCTGGGCTCCCGCCCGCGACCAGTAATTTTGTGCTTCCATCAATACTAGGTAAAACACAGTCTGATTGTGGAGGCACGTCGCAGAGGTTCTTTTTCTTTCCAGGATACAACCATTCGCTTTGTGGAAGATTTTGCACCCCAGACCTTAAAGATGCGCGCTGAGTTTAAAGGCGCAATGAAAGTGCTTTTTGATCGTGGTTTTAAACCCTCTCTTCATACTCCTGCTGATCTACGAATCAAGCTTAATACTGGAAAATACAAGTGGTTTAAATCAGCGAAGGAAGCTGAAGCATTTGTGGCAAGTCTTCCGGCTATCCAGTCATCTTCGGAACCCGATCGGACCTCCTAAAACGGTGGATAAGTACTTCTCATAGTAAAATTACTTTTTCTGGACTCAGACTTTACGTGAATCATTCAGACATTATTCATTGAAACTCTAAGGGCTGTCGACAATCTCTCCCTGGATTTGGTGTGTGTGAAATCTATTTTATTCTTGTATAACTTTATCTACAGAGTTCTACAACTGACTCTAACTTGTTTTGGAGGTTTGAAGTCTTTAGTGAAGGCCTCCCTGTTTGTTGGTTCACAGTTTAATTGCTGATTTATTTTTTTCTTTTTTTTATATTTATTTTTTTTTCTTTCTTTTCTTCACCCTTTTTTCTAATCTTTGAATTTTTTTCTCTCCTTTCTGTAAATGGTTGATAAATACTCATCTTGAATTTATAATTTTCCCTTTCTTCTCCTTTCTTTTTACTTTTTTTTCCCTTTCTCTTACTTTATTCTTCTATAGTTTTTCGCGGGTAGGTTAGTTTTGGTTTTCTCCCAATTTTCTCTGTATTAAGTTTTATATTTCTGCAGAAGGTGTTCTAATCTGTAGTTATGTTTTCTAGTGCGTAAACTAGTTACTATTTGCTATAGTATTTATATGGAACTGCCGTTAATGACACAGATCTGGAAGTTGTATTTGGGTTAATTTTTTTGGTAGAGCTAGCTACTTGTTTTGGTAGCCGTCTAGTTTTGGGTTGTGTGGATGGGGTGGATTTTCCAGTTCCAACATCACTCACTGTATTTATTGTTTCTCTTTATTGCTCAGGACACGTATATGTTTTGATTTTACGAACCTATGTTTACATCTCTGCTCCCAGACTGCTACTGTACTGCTTGACTTTTTATATGCCTGCTGCCTTTTATGCATTAGTAATTGATAATGGCTAGTGCACTTAAATTCGTGAGCTGAAATGTAAAGGGATTGAATCACCCTGTTAAAAGGAGGAAGGTATTCTCACATATCAAACAACTCAAAGCTGACATTGCTTTCCTTCAAGAAACTCATATTCATTGTGTTGATAACTCCCGGCTTCTGTCAAAGTGGGCGGGCCAGCATTTTCATTCATCCTTTGCCGCTAAAGCTAGGGGAGTCTCCATTCTTATTAACTCAAATATTCCTTTTGAACTCCATAATAAAATATCTGATACAAATGGCCGTTTTATTATTGTTTCTGGTAAACTATATAACACTAAAGTTGCACTAGCAAACCTGTATGCCCCCAACTTTGATGATGTTAACTTTTTTGAACGGTTTTTTTCCTCACTACCAGACTTAAACTCATACTCTCTTATACTGGGTGGTGACTTCAACTGTTGGTTGGATCCTAATCTGGATCGATCGTCCTCTGTTACCAGATCACCTACTAAATCTGCCTTAGCTATCCAATCGTTTCTCTCTAATTTTGGTATCTCTGATTTATGGCGTTTCCTTCATCCTACGGAGAGAGATTATTCTTTTTTCTCACATGTTCACCATACCTTCACTAGAATTTACTATTTCTTACTCGATAACCAACTTATTCCATTTGCCCACTCTTGTGACTATCAGAGTATACTGATTTCTGACAATGCCCCAATTACTCTCTCTCTGAACTTTCCTGGTCTCCCTCAGAGGAATAAACACTGGTGGTTTGATTCAACTTTATTATCGGATGATGATTTTTTAAAATTCATTAAGGATCAGATAACCTTTTATTTTAACACTAATGCATCACCTGAAGTGCCATCCCAGATTGTCTGGGATGCCATGAAAGCATATCTGAGGGGTCAAATAATCTCTTACACAGCAAATCTCAACAGAAGATCCCGTGCAGATCGACTAGACCTCATTAACCAAATTAAAAAATTGGATCAAATATATGCCCAAACTAAGAACCCTGAATTATACAAGAAGCGCGTTGAACTCCAAACTAAATTTAACCTTCTGTCCACTCAACCTATCGAACGCCAACTTCTCGAAAGCAAGAGTCGCTTTTACATTCATGGGGATAAGTCTGGTAAACTCCTAGCCAATCAGCTGAGGCGTTCCAAAGCCAAACAACATATTACAAAGATCCGGAAGGAGAACAGAGACTTTACATCGGATCATTTAGAAATTAATGACGCATTTAAAAATTTCTATTCTCGGCTTTATTCCTCTGAATCTCTGAATGACAATATCTCTGTTGATCAATTTTTACAGAATCTGAATATCCCCTCACTTTCATCTGATTTCAAAGTCAAACTCAATACGCCTATATAATCAGAAGAAATATCTTTTGCAATTTCTGCACTGTCCTCAGGGAAATCTCCTGGACCTGATGGGTTCCCTGTAGAATTTTATAAATCATTCTCTTCACTTCTTTCTCCTCAGTTACTTTCAGTATTATCTGACTCGTTTAATTACGGCAAATTGCCACCCTCTTTCAATGAGGCATCTATTATTCTTCTTTTAAAAAAGGGCAAAGACCCAACAGAGTGTTCCTCGTATAGGCCGATCTCTCTGCTCAATGTTGATGTAAAGATCTTAGCTAAAGTTTTGGCTCATAGACTAGAAACCGTTATTCCCTCCATTATCTCTGATGACCAAACAGGCTTTATTAAAAACCGTCTCCCTTTTTTTAACATCCGGCGTTTATTCAATATCTTATATTCACCTCCAACTGGGATTCCTGAATGTGTTATTTCCCTCGATGCGGAGAAAGCATTTGACCATATAGAGTGGAACTACCTTTTTGCAGTCTTAGAAAAATTTGACCTCGGCCAAAGTTTCATCTCCTGGATCCAATTGCTGTACCTGTGTCCTACTGCTTCTGTTTTAACTAATTTTCAGAAATCCCAAGTATTTAATCTCAAACGTGGCACCCGTCAGGGATGCCCCTTAATCCCTTTCTCTTTGGCTATAGAACCTCTGGCGATAGCATTTCGAAACTGTCCTGAATTGACCGGGATTTGGAGAGGGGGTGTTGAGCATAAAGTTTCTCTCTATGCTGATGACTTATTACTCTTTCTCTCAAATCCATCTACATCCTTACCTCTAATGTTTTCACTTCTTGACCAGTTTAGCCAGATCTCTGGCTATAAACTTAATTTACATAAGAGTGAACTTTTCCCAATTAATAAAGAAGCACAAGAACTAACATTTCGTGATCTCCCTTTTAAAGTAGTCCATAATCAATTTACTTATCTTGGAATTACAGTCACAAGGAAGTTTAAAGATCTCTTTCGTGAAAACTTTGCCAATCTTTCATATGCTATAAAACAGAATCTGGTACAATGATCACCTCTATCTATGTCTTTGGTAGGTCGTATTAATGTTGTTAAAATGTATGTTCTCCCCAAATTTTTATACTTATTTCAATCTATCCCAATTTTTATTCCTAAATCTTTTTTTGATTCCTTAGACTCTATTATTTTGTCATATTTGTGGCAGAATAAGCATTCTAGAATTAATGAAATACATCTCCAAAAAT
The DNA here is from genome assembly GCF_048418815.1 of Hemitrygon akajei. Classification (NCBI taxonomy): domain Eukaryota; kingdom Metazoa; phylum Chordata; class Chondrichthyes; order Myliobatiformes; family Dasyatidae; genus Hemitrygon; species Hemitrygon akajei. The sequence goes on from NC_133141.1 coordinate 41,300,326, forward strand.
CTAAAAAAGAGGGTGGCATGGCTTTACCTAACTTTTGCTTATATTACTGGGCAGCTAATATACGTTGTGCTACCTTTTGGTCTTTCTTCCACGGCCAACCTGAGTGCCCTAACTGGGTGGCAATGGAGTTGAGCTCCACTAAAGAATTATCTATCTCTGCACTTCTTGGCTCTGCACTCCCTAGTAGTCTGCCCAGATCAATAGCTAACCTCTCGTTAGACACACTTTGCGTATATGGGCTCAGTTCAGGAAATGCTATGGCTTCCAGGGGTTTTCCGTTTCTAGCCCTGTCGCACACAATCACCTTTTTTTACCTACTACGTACGATTCAGCATTCCATGTTTGGTATAGGAAGGGCATTAGACATTTTGAAGATCTTTTCATTGATAATCGCTTCGCCTCTTTTCAGCCACTCTCTGTTAAGTTCAATCTGCCTAACGCTCATTTTTTCAGATATCTCCAAATTCGACACTTTATTGCTCCTTTAATTCCTAACTTTCCTGAAATGCCTGTGAAAAATGCTATGGACCTATTTCTTTCCATCAATCCACTAGGTAAAGGTTTAATTTCAATTATCTGAGATAAACTAGCAGCCTTACGACGGGCCCCTGTGGATAAAATTAAAATGGCCTGGGAGCAGGATTTAAATATCTCCTTATCCGAGGAGAGCTGGGACTCAGTTCTCAAATCGGTTAACTCAACCTCCCTTTGTGCTCGCCATTGCCTTTTACAGTTTAAGATTGTTCATAGAGCCCATATGTCTAAATCTAAACTATCTCGATTCTACCCTAGCATTAGTCCGCTCTGTGATAAATGCAAGAGGGGCGTGGCCTCTCTCATCCATATGTACTGGTTCTGTCCTAGTTTGGAGAAATTCTGGAAAGATGTCTTCACTACGTTATCGTGTATTCTGAATCAGCGCCTAGAACCAAACCCCTTAATTGCTCTGTTCGGTTTTTGGGGCGAGACAGATTTATGTCTGGGTCCGACCAAATGCCGAATATTATCCTTTGCCTCTCTCCTGGCTAGACGCTTGATCCTTCTTAGATGGAGAGATGTTGCCCCGCCCACTCATGCGCAATGGCTTAACGACATTATGGCCTGCTTGGACCTCGAAAAAATTCATTATTCAGTTCTGAATTCTGATCTGAAGTTCCATAAGGTCTGGGGACCTTTTATCGAGTACTTTCATAACCTTCCTCTTGACTAGGGGTTTTGTTTTTTTTCTTCTTCTTTTCGGTCCTTTGCTTTCAGCTCCCTTTTTTTTCTGGTAGTAGGCATTATTATCCTCTGTTGCTAAGTGTATTCACAGTCTGGGAGTTTGACTGTTCTGACTTATACTCTCTATATTGAGTTGCGGTTGGTCTGGAGTTGCTGTTGTTTTTTCTTGTGTTGTGGGGCTTGGGGAGGATACTAAGCTTACTTGTCTTTAATTTAGGTGCTTTTTTGTTAATTCTCTTCCTTTGTAGCATATTGTTATAGTATGCTTAATTTTGCACTGTATTAATGTTCCTCATTGGGATTTGGGGTTTTTAATTTGTAAAATGTTTTGAAAAACTAATAAAAAAAACTAATAAAAAAAAAGAAAGAGAACTTGAAAAACAAGCTATGTGAGAACGAGGTGTGGCCGACGAGGTGTGGACAAGTGACAGAAACACAGCACACTATAGAAACTAACTAAAGATATAAACTGTTAAAAGTGAAGTTAGTAGTTAGTATCTCTACCCTACTTACTGGAAATACTCAGGGTAAAACCCTTGGAGGAGAAATGTTATCAATAAAAGGTTTACTGAAGCTACAGCTATAATGTGCATCAGCTACAGCACAACGATATCAGCGGAGAGTGGTGTCCAACATCTCTATTGTGTAACTGGGAATTAGTTCTGTTAAATTATATCAAGGGATTTGGTGAATTAAAAAACACTTTTACTGTTCCAAGTGTATAATTTGTGTGTGAAATATGTTCAGTAGTGTAGTAACTGAGAAACATTTGGAAATGGCAATGTGATATTGAGTTATTTTGAAATAGAAAATAGAATGTAGTAAGAACTTATGGATTGTAATCCTGTTGTATACAGGTCAGGTTTTGTGACCTGTAAGTTTTGTGAATCAACTTTCTGTGGATGACCCACTATTTCATCCATCAGACCAAGGAATAAGATGGCAAGCCACCCAAGATCGAAGCGCCAGCACAGGAACAAAATGTTTCAAGAAGTAGAGGATTTAATACAATTGGATGTACAAGTTTATTTTTCATTCGAAGGATTTGAATTTGATTTTTTGGAAGAACTGATTATTTTTTCAAAGACTTTGATCAGTGATTGAATGAAATTTACTTTGTTTAAAAGCTGTGATACTGGAGGATTTGTCGCGAAAGTTAAGCTGTATATATATATTTTGGGGACTGAATTTGAATTTGTAGACATACTGACCTGAAACTAAGGCTAAGAATAGGGACTGAATTAGCTTTCTAACTAGGGGTAAATAAAAGTGAAAGATTAGTCTGTAAACCCCAAAATAGGGGAATAACAATAGATCTAATTAGTTGGGGAAATTGGAGTAATAATGGTTATTCTAATTAATCTCATTGATTCTAACTAAAAAGGAATTTAGTTTTTGTTGATATCTGAGATTTGGAACCTAAACAGAATGTTGGAGTTTTGAATTATTCTTACTCATGTAAATATTTTTTATTTACAGTCAGCCCTCCTTATCCATGGGGGATTGGTTCCAGGACCCCCCACGGATACCAAAAAATGCGGATGCTCAGGTCGGTGGACCTTAGGACCCGGCAGAGCTTGGGACCCGCCGCCCACAGTGTCTCTTTTCCGTTGACGGAAAATGATCACGATTGAAAATAAAGTGGAAATAATAAAGTGATCGGAAAGAGAATGAAATGCCATTGGTCATGGAAAAGTGTTAGGCTACAGTCGGTCAACGATCGGAACAATTTAAAAGGATAAAGCGAGAATAATGAAGCATGTGAAAGGCCCTGCCCCGATGAAAGCTACAATTATTACTAAGCAATGCAGTGGTTTAATTATTGAAATACATACGTTTCTTAAGTGTTTCAAATGCATAGAAAGGTAAAATATATACTATATACTAAGACAAACATTTTACTGACGCTAAATAATACTGGATGTACCTGTTCCAACTTAGAAACTTCCGTTTTTTTTCGATTCTCGATCCGCGGTAACCTATGCACATCCTCCCGTATACTTTAAATCATCTCTAGATTACTTATAATACCTAATACAATGTAAATGCTATGTAAATAGTATTACTGTATTGTTTAGGGAATAATGACAAGAAAAAAGTCTGTACATGCTCAAACAACAAGTGCTGGAGAGAGAACTTCTGGGTTTTCCCGATCCGCGGTTGGTTGAATCTGCGCATGAGGAACCCGCGGATAAGGAGGGCCGACTGTACTGCTATTTTTATAAACAAAGCTTATTTCCAGAAGTGTGTGTTTTCTATTCACTCCCTCCTTCTGGTACCTAGAGCTTCTACTAACGCCTAGTGTAGTACTATGTTATTTCATTTTCTCATAAAGTGTGCTGCAACCAGTCACACAAGACAAGCACTACACATGTACACGTGTTACACGTGGGCAGTGATTTCTAAACAGCAGTTATTGTTCAGCATGAGCTGGCCCTAAGTAAGCAAACCTTGGCACGCAAGGCCTCACGGCAACCGGTTAGCACTTCTGGTAAGAGGATGGAGGTAACTCTGACCAAGAACATCAATTTTCCCCAAAGCAAAAAACATTAAAGGTATGCACAAACTAGCTATTGGTTGAGTTCTTGGAGCTGTATTAACCTGTAAGATGTGGTTCATTGCTTTGTCGACTGTATTGGCTCCATCAGTTCCAGGTGATGCTGTGAGTCCAAGGACTTGAGGTAAGTTGGTCACATTCTTACGCTTTGCTTCAATGTACTGGGCCATGATTTTGTTATACACACCATTCTTCTGAGTATGATGACATTCATCAATTATCAGCAGAGAAAACTCTAAATTCAGAAAAATAACAAAAGTTATTTCCTAAAGAAAATCTGTTAATCTGGAAGTCAGTTCCATACTTCACCTCTGTGCCTGAGTCTCTTCAAACTCAATGAGATTTTAATTTTCTTGAACTCTCTAACATCAGTCAAAACAAATCTATGGAGAGACACCAGAAGTTCATCACATCATGGGACTTCAGAGATATGTACGCAAGGAATTTGTGTATGGAAAAAACATGTTCTAGCATATGGGCAAAATATGGGAACTCACAAGAAGATTGTTGAGACTTCCATTAATATTTCTTTGGGGCCCTATGATTATAGTACATGGATCTAAAGACTAGAAAATAACAACCATGAACTAATAGGACATGAAGAGCAGAGTATAAGCTATTAGCGTATAAGGTAGTTAAACTAAGGTCAATGTTGGAAAAATACAATGGTGCACATAATGCTTTTAACATTCACCTTCTAACCAATCTGTGTCCTGACATATGCCTGTGAATATTTGTTAACCTTCTGGGATCAGATGTTGAATGATCTAAAGTGCTTAGGCAACTGGCATATTGGCCTGGAAAGAGAAATTTGATCACCAATCTATATGCAAAAGGAAAAAACAAAAGCTGGAAGATCTCAGTGAATAAAGCAGCATCTATGGAGGCAAAGATGTACTGTATGTTAGACATGAGGAAAGATTGCGTCATCTGGGATCACACTCACTAGAATTGAGAAGGATGAGAGAGGATCTTTTAGAAGCATATAAAATTATGAAAGGGATAGAAATTATAAAGGCAGGAAGGTTGTTTCAACCAGTAGGTGAAACTAGAACTCAGGGACATAGCCTTAAGACTTGAGGTAGTAGATTTAAGATAGAAATGAGGAGAAACTACTTTTTTACAAAAGTAGTGGATCTATGGAATTCTCTGCCCAGGAAGCAGTAGAGGCTACATCATTAAGTATTTTTAAGACACAGCTAGATAGAAGTTTCCATAGCAGGGGAACTAAGGGTTAGAGGGAAAAGACAGGTAGGTGGAGCTGAGTCTGCAGACAGATCAGCTATGATCTTATTGAATGGTGGAGCAGACTCAATGGGCCAGATGACCTACTCCTGCTCCTATTTTTTATGTTCTAATGTATGTCGATGTTTCAGATCAAGATCTTGTATCAGGACTGAGAGGGATTTGAAAAAGTAGCCAATATATAGCAAAAACATGTGACAGAGAATGGTAGGTGATAGGCTGGGGAGGAGATGATGGGTTGATGGAACCAGATTGGGAAGGCGAGCAGCAAAGTGACTCATTTGTCCACTATGTACATGATCAAAGCCTTCCATTGTAAACCTGTTCAAAATTAAACATTTTAGCACAATACACAATCCTGAATCCCTTGCCAGAAGGGAAGAAATAAATAATACTAGTTACCAATGCATCCTTTGCATCCAAGCTAATCGAAACAAGCCATCCCATCTAGCTTATCCAGTTAATTGTTAAAAGTGCAACCATGTGGTCTGCTTTCTCTCCATGCAACACTTTATAAACCAAATTGCTTCTACTCTGAAGGGCACAGAGCTGGAAGATTAAATTGTTCTACCTGTTAACTCTACGTGCTTTTCTTCTTCTGTACTGGTCAGTGAATTTTGCAGGATCTGTGCTGTGCAGATGATAACATCACTCATCCGTACAATGTATGCAAATTGCTCCTTAAGCTCAGTGTCACCAGTTACTGGAATCACATTATACCTGGGTGTTAGGGCTGGTTTAAACTCTTGTTCATAATGCTGATTCACCAGAGGCACCTGTAAAATGAATTCCCACCATTTTGTTTACCATACAGATACTTATATTTCAGTACTCTTGATAAGTAAGAATTCCATACCCTGATCATAATGAGTGTACATTTACTTAATCAAACTTATGAATGCTTTCCCAGGGAATTTCACCAATACTGCTCAACACTGGGGAATTTTTGGGAGCACTACAAGGAAGAAAGAAAGATTTTTTTTTATTGTGATACAGAATGGAATAGGCCCTTCTGGCCCTATGAGCCACACCACCCAGCAAACCCCTGATTTTAACCCTAGCCTAATCACAGGATAATTAACAATGACCAATTAACCTACCACTGGTATGTCTTTGGACTGTGGGAGGAAAACAGAGCACCTGGAGGAATCGCACGCAGTCATGAGAAGATTATACGAACTCCTTACAGGCAGCAACAGGAACTGAACCCGGGTTGCTTGTACTGTAAAGTGTTGTGCTAATGACTATGCTACCGTGCCTCCCTAACAGCTGTAAAATGATATAAAGTCCTTCAAATCAGGTCCGACAATCAATACCGTACCACTACGTGGCCAGATTCTACCTGTCGCCCTGGCTACAAAGGATGGATCTGGCCCTTTTCCTGCGCAACACCCCTGTCAGCTGGTTGTTGCCGCCATACCTGTCCTTCATAGAGAAGTTCTTTCAAGTCAACGCCTTTGACCACAGGGCCATCAGGCAGTGGTCAGCACATAAGGTTCTGCAGGCACTGCAGGAGAAGGACATGATGGACACAGTGGGGTGGTTCCCTGAGCAGACTGTCCAGTTCATCTGGCAAAATGCCTCATCGCCAGACCTCACCAACAGGCACCAAGACCTCGCCTGGCTGGCGGTGAGAGGGGCCCTCCCAGTCCGATCCCTCCTGTACGCCCGGAACGTCGTCTCCACACCCCTCTGTCCATGGGAGGACTGCAGTGAGGAGGAGTCGGTGACCCACCTCTTTGCACACTGTGGGTTCGCCGAGAAGGTGTGGAGGAGGATGGAAGGGACAGTGTCGAGGTTCATCCCCAGCAGCTGCGTAACAGAGGACTCTCTGATCTACGGGCTGCTCCCAGGGACGCACACCGAGACCAACATCCGGTGCTGCTGGCAGATCATCAACTCAGTGAAAGACGCTCTTTGGTCGGCCCGAAACTTGATGGTCTACCAGCACACGGAGATGTCCGTGGGGGAATGCTGCCGTCTGGCACATTCTCGGCTGCAGGAGTACGTGCTGAGGGACGCACTCAAACTCGGTGCAGCCACCGCAAGGGCCTGGTGGGGAAGGACCACAGTCTAGGGTTCTTCTCCTGTGGGAGTTGAGGGGTAGGGGGGGTTGGGGGTATACCCCTTGAATGTAAATATGAAAGAACAAAGTGCCACGTGGGTGGCAAAACTTTTGAATTTTGAAAATGTAAAGACAGTAATGGTACCAACTGTAAAGAATTGAAAGTCTTTGAATGGTTATTGTATGTAATTTTATTTTTAATAAAGTATATTTTGTTTAATATAAAAAAATGACTGTGCCTGAGATTCTAGTAAAATTCAACTTTCTTCCTCAGTTCCTCTGTTCAACAGAACAGATGACATCCTTTTAGAAATGAGATGAGGAGGAATTTCTTTAGCCAGGGAGTGATGAATCTGTGGAATTCGTTACCCACAGGTTGTTGTGGAAGCCAGGTCTTTGGGCATATTTAAGGCAGAGGTTGATAGATTCTTGATTAGTCAGGGCACAAAGGGATACGGGGAGAAGACAGGAAATTGGGACTGAAAGGGAAATTGGATCAGCCATGATGAGAATAAATAACAAGTCTAACAGGAGGGGGTCATCACTTCCCCGGCTATAGGTTGACTCAGTATAGGGCCTAATGGCAGAGGGTGAGAATGACCTCATATAGCACTCTTTGGAGCAGTGCAGTTGTCTTAGTCTATTGCTGAAAGTGCTCCTCTGTTCAGCAAGGTGACAGGCAGAGGGTGAAAAACATTGTCCAGAATAGGTGGATTTCCCATAGGGTCCTCTGTTCTACCACAGCCTCCAGTGTGTCCAGTTTGACTCCTATAACAGAGCCAGCCTTTCAAATCAGTTTATTGAGCCTGTTGGCATCACCCACATTGATGCCATTGCCCCAGTCCACCACTACATGAAACAGGGGTCACCAACCTTTTTTGCACTGCGGACCAGTTTAATATTGACAACATTCTTGCGGACTGGCCGACGGGGGGGGGGGGGGGGTGGGGGATGTTAATCACGACCGGAATATAGGTGATAAGTCAACTATAAGTCACTTATACTCAATTTCGTTTCTAAAAGGGCTTATCTAACGAATTTAATATTAAACACACAGCGCATATTTTCCTCACATGAATATAGTGATAAGTCAATTATAACTCTCTTATTAGTCCTATCTGCCTGTATTTGGCCCATAGGCCTCTAAACCTCTCTTATCCATGTACTTATTTAGATAGCTTTGCGAATGTGTCCACCTCAACCACCGTTTCTGGAAGCTCATTCCAGATTTGCAACATCCTTTGTGTGAAGAAGCTGACCCTGATGTCCCTTTTAAATCTTTTGCCTCTGATCTTAACCCTTTGCCCTCTCGTTTATAGCACCCCGTTCTTGGGGAAAAGACTATATGCTTTCATCCCGTTTGTGCTCCTTATGATCTCATATACCTCTATCGGGTCACCCCTCATGATGAAATGGCGGAACAGACCTGATGAGCCAAATGGCCTAATTCTGCTTCTATATCTTATGCTGTTATGGTCTCATTCCTACTTTTTTCCCTTTGTACCCAAAATTCAGCAATGGATATACTTACCAACTTGGCTTCCATGGAGAATTTCAAAGGTGTGCCATCTTTGAATGAAGATGTTTCTCCTAATCTCAATCTTAAATGTCTGACCCTCACCCCGACTTTGTGATCCATATCTCTGGATTCTCCTCAAGGGGAAAAATTTTCATTCATCACCCAATTTGACAACCCCTCTAAAATTCCAATAGATGTTAGTTACATCTTATCCCTCAAAACATAAAATATAAGATAAATCTAAAAGCAATAGTTGGAAATGCTCAACAGGCAGAGAGCATCTGTGGAGTGGAAAGTACAGGTAGCATTTCAGGTCAAGGAAAGATCATTGATCCATACATAAAATTCTTGCTTCCCTCTCCACAGATGCAGCCTCGTTTACTGAGTGTTTTCAGCACTTTGTTGACCTATTTAATTCAACTCTCATTGCAGATACATCAATCTAATGGATTCACTGAAAGCACTTTGCTGCAAAGCTCAAGACTAAATTTCAAGAATAATATTTCAACTGGAATTGTTGCCTGAAAGCAACAAAGAGATAATGGACTCTCTGCCTTTAACAGGGGAATTATCTCTTTCAATCCACACAGTGATGTTATACAAGAACAAAATAATCCCTTTGGGAGTGCTTCAAGGCAGGGCAAATTTGATCAGGTTAACCCAGATTTTTGCTTCATCTCTGTCCACAAGTAAGTTTCTGGAGGGCTGAAGGGTACCTTGGTTTGTGGAGCATTTCAAAAACAAGCCTGAGAACTACAGGCCAATGAGACTGACATTGGTGATGAGTAAATTCTGCAGGGAATTCTGAGGGACAGGATCTACCAGCATTTGGAGAGACAGGATCTAATTTGGGACTGTCAGCTAAGCTTAGTTCATGGGAAGTTGTGTCTGACAAATCTCTTGAAGCTCCTCAAGGAGGCAACCAAAAGGATAGATAAGTGTAGTGCAGTGAATGTTGTCTATATGGACTTCAGCAGGACCTTTCACAAAGTCCCTCAAGGCAAGCCGGAAGGTTAGATCGGATGGGATCCAAGGAAAGATAGTGGATTGGATTCATAGTTGGCTCAGTGGCAGGAAGCAGAGAGTGTTGATTGACAGTTGTCTATCAGGTAGAGGCCTGTGTCTAGTGATTTGCCATACAGGTTAATAGGGTTGTAATTTATATAGCTATTTGGATGTGAATGTACAAGGAATGGTTTGCAAGTTTGTGGATGATACAAAAATAGGTGGTGTTTTACATATTGTAGTATGGAGGAGTTACTACGGGAATCTGAATCAGCCAGAATTGGGGCTGAGGATTTCAACCCAGAAAAATATGAAGTATTTAATCTTGAGTGATCAAACCACTGTATACTTACAGTGACTGGTAGGGCCCTGGAGAGTGTTATGGAACAGAGGGACCTAGGAGTGCAACTGCACAGGTAGAGAGGGCGGTGAAGAAGGTGTTTGGCATACTGTCTTTCATCAGTTAGGGCAGTGAGATTAGGAGTTTGGGAATTATATTGCAGTTATAAAAGGCATTGGTGAGGCCAAACTTGCAACATTGTGAACAGTTTTGGTCACCCTGTTACAGGAAGGATGTTGTTATACTAGAAAGAGTGCAGAAAAATATTAACAGGATGTTGCTTGGACTTGGGAGCCTGAATTACAAGGAGAGGTTGAGTAGTCTGGGACTTTTACTCTCTGGAATGTAGGACACTGAGGGGTGACCCGATAGAGGTACATAAGATCATAAGGAGCACAAACGGGATGAAAGCACATAGTCTTTTCCCCAAGGAAGGGGTGCTATAAACAAGAGGGCAAAGGGTTAAGATCAGAGGCAAAAGATTTAAAAGGGACATCAGGGTCAACTTCTTCACACAAAGGATGTTGCAAATTTGGAATGAGCTTCCAGAAATGGTAGTTGAGATGGGCACATTTGCAAAGCTATCTAAATAAGTACATGGATAAGAAAGGTTTAGAGGCCTATGGGCCAAATGCAGGCAGATAAGACTAAGAGTCAGAATAAACAAGTTAGGCCAAAGTGCCTGTTTCCATGCTGTATGACTCTATGACCAAAGCTCAGATGAGACAACACTGGTTATGTTCATCCAGTAAATTTGAGAAATCCATTTTGGATTGTAGCAGCAGCTACACTGGCAGCTGCTGCTTGTTCAACATTGAACAGCCATTGACTACCAGCAAGTTCCTTTGCCAGCAGTAAAGCGGTTCTAAACAGTAGTGACTCAGTAACCCCTGGTTTATAATATTAAAATGCTGACTGTATATTTTACCTTATTTACAAGAACAGCTACTTTGCCTTGTCTTCTCGAGTCCAAATGGTGTCTGGCAACAAACACTGCTGCCCGAGTTTTGCCTGCACCTGTCGGTAGCCATATGATGATATTTTTTCCTTGGAGAGCAGGCTCCACAACCTCCCACTGATAATCTCGCAAATCAATTTGCATTGTGTATCTGCAACAAGACCAAAAGAAGTTAACCCCCTCAATCATTTTAAATTCAAAGAGGACTGTGGATTTAGCTTAGGGTTGATATATCATCTTTTTAACACTTTGCAACTAAAGTAATCTGCTTTTTCTTGTCACCTTCACTTAAAAGGTGTGGTTGTAGATGCTTTATTGATCCCAAAGGAAATTACAGTGTCATGGTAGCATTACAAGTGCACAGATGTACTAATATTAGAAGAGAATAAATAACAAGTCTAACAGGAGGGGGTCATCACTTCCCCGGCTATAGGTTGACTCAGTATAGGGCCTAATGGCCGAGGATGAGAATGACCTCATATAGCGCACTTTGGAGCAGCACAGTTGTCTTAGTCTATCACTGAAAATGCTCCACTGTTCAGCAAGGTGGCATGCAGAGGGTGAGAAACACTGTCCAAAATTACCAGGATTTTCCATAAGGTCCTTTGTTCTACCACAGCCTCCAGTGTGTCCAGTTTGACTCCTATAACAGAGCCAGCCTTTCTAATTAGTTTATTGAGCCTGTTGGCATCACCCACATTGATGCCATTGCCCCAGTACACCATGCATAGAACAGGGGTCACCAACCTTTTTTGCCCCGCGGACCAGTTTAATATTGACAATATTCTTGCAGACCGGCCGATGGGGGGGGGGAGGGGGGTGTTAATCACGACCGGAATATAGGTGATAAGTCAACTATAAGTCACTTATACTCAATTTCGTTTCTAAAAGGGTTTATCTAACGAATTTAATATTAAACACACAGCGCATAGTTTCCTTGCATGAATATAGTGATAAGTCAATAGCATCATAACATTTTAAGTAACGTTTGGATATTAAACACACAGCGCATATTTTCCTTGTATGAACATATAAAATCATTGCAACACACCAGTGAGAGGACAAGGTAGGAGATCTCCGTGCCAAAGCTGTGGCGGTTGCAGTCTGGAGAGACAGGGTGTGCGCCCGCTCCCCTTGTAGGTAGTGCTAACGGTCCATCTGTCCGCACTCCAGACCAATACCGACGGCATTTCTCGCCGGCCACGCGAGACAGCTGGTTACCCGAGGCCAACCAGTGATCCCTGGTGCGAGGGTATCACTGCGTTTAGGCGCCTGATGACCTCGGGTGCGTTCAAGTTCAACAGTGGGCGTGACAGGGAATGAGGAAAGGTGCAGCTGACTCATATCGTTTCATATCGCCAAATTGTATCGTTTCCTCGCGGCCTGGTAGTTGGGGACCACTGGCATAGAAGATTGTACTGGCGACAACAAACTGTTAGAACATGTGAAGGAGAGGCCTGCACAGTCCAAAGGATCTCAGTCTCCTCAGGAAGTAGAGGCGACTCTGGCCCTTCTTGTACACAGCCTCTGTGTTGGTGCTCCACTCAAGTCTGTTGTCCACGTGCACCCCCCCCCCCCTCCAGGTACTTGTAAGTCCTCACCACATCCACGTCCACACCATCAATAGTAACAGGGAGCAGTGTAGGCTTAGTCTTCCTAAAGTCCATCACCATCTCCTTTGTCTTACTCCATGAAAAAACTGGAGTATCTACAGCATAGCCTATAAGGTAATGGATGTGCTTAAAAGATCAAAAGCAAGCAGTGACAGAGTAGCTTTAGGGATAGAAATTATGGATCATGTACTGCTGAAAGCTGCATTGTGAAGACTACACGTAAAGACCTAAGGCATAATTTTTCAATCTCCATTGTCATTATTTGCATTCAGTCAGAAAAAATATTATCCCTTTAGCTCTGCTTATATTATAATGTCTTTATTCTTGAAGCATTTTATCAGATTTCCAATAAACAAATAAATGGAAATGAAAACTGGGCATTTCCCACAACAGCCAACACACATTGACAGCTCCACGTCTAAGTAACAAGTTCAGAATTGGGTTTATTATCACCGGCATGTGACATGAAATTTGTTAACTTAGCAGCAACAGTTCAATGCATTACATAATCTAGCAGAGAGAAAAAATAAATAAAATAAAAATGATAATAAATAACTAAGTAAATCAATTACATATATTGAATAGATTTTTAAAAACGTGCAAAAACAGAAATACTGTATAGAACATAGAACAATACAGCACAGTACAGGCTCTTTGGCCCACAATGTTGTACCAACCCTTAAACCTGCCTCCCATATAACAACCCCCCCCATCTTAAATTCCTCCGTATAATGCCACAGATCTAGCCTTCAGCAGACAATGTACCTTCTGGTTCAACCACGGTTTTTGGTTTGGGAATGTACAGTAAGTCTTTGTGGGCACACACTCATCCACACAGGTTTTAATGAAGTCGGTAACAACTGCATCATACTCATCCAGATCCAAAGATGAATCCCTGAATACAGTCCAGTCCACCGAGTCAAAGCAGTCCTGTAGGCGCTCCTGTGCTTCCCTTGTCCATACCTTCTTGGTCCTCACTACTGGTGCTGCAGTCTTCAGTCTCTGCCTATACTCAGGGAGTAGAATTACAGCCAGGTCAGACTTCCCGAAGTGAGGGTGTGGAATAGCACGGCAGGCATTCTTGACGGTGGTGTAACAATGGTCCAGTGTGTTGTTTCCTCTGGTATTGCAAATGATTTGTTGATGGTAATTGCTTAGTGATTTTTTTCAGACTGGCCTGGTTAAAATCTCTCAAAACTGAACTGTTTCGTCCACGTTGATCCCATTGCTCAGATCATCTAAAAGCTGCTTGATATTGGCCTGAGGTGGAATGTAAACTGCTACCAAAATGATCCCGTGGTAGGTAAAATGGATGACACTTTACTGCTAGATATTCCAGGTCTGGTGAGCAGAATAGGGACAGCACTGATATATTTGTGCACCAACAAGATTTGATCATGAGGCATACTCCTTCACCTCTGCTTTTGAGAGACTCTGTAGATCTATCCTGACAGTGTATAGTAAACCCGTCGGTCTGAATCGCTGCATCCGGTACGGAAGGGGTTAACCAGGATTCCGTGAAACAAAGGACACACGCGGTCCTAACGTCCCCAGGGTGATTCAGCACCTGGCTCTGAGATCATCGATTTTATTCACCAGAGACTGCACGTTTGCCAGCACAATAGTCGGTATAGGGAGTTTAAAACCCCATTTCCTTAAACGCCCTTGTAACCCTGATCTACACGCACGCCTCCTCTGAGGTGTCCTCTGTGGGCACTTCCGACTACAATCGGTGTTGATTTCTGTCGGTTTTAAGCAGCGAAGTTGGAAATCTACCCAAATTTTGTTTGTGGAAAGTGCACTGACATAAATATCCCATGAGTGTTACAAATCTACTAACTTAGTGCAGTTAATTATTCTCCATGGTAGAGCAAAATGAAATTTAACGTTATTATGATTAAATCAAGGACTTTCTCTCACTCTTTTTGCCATGACACAGATCACTCATAGATACAAAAATTCATAGAGTTATTGTACATGAAAAGAGGCCCTTTAGCCCAGCTCATTCTTAGTTAAACTGCACTGTCTGTGACATGATCCAAGAAATACAAGGACATGAATTAGAAGCAAAAGTAAGCCACTCACTCCTCAAACTTGCTCCATCATTTAATGGGACTAAGACAGACCTTCTAGTAATCTCAATTCCAAATTCCTATTATTGTTTGCCTTTTATTCCCTTGTTCATTGAGTATTTTAGTTTCTCTGTCTTAAAACTATTCAAGAAAATGCTTCCTCCACCCTATACACTCAGTGACCTCTTCATTAGATACAGGAATGGAAACTGGTGTGATCTCCTGCTGCTGTAGCCCCTCCACTTGAAGATTTGATATTCAGAGATGCTCTTCTGCACACCGCTGTTGTAACGCATTGTTATCTGAGTTACTGTCTCCTTCCTGTCAGCTTGAATCAGTCTGGCCATTCTCCTCTGACCTCTCTCATTTAACGAGGCATTTTTGCCCACAGAACTGCCACTCGCTGGATGTTTTCTTGTATTTCACACCACTTTCTGTAAACTCTAGAGAGTCTTGGGCATGGAAACTGCAGGAGATCAGCACCGTCTGGCACCAACAATCATTCCACAGTCAAAGTCATTTACAGATCTCGTTACTTCCTCATTCTGGTGTTTGGTCTAAACAACAGCTGAACTTCTTGACCATATCTGCATGCTTTTATGCATTGAGTTGCTGCTACTTGATTGGTTGATCAGATATTTGCATTAAGGAGCAGATATACAGGTGTACCTAATAAAGTGGCCACAGAGTGTATATGACTAATAATGATTGCACCTTCTAGCATTCCTTGCAACGTCTGGACTTTGCTTGTAGGTTACGACATTTTAAAATCTCACAAGAGATTTGGCTCATTACAGTTACTTCAAGGTACGACATAAATTAAAAACTAACTCACTGGGATTTACCAATCACCCATTGAACGAAACTGTTACATTTAGCTCAAAGAATGGCTGCTTGCCTGAGATGTTGGGGGTTGCTGAATCTGATAAAACTGCATTCAAGCTCAAACAGCCATCCACACAAGAGAGGAAAACAAACACTTAGGTGGAATCCATATCTACAGTCGGGTTCTTAGAATTATTTTAGTCAAACTAAGCCAATATTTAATCAATTTCATGATGTCATTTGCATCTACAGGAGTAAGGTACTACCAAGGTAAAGTGCATATAGCAAGCTCCCTCAGGTAACCAGATAATTACACAACATTTAGCAAAACAACAAATTTCATGACATATGTCAGCAATACTAAACCTTATTCCAATGATTAAGTTCCAGTGTCTTAGATGCTCCTGAAAGTAGATGGGTCTTCATTCAACAAACACACATCCGATAAAGCTGGACTCCCACCGGCACTACACTGGGACCACAGCCTAGATTCTTGCACTCAAACCTCCCAAGCAGGAATTGAACTCGAAAAATATTTTAAAGAGACTTTCAGCAGAAGCTCCAGCCAAGATGCAAACACCATTTTTTTTAATCAAAAACCCACTCACCTCTAAGCCCTTCTTGTTCTTTCCCGATGAGCAGCGAGGAAATGACAACATCTGATTCTGCCTTGGCTTTCAAATCGAACATTTAAGTTCTGTTTTACTTGCTTCCAGAATAGAAACTGAAACTAAGTGAGTGGCTGGAACCTACATCAAGGGCCTTTAAAGGGGGTACATGGACTGCCAATAGAAGCTAAATGTTTGAAGTTCAAATGACATTTGAGTGAAAAAAAATTCACTTTTGCCACAAATAAACAATGTTTTGATCGGTACCAGTGGATTGACAGGATATTGATCAAAAATCGAAACTGCAAGCTAACTTACTCAACAGAGGAAAGGCTTCCAGCATAGATTTTAACTTTTAGTGCATGATTTCTCATTTACAGACTATAGAAATTACCCTTAAAAGTATAGTTTTTTACCATATTTTTTCTATATTATCATGTACTGCTCCAGCTAACTTAACAAACTTCACGAATCATATTAAACCTGATTCTGATATATTTATATAAAAGCATTAACCTTTCATTTTTTAAAAGTGTAGGTTTTCTTAGCTTAAGGATCAGAATTTTTAATGGGGTTAAGAGCTATGAGAAATTTGTAGCTAAAAATTTGCCAAATACATCAGATACAAAATCAGGTTTAATGTCACTGGCATATGTCATGAAATTTGTTAACTTAGCAGCAGCAGTACAAGGCAATTAAGAATAGTAGTGCAAAAACAGAAATAATTTTTAAAAAGTGAGATAGTGTTCATGGGTTCGATGTCCATTTAGAAATCAGGTAGCACAGAGGAAGAAACTGTTCCTCAGTCGCTTGGGAGTTTTAGTAGCAGAACTGACCAATACTGATGCAAACAGAGAGGAATTACCTAAGAGGGAGACACAAAAGACCCTGCAGCGGATAGTGAGGTCAGCTGAGAAGATCATCGGGGTCTCTCTTCCCGCCATTACAGAAATTTACACTACACGCTGCATCCGCAAAGCAAACAGTATTATGAAGGACCCCACGCACCCCTCATACAAACTCTTCTCCCTCCTGCCATCTGGCAAAAGTCACCGAAGCATTCGGGCTCTCACGATCAGACTGTGTAACAGTTTCTTCCCCCAAGCCATCAGACTCCTCAATACCCAGAGGCTGGACTGACACCAACTTACTGCCCTCTACTGTGCCTATTGTCTTGTTTATTATTTATTGTAATGCCTGCACTGTTTTGTGCACTTTATACAGTCCTGGGTAGGTCTGTAGTCTAGTGTAGTTTTTTTTCTGTGTTGTTTTCACGTAGTTCAGTGTAGTTTTTGTACTGTTTCATATAGCACCATGGTCCTGAAAAACGTCTTGTTTTTACTGTGTACCAGCAGTTATAACCATATAACAATTACAGCATGGAAACAGGCCATCTCGGCCCTTCTAGTCCGTGCCGAACGCTTACTCTCACCTAGTCCCACCGACCTGCATTCAGCCCATAACCCTCCATTCCTTTCCTGTCCATATACCTATCCAATTTTTTTAAAAAATGACAATATTGAATCTGCCTCTACCACTTCTACTGGAAGCTCGTTCCACACAGCTACCACTCTCTGAGTAAAGAAGTTCCCCCTTGTGTTACCCTTAAACTTTTGCCCCCTAACTCTCAACTCATGTCCTCTTGTTTGAATCTCCCCTACTCTTAATGGAAAAAGCCTATCCATGTCAACTCTATATATCCCCTCGTAATTTTAAATACCTCTATCAAGTCCCCCCTCAACCTTCTATGCTCCAAAGAATAAAGACGTAACTTGTTCAACCTTTCTCTGTAACTTAGGTGCTGAAACCCAGGTAACATTTTAGTAAATCTGCTCTGTACTCTCTCTATTTTGTTGACATCTTTCCTATAATTCAGTGACCAGAACTGTACACAATACTCCAAATTTGGCCTCACCAATGCTTTGTACAATTTTAACATTACATCCCAACTCCTATATTTAATGCTCTGATTTATAAAGGCCAGATTTATGGTCAAAATGACAATAAAAAGTGACTTGACTTGACTTGAAAGTCTGCAGATGGAGCAAAAAGCACGGGGGGGCTGGGGAACGATGAGACCAAGAATCACAGAACTGTCAATGAGGGGAGGGGACTGTTCAAAGTGTAATAGTAAAATGGAGAAGTGAGGCTATTGATGTGGAACTTGCAAAAATAAAACAAACTGCTGGAGAAACTTAATGGGTTGAGCAGCTAAAGTCTGTTGATGGGGGTTGGGGGTGGGGGAAGGAATTGTTGATGTTTTGGATTGAGACCCAGCATCAGGACTGAGAGTGAAGAGGGAAGTCACCCAGTGTAGATGGTATGAGAGGGAGAGGTGAGACAGTGGTCAGTAGATGACAAGTGAAAGCAGATGAGGGAGATCATTTGTCACATATTTGGATATAGAGCTAGGAAATATGATTAATCTGGTCTATTTTGCCCAGATATGGTTATGATAGGTTGCTGTGCTTTGAATTTGTATGATTTAACAACAACACAGAAGCATGTAATGCAGAGATGCCACTTTTTAGTGGGGGTACTTCTGGGGGCAAATGATCCCATGCATAGCAACTCAAACCATTATACCAAACAAAATCATTTGGTTTGCTCTAAGCCTAATTCCAAATAGGAAACATGCCTATGTCAAAATCATCACCAAATTCTGTTCCTCCTTGTGTTTGGCCAGCAGCCAAGTACAAATAAAAGTGCCAATGAGGCTTCTCCCACCCTCTCTGCAACTTTAAACTAACTCATTTCCACACACTTCCATTTCTGATGCAGGAACTGATTTATACATAAACTCAGTTTCTCTTTTCACAAATGCTGTTTGGCCTACTGAGTGTTTCCAACGTTTTCTATTTTATTTCAGATTTTCAGCATCTGCAGCTTTTTTCATTTTCATGCATCAGGGACTTAAGAGATGCCATCAGAGTAACCATCTTCAAGACAGGAAGCAAGTCTCGCTGTGATAACTACAGACATCCCACCCTGCAAAAACTCATTTCAGGGAGGTAGCACCCCCACCCCCGGTCAACCGCCAAGGGTATTTGTAATACTTTGTTTAGTGATTTTGTCTAATCTGTAAACCAAGTTGGGTATATA
Source organism: Hemitrygon akajei (assembly GCF_048418815.1). Lineage (NCBI taxonomy): Eukaryota > Metazoa > Chordata > Chondrichthyes > Myliobatiformes > Dasyatidae > Hemitrygon > Hemitrygon akajei. The sequence continues at coordinate 41,319,456 of NC_133141.1, forward strand.
CAGAAAATGTGACATTAAAGTATGTACTTATATTATCATGGAGTCTTTTTTTTATTCTATTACAACTTTAAGCAAGTCTACAAGGAGTTTGGCCTCATCACGTAGGACATCAATAGAGTAGCTCCTTAGCAGCTAGCCAGCTAGTTTAAATAACGTTGGCTATGCTAATGAACGAATGACACCTGTTAAACTCCCCTCAACATGTCTTTTACATTTTAATCCACCATGGGCATTAGAAAAGTCACTGTTGCAAACAGTGCAACGAGCTACACTGACATTATTTTTGAGGTCGACTGTAAACCCCGCCCACAGGGAAAACTGATAGGTCTTCTTAGCATGAAGAGAGACCAATCAGGATGCTCCCTCTCCCCTCTCCCTCTCAAAAAAATTGATTTCCGGGATATTGTATATAATTTGTGGGCGTCAAAGAACCGCTATCAATATGCAGGAGACTCTCAGAACTTCTGGGAGAGGTGGAATGTCTGTAATTACCATGTGTGCCATTGCAAATGTTATCATCAGGGTCCTTCTGACTGACCTCCTCCACCCACCACAACCAACTCCTCCAGTGACCAAACAGCAACTCCCCAAATTGCTTTGTAAGTTCCCTCCATCTGAAGGCACAGCAGACATAACTTTCATTTCACAAAAATACAAGGAATATCAAAACTCACAATGAAAGGCCTTTTTCTTATCTTTAGCCTTTGGCTCTCTAAATCACAAAGTATCATGGAACACAGTGATCAAATTTGTTTGCCCACAGAAATTAACCTCCATGTTTGTTCCATAGCGTCCTGGAAATTTCTTCCTCACTATCAACCACAATGTCAATTTTGATATCATCAGTAAATATAATGATGACCTTACATTCAGCAAATTTATGAGTAGCACCAAGATTGGGGGAGTAGTGGACAGCGAGGAAGATTATCAAAGATTGCAGAAGGATCTGGACCCACTGGAAAAATGGCTGAAAAATGACAGATGGAACTTAATGCAGACAGCTGTGAGGTGGTGCCCTTTGGGAGGACAAACCAGGGTCAGGCTTGCACAGTGAGTGGTAGGGCATTGAGGAGTGCGGTAGAATAGAGGGATCTAGGAAAACAGATCCTTAATTCCTTGAAAGTGACATCACAGGTAGATTTTTACATAATAGGGGAATTCAGGGTTATGGGGAAAAGGCAGGTAGATGGAGCTGAGTTTACGGACAGATCAGCCATGATTTTATTGAATGGCAGGGCAGGCTCGATGGGCCAGATGGCTTATTCCTGCTCCTATTCCTTATGTTCTTATGATAGGTTTGCACAGAAAGCTTTTGGCACGTTGGTCTTCATAAATCAAAGTATTGAGTACAGTAGTTGGGTTGTTTTGTTAAAGTTTTGGTCAACTACTTACAGGAAAGATGTCAATAAGATCGAAAGAGTGCAGAGAAAATTTTACAAGGATGTTGCCAGGATTTGAAGACCTGAGTTATCAGGAAAGGTTTATTCCCTGGAACATATGAGAATGAGGAAAGAATAAACAGAGGTATACAAAATGATGAAGGGTATAGTTAGAGTCAATGTAGGCAGACTTTTCCCACTGAGGTTGGGTGAGTCTAGAACTGGAGGCCATGGGTTAAGGGTGAAAGGTGAAATGTTTAAGGGGAACATGGGAGGGAGCTTCTTCACTCAGAGGGTGATGGGCGGTGTAGAATGAGCTGCTGGCGGAAGTGGTGGATGTGGGTTCAATTTCAGTTTTTAAGAGAAACAAATGAGTATATGAATAGGAGGGGTATGACAATGCAGGTTGATGGGACCAGACAGATTAAGAGTTCAGCATGGATTAGATGGGCCAAATGGCCTGTTTTCTGTGATGTAGTGTTCTACAGCGCCACGGCGGGGCCGGGTCCTAGTCTGAGGTTCGGACAATTTAAACACCAGCCTAGATAATCTGGGGGCTCTTCTCTCTGCGATGCTAAGGTCTGTGAGCCTGCCCCTGACTGCTGTGCTTCATGTCTGCGGATGTTGCGATGATTTGCTCCCCTAGTAGGATGAACTGAACACCGAGGCTTTGGGCCTTCTCCAGGGATTTGGATCTGAGGACTTATTTTGGTTGGGAATGCTGTATTTGTTGCCTGCTGCCATTGTTTGCATGATTTGTTTTGTGTTTATTTCTCTTTCTCTGGGGGCAATGGGGTGTTGGTCTTATTTTTTTAACTGGGTTCTTTTGGCATCCTTGCTTTGCCACTGTCTGTAAGCAAACAAATCTCAAGGTTGTACAATTTATATATCCTTTGATAATAAATGCACTTTGAACTTTGCGTCTATGACTCTATGACAGAGTAGTCCACCACAGTACAGGCCCTATGACCCACAATGTACTCCAAGATCAATTTAACCCTTTCCTCTCACATCGCCCTCCGTTTTTTATCTTTCTTCCACAGGCCTATCTAAGAGTCTCTTAAATGGTCGTAATGTATCTGTCTCTACCACTGCCCCTGACAGTGCACTCCATGCATTTGTCACTGTACCACTGACTACTCCTGTACTTTCCTCCAATCACCTCACATGTCTTGTATTAGCCAATTACATCCTGGGAAAAAGATTCTGACTGTCCACCCTCATTTTATTCACCTCTATCAAGACACCGCTCATCCTCTGTCACTCCCTAGCTTGCTCAACCTTTCCTCATTAGACATTTCTCTAATCCAAACAGCAGCATGGTAAATCTCTGCATCTTCTCTAAAGTGTGGAGAAAAGGAGGATGACTAGAGTGAGGGTAGGACTGATAGGAATAAAAGAGGAAGCATGTCTGGAGTCAGAGGAAGCAGGGAGGTCCTTACCTTACCAGTGAGAGAGAACTTGATGAATGTGAGCTTTGAGTAGAACAGAAAACCTTTGATAAAGTCCCACATAGGAGATTAGTGGGCAAAATTAGGGCACATGATATTGCGGGCAGAGTACTGACATGGATTGAAAATTGGCTGGCTGACAGGAAACAAAAAGTAGTGATTAACGGGTCCCTTTCGGAATGGCAGGCTGTGACCAGTGGGGTACTGCAAGGTTCGGTGCTGGGACCGCAGCTGTTTACAATATACATTAATGATTTAGATGAAGGGATTAAAAGTAACATTAGCAAATTTGCCCCGATGACACAAAGCTGGGTGGCAATGTGAAATGTCAGGAGGATGTTATGAGAATGCAGGGTGACTTGGACAGGTTAGGTGAGTGGGCGAATGTATGACAGATGCAGTTTAATGTGGATAAATGTGAGGTTATCCACTTTGGTGGCAAGAACAGGAAGGCAGATTACTATCTAAATGGAGTCAAGTTAGGAAAAGGGGAAGTACAACGAGATCAAGGTGATCTTGTACATCAGTCAATGAAAGCAAGCATGCAGGTACAGCAGGCAGTGACGAAAGCTAATGGCATGCTGGTCTTTATAACAAGAGGGATTGAGTATAGGAGGAAAGAGGTCCTTCTGCAGCTGTACAGGGCCCTGGTGAGACCCCACCTGGAGTATTGTGTGCAGTTCTGGTCTCCAAATTTGATGAAGGACATTCTTGCTATTGAGGGAGTGCAGCGTAGGTTCACAAGGGTAATTCCCGGAATGGCGGGACTGTCATATGTTGAAAGATTGGAGCGAGTGGGCTTGTATACACTGGAATTTAGAAGGATGAGAGGGGATCTGATTGAAACGTATAAGATTATTAAGGGATTGGACACGCTAGAGGCAGGAAGCATGTTCCTGCTGATGGGTGAGTCCAGAACTAGAGGCCACAGTTTAAGAATAAAGGGTAGGCCATTTAGAACACAGATGCGGAAAAACTTTTTCACCCAGAAAGTGGTGGATATGTGGAATGCTCTGCCCCAGAAGGCAGTGGAAGCCAAGTCTCTGGATGCTTTCAAGAGAGTTAGATAGAGCTCTTATAGATAGTGGGGTCAAGGGACATGGGGAGAGGGCAGGAACGGAGTACTATTTGTGTATGATCAGCCATGATCATAGTGAATGGCGGTGCTGGCTAGAAGGGCCAAATGGCCTACTCCTGCACCTACTGTCTATTGAGTAAAATTCTAGAACATGTGACGTCAAAAATGGTGTACTCGAACCTTTGAAAAAGTATTCTACTGATAGATAAATCCCCAGGCCCTGAAACCATATACCCCACGGGAAGCAAGGGAAGAGATTGCTGCGCCTTTGGTTATACTCTTTGCATTTTTGCAAGATTAGAGGGTGGCAAATGTTATTCCATTGTTCAAGAAAGGTAGTAGGTATAATTCTGCAATTTATAGACCAGTGTGTCTTACAGCAGAGGTGGGCAAACAATTGAAGAGGATTCTTAGAGACAGGATTTACAATGATTTGTAGCACAGTCTTATTAAGGATTGTGAACCTAACTTTGTGAGGGGTGGATCATGCCTCATGAGCCTAATGGAATTCTTTGAGGAAGTGATAAAACAAATTCATGAAGCAATGGATGTTGTGCATATGGAATTTAGAAAGGTGTTTGATAAGATTTTCCATGGCAGGTGCATTCAGAAATTCAAGAGGCTTGGGATCCAGGGAAATTTGACTGCATACATTTGGAATTGGTTTGCCCACATAAGGCAGAGGGTAATTGTAGATGGAGTGTATTCTGCCTGGAAATTGGTGACCAGTGGTGTTCCACAGGGATATGTTTTAGAACATCTGCTCTTTGTGATTTTGATAAATGACTTGAAAGGGTGGGTTAGCAAACTAGCAGATGACATGAAGATTCGTGGCCCTGTGGATCGTGAAGGTTGTCATAAGTTACACTGGGACTTTGACAGGAAGCAGAGCTGGGCTGAGTAGTGGCAGGTGGAGTTCAATCTACAAAAGTGTGAAGAGATACACTTTGGAGGGCTGAACATGAAGGCAAAGTACAGGGTTAATGTTTTCGCTAACCGAAAGAGGATTTTCGCTTTTACAAAAAAAGACCCCCGCTTTAAACTTGTCTTTACCCCGAGAAAGACTACCATGACAATGAAGCCTTGTGTGGGCAGATGTGTGCGCATGTGTGTACATGCCAATTTTTTTCTACAAATCAGTTTTGGCTCAATCTTCCTGATTCTGTTAAGTGAAACTACACTGTACGTACGTTATTTCTACTTTATATAGGCTGTGTATTTATCATATCATTACTGCTTTTACTATATGTTAATGTCATTTTAGGTTTTATGTGTTATTTGGTTTGATTTGGTAGGTTATTTTTTGGGATCTGGGAACGCTCAAAAATTTTTCCCATATAAATTAACGGTAATTGTAACGGTACCTGTTACATAGGAACGCTCTACCTTCGGATAGCGGGGGAAACCGGAGCAAACACGAGGAGATCTGCAGATGCTGGAAATTCAAACAACACACACAAAATGCTGGTGGAACACAGCAGACCAGGCAGCATCTACAAGGAGAAGCACTGTCGACGTTTCGGGCCGAGACCCTTCGTCAGCTCCAGGGTCTCGGCCCGAAACGTCGACAGTGCTTCTCCCTATAGATGCTGCCTGGCCTGCTGTGTTCCACCAGCATTTTGTGTGTGTTGTTACCTTTTCTTCTACAGGTGTCCCCCGTTTTTCGAACGTTCGCTTTACGTCAACTCGCTGTTACGAAAGTCCTACGTTAGTTACCTGTTTTCGCTAACAGAAGGTGTTTTCACTGTTATGAAAAAAGGCAGCGGGCGAAAAAAGTCCGCGCGCGAAAAAAGTCAGCGGGCGAAAAAAGTCCGCGCGCGCGCCGAGCAGCCAAGCTCCTCCCCCGGAACTGCATTCTAGCCGGCATTGCTTAAACACGTGCCCGTGAGCATCTGTGCTTTATGTCGATTTATTTTGTACATCCTTTGGCAAGATGAGTTCTAAGGTATCGGAAAAGCCTAAAAGAGCGCGTGAGGGTGTTACACAGCGTAAAACTAGACATAATAAAGCGTTTCGATCGTGGTGAACGAAGTTTGGCTAAGGGTTTGTGGAAGTTGACGAAGATGATGTTGAAGAGGTTTTGGCATCCCATGACCAAGAACTGACAGATGAAGAGCTGATGAAGAGGAAAGGATAATAATTGAAACTGAACGCAGTAGCGAATGGTCCGAAAGTGAAGTCGTCCAGGAACTGAACGTGAAGCAACTGCGTGAGATATTCGCTGTGATTGACAACGCTGCAATGATTGCAGAAAAGTATGACTTTAATTTTGAAAGGGTACGTAGGTTTAGGGCATATTTGCAGGATGGTTTGAGTGCTAACAAAGAACTGTATGATAGAAAAATGCGCGAGGCTAAGCAGTCAAGCATACTGTCGTCTTTCAAGCCTTCCACATCAGACGACGAAACTCGACCTGCGACATCGAGGCAGGCAGACATAGAAGAAGGTTACCTGCCTGCCCTGATGGAAACAGACGACGATGAGATGACACCCCAGTCTCCTCTACCTCCTACCACCCCAACCTCCAACGACTCAGCCTATCACACCATCATCAGTGTGCTCGCTGCCTTCCCAATTTCGGTAAGTGAAACTACACTGGGCATACATTATTTCTACTTTATATAGGCTGTGTATTTTTATGTGTTATTCGGCAGCTTCATAGCTTAAAGGTTACTGGAAAGAGCGTTTCTGCCGGGAGCGCTTGCGAGCCGCGTGTTTCTGCCGAGAGCGCTTGCGTGAGAATTTCGCTGCGGTGGATGTAGAAAAGTATTCCTGCATTATATAGGCTGTGTATTTATCAGATCATTCCTGCTTTTACTATATGTTACTGTTATTTTAGGTCTTATGTGTTATTTGGCGTGATTTGGTAGGTTATCTTTTGGGTCTGCGAATGCTCACAAAATTTTTCCATATAAATGGTAATTGCTTCTTCGATTTACGACATTCCGGCTTACGAACCGTTCCAAAGGAACGCTCTACCTTCGGATAGCGGGTGAAACCTGTATTTGTTCAGGGAGGATCGGGGAAACCTAGTGGGTCCGTGCATAATTCAGCATGCTTGTTTTGAATTGAACCAATAAAGGTATTTGTCAGTTAATACAGATTCTCTGTCCCTAACTGATCATTATTGAGTGTTAATACCTGCAATGCTATACACAGAGAGAAAGGATTATGAACATTGTGTGTATTTGTGTCGATCCAATGATTAAACGAAGCCACGGGGTGGGAGTATGAAAAAGGAGCTACTGTCACAGTAGCTGGTTTAATATTGACTGTGGGAGGTGGAGGACAACAAACTTCAGGGAGTTAAGGTCCAAAAGCCAAACAAGAATTGTGTCTGTAACAATTGTGTCTAAAATGGTCCACAACACTTTTGTCATTCTTTTCACTTGTAAACATGATGTGGACGTCACTGTCCCAGAATCGAGCAATTTAAAAAGTGAACTGCTATAAACTGACAAACATCAACCCAAAATGTTTTAACACATTCACAATCCCAAAACAGATGAAATAATTCCTCTGGATATAAACCACAAGAAGAACAGTTAATTTTAATATTAGAATTAAACCTTGTCAAATAAACAGTGGTTTGATAATATCTATGTATAATTTTAAATGAAATTTCTTTAATTTTATTTCTCAATAAGGATTTATTAAATAAGCCCCAAATACTCCTCCACCTCAGATTCCCCAAGCGACTATTCCAAAAACTAACAGCCGTAGGAATAGAAGTAATGTCTTTTTGAAACAAACTTCTAATGCCTCTATTATTTTTTTAAAAGACGGAGGAAAACAAATTTTTCCTACAGCTGTACTGGATGGATCCAAACTGGGTAATTCAAAATGACGTATAAAATAAAATATGACGTATTTCTAAACAACATAATTACACCAGAAGGAATTGCATCCATAACAACAGCAAATTCTTTTGGAGTCACAGGAAATTCAAAGGTGGATAAAAACTCAGTATAACTCAATAAAGTACCGCTTGAATTAAATAACTTTTTAACTAACATAGGCATCTGTTAGTCTCGTGAGACCATGGATTTGCACCTTGGAAGGTTTCCAGGGTGCAGGCCTGGGCAGGGTTGTATGGGAGACTGGCAGTTGCCCAAGCTGCAAGCCTTCCCCTCTCCACGCCACCGATGTTGTCCAAGGGAAGGGCACTAGGACCCAAGCAGCTTGGCACCGGTGTCGGCGCAGAGCAATGTGTTGTTAAGTGTCTTGCTCAAGGACACAATACGCTGCCTCAGCTGAGGCTCGAACCAGTGACCTTCAGATCACTAGACTGATGCCTTATCTACTAGGCCATGCACCAACACTTTAACTAACAAAATATTATCAAACTAACCTTTATAAAACAAAGATGTATCCTTATAAGTTATGTTGTGATATTCCAGATAAAATAACTGAGGAGAAAAATTGTGTTTGTAAATCAAAGACCAAGATAAAAACATCTGTTTATGAAACTGAGATAAACCGAGAGGAATTTTGTCTATTTTGTAATTACATCCACTAACCTGGGAAAAGACAAAAGAAGGAATACAATTCCATATAGAAGTAGGATTACATAAAAATTGTTTAATCCAATTAATTTAAAAAGTATTTTTAAGACTGTCAAAATCAAGAAAATTTAGACCCCCCCCGTTCATGACAGCAGATTTTTTTATATAATGAACTTTGTTTTTCCATTAAAAAATTAAACAACATGGTGTCTATCAATTTACAGATTTTTTATCAATGTATAAGGGGAGAGATATATATATAAAACCCTGGAAAGACCTTCTGCTTTACAAAGCAAAACCTGGCCTTTCAAAGATAAGTCCCTTTGAAGCCACTGGTTTAATCTTTTTTTGGTTCTGTCTCTAAGAGGTTGAAAATTATCCACACACCTTATGTACAAAGTGCTGGTGGAACGCATTATGTACATAATGTGTGTGGATAATTTTCAACCTCTTATAGTCAGAACCAGGCAGCATCTATAGGAAGAAGTGCAGTCGACGTTTCGGGCCGAGACCCTTCGTCAGGACTAACTGAAAGAAAAGATAGTAGATTTGAAAGTGGGAGGGTGAGGAGGAGATCTGAAATGATAGGAGAAGACAGGAGGGGGAGGAATGAAGCTAAGAGCTGGAAAGTTGATTGGCAAAAGGGATACACAGCTAGAGAAGGGAAAGGATCATGGGACGGGAGGCCCAGGGAGAAAGAAAGGGGGAGGGGAGCACCAGAGGGAGATGGAGAGCAGGATTTTCCTTCAAACAGGTTCTCCTGCTTGAGGGACATCCTTATCCTCAATAAAGAGGATATCCAGCATCAGGGCTGAAAAGTTCACAATCACGTGCTGCCTGAAGTGCCAACAGAAAGAAGGTAGACAATGATCAAACTTTACATCTGCTCCTATAAGAAGCCATGACAAAAAAAATGTTCAAGCCATCAGATTTCTGAACAATGAGTGAACTAACTTATGAACACTGCCTCACTATTTTCCCTTCCTTTTGCACGACTTATAAATTACAATGAGAAATGCTTATAAAAATTAAATATCTCATTGTGATTTATAGTATTATGTTGCATTGTATTGCTGCTGCAAAACAACAAATTCAGATTCTGAAGTTCAACAATGAGAATAGACTGTATTAGACCAAAGCTTCCTACTCATTGCAGCAGGTTCAGAAAACAAAACTCTCATTGTAATGAAAACCATTAACTTAATTAGTAAACATTAAAGAAGTTTCCATTCTTCAACATTAAATAATTAGTCTGACCCTTTTAAGTTGTTCATTTGGTTTTATTTTACAATTTATCAAAAAATCTCCACCAAAATCAGTTTATCATTTAAATCGGTATTAATGACAATGAGACACTGATTGTAAAAGAGAAAATTAAAACACCAAAGCAGTTCCCTGCAACTACCTTTCTCATTTATAAATTTTCAATTCATGTTCATTGCAAATTCATTGTTAATGACTTATCAAAGTGATCATTTGTGCAAGTACATTTACAATGTTATCTATTATATAAAAGCAAACTGCATGATTAACAGACCAGTGAGAGTGAAACAAAATGTGCACTGAACCCTCAAAACTTCCATGTGCCCTGCATTTACTTTTGTCCGCAGAGCTATTTTTCTTAAGTGAGAAATTAAGATTACATTTCTGAGTGAATTTCCTGTTTTTATTTACATGAGCAAAATGTTACAGCAAACGTACAAAATGCAACTTGGTTTAAAAAAATTACAAAAGCAAAGTAGTCAGGCATCTTTGCACCATGCTGTCATTGTTTATTGACAGGCAATGCTGAAGTCACAGACTCCACAGAGTGAAAAGTGGGAAGCTCACTGTGGTATGCATTTTGGTGAAAGAATCTGTTTTTTTCAAGTTCCCTTATTGATTTAAATAAGCCACAATTGCAACCTGGTGATTGTTTCTGTAATGCACATCATCTTTGTGAATCATTCGATATCCAGGCAGAGCATTTAATGTCTCAATTACTTGTGTACATTGACAGTAGAAACTGCATGCAGTGAGATGGAAACTTGAACAGTTAAACACTCTGGACCTTTGTAAAGAAAACAACGCATTGTGGGTACCAATGGCCAGCCCATGCAATTACCACGGCATTCAAACAAATTTCAGTAATCCCATTTACTGAACAGACTGAGTTACAGATTAGTTTATTTAACTGACTTCACAGTCTGTAAGATTTGAACGCCTGAACTTTTGTCCATCTCATTCACAAATATCTTCACTTATCCAAGAGTCCCATTTCTTTGATCTTGAAGTAAAAAAATTTCTCCAGCATATTGGCACATTTGCAGTATTCACTTTCAGGGGGATTATATTCACGGCAGTTTGTGATGATGCGTTGAACATCTGCAATAAATAACTTCTTGGAAACATAGTAACGATTCTTCAAACGGTCACTCATACTCTTCAAGTCTAAGGCAAAAATAAAAAAAAAAACAGGATCTTTTAGCACATAGAAGGAACTTCTTTTCAATTTATTTCAAAAGAAGAAAATCAAACAATGGTAAATAATGGATTTTATGATCATGGCACAGACTTGACAGGCTGACTGTCAATCTTTTATGCCACTGTCACTCTGTGATCCTCCTCATAAGGTCTGCACCTTAAACAAGGTGGCAGTTTGCAATATTAATGAACATACTCATTAACCTATAGAGTACTTTGTAAAAGTCTAAGGTACATACAAACCCCATTTCCAGAAAAGTTGGGATATTTTCCAAAACGCAATACAAACAAAAATCTGTGATATGTTAATCCATGTGAACCTTTATTTAACTGACAAAAGTACAAAGAAAAGATTTTCAATAGTTTTACTGACCAGCTTAATTGTATTTTGTAAATATACACAAATTTAGAATTTGATGGCTGCAACACACTCAACAAAAGTTGGGACAGAGTTAAAATAAGATTGAAACGTGCACAGAATATTCAAGTAACACCGGTTTGGAAGACTCCACATTAAGCAGGCTAATTGGTAGGCTTGGGCCCAGGTGGCTATAATTGTCACAGTAGCATGACGGTTTCTTAGGCAGTGCTGCCTGAGGGTTCGAAGATCACTCGCATTCAACAGTGGTTTCCGACCTTGCCCTTTACACACTGAGATGTCTCTGAATTCTCTGAATCTTTTCACAATATTATGTACTGTAGATGTTGAAGGACCTAAATTCTCTGCAATCTTGCATTGGGAAATGTTCCTTTTGAACTAACTAACAATTCTCTCACGAATTTTGGCACAAAGGGGTGAGCCACGACCTATCCTTGCTTGCAAAGACCGAGCCTTTGATGGACGCTACTTTTATACCCAGTCATGATACCTCACCTGCTACCAATTAGCCTGTTTTTTTCCAAAAACTAGCTGACTCATCTGACCACAACACACGGTTCCACAGTCTTTCGGTCCATCTGAGATGAGCTGGGGTAGCAGGTGAGGTATCATTACTGGGTATAAAAGTAGCGTCCATCAAAGGCTCGGTCTTTGCAAGCAAGGATAGGTCGTGGCCTATTGCAAACTGAGAGTGGGAAAGGGCCAGGGAGAGGGGAATCATGGTTGGGAAAAGGGGAAGGGGGAGGGGAGGGAGCAGAAAGCAAAAGAGACACATTCTGTAATGAATACAAAATACAATTAAGTTGGTCAGTAAAACTATTGAAAATGTTTTCTTTGTACTTTTGTCAGTTAAATAAAGGTTCACATGGATTAACATATCACAGATTTTTGTTTTTATTGCATTTTGGAAAATATCTCAACTTTTCTGGAAATGGAGTTTGTATATCTAGCTAGGGTCCTAAGACTTTTGCACAGTACCATTGTCATTTTATCTATTGCACTGTACTGATGCCACAAAAAAACCCACAAATTTCATGACACACGTGAGTGATGATAAACCTGATTCTGATATGGGTCTTTATTGCAAACTGAGAATGGGAAAGGGCCAGGGAGAGGGGAATCATGGTTGGGAAAAGGGGAAGGGGGAGGGGAGGGAGCAGAAAGCAAAAGAGACACATTCTGTAATGATCAATAAACCAAATGCTTGGAATCAAGTGACCTTGCCTGGAGCCTCAGGGCTGGATGTGACTGCACTTGCAACACCCACCCCACGTGCTGTACCCCGCTCCTGGCACTCTCCTCTCCCACCTGGCCCACACCCTCGCCGTGCGGTGCTCCACCCTTGCTGTTCCCAACATGCTTTGTTTCTGCCAGATTTCAAATTCACTGTGCTCCATGTTGACAAATATAGTACTGTGGAAAAGGTTTGGGCACCCTAGCTATATATATGTGCCTAATACTTTTGCACAGTACTGTAAAAGGCCAAAATGAACAATTTTTAGAAACTGTTAGCCTGGCTTAGTAAAGAATAGAGAATGTGATTATAAACCCACAATAGTAACTGCATGAAAATGAAATCCAAGTAAAATTCTTTTATAAAAGCAATGAATGAGACTAATCAAAATATATTGTGTCCATTACAATATATCCACATTCAAATTCAATTAACTGATGCAAAATACAAAATGTTGGTAAGCTCATATAATTACTATTTTTGAGCCTCTCATTAATAAATCAGTTTTGCTCAGCTGGGTTATATGAGAATCCATTTCAAATGTTGATGAACTAACAACAGAAACTAATGGCACTTTTGCTCAAACATTAATCTGATCAAATAGTTAATTAAAAAGTAAATAGCACTGTACACTGAGTTAATTATCTAAATATTTTCAATCTCCTTTACTATCTTAAAGCTGAATGAGCAAAACTAAGTACATGCAGTTACTGAAACATACCAATTGGAAAGCGAATAATTTCATAGTAATCTGGAGCTTCAGACTTCTTCACTGGTTCCATGAAAGGCCAGGCACTAGGATGGCTCTGAAAAAAGTTGAAGTACACAGGACAGTTGATATGAAAATAAACTACAGGCAGTCTAAGTAATAAGCTACGCCTTGATTCAATTCCATGAAGCAGGTGGATGTGACTTTGTAAACCCCTATATTGCAAGTTCACAACCACAGCACGGTGGTTATTGAAGGGTGCCCCTAGAAGCTGGTACTTGCCGGTGGGAAATAAAATCAGGGCAAGCTTTGTCTAGTGCATCCACTAAAAGATTCTGAAAGCAGAACAGTACAGGTTGTTTCTGAAGATGATACCTATTTACCATCTCAACCCAAATGTGTTATATGAAGACCCAAAAGGGTAGTGAAACTTTAACAATGACTTCAAAACACGAACTTTAAAGACACAGAGAGGTACAACACAGAAACGGGCCCATCAATCCATGTCTAAGATCAAACAACCACTTACATTAAGCCCTATTTAATTCTCTCCACATTCTCAATAGCCAACCCCGAGCGCTACCTCTCACCTACACACTAGGGGCAACTTAGTGGCCAACAAACCTACCAACCCACACATCTTTGGAAAGTGGGAGGAAACCAGAGCACCCAGAGGAAGCCTACATAATCAGAGCAACAATGTGTAAACTCCATGCAAACAGCGGCCAAGGTTAGAATTGAGCCCGAGTCTCTGGCTGAGACACAGCTGCACTGCTGTGCTGCCAAAGTTCACTCAATTTCAAATCAAGCTGTATGATTTAAATCTTTTAGCAAAAAAATGACCATTCAACATCAGAAGGCTAGAAATCAACCTAGTGCCACTGCATTTACATAAGAATATTTTTTAACTATGTTGGAAGGACATCCTTAGAATACTGTTCTCAAAACCTTTATTTGTGCCAGTAGATTTTTCAAAGAATTGTGCAGCTGATCTGGATCCTTCAATTCTTTTCTGGAATACAAACACAGTAGAAATTGATCAGAATATATATTATCATAGATTGAATTTCCACAGTTGTTAACAGAAAGATATATAATTGACTGACTGGCAGGATCTTGATTCAAGCATGAAATATCATCTCTATTAAATATGTTGGTGTAAAGAATGAAAAACATGTTTGTTTGCCATATATATTCAGTATTAATTTATTTAGTCAACTTTAAAATGCTGGTTGACTGAACAAATAACTTTTTTTTTACAGCTGACTTCATAAAACGTCACTGCAATAATACATAGATCATATACTTAGGATACTAAATGAGCACAAAAGCAGAATAAACTTCATTTCACAAAGGAAAGCAATACATTTGTATGGTTCCTAATTCAAAAGTCAATAAACTTAATTCAAGTACTTTAGAGAGCAGAAAACAACCTGTTAATAGTAATTCTTTAGGATCCAGCTCTTCATTTAAGAACATTAAGCATATTCATTCTACATCCCAAGGATATGCTTGTAGGTTAATTGTCTCCTACAAGTCAGGTTTATAATAAAAAGAATTAAAGGGGAATTGATAGGCATATGTGAGAAAATGTATTGAAAGTGTACAGGGAAATAGGGTGAATGAGGCTCTTTCTGTCAAGATTCATTAATGTCTGTGAATTAACTTTGCCTTGGAAAGTTGGTTCCATTGAAAATAATGCACATGATGTCTCTGGGGAAAAAAACTAAAAAGTAATTGGGGCTGTGGGCACAGAAAGTAGATTTATAATGAGTTGGAATTAATATAATGATAGCTACAAATATAGCTCCCTCTTAACTAGGTTTCTTAAACTCATTAGAAAAAAACTGGTAATTATTCAAACTTAAAAACAAATACTTAAAGATATTATGATTAGTTTATAAGCACTTCGAAATAGATATCAGAAACAGGTTTATTATCATTGGCATACGTCAACACAGTTGTTGTTTTGTGTTAGCAACAGGTTGCAATACATAATAAAAGCTATGAATTCCAATAAGTAAATATAAAGACTAAATTAAATAAGTAGTGCAAAAAGAGAGGGGAAGAGGTCAGATAGTGTTTCTGGATTCATTGTGCATTCAAAAATCTGATGGCGGAGAGGAAGAAGCTGCTTCTGAAATGCTGAATGTGTGACTTCAGGCTCCTGTACCTCATCCTTAATTGTAGCAATGAGAAGAGGGCATGACCTGGGTGGTAGAGATCCTTAATGATGGATACCGTATTTTTGAGGCATCGCCTTTTGAAGGTGTCCTTGATGCTGAGGAAGCTAGTGCCCATCATAGAGCTGCCTGAGTTTACAATTTTCTGCAGCTTTGTCCAAACTTGTGCAGTGGCTGCTCCATACCAGGCAGTGATGCAACCAGTTAGAATGCTCTCCATGGTATATCGATAGAAATTTGCTAGAGTATTTGGTGACATACCAAGTCTCCTCAAATTCCCAACAAAATATAGCTGCTGTCCTGCCTCCTTTGTAATTGCATCAATATGTTGCATCCAGGATAGACCTTCAAAGACGATGACACCCAGGAACTTGAAACTGCTCACTCTTTCTATTTCTGATCTCTTGATGAGGACTGTTGTGTGCTCTCTTGACTTCCTGAAGTCCACAACCAATTTCTTGGTCTTATTGACATTGGGTGCAAGGTTATTGATAAAACTTCATAAATCCAATACTTATTAATGAATGCTCCTCCAATAGAAACAGGAGTATTCAATGCACTAACCCCCACCCTCTATTCTCAACACTGGCAATAAAGAAGCACCATTATAACAAGGTCTGGATGTCACACAGAAATACTGACTGACATCAATTACCACTATCAAATGCTTGGTAATGATCATTCCTAAGAAAAAGCAAGCCATCTCTTTGAACTACAACATTATTTTCATCCCACCAAACATCAACATATTCTGAGCCCAAAACTAAATTCAGACAACCAAATTCAACATTATGGTTGTAAAAACAACAGCAGCACTCAACTATCTATAAAACTCAAGTGAAGAATGTGATGGAATTCTCTATAGTCACCTAGATAGAGTTTAAAAACACAAAATCACAAATCGTGTCTGTGATTCTACTTATCATCAGTGTACTGTGGCTGCCACAGCTGGAGCACCATCATCCTCCCATGAACTTCAAAATAAATACCTCTGAACTGAATCAAGTGTCAGCAATAGTCAAGAAGATAAGAGCAACAATACTGTGGACAGAATTACCTCCAAATCACACACCATGTTGACTTGAATGTACATCTCTATTCTTTTAATGTTGAGTGAATTTACTAACTAACATTATGAGAGCACCATTAACACAATTATCATACCTTATTGTCTGCCAGCACTGCATTTTCTCTGTAACTATCACACTTTAATTTTACATGCTGTTCTTGTTTTCCCTTGTACTACCTCAATTCACTGTTGTAATTAAATGATCTGTATGGATGGCACACAAGCTTTTCACTGCACCTTGGTACATGTGACAATAAACCAATTTACCAATTTAGTTATGGCAATTTTTTTGCTATGGCTCTCATCCAGTCATTATTTTCTTAAGATTCAAATTTTGAAATACTTTGCATTTTCCCCTAACTTCAACATGCCAGCATTTCTGCATAACTTATATGGAAACAAAAAGCACTGACCAATTGTTCTTACCCTTTATCCTTGCCACTAGGTTTCCATCCAGTTTCCTCTGTTAAAGGGAAAGAACAAATTAAAAGAGAATTCTTTTCCTTATCACTATCCACTTAGTAGCCACCTTATTAGGTACATTTGTGCACTTGCTTGTTAATATCTAATCAGCCATTCGTGTGGCAGCAACCTTTTATTATGCCACAATGCCTTACCATTAACCAGTTTGGGAACTCCTGACATAAAGGCATAGAGAGACATGGCCAAGAGGCTCAGTTGTAGTTCAGACCAAACTTCAGAATAGGGAAGAAATATGATCTAAGTGACTTTGTGGAATGATTGTTGGTGCCAGACAGTATCTCAGAAACTGCTGATCTCCTGGGATTTTCACACACAAGATTCTCTAGAGTTTAGAGTGCGAAAAACAAAAAACATTCGGTGAGCAGCAGTTCTGTGGGCGAAACTGCCTTGTTAATGAGAGAGGTCAAAGGAGAATGGCCAGATTATTCAAGCTGACAGGAAGGCAACAGTAACTCAAATAACCACATATATGCAGAAGAACACCTCTGAATGCACAACATGTTGAACCTCAAAGTGGATGGGCTACAGCAGAAATTCAACTACAGATTTGCATCAATGAAAAATATAGTATGAAAATTCAAAACTTTACTTCACTTCCTTGGGTATGAGAGATCACCTTAATATTACATGGAGCACATATTGGCAGCTTACTTAATAGAAAGTAGGATTAAAAGGTAAAATTTAGACAATGTACACTAATGCTCATGGCAAGGAAAGCAAAAATCCAAAATAAAAACAGAAAATATAGAAATATTCAGCAAGTCAGGGGACATTTGTGGAGAGAAGTCATCACAGGTTAGTGATCCTTCATCAGAACGTGATGCTCATGGTATACTGTCACACATTATTTTACAACAGGAATTTTGAATCATTCATTTGAAATGAATATGTTGTAAGGCAGCTAAAATAATTTTAGATATTGGGCACCAGTACAAGTAGTTATAACATTCCTTCTGAGGACTAGCTTTGAAACTATTCTTTTAACGCTCAACACGATAAAAGACAATTTATTAAATCCAATCACACAGCCAGTTCAATCCCCTCCTGAATCTCTCAAAATGTGGGTACAACCTCACTTACAATGTGCCACAAACAGCGGAGAGTAAATGTTGTTGAAAGTATCCTGACTGGATGCATCGTGGTCTGGCACAGAAGCATTAGAAACTGTAGAGTGCGTGGACTTGGCCCAATACATCATAGGCACCACTAAATTATCTCAAGAAGACACCTATCATCAAAGATCCTCACCATCTGGGCTATGCCATCTTCTTGCAAATAACATTGGGCAGGAGGCACAGAAAACTTTATCCCTCCAAGCCCTGCCTGCCCATGTACCTATCCAAGTGCTTTTTAAGTGATACTATTGTACCTGTACATGACTTCTTATGGCAGCTCACCGCATATACTCACATCCTTCTGCATGACAAGGTTGCCCCTCATGTCTGTTTTAAATCTTTCCCTCCTCACGCTAAATCTATGGACATTAGTTTTGGACTGCCTACCCTGGGGGAAAGAATGTTATCATACACATTATGCCTTTCATAATTATAAATGTTTCTATTAAGTCACCCCTCATTCTCCTACTAAGGAATTGTTACTGCATGCTCGTGCTTTTATTTTCTGTTCTCTCTCTTCACCCAGCTTTCCTTGTTTTAGTTATGCCAAGCCGCTGTCAATCTGTTGGACCTGCATTCTTGTCAGGACTGCTCCAATCGGGATTTGTAGAGCACAATTTAAAGATGCTGGCATCCAGGAACCAGGGAGAAGAGAGAGTGCTGCTGGGGAGAATCGACTGTTAAGGAATCGCACTAGTTTCCATATTAACAAACCTGTAGTCTTTGTGTTCTGGCCTATGTTTTTGTATTGTGGATTTTGGATTTGGAACACTTCCTTGGATTTGGTTGCCCTGGATTACTTCTTTAAATATATTGTAAATAGGACCGCCTGTGCCTGCCTTGTCCTTTTCACATCACAAATAACATACAACACTGAGGGTGGACTTGTTTTTATGGTGCTTCCCCAACACCCCTAAACTACAGCCAACAAGGGAATGAAACAGGAATAAAGACCTAACCTGGCTAACCGCACCTTATAACTCAGGCCTTTTAGTCCTGGCAACATCCCTGTAAATGTTTTCTGCATGCTTTCCAGCTTAACCACATCTTTCCTATAACAGAGCAACCAAAACTCCACAGTACTCCAAGTGTGGCCTCACCAGTAACTTAAATCAACTGCAATATCGAGTCCCAACTCCTATAATCAGTACCCTGACTGATGGTCAGCATGCTAAACACCATTTTCACCACTCTGAGAACATGTGACACCACTTCCAATGAACTATGCACTTGCACTCCTCAGTCCCTCTGTTCCATTATACATCCTTCTGTCCTACCATTCATCGTACAAGTCCTACACAAGTTTGACTTTTGCTCAGTGGTCAACATGTGCAATTTTTTAATCATAGAAGCTAAGTTACCAGATATATTTAAGGAGGTAGAAGGAGCTCAAAGTTCAAAGTAAATTTATTATTAAAGTACATAGGTGTCACCACATACAACCTTGTGATTCATTTTCTTGCAGGCTATATCAATAAATCTATAGAATAATAACCATAACAGAATCAATGAAAGACTAACTTGAGTGTTCATCTAGTGTGAAAAAGGCAACTGTGCAAATACAAACAAAAGGAAATAATGATAATAAATAAGCAATAAATAAATATTGAGAACGTTAGTTGAAGAGTTCTTGAAAGTGAGTCCATGGGTTGTGGGAACATTTCTGTGATGGGGCAAGTGAAGTTGAGTGGTTACCCCTTTTGATTTATGATCCTGATAATGGTTCCTGAACCTGGTGGTATGAGTCCTGAGGCTCCTGTAAGTTTTTCCTGATAGCAGCAGCAAGAGAGCATGAAATGGGTGGGGGTGAAGGGAGTGGGGGGGGGGGGGCACTGATGATGGATGCTGCTTTCCTGCAACAGTTTTGTGTAGATGTGCACAATAGTGGGGAGGGCTTTACCCGTCATTGTCTGGGGTGTATATGGCCAACGGCCAATTCCTGCCCCTCATTTGATCCTATGTAGTCTTCCTTTGTTTCACTTTTAAAAATTTTATAACTACACATTTTGAACTTAAATAGCCCAAAGCTTCCAGAGGTTGAAGCATGCTGCAGACCTCAAAGAAAGCTGCTACAAATATATAGTGAACTGTGATGAAAAATTTCCCTGTCTCCTGTTGTCACATCTCAATTCAATGGAGATCCAAAACCCTAGCAATTGTGACATGATCAGACTGGCTGACCAGCCACCACATTAAATAATCTGAATAGCATCAGTTGGTGCAAAATTCACAACTTTTAATTATCTATTTAAACTATAATAATAGTGTTAAATAAAGAGGAACAACTGCACATAAGTTGAACCTGAAGTATCACAAGTTCAAAACTTATTCAGCAATAAAAGTTGGTAGGCGTATACTCTCAGGTCTCGTACTCTCAGTCGCTTCACGCCACGGAAACTGGCATAAGCACCGGCCTGATGAGCCTATAAAGCTCTGGACAGACTTTAACTTTAACTCTCCACTGAAGGGATTTGGCATGACCATGAGATCCAAGATTTAATAAAAACACAAGTTTTTTTGGATTAGAAACTCCATCATTCCTCAAGTGAAAACAAAGAATCTGAAGGCCAACATCAACAGAAACCTGCAACTAGCAAAGATGGAGGGAGCACAGGAGGTCCTCAGCAACTTGCTGATAATGCACTGTCAGGATGCACTTTAGTGTGAGCCAAGAATTTAAACAAATTAATCAAGGACACCGAGACAATGAATAAGAATGAGCACCTCTTCAACCATGCCTTCATTCTTGACGTGAGCACCCTTTACGTGCCCACGTGACACTAAAATATTCAGCCAGGCTCAGCACCACCCCTGGTCATATGGTAAAATAAGAAACAGCAAGGGTTAAGAAGCTGACAGTATCCTTGATTCAGTTTTGATAAAGAGTACTTCAGACACAAGTCCACAACCTGGTGTCCACAAATGAGCAGGACATGCCTGGTTATCTCAGTTACCCTAATGCTGATCATCCAAGAAAGGATACAAATCTGATTGTAGTAACACAACAAAGGGTTCTCTGATCTGTCTTCTGCAAGGAAACTCATCATTATTGTGCTTATCAATTGCCGCTTCCATGCTGCCACAGAGCTGCAGCCTGAATCATGGTGCTCATTCTGTCCATCTTTAAGCAAGATGGGAAAACAGCATCAGCTAGCATAAAGGTCTTCTTTGGACCTCAAACAATTTTGATTCATTCTAACATTGAAGAAGAACAATTAGTTAAATATCTTTCTCAAATCTGTGCACCTGAGAAATTCATCGCCATTTTCCATCTACTCCTCTACAGGACCAGGGAAAAATTTTAGCCTACGTTGCACCTATTTCAAATTCAGATCAGTCCAATTTCAGTCATTGTTTTACAGTAGTAGATGACACAAGTTTCAAGTCCACTTGCATTCCTTCATAGGAGCATAACTCAAATCAGGCCTTGCATTTAGAATCCACAGGAAAAGATGGCTTTTTACTAACCAGCCTCACTAAACGATATTACACCCTGACAGTGATCCACAACTAGACCCTAAAGTTTGTGAACTGCTTCTATAACTCAGGAGCCAACTCTCAAAGGCTTTAATATTACTGGCACACACAGTCTACCAGACAGCAGTGCTTCCCTACCTTTCGCATAGACCTGAAACATGAATTACACAAAGTACTGTAGTATTAGTGATATCACCACATTATTTTCCAAAGCCACTGAGAGGATAAGTAAACCAAATGTCAACATTCTCTTGGACGCCAACATCCCCAAGCACCAACACCCTAATAAAACCTGGAGATTAGTTGGCTCTGGCCAACAGGCCACATTATTCTTATGCCTGACACCAAACTCCAGAAAGAGTTAAGTCACCTTCAAGTTCCATCACAGACAAGAGATTACCAGGTAGATGGAGGAAAGGAAAGTGAGTTTTTTTAAATATAAAAAGTTCAATATCCTCTTCATTCCCCTTGCACACACAGCTCTAACTGCAGCAATACTTGCGATGGCATTAAGAACCTAAACTCTTTGTCAGAAGCAGCCAGAAACCCATCACACACAGGAGTGCATAAATGTAATTCAAATTAGCAGTGTCACTCCTACATTTTAATTTCCATCTCCAGTTTCCATTTCTTTTTAGCAAAACAGCCAGAATACTACAAAACATGGAAAATGTTTGTACTTGGTGACATACAAGTAGAAATTTTACTCAAGGTGAAGAATTTTTGGAACTCTTTCCCTGGAAGGAAGTAGAGACTCGGTTACTGAGTTCAATCAAAACAAAAGTTGATATGAAGGCATATGGACCACGTGGAAAAATGATGCTGAAGAGATAAGATGATCTTGATGACTAGCAGAGCATTCCCCAAGCATCAGATGGCTTATTCCTAGTGCAATTCTCTATATTCTTGATTTTAAAACATTCCAACTGGATAAATATAAATGGAACAAACATTCTAACATTGTATCTACTACATATTTCCAGTGTATTATTTACTATAGCTATTACATTATCATGTTCAATGACCTTCAGCATTTCTAAGCATTCTGTATTCACTCTTCAGAAATGAAACACTTACGAATTCCAGGTATACTCTCTATGGGTATCTGCCGAACTCCTTCCTTGAAGCAGGTGAGGCCTGGGTAAACCTTCCGGATTTGTGCCTGCTTTCGCTCAATCAGCTTCTTTATGATCTGAAAATGAAGTAAAAATGGATTACTTCAATAGAATAAATATTAGATATCTCGTACTAGTTCATTTTTGAACAACTTATTCATTTTGCTAAAACCATAAATGTCTTCCACATTCAGTGATTGCCCAGTGTGTATAGTATCTTGTTGCTATGGAACTATCACTTGACAGGAACACAATTCATTTTTAAATAGTCTGTACGGTATTAGTCAGGAGCTACTGTCTTAATCAGTGTATGTTGACATGATCACTTTCATGGCTCAACTAAAAGTACTTTCACCTGAGAAGAAAGCACATGGGTTCAAGTCCCACTCCAACTTGAGCACAGAATTCACTGCCTACATTCCACATAGTACTGACAGAGTATTATTGGTGCCTGATGAGACATTAAGCATTAAAAACATATCTACTTTCTCAGGAAGATATAGAAGAACCAAAGGCTTCATATTAAAGAAGAACAGGAAAATTTCCCAATGTCCTAGCTAATTTTTAATCTTCAAGTCACCCAATCAGTATTACTAAATCAGATTATCTGGGCCTAATGGGTCAGGTATATTGGCTCAGCTATGCTCCCGCACCACCCAACCTGTCGAGCACATCATTTTTCTCTGCATCTTACAACTCCTACATTCTTTAACTCCGTTTTTCTTTGTCTAAGTTCTCGATCTCCAATTCTCTCATTGATAGACAACCTGGTTTACAGTTTATCTCGTTTTATCTCATTAGACACTCTTCACCCTCCTTTACCATCCCTGAAATTCAACGACCTTCTATCCTCTCCTTCTCAGTTGAAATGAAAGGTCTCAACCCAAGATATTAACCATGTTTCACTTCCCACTGACATGCTGAGTACATCGAACATTTTCTGTTTCTTCTTCATTATTTGGTCATTATCATGTTGCAACACGTGGGTTTTTGATTAAAAGCTGACGTATGAATTTACTATTTAAATAACAGATAAGAATACATATGGAGATAAGTATATATAGTATGATAAAAGTGAGAAGATGGGATTAGCATGGATGGGTACCCACTGCTCAGCACAGACGTAGTTAGCCAAAAGCCTTGTTTCCACACTGTGTGCCTTTTTCACTCTACTAGTGGTTAAAATAATAGAAATTTAAACCTGGAATTAGGTCCTTTTGGCCTTAACTCCTTAGTCCTTAGATTATCTTGTATACCTGTGCATTTAGGTTTAAAATATTGAAATGACTCTTCTACCTAAACAAAGTTTTAGAATTTGATTACTATACCTCTTTCTGCTTCTTGATTATATGTGATAGCTCTGTGTAGGGGATTCTGGGATTAAGTTCACATTCCATCAATGTTGCTCCCTCATAATCCTTGATGTACCCAACATAACGGCTTTTAGGAACTTTTATATCCTTTGAGAAACCCTGATACGAGAGAGGATAAAGCACAAAAAGGAATTAGTCATTTATTTTTACGATCCTTGTATTTGGTCTTTAATTACATTTCTTTCTTTATTCTGTAAATGAGCCAAAGAGCATTACCTGTTTTTTGAAGTAGCCAATAGCATACTCATCTGCATAGGTCAGGAAGTGTAAAATATTGTGCTTAATGTGGTATTCTTTCAGATGATTCATCAGATGAGTCCCATAACCCTGGAGTGAAATAATATTTGATATTTTATAATATCCTGTGCATTTATTGGTGCTTCATTATAGGAGCATAACATTCAAAGAAAATACTCAAGGTAAATGTGATAGAAGAGTTTAAACTACTGTTTGGTACAAGGAACAGATTCAAGGTCAAACTGTTACAATTAAGGAAATCATTCAAAAGAACTCTTTGTAATGGTAAGACCATAGATGAAACCAATAAAATCCATAGGGAAGACAGATAAGCAAAACGCTGATCAAAGAGGCAAACTAAGAAGAGCTTTAAGAGGGAAAGAGAATGTAGCACATTGGGAATATGAACTATTAAAACATGTGGCACACACAAAATACTGGAGGAACTCAGTAGGCCAGGCACCATCTATGGAAAAGAGTACAACTGACATTTCGGGCCGAGAACCTTCAGCAGGACTGGAGAAAAAAAAGCAGTCCAACACTCAGAGATGTTAGGCTCAAGGGGATGCACCCTAACCACTGAGTGAGGGCTACTACCAATGACCAATAGCATTTGCACCATGACCAGTTTGGCACATGGGGAGGGGGTCGAGGTGGGTGAGGAAATGGTGGAGGGAGAGCATTGAGCATGATGCTGAAGGGAGAACGAGAGCGAGCTTGGTATCACCAACATATATTTGGATGCATTGTCAAGAAGCTGTAGTAAGGAGATAAGGGGACATGAAGGAGGAGTACTCCAAAGGTAACAGTCCAGCGATGCATTTTCAATTATTAGTGGAGAACATTAGGTGAAATCGCACAAGAGCAGTCCTACTCAAATTGCAGTAGAGACATAGAACCACCAAAATCCATCTAAATATTGATGAATCATTATCAAGTAGCAGTTTTTGATTTTGGTTAGGAATTGTGTTGTGGGAAGAGTCTTTGGTATGTCACCAAAGGCTTTTGCAAATTTCTACAGATGTACCATGAAGAGCCTTCTGACATCACTGCCTGGTATGGAGGCTTCAATGCACACGATTCAAAGAGTCTGCAGAGGGTTGTGGACTCAACCAGCTCCATCACGGGGACAAGCCACCTTCACAATCTAGCACATCTTCAAAAGGCAGTGCCTCAAGAAGATGATGCCTATCGTTAAGGACCATCACCATCCATGACATGCTGCCTTTCCATTACTACCATCAGGGAGGAGATACAGGAGCCTGAAGACTCACACTCAACATTTTACAAACAGCTTTTTCCCCTTTGCCATCAGACTTCCAAACAGTCCAAGAACACTACCTTACTATTCCTCGTTTGCACTATTTTATCTTTTATTTTAACTTTTGGGTACAGGTGACGTAACACTTGACCTGAGTCCGTCGAGGTTATCTGCTGTATCCAGTACTCCCAGTGTAGCCTCCTCTATATTGGTGAGATCCAAAGTAGATTGGGGGACTACTTCATTGAGTAACTTTATTCCATCTGCCACAGAAGGTGGGAGTTTCCTGGTGGCCTCCCATTTCAATTCAACCTCCGAATCCCATTCTGACATGTCAGCCTGTGGCCTCCACTGCCACTACAATGGGCCACACTCAGTTTGGAAGGGTCACCTCATATTACTGACAGCATAAACATCAATTTCTCTATCTTATGGTAATGTTTTCTCATTCCCCTTCTCTCTTTTTTCATTCCCTCTTCTGGTTCCCCTCCATCACTTCTCGTCCTCACCTTAGCATCACCTCCCTGTGGCATCCCTCCTCCTTCCCTTTCTCCCATTGTTCACTGTCATCTCCTATCAGATTCCTTCTTCAACCCTTTAAATCTTCCACCTATCACCTCCTAGCTTCCTATTTCATTCCCCCCCCCCCCCCCCACATTCCCCTATCCTGGTTTCATCTATCACCTGCCAGCTTGTACTCCTTCCACTCCCTCCACCTTATTTGGGCTTCAGCCCCCCTTCTTTCCTGTCCTGATGAGGGGTCCTGACCTGAAACATTGACTGTTTATTCCCCTCCATAGATGCTGCCTGATCTGCTGCGTACCTTCAGCATTTTGTGTGTGCTTCTCATGTACTCTTTGTTCTTTTGTCACTTACCGTCAATCCCCTAGTTCTTGACCCTGCCACAAATGGGAATAGGAAAGGAATAAATTTAAAACACTAACTCTAAAACAACGTCTATATAATGCTGCAATGACTATCAATTGGGAAAGACTTCAAAGAGAACTAAACTACAGGATATCCAGTTTGAAGGCAACATGAGCCAGTCAAAGGTTTTATAAAAATTTAGAGTGTACAGTTCTGACTTGAGATGGTAAAGAACCAGGTCCCAAAAATACAAACCTAGGTCTGGGTTTGTGTCAGAGGGAAAAATGCAAAAGAATAAATTCACTTAAACTTGACCACTTCCAGTTACAACAGAGAGAGGATGAGGTGGAAGGCTGATTCCCTTGCAGAAAGTGAAAGATACTATAACGCTGTCTGCCTGCATTTTGAAAATCCATCCACAGTGGTGCTAGAAAGTTTGTGAACCCTGGAGAATTTTCTCTATTTCTGCATAAATATGACTTAAAATGTGATCAGATCTTCATGCAAATCTTAAAACTAGATAAAGAGAATCCAATTAAATAAATAACACAAAAAACATTATACTTGCTCATTTATTTATTGAGATAAGTGATCCAATATTGCATGTATTTATTGGAAAAAGTATGTGAACCTTTGCTTTCAGTAACTAGTGTGACCCCCTTGCACAGCAGTAAGTTCAACTAAACGTCTCCGGTAACTGTTGATCAGTCCTGCACATCGGCTTGGAGGAGGAATTTTAGGCCATTCTTCCTTTATAAAAAAACTGCTTGCTTCAGGTCCTTCCACAACATTTCTATAGGATTAAGGTCAGGACTTTGACTTGATCATTCCAAAACACAAATTTTCTTCTTTTTAAACCATTCTGTTGTTGATTTATTCATGTCTTTCAGATCATTGTTATGTTGCATTATTCAACTTTTGTTAAGCTTCAGGTGATGGACTGCTACCCTGACCTTCTCCTGTAAAAAATCTAGATAGAATTTTGAATTCATTGCTCCCTCAACGATTGCAAGCTGTCCAGGCCCTGAGGTAGCAAAGAAGCCCCAAACCATGATGCTCCTTCCACCATGCTTCACAGTTGTGATGAGGTTTTGCTGTTGGTGTGCAGTGCCCCTTTTCCTCCAAACATAGCAATGTGCATTTCAGCCAAAGAGTTCAACTTTTGTCTCATCTGTCCACAGAAAATTGTCCCAGAAGCGCTGTAGAACATCCAGGTAGTCTTTTGAAAACTTGAGATGTGCTGCAATGCTTTTTTTGAGAAAAGTAGCTTCCTCCGTGTTGTCCTTCCACGAACACCATTCTTGTTTTTCTTATAGTAGATACACAAACAGAGACTTTAGCAAGTGCTAGAGATTTCCGCAGGTCTTTTGAGATTACCCTTGGGTTCTTTTTCACCTCCTTCAGCATTGCATGTTGTGTTCTTGGTGCCCACTCCCAGGGAGAGTAGCAATAGCACTGAGTTTCCTCCATTTGCATACAATTTCTTTACTGTGGACTGATGAACACTCACGTCTTTAGAAATGCTTTTGTAGCCTTTTCCAGCTTCATGCATCTCCACAATTCTTCTAAAGTCCTCTGAAAGTTGCTTTAATCGAGGCATGGTGTACATATACAGATCTTTCTTGAGAAGAACAGGCTCTGTCAATAACCTGACTTTGTGTCTCCTTTTTTATAGGACGGCATCTCTACAACCCACACCTCCAATCTCATCTCAATGATTGGAACGCCTGAGTCCAAATAGCTTTTTGTAGAAGGCATTACCCTGAAGGTTCACATACATTTTCCAACAAATACATACAAAATTGGATCATTTTTTAAATAAATAAATGAACAAGTATCATGTTTTTTGTGTTACTTATTTAATTGGGTTCTCTTTATCCAGCTTTAGGACTTGCGTGAAGATCTGATCACATTTTAGGTCATATTTATAAAGAAATAGAGAAAATTCTACAGGGTACACAAACTTTCTAGCGCCACTATATTTGACTCATTTTGACTGTGTTTCCAAACCAGAGGATGCCCAACTCCTGACAGCAAGAATGGGTGCCTCTACAGCACTGCTTATTGACCAGGATACATCAGAGCATTTCCTTCGGGTCCGACAAGCTAACCAATAAACACCATACCATTCCAATCACTATACAACTACCCTTGAAATTAGAGCTCATTTATCTCTCTCATTCCCCCACGATATCCAACAACTTCCCTAGGCTGCAACTTTGTGAAGCAAGTTCCCTACCAGAGAAAGCTCTTTACTCCACTACTTTAGTTAACAACATACCTCAAGGAGGTTATTTTAATTATAAACAGATTAGCAAAGGGCAACAATTAAGTTTAGAAGGCTGAAACCCTTAAAACAAGTTTTACATATTTTTCTACTGACTATAAATGGGAGAAAAAGTGCATCATAAAGAATTGCAAGTCTGCCTAGATTTAAAATAACATAAGGTTGACAAACAAATTCTATGTCAAGTCCTGACTTTAACCTTTAAGTTTCATCTCTGTACATGTTCATAACAGCAACACTGCTGAGTTCTGCATTCATTAGAATTTGCAGATACACTCTCCAGGGAATTATCTCTTACCTTCACCTGCTCATTGGAAGTGACAGCACAAAAGACGATTTCAGTGAATCCTTGAGTGGGAAACATTCTGAAGCATATCCCTCCAATAACTCGACCATCCTTAATGAGGGCCAGTGTCTTATGCTTTCTGCAATAAAGTATGATTTTGTGACATAATCTGAACAGAGTTTGGAAAGTCTTAAAACACATGAAACTATAGTGCCTTTGAAAAGTGTTCATTCCCCTTTGCTCGGTACTTAGTTGAACCACCTCTCGCAGCTACTACAGCTAGTAGTCTTTTTGGATAAGTCTCTATTAGCTTTGCACAGCATGATGGAGCAAGATTTGCCCATTCCTCCTTGAAAAATTGCTCAAGCTGTGCAGGTTAGTTGGGGAATTTTGGTGGATAGCAATCTTGAGGTCTTGCCAGAGATGCTCAATCTTGTGAAGGTCAGAACTCTGACTGGGACTCAAAGACATCAATTTTCTTAATTTGAAGCCACTCCATGGTTACTCTGGCAGTGGGCTTTGGGTCGTTGTCCTGCTGAAAGACAAACTTCCTCCCCAGTTTAAGTTTTCTGGCAGAGGCTAACAGGTTTTTATCCAGGATCTCTACAAATTTAGCAGCATTCATCTTCCCATCAATACTGAACAGATTTCCATTCCCTGCTACTGAAAAGCATACCGAAGGCATGATGCTACCACCACCATGATTTACAGTAGGGATAGAGTTACCTGGCTGAGGCACAGTATTAGATTTACATCACATGTACCGCTCAGTGTTGAGGCCAAAAAGTTCCACTTTAGTCTCGTCCAACCATAAGATCTTCTTCCATATCTTTACAGCATCTTCGAAGTGACACTTTGAAAAGTCATTATGAACAAGGGTATGCTTCTTTTTAAGCCAGAGCTTCTTCCTTGCCACTCTTCCATAAATACACTGTTTGTGCGAGGCCTTGGAGATTGTGGAGCCATGAACAGTAGCCTCTCTTACATGTGCCATTCTTCTCCAGCAAATAAGTTTAGAGGGGTGGCCTGACTTAGGCAGAGTGGCTATGCTTTCACATTTTTTCAACAATGGATTGCACTGAGTTCCAAGGTATTTTCAGTGCCTTTGAGATGGCCTTGTACCCTTCCCCAGATTTGTGTTTTCTATTATCATTTCCCTGACTTATTTTGAATGCTCTCTTTTCATTTTGATTTGGTCTGTTGAAAATCTACCATATTGTTGGACCTTACAGAGAGAGGGGGTATTCTTGTGAATTCATTGAAACAGGTGATCCTACAATTTTCTACATCACCAGGTTGGGTGAGTTGGTAAGGTAATACTGTATATTGCACCTGAGAAAAGTTAGCAGAGTAATTACAAAGAGGATGAATACCTTTACAGTCTCAATTTCATTTTTAATTTTTAAATTAGTTTTGGGAAGAGTTGAGCTCCAACTTGTGCACGTTTGACTGTTTAATTATAATGGGCCCTTTTTGTTTTTTTTTCTTTCTTTTCTTTACTAACCCTTTAGATAAAAATTATAAATATAATTCCTTTAATTGTATGCAGTGTGCTGTCTGTTATTTCTTGGCACTGAGTTGTAACAGGGTAGCAAATTACACAGCATCCACACAAACTGGGGTTTGAGGTGGAAGAGCTGAATCAATCTCACAAGTTTGGTGGGACTGGAGTGTGTATTCCTTAGGCTTACACAGCCAAGGAAACCAGGGAGGTTTCATTGTGGGGACATTGTCCCGGATCAATTTCGTTGGATGCTGTGTGATTGCCCTGAGCATTGATCCGGTGGGTTGTGTGCTTAAACCTGTGTTAAACTATTGTTAGATAAAGTGCTTAAGATACGTGGTTATGGATGCTGCAGGGTTGAGTGGTGGTGCAAATCCACGGGGTTACCGGTAATGAATCATGTGTATTGAGTGGGTACACATTTGCATCTTTGGTGAATTGTTGATTAGGACTTTAAGTACCATTAAAACATTAGGAACAGTTATGATCATGGAACGGAGGTTTGACAAAATGGCAGACAAAGACCTTGTTTTAGTTCAGACTAGCACTGACGTAACCAGCAGTGAAACTACCTGGTACTATTGGGGCCCCAGGAGAGGAGGGATCATGGGCTGTCCATACAGTGGAGAGGAGTGTAGACGAGAGTGCTGAATCAGAAGCTGAGTTTCCCATAGCTGGGGGCAGAGACTTTAAAGACAAGTTGTTCTCATTTCTGTGGAGCAAGGGGAAGGAGTGGTCTGATGTGAAAGGTCTAATGAGTTGCCCAGCGAGGGGCGAGCATTCTGAGTTGGTATCGGCCCTTACCTCCCTGGCAAATAAACAGCAAAGTGCCCAGGTGCAAAGTCCCAGTTATCATAGGCTGAGGATGTTCTCAGGAGAACGTTCACCCCCTTTGGGGAAGAGGAGAATGAGACTTGGACAGAGCAGACCTCTCAGATGCTGGATGAGTGGCAGTGCTCTGCTGACATGAAAAGACAGCAACTGGTAGAGAGTTTGAGAGGGCCAGTTGCTGATGTATGAGATCCTTAAAGGCACAGAATCCTTTTGTTACTTCCGTGGACTACATGCAAATGCTAGAAAATGTTTTTGGCGTGACAGGAAACCCAATGGAGCTTATGACAGGGTTTCAGAACATGTTTCAGGAGGAGGAGGAGAAACCTTCCACCTATATTTTTCAGCTAGAGAGGCAACTGAATTGCTTGCGGCATGGGGGAGCCACTCAAATGGCTGAGGTGAACCAGTTAAGAAAGGATCAAGTGGCGAAAGGTGCAGTCACAGGATATGATCGCTTGGGGTCTCCGAGTGTCTCCTTCGTTTGTCAAGCTGATCAGAGAAGTAAGAGAGAAAGAGAGAGAGTGCGATGGAGGTGCAGGAGGCCTCTGTCAGCAGGGTACAGTCCTCGGTAGTAGTCCCCTTTGCTGAAGTGACTCCTGATAGCCCAACCCGGGATTGTTAAGGTGCTCATGGCAGAATTTAGAACTGAGATGTCCCATTTGTTATCGGTGGGTGCGGCCACATCGCAAGACAAAGCCAACTGGAAGTCGGACCCCCTGATGGGATGGACTAAGCAGAGGGCTGCTCATGAACGGGGTCCCGCGAGAAGGGGAGCGACCAGTATTGTCTGCTATAACTGCGGAGAAGAGGGACACTTCAGGCAGGAGTGTGAAGACCAGGAAAGCCTTCAGAGTGAGCTCCCGGGTACCTTAGCGGAGAGAGACATCGGGAAACTTCGAAGAAACCCAGTGAGGGAACAGCCTGGCATCTCAGGGAGGAACACATTCCCAACTATGTATCAAGAACACTCTAAGGGAAAAAATCTCTATTCCTGAAGGCTTACTGGGGCCAAGCTCCAGTGTATCGCTACGGATTGAGGGTATTTATGCCAGAGCCATATTTGACACAGGCTCTTAGGTTACTCTGGTGTACCATTCGTTTTACAACTGGTATTTGACGTATTTACCATTGAAGCCACTCAGTGCGCTAGAGATCTGGGGTCTTAGTATGGACGACTATACATATGATGGTTACTTGTCATTGAAGCTGGAGTTTTCAGAGGCAGATGTGGGAGTAGCTGAGGTCCTTGGTTTGTCCGGACCTGCTCAAGAAGCACGAAGCTTCAATTCTTGTGGGGACAAATACTCCTATTGTGAGGAGGCTAGTGGGAGCCTGCAAGAAGAAAGTTGGAGAGAACTTTCTGAAAGCATTGTCCATTCACTCTGTGTTCCAAGCTGCTTTTGAGGAAGTGCGTGTCTGCACTGGCTGGATGATGAGCATAAACGAGGGACTGAGTGATATACCTAGTACAAACCAGCTGTGTTACAGCCTGGGGAAGTAGTTAGAGTGATGGGAAACCCCAAATTTCCCAGAATGCCTGATGCAGAGGGCATCTTGCTGGATGCTCCAGAAGACTACAAATAGGAGTCACGGTTACCTGCTGGGGTACCGGTGAGACCCGAACTGCAGAAGCCCTTGGTTGGGCATGTGAACAGGATAACAGTGCTTGTCAGAAACACTAAGGAGTGGGAGATCACCCTCAGGTGGGGGATGCCAATGGCGCATCTCTTTCCGGTGACAGTAATGCCTAGTGTCCCTGTGAGACAAAGCTGGGATAAACTCTCTCCGAAAAAGTGAAAGTTGACTGCCGAGTCATTCAACTTTGGGGACACCCTGGTACCTGAAGGTTGGAAGAGGAGGTTCATAGAGAAGATGTTGAAGCTGGAAGATATCTTTTCTACTGGTGAGTTTGATGCAGATTGTTCCAAGAACACTTGCCACACCATCTGGATGACAGAGGCCACCCCGTTCAGAGAAAGGTCACGGCAACTGGCACCTGCAGAGGTGGAAGATGTTTAGCAACATCTGTGGAAGCTGAAGGAGTCCAGAAGCCCCTACATGTCTCCAGTAGTGGTGGCCAGGAAGAAGAGTGGGAAGGTACCGATGTGTGTGGACTATCAGACTCTGAACAGGCGTACAGTCCCTGACCAGTGTACAGTCCCGAGAATAGAGGATGCGCTGGCCTGCCTGAGTGAACTTGAGGAA
Source organism: Hemitrygon akajei (assembly GCF_048418815.1). Lineage (NCBI taxonomy): Eukaryota > Metazoa > Chordata > Chondrichthyes > Myliobatiformes > Dasyatidae > Hemitrygon > Hemitrygon akajei. The sequence goes on from NC_133141.1 coordinate 41,352,950, forward strand.
TGGGTATTATCAGATCCCCATGAGTGAAGCAAAGAGATGACACTATTCATATGTCCACTGGAATTCTTCCAGTTTGAAAGTTTCCCCAGGGCATATCAAGAGCCCCAGCAACTTTCTAGCATGTCATGGAGAAAATAGATGTCATGGATATGAACTTGCTGGCGGTGTTGATGTACCTGGATGATCTCATAGTGTTCGGGTCCACCTTGGAAGAACTTGAAATGAGGCTACTGAAGGTGCTGGGCTGCCTGAAAGCTGAAGGGTTAAAATTTTCCCTGGACAAGTGCCTGCTCTGCAAGACTGCTGTCAGCTATGTTGGGCACATAGTCACGATGGAGTAGTTACTGATCTGTCTAAGATAGAGGCAGTGACCACATGGCCATGGCCCCAGACTGTGAGTGCTTTGCACTCGTCCCTTGGGTTCTGTGGGTACTATTAGTGATTCTCCAAAGACTTCCCTAAAGCGAGTTACCCTTTAAATCAGCATCTGTGTGGTTACCCTCCCTCAAGGAAGAAAAAGAGGAGGACAAAAGGAGAGGATGGTAAAGGTCATCTTAGCCCTTCGGAGCCTTTTGGAGCGAGATGGGATGTGAGAAGTGAAGAGGCCTTTCAGTTGCTGAAGGAGCTGCTGACGAAAGCGCCTGTGCTAACTTTTGCAGACCCCCGGTTGCCATATGTTCTGCGTACAAATGCTTGCAGAGAGAACTGAGGGGGTGTTCTGTATCCAGATCAGGGCACAGGGTTGAGCTCTGTAGCATTTGTCAGCTGGAGTCTGTCACCCTCTCAGTGAAACTACCCCACACTTAAATCGGAGTTCCTGGCATTGAAGGGACTGTGGTGAATAAACTAAGTGACTATCGATATGATGCCAAGTTTGAGGTGGGGACAGACAACAACCCATTAACTTATATCCTGACCTCGGCGAAATTGGATGCCACAGACCATTGGTGGTTGGCGACTTTGTCTTCCTATGATTTCAGCCTGAAGTACTGGCCAAGAAGTCAGAACATTGATGCCGATGCTTTGTCCCAATGTGCGCATGAAGGGCTGGACAGGGGCGAAGAGTGGGAGCGTGTTCCTGCCCCTGGAGTCAAAGCCATGTACCAGTTTTCCATCACAGGGAAGGCAGAGGAAAGACGAGGGCAAAAATCGAGCAGTAGATTTGGGAGCTTCTGATGGTGCCATTCCACAAGCTCTGAAGACAAAGCAGTTGCCAGAATTGAGTCCTGGGGAAGTGGCAACCGCTCAGCGAGATGACCTGTGCATAGGTACCATTTGGTCAGTGGTTGCGGAATGGGACATGGCCCAAACGGACAAGATGAAACACTCTGCAGTGTCTCTACTACTGAGAGAATGACCCAGATTGGAGTTGAGGAACCAGGTCCTATACAGGCTCAAGTCGCCTCCGAACAAGCCTCGGTGTTCCCAGCTGGTTCTGCCTGAGAAGTATCGGAGGATTGTATTGAAGTCACTGTGTGATGATTCTGATCATTTGGGGGTTAACAAGACCTATGGATTGCTCAGAGATCGGTTCTACTTGCCCCGAATGAAGCTGGAGGTCGAAGAGTGCTGCAAGTCGTGCAGTCGATGTATACAGTGGAAGATGCTACCTATGAAAGCTGCTCCGTAGTCCCACTTGTAAAATGCAGGGCCACTGGACCTGGTGTGTATGGATTTCCTGTCAATAGAGCCAGATGCCAGCAACGTGGCGAATATCTTGGTCATTATGGATCACCACAACAGATATACACAATCTTTCCCTAATAAGGATCAGAGGGCATCCACGGTGGCCAAAGTGTTATGGCAGAAGTATTTCACTTATGGCCTCCCCAAGTGGATACGTAGCAACAGTGACAGGATTTTGGGAGTAGGCTCATACATGAGTTACTGAGCATGCTTGGAGTCGAGAAGTCAAAGACTACGCCTTATCACTCACAGGGTGATCCCTAGCCTGAGAGGTTTAATCAGACCTTGCTAGACATGCTCAGAACCTTGAAGATCAGTAAAAAGAACAAGTGGAGTCGACATATTTGACATCTGATCCACCGCTACAATTGTACGCAGAATAAAACTACTGGGTACTCACTGTATTACCTGATGTTTGGGCATGAAGCGAGGTTGCTCATTGACCTCTGTTTTGGGGACTAGCGGTGAAGATCTACAACAGAAGACTTAACTGAAGTATGTGTATGATGAGAAGGGAGCTGAAAAAGGCTTATGCTACCAAGCAGAATCGAGGAAATAAGAGGAGGTATAATCAAAAGGTTATGTTCTCCCAACTAATGCCTGGAGACCTCAAAGAATTTGGAGCTACCTGGGAAGCAAAAGTTTCTGACCGCTGGGCGGCTACGCCCTATGTAGTGGAGAGTCAAATGCCAAATGAACCAGTTTCCTGGGTGAAACCAAAGGATGGGAATAGGCCTGTCAAGATTCTCCATCGGAACCACCTTCCATCTCTGGGGCAAGAGGGACGTGTTGACCTAGAGCCCGACCTTGACCCTACCCCTAGTAAGAGTACTTTGTGGCCACGTGGGGGAACTGAAGGACCAACAGCTGAAAGGACTACACAGGACCTCTCTCCTGAATGTGATACGGACTTGGAGGATGAGGAAATGGGGATGTTGTATATGCTGCTCTTTACAAACTCTCCAATAATTGATGAAGAGATTCCCAACCCTTCTCACGCTGAGGCAGGTGAAATGGGAGAAACTAGCAGTGGACAGGCTGGTTTGTGATTAGAAAATGACAGGAGGCTGGACTCTGAAGTATCTGGATGTGATGACGAGCTCAGCCAAGTGATGAGGGGACCCGAGTTGTCGGGAGGAATCAGAATCACTAGCGTGTGACATGAAATTTGTTAACGTAGCAGCAGCAGTTCAATGCAATACATAATATAGAAGAGAAAAAAAAAGATAATAATAAATAAATAAGTTAACGTATATTGAATAGATTTAAAAAAACATGCAAAATCAGAAATACTGTACATTAAAAAAGTGAGGTAGTGTCCAAGGGTTCAATATCCATTTAGGAATCGGAAGAAGTTGTCCCTGATTCGCTGAGTGTGTGCCTTCAGGCTTCTGTACCTCCTACCTGATGGTAACAGTGAGAAAAGGGCATGTCCTGGGTGCTGGAGGTCCTTAATAATGGACACTGCCTTTCTGAGACAGCGCTAGTACCCAAGATTTGCAACCCTCTGCAGCTTCTTTCAGTCCTGTGCAGTAGCCCCCCCCGCCCCATACCAGACAGTGAGGCAGCCTATCAGAATGAGTAATAGACAGGGAGGGGCCTCCCCAGGTAGACAGGAAAGAGCACAGGGAGTCTGAAGCTAAAGAAGCACATGACGGGGTTAGGAGATCACAAGGAGTCAGGAAAGCCCCAGACAGGCTGGCCTATGTCGCAGTGGGGGAAGAGAATGTGGCACCTATCCCCTTGGTGAGATACATCACTGCCGTGCATACCTGGATTAGACCTTGTGCTTTGTATGAAAGGGTGACAAATTATCTCAACATCACGAGGCCATGACTAATTTTGGTGGGGGTAGAATGTAATAGCCTGGGAAAGGTTTCATTGCTAACGTAATGGTCCTTCTGAAGAAGCAGTGTTTGGGTTGTGGCTAGAGATAATGGGTGCTTTGGAATGTGAGCCATCCAATCAAGGGAGTGGGTTTTTGTGTTGTGTGCCTGACACCGGTGTAAGCTGGAGTCCTTAGTTCAGCGGGAGATGAAGAGAGAAGACGCTGGAGAGAACTGGTCGTAGGATTTGACCCGGTGGGGGACCGTGATTCGATGGAGCAAGGTGCCGAGGTCGACTGAGGATTCATGAATATGAATTTTAGAAGGAACTGAGCTCCAACTTGTGCACGTTTAACTGTTTAATTATAATGGGCCCTTTTGGTTTTTTTTCTTTCTTTACTAACCCTAGATTTATAAATATAATTCCTTTAATCATATGTGGTGTACTGTTCGTTGTTTCTTGGCACTGAGTTGTAACAGGGTAGCAAATAACACAGCATCCACACAAACCGGGGTTTGGGGTGAGAGAGCCGTCTCAATCTCACAGGTTTAGCGAGACCAGACTCTGTATTCCCTAGATTTACACAGCCAAGGGAACCAGGGAGGTTTCAGTTGCAATTGTGGAAGGCAGGCTATTGCCATTGAAACCCAAGGCACTGGATAAATTTATGTCTGCATTTGAGAACACTCATTTATTTTCCGGCTTCCAGCTGCAGACAAAATTCAAGCTCCTCAAGCTAGTTGGCTGAATGATATAATACTATGGCCAAAAATTAGTGATAAACATTCTCTGACTTCACAGTAACTATTAAGTTCAGTGCCATACATTGTTTTACTCTTATTAAAGCACACATAATAAAAGTTTACTCCTATATGTCCCTTCAAATAGAGCTGTATAATGAATTGTTCTAAATGTACTTACGGATCAAAGACAAGGCGTGTGATATATTCTTTTGGCATTCGTGGTAACTGATGAGAGAAAACGTTTTGCAAGCCAACCAGCCACATCATTATTTTCTTGTTTGATCGCTGAGACAGTGAGTTTCCTATGACATGAAATTCAATGACACCTCTCCGTTCCTCAAGACGTGCTGCTTCATCACGAGCTGCATTTGCTGACAACAGATTTGTCTGAAAGAGACCCAAAAAAAGTTGCAGTGGAATTATCAATGTTAAGCTTAAATGGTTTCAATTCTTCCTGTAGACTGAATGAGCTCACCATATTGCATGCCAAAGCAGTCTGTAAGAGTTCCCATGTAGAATGTAAACAAAAAAACTGCTGTCCTAATTTAGCATTACATAAGCACTTAAATAAATATTTATGAAACAAGTTATGGCAGCTTCAATTTATCTTTTGCGAAGTTTGTAAACCAAAGATCATAATTCTAAATTATAATTTCCTACATGTGAAGTCTTTTCCCCTAGAAGTGAAACATACAGAAGTGATTAAAAGGATCAAGTACCTTGAACCTCTGTAATCACAAAGGATTTGATGGCAAGGAACAAAATTTTGCTAAGATTAATTAAAATTACCACACTGCAATATCAGTCTATGTATAAAATAATCTTCAGCATGTATTTTAATTTTTAACTGAAAAATTAACCCACCTCTGGACCTAGCATAGCAGCTGGATCTGTGATTGTCAGCATTACTTCATTAACCAGCTCCATAGGAATGTCACCCATCACTCGTATTCTCTTTGCATCTTCTAGGGTCATGGTGTCAGGCAGCTTCCTTTTCTCTCCTATAATACAGTTACCTTAAAGTACAGTAAACCAACTGAATTACTCAAGATGAGGTCACAGTTATTCCCACATTCAGTCTTGTCTTGCTTGGGTTAACTCTGCCTAGCCTAAATTCACAATGACTTTACTACCATCATTGTTACTTCCACACAAGATATGGCGTATCAGTCGAGATTTCTAGTCCTGGAAGGATAATGTGCAAAGACCGACTGGGATCAATTAAAATGCTTCTTATGAAATGTCTTCCAATTGTCATAACTTGGGTTTATGCTGATGCAAGACCTTGTCTTGAATCGACAATGGCTCTTCCTGAATCCAGAATTAAAACGCTCCAGTGGCTGCAATAGGCTGTTTACAAGAAGCCTACTGCTGCAAAGACTGAGGTGGAAAAGCCATTGACACCATTCAAAACCAATCTCAATAAGTCATCCTGCCCATAGCAAAATAGGTAATGGACAAAACATTTAAAACAAAAATCTTTTGAAAGGACATTTGAATTTTTTGTTTTATAAATCAGTCCATGTGGTGAACTCCAAATCTATGTTAAGTTGTTCAAGAAAATGAAACAGAACAAAGGTCTAAGATAGGATAAGGAATTGAGTGATAAACAAAAGATATTCTGCAGATGCTGCAAATCCAGAGTAACACATACAAAATGCTGGACGAACTCAGTAAGTCAAGCAGCATCTATGGAAATTAATAAGCAGTTGGCATTTCAGGCCGAGACACTTTATCAGGGTCTTGGCCCAAAACATCAACTGTTTATTCATTTCCATCAGAACTGAGTGATCCTGGTTTAAGGTCATATTATTGAATTATACTTGCAGAGACTATAGAATAAGTGCATTCAATATTTGTTTAAGGAGGGGGGGAATGATATAAAGATATAAGTAGTAAAAAGAAGGAATGGTAAGAAACCTCAGACTTGCTGAACTAATAACCATACAGGAAGAGTGAGTGTGAGTGTGAGTGTGAGTGTGAGTGTGAGTGAGAGAGAGAGAGAGAGAGAGAGAGAGAGAGAGAGAGAGAGAGAGAGAGAGAGAGAGAGAGAGAGAGAGAGCGCGCGCTGCGCGCACGCACACGCTGATTTTACTCTGCACATTAGAACAAGTTGTTGCTTCCCTGGATGTTAATCACAGCAACTTAAATGTAACCAATTAGAAGACCCCAAAAGATCATTTACTGAGGATTTGCACTTCCTCTACCATTAACATTCAAAATTCTGCCCTCAAGTCACTACATTGAAAAATAAATTTCTGAACCATGATATACTTTCCAGCAGTTATAAATACTTCTATGAAATAGAATGCTGAATTACAATAGGGAATACAGAATGAATAGAGGGCTGATGCCATCATGTGTCAAGGATGCATTACTACATTTTTTGGAAAAAAAACACCAAATGTTATGGACAGCTTAGTTAAATTTTGCAGACCTAATTCTTTATCACATCAATTGTTAGATAGCATTTCATGTTTGTTCCTGTCCATTTGTTAAATTAAACAGCAGATGCTTATTCAACAAGTTTCAAAGTGGCTCATATTCTCATTAATTTAAATTGCCTTTTGTATCAGTCTGATTTAAGTGGGTATTCTCCAACTAAAATAGAACTTAAAAAAACACCCAAAATAGACACTACTCTACTGCAAGGATTCTAGCATCACTTTACATGAAAAGTGTTAATAATGCAACCACATTACAATGCTACTAAATTTTCCTGGCCTAATGTGAGATTTGAAAAGACAGACAACAGCATGCAGCAATTACCTGGTGCTGGTTCGGAAACCCCCATGTCAACACTGATGGATGCTGGACTTAGGGTACATTTGATGTTTCTACTTGACGGAGGATGACTAGGCACTGGAGATGGAGTAACAGCTGAAAACAAAATATCGGCAACTTTTTTTCTAAATACAAAGTTTTATACATCCTGTATTAACACAAACAAAAATGCAACATGACCTGAAGTCCAACCTACATCAAGAGACGCACACTCAACATACAAAAGAAGACAGCCTGTGAGCACTTTTGTATATCTGCAGTGCAGTTCTAGCTTCAAATTAGTATGGACAAAGTGCATTAATCCTTTGAGGACTGAAGCAGCATTAAAACACAAATTTATATCAGCCATTAGCATGTATTTGAAAAAAAATGCAAATAATGGAAATTAAAAAGAGAAAATACTAGAAATACTCAGGTCAAAGCACATCTGTGGAAGAGATAGAGTTCACACTTCAGATCAAAGAAATTGTCAGTATAATCAGGAAACTAAAGAGGAGGGAGAGATTGGGGAGGTTGGGGGCGAGAAATGGAAACAAGTCAGGACAACAACAAATTTACAAAAGCACAGGCAATTGAAGAATACATTAATGAATGTTAATACTAAGGAATACAAATTTTCATATCAAGCATGCAAATCAATTCACTGTTGAAATTCTCTTTAATCTGATTCTAGATGTTTCATTACCTCCATTGGAAGCACACTCTTTTTACAGTGAGACATTTTCAATTTCACACACCAGTTATCTCCTGACATCGCTGAATGAGATTACCAGCTAATGCTAAATTAGGGACAATTTCATGCTCCAACCCATAAACTGAAATGCTCGGGATATTCATTGTCAGGATCCTCAGGATCTTAAGAAAGCCTGCAATGACTATTGATACAAGAGACAGTTACCTGGCTGTTGTCCCAGTTGCACTCCCTCTGAAGCAGATAAAGTGAAATCAGACTCCCAGATTGGAGAATTCAGCCCATAAATCTCCTCCTCTAGCATTGACAGGAACCTACATAATGAATTGAAATTGTAGATGAAATCGAGCCAACAACAGAGGTAGTAGAGCTGCAACACTGGGAGACAATTACTCATTTTAAAAATTATACTTTACAAGCTAAAATGCTTTATAGTACAGGTCAATATAAAAACTTCAGCTAAAGTTAAGAAAGCAAGTTATGTTAGAGGAAATTTACAACCGTCACACAATCAAGTTCATACAGAAACCAGTTTGCTTGGAATAAATATGTTTCAGAGTAGATTAACAAATAATCAACTCATTGACATATGTTTTATGGCCAGGAGTGAAGAATTGTTCAGTTTTCCAAAAATATTATTATGAACTAAACTCAGCCAAGCAGAGTGTCAAGTTGTAGAGATTCTCCACTAAATGGCTTCCTGCTGGAGCTGACGTGCATTCAGTGAGCCACATAAATATCCCAAGTCCTGCCATAGCTATTTCTACCAAGAAATGCCTACACAACGAACTGGGAGTCAGCATCTAATTATTTTCCAAAATATGGCTTTATATGCCAGTTATTTCCAAATATCCCCCCTCCCCAAGCATCTTGAACTTTGAGAGATTATGTGGGGGTGGGGAATAGAGAAGGGTGGGAAATGTTTCTGAGGCTGTTTCAAAGAGAAACTGTTCCATTGCAGCTGCCTTGATATTAGTGCCAGATTATCACTTCTTTTACAAGCAAACGCTACACCAGTCTTGAGGCACTAAATTCTTACTTTGGAAAGTGGGTGAGAATAAGTGTCCGCTTCTCAGGCATCAGCTTGTCCTTCTCAACTCTGAACTTCTCGAGTAGCTGTCGGCGAGTTACTGTGAAAATAGAACGAAGCAGCGTCCGCCCAAAGACTTGTGTGGTTTCATACCGAGGAAGGCTGTCACAGCTTTGAGGGACGTGACAGTAGCAGAGCCACCTTGAATACAAGAAAAACAGAAAAAAAGGTGAAAGCAAACATGAAGTATGTTACCCTATTTACTTTCATAAATAAACACTTAACTTCACCTGTGACAAACAGGATAACTTAGACAAACTACCCCATGATCATCAGCTAGGTACAAATACAAATTAGTGCAGTGGAAAGTGAAAAAGACTTCAATGTGTAGCAGAGGGTGCTTTTCTATGAATGATGCAGAGATGGCATTGGATCTGACTAAGAAATGTTATAAGTACAGTTGTGATTTGTGACTTTGCTGGAACCTTCATGGGCTTCATGCTTCTGATTTCTGTGGATGCTCTTTCAAAGTGGCTGGAGGTTATACGAATGAAGTCAACCACCTCAGCAAAGACTGTCTTTGCTCTGAGGACTACCTTCACCAGAAACGGCGTACCAGAACAAATTGTGAGTGACAACGGACCACAATACACGTCAGAAGAGTTTCAATTGTTCATGAAGGAAATTGGCATCAGACACTTCAAGACAGCTCCTCACCACCCAGCAATGAATGGGTTAGCTGAAAGGTTTATCCAAACATTAAAGTAATGGACAAGGAGGACATTTCTCTACAGCACAAGGTGGACAACTTCCTTTTTGTGTATTTGAACTCTGTTCATGTGACGACCTGCAATGCTGTTCATGAACAGGAATCCGAGATCTCACACAGACCTCCTGAAACCAGATCTGTAGAATAAACAGTTCAGCCAGTTGTCAAGTGAAGCAGCCAGGAGCTTTGAGATTGGACAGGAAGTCCTAGCGCGTGATTACCAAGAAGACAAGTGGACTCCCAGTGGGATAGCTACAAGAACTGGACCACTGATGTATACAGTGGATGCTGGAAATCAGACATGCAAATGTCATGTGGACCAGATACTGGATGCTCAACCAAAGAACACACCAGAGTTGAATGCATCCAAAAAGACAGACACATTACAGTCACCAGACTTGCCTCTCAATGATGATGTCACTGACAGCAACGTTGACACTGGAAACAGAGAACGTTGTCTTAGACAAGACACCTACCAAACCTGATGCCACTCCACAGGACCAGAGATGCGACGAAAACGCTATCATTAACAAGACACCTGTCAAACTTGATGCCATTCCACAAGTCCAGAGGCACTAACCTGAAAGTAACACAGTGCCACTCAAAAGACTGAATCTTTAGAACTGTGAAGTCAGTTATGGACTGTTATTGTAAAAGCATGTTTATTTGGAATATGAGTTTATGAAAGGGAGATTGAATGTTTTGTACATATACTGTTTAACGTTGCATAAATCTAAAGCGGGAGGAAGTGTAATGTATGGATTTATTTCTTTTAAAGCAATGACCCCTCTCCTTAGCTCTACGTCCTAAAGTTCTGTTGTCTGTGCATGTGCTGTTGTCTATGCATGCGCACTGTTCTCTCACTCTCTTGTTGAATTGTGAATACACCAGTTAAAGCCATCTCCCACATGTGTTTTTATTTAATTGATATGTAGTTGTGCACAGACACAACAGGTACCACCTGAATATTCGTTTCCCATTTGAAACAGTCAGGCACCAGGGATTCCAATGACTTGACATCAAAGTTACACTATTTCAAGGACACTGAGAAAATTATTCAGTCCTTTCCTGTGTGTACCTGGGAATCTCTTACTGTGATGAATCTCAGTCTGGCATTGGAATGATGTGGCCTGCCCACTGGAATTAGCTGAGCATAATTAGAATACAATTACTTGGGGTGTTATTCTGGAAGTGAAAAGTGACATGGGTTCAATTATCCTGCCAGTAGAGTTAAGAGAATTTTCCAGGAACAGAATTGATAGGATTTCTCCAATCCTTTAAGATGTCTGGTGCAAGTACGGTAGTTCTTGTCTCCAGTGGTCAAGAATCACTGGGGCTCAGTAGTTTATGTTCCAGTTTTGAAGTCTTGATCTTCAAACTCTTTCTCTTATTCGCCAAAAGCTGAACTGGTGCACTTAAAATGTTGCCTTTGCTGAGAGAAGGTTACTAAGATGATGAAAGTGGTCGATATTTTCCAGAGTCTTGTCATGGTTCTTTATTATTGGGGGGCCTGTTTTACATAGGATGTTTTGGGGTATGTTACGCACAACGCCCAGTCTCTCATTCTTTCAATGAAGAAAATGACAATGACTTGAGTTCTGATGCAGGCTTTTGGCGCAAAGTGTCAGCAACTTCTTTCAATTTCTTTCCTTAAATGCTGCTCAACCCACTGAGTTCTTCCAGCAAACTATTTGTAGGTCTAAATTCCAGCATCTGCAGTCCCTTGTGTCTCGGCAATAACTTGGAAGTCACCCTACAATAAACATACACACAAAAACCACCTGGGTACTACAGGTCAATGGTAAAGGTCGGAGTGACTTTGCCTCCTCAGTGGAAGCAATATAGGTTGAACAGTTTCTCATTTGCCTTGTAGCATAGCTCTCCTCCAATGGAGAGACAGTTGCAGCTTCATGCAGTATTATGACAAGGAAGATTGAAACTACTATTGGGGCAATAACTAGATGATTGGACTTGTAGACGAGGCTGTCAAATTTGTCAACATTTGGAAGAGGAAGATGTGCCAAACCACCACAGTGACGTTACAGTTTTGACCATCTCCAAGAAAGAAAACAAATCCAGTTGTGCAAATTACAAAGAGGTCTTGGTGATGTCAGCCACAGAGAAAGTAATAGCAAACTCCTCCTCAAACAGCTTCTAAAGCTGAAGAGTCATTTCCTGAATTGCACTGTTGATTCCATCCAGCTGGAGGCACAATTGACATGATTTTCACTATATGACAACTCCAATTTTACCATATCACAATTGCTCAAGGTTCTGGTGAGATCACACATGGAATTCTGTGTACTGCTTTGGTCTCATGATTTAAGGAGGGTGATATCTACATTGGAAAAAGCTCAAAAAGTGTTCACTAGGTTAGTTTCCTAACACTGGGGTTGTCTTCTGATGAATGGTTGAGCAGACTGAACCTATACTCATTGAGTTTAGCAGAATGGAAGATGATCTTGGAGTCAAATAGAATCATTGAGAAATAAAATGGAATCAAGCCTTTGTCCATCCAGTTAACCAGGAACCACCCATTGACAGTAATCTTGCATTATCTTACTGAAAGATACAGTATTCTGAGAGGACATGATAAAGTAAATCAGGAATTTCAGGAGGACGTGAGGGGCGGGGATGCAGGATGTGGTGCATTCTGGGAAATGTTTCCCCTTTTGGGAGAATGTTACTGAACAAGGATTACCTAATGAAGAGAGACAAGGAAGAATTTCTTTTCTGAGGGTTATGAATTTTTGGAAATGTTTACTGAAGGAGCACTGTAAACACTGAATCTCCAAAAACTAATAAAAATGCATTGCACTAGTGAGTTTACAAAGAAGATTTAAAGGTATGCAGCAAAGACTAGAAAACTGTAGCCACTAGGAAAACTACATAAGCCTTTGGAATAGAGGTTATGGAAAGCCTCGTGCGGAGGTGTAAAAATTGTGAAAGCTGCAAGTAGAAAAGAAGGACCAATTTCCTTTAGCAGTTGATTTAAAAACCAAGCAATATTGATTTAAATAACTGATAGGGGGATTGGAGCCAGGATGGGGAATTTTTCCTCACCGATGCTGGAAAAGGTATGGAATGCAATGCCTTTAATGGTACAAGTTGCAATTGGAATGCATTGCCTTTAAGAGTGGTACAAGCTGAAATAAAAAACACAAAATGCTGGCAGAACTCAGCAGGCCAGACAGCATCTATGGGAGGAGGTAGTGATGACGTTTCAGGCCGAAACCCTTCATCAGGAGTGAAGTAACATGGGATGGTCGAGGGGTGATGAGAAGTGGGGGGAGGGATGAAGTAGAGAGCTGGGAAGTGATAGGCTGGAGGGAAATAGGCTAGGGGGAAGGTGGAGAATTATGGGAAATAAAAGAGAAAGAAAGGTAGGGCTGGGGGGAAATTGTAGTGAGGGGGGAAAAGAGAAAGAGAACCAGACTAAAATTATAGATAGAGATGGGATAAGGGGGGGCAGGGGTATCAACAAAGGTGTGTGAGTTGAATGTTCATGCCGGCAGGTAGGAGGCTACCTAGGCAATACATCGACCTGCATGTGGCCTCATCTTGATGGTAGAGGAGGCCATGGACAGACATATCGGAGTGGGAGTGGTCTGTGGAATTGAAGTGTGTGGCCACAGGGAGATCCCGCCACTGCTGGAGGACTGAGCGTCGGTGTTCGGCGAAACGGTCTCCCAGTCTGCGGCAGGTCTCCCCAATGTATAAATGGCCACATCGGGAGCACCGGATACAGTATATCACCCCAGTTGACTCGCAGGTGAAGTGGTGCCTCACCTGAAAGGACTGTCTGGGGCCTAGGATGGTGGTGAGGGAAGACGTGTGGGGGCAGGTTTAGCACTTCTTCCGTTTGCAGGGATAAGTGCCTGGAGGGAGGTCGGTGGGGAGGGATGGGGGGGATGAATGGACAAGGGAGTCGCGTAGGGAGCGATCCCTGCAGAAAGCTGAGAGTGGGGTGGGAGGGGAAGATGTGACTGGTGGTGGGATCCCGTAGGAGGTGGCGGAAGTTGCGGAGGATTATACGTTGGATCTGTAGGCTGGTAGGGTGATAGGTGAGGACCAGGGGGACTCTATCCCTGGTGGGCTGGCAGGGGGATGGGGTGAGGGCAGAGGTGTGTGAAATACGGGAGACGCGATGGAGGGCTCTCATCCTGAGAGCAGTTGCGGCGGAGGCGGAGGAATTGAGAGAAAGGGATAGCATTTTTGCAGGAGACAGGGTGGGAGGAGGAATAGTCTAGGTAGCTGTGGAAGTCTGCTAAATAGGTCTAAAAAAATTCAGTGGCCACTTTATTAGGTATCTCCTGTACTTAATAGAGTAGCCACTAAGTGTATGTTTGTGGTCTTCTGCGGCTCTAAACCATCCACTTCAAGGTTTAATGTGTTGTGCATTCAAAGATGCTCTTCTGCACACCACTGCTGTCTGGCCATTCTCCTCTGACCTCTCTCATTAACAAGACGTTTTCACACCCACAGAACTGCTGCTCACTAGATGTTTTTTTTCTGTTTCTGGGCACCACTTTCTATAAACTCTAGGGACCGCTGTGCATGAAAATCCCAGGAGATTAGCAGTTTCTGAGATTCTCAAATCACCCGGTCTGGCGCCAACAATCATTCAAAGTCACTTAGATGGCACTTCTTCTCCATTCTGAAGTTTGATCTGAACAACAATTGAACCTCTTGACCATTTCTGCATACATCTATGCAATGAGTTGGTGCTACGTGATTGACTGACTAGATAGTTGCATTAACAAGGTGTACATGTTTACCTAATAAAGTGGCCACTAAATGGATAGGTACCTATCAAGTACTAGAAGGCTCCTTTCTGAAAAGCACAAACAGTGGGCTGAATGGCCTCCATTATACATTAATCATTGTCTGTGATTAATGTATAAAAGGCCAAAGTAGACAATTTCTGGATTATAGGGAATCAATGATTGTGGGGCATCAGATAGAAAAAAAGAGCTAAATCAACCACAAACTTGCTGAATAATGTAAAAGGTTTGAGGGACAAGTTTTCTGCTATAATTGTTTACTTACATTGAATTATGATACAGTTATGTCAATTAATACACCTTATCATAATCAACTTAAAGAAAAAATATTAAAATTTAAAGCCATACTTCTGCAAAATTGGCAGCTGAGAAATACTATGTTTATCTACAAAAACCAAAGCTATTCACATCAAGCCTTTTAAATCATACCATTTAAAAATAATTTTTAAAAATTCAGAAGGATGAATTAGAAGCAAAGCAACAGTTCCCAGTGAGCACTTCGAAACATAGATACCAGACTTTGCACCATGTCAAAAGATATAATGGTTTCCTAACTCACTCTCTGTCAGACAACAACAGGAGATCATGCTGAACCTACTTACACATCTAAGGACACCAATTATACTAAAATGCCATGCCTCAGATGACAAAATCTTGTACTAATTTTGCAAAAATGACCATACCCCATTAGGACTTAGATAATCCTTCTCGAATGTACCCATGTTAAATAAATGTTAACCGTAGCAGTTCCATTTCTGACATCAATCAGGGCAAAACCAAAATCAAAAGGTTATAGAAAAAAATTCTGCTGAAACCATTCTTACCATGATTTAATAAAAACTTCACAGTTCACAGTCAATTTAATCCTTTTAAAAAGCTTCTTTCCCTTATATTAACAGTTTTTTTATTCTATAGTAGAACAAAAAAAAAGTGAGAGAACCTCCTCATAAACCAATTTGTGATACTCCAATACCTGGTATAATTAACTTTGTACGCATCAAAATCTTCATTCTGGGACCTCTGCCGGAATTGAGAAGGAGTTTCCAGTTTCCAGTAGTTCAAACAAAGCAGAAACATTTTGGAAAGTTCATACATAATCTGCTTTTCTTTGGCAGGAATGTGGCTGAATTTGTACTGAACAAAATTTAGAATTCCCTGGTAGAAACAGAATATTAAAGATTTGAATACAATAATTATGATACATTTATATTCATTTATTCTCATGCCTTCCCCCTAAAGCAAAACTTCCCTTTTGTTTCCTGTAATATCGCCCAGAGAACATCATCTTGTGGAATTGGTAAGACTCTTTGGGACCAATTTTAACTTCTGAGAGTCCAGAATGAATAATTTAACTGCCAGCAAAAATACAATAAATTAAGCTATTTTGTAGCCTAGAGCTCATTTATAAAGAACAATATATCTGACAGACTCAGTGGATACTCCACCCTCTCCCCCCACCAATTCAGGCTGCTTTAGCTTGCCCAACATCTGCTTCTACTGTGACAACATAAATATCTGAGTAATAATTAAAAATAACAGACTATTATGAATACAAACTGAAACTAAAGTACGTAACCAAGACCAAATGTTTGGTGCCAAACTGAAGGAGTGGAGCACGTTCAGATCTGTTGGTTTTTGATGAGATACTAAACCCAGGCTGAGATAAAGTTACCAAATAATTCAGATTGCTGGTGTGCTCCAACGTATAATCCAATATGGTGTCTTCATTCAAGGTCATCAAATCCAGAGGCTGTTGAAAACTACAAAGGCTACCATCTTCACTGGATTAGCAAAGAAACAGCCAGAATACACTGACAGCTTGATGTACAAAACTTCATAGAATTGTTTTCAATTAATGTTAGTTGTCTATGCTATAAATTTCTGTTTTTACTT
The DNA here is from genome assembly GCF_048418815.1 of Hemitrygon akajei. NCBI lineage: Eukaryota > Metazoa > Chordata > Chondrichthyes > Myliobatiformes > Dasyatidae > Hemitrygon > Hemitrygon akajei. Next base: position 41,369,157 of record NC_133141.1, read on the forward strand.
TCTAGTTATTTTCACATGTCCCTGATGAACAGAGAAATTTGTAAACAGCTAAACTGCCTCTGATAGTACAATTTGTCTGGGCAGTCTGTGGACTGAGCTTTGGGGCCCACACTGCAGCCCTGTTGCTCATGGCTCGTTGCAATGGGCAGAAGATCCAGAATAGCATCTGGCCTCAGGAGACTCACAGCCACAAAATGTGTGGCAGTGCAGATGGTGCCAACAATGCATGGGCTTTCAACAGCTTGGGCTTTTACCGAATCCCTTCCCATCCCTGTTACTGCACTTCATGCTTACACAGTTCTGAAAATCTTTGCTATGTCAGAGGTATATGATAATCAATATACAAATTCATTTTCTGTACAAAGTATGCCACTCAGATCTCCAGCATATCCAATTCAGATGTTCCAACTTTGGTACTTTCTACATCCCCTACTCAACTCCTGTCTGTAAAGTCCTGACTTTTAAAACTCAAGCCCTGAATTATCCAAGTATTACTTCGCTCATTAACACACCTCCCCCACCCCCCCCCCACCACCACCACCACCACAATGTGGAGACCAACACAGATTAGTCAAAAAGGGAGAAATTCATAGTTAGATTGAAGATGCCCAAGTAATGATGACCAGATCAGAATTTGATGATCTGGTCTAAAAGACAACCAAAGAACAACACACAAATTTTGTAATTATTTCTTTCTTCACTTATAATCTACAATTTAACTTAAGTTTCTAATATTAAAACCTCACCTGCTCTATACTTGGCTTATCAAATGGAGGGCTTCCCAACTTTTCTTCCACAACAGGACGTACCATTTGCAAGATACATTTCCGTACAAGCTAACAAGAAAGAAAAAGTGTCATCTACTTAACATCTTTTTCAACATGTAGAAGAATGATTAAAATGGGGCACATTTTTAGCTTGCAAAACACATTGTGTTGACATTTTTCAGTAGCTATAAATGTTGCATGACTTTCAAGCTCTCAACACTATTATTGGTATAAAGTGTTCCAATTGATTGTCAAGACACAAATTGTGCATTTCTCAACGTATAGTAACAGAGGAAAAACAAACTCATTGGGTTTGATTAGAGACCAGTGGTTCCCAAAGTGGACAATGATAACCCCCTGTGGGTGGTGAGAGTTTCTAAGGGGCAATAAAGATAAAGGGGGTGGTGGGAGGGTGCTCAGTAGCAAGGGGAGGAGCTGAGGTACTACAGGCTTAATTTAAGAAATTAATTGCTTATCATAAGCATTTGTTCCTCAGAGCCTCACAATTGATTATAATGATCCTGTAATCACCTCATCTCTTGCTAACCCACCGTTGTCTTAGACTTTGCTCAAAGTACATTAATAGTTGTTGAAAAGCAATATGACATATCTGTATTTGGCATATCATGATAAATATGGACTAAAGAAATCACATTATTTCCAAGCCCAGTCTACATTATTGCCATTCACTACTGTAATACAGTGTAATCTAGTATGATTCCCATAGTCTAATCAGGCAGTGATGCAATTCTTATGAATTAGGATATGGCGTTCAATGAGGTAAAGTTCAGAATCTGCTCTTTCAAATGGTCTTGACCATATTTCTCTAGCCCACAGCCCAACCAAGAATCACTGACCCACTTCAGGCAGAGTCAAAACTTTACCTTTATTGATCGCAGCACTTGTGGTTGGACTTGAGACAATAGGCAATTGACCATAGTCGTTAATCCATAATAAAAATTGCAGAAGCAGACCAAATAATAAATAAGTGTAGTCAGTATAGCGTGGATTTATACCAGCACCAAGCAACTAACAGCAACTAGTGTGTCTGTTGTGTAAAAAGACTTTTTCAAATGAAGCAATGAAACCGTACAAGCTCCTTGAACATTTGAAGAGAATATACTCTGATAAAGCAAATAAGAACTTATTTCAGTCATTTTATGTAAACTAACAGAAACATAAAACACTTCAAAACACATTTGCCAGCACTTCACGACAAAACAGTGATAGTTTGCATGCTTCATACAACATTTCATTGCTCATTGCTGAATCTGGGAAGCTCCATATAATTGGAGAACTGATTCTACCAGAAGTAAGGGAGAATCTGAGTATGGTTTTGCATAAGTCACCAGACCAAATAACACTGGATAACGAAAATTCTGCTTCCTGAATACTTTTGGGTGTATCTTATGGATTTTGGGCTGCTGATCATGAAAATCGCCATGAAATTTCCCTATCACACACTGTTGAAAAAAAAATGTTGCCCATAATGTAAATTGATAAGTTTTCTATCTTGCCCAGGCATGGCTGGGCATATTTAGGCAGAGTGGATGCTGCATGGAGGGCAGGGTTTGTAAAGGCTAAAAAAGCATCACACACACACACACCATCCTCTGCATTGTGTTTGCGATCATGTTGATGTGCATGCTCTACGCGCATATCATATTGTGTGTACTCATTATAATTGTATTTTCAGGAGTAGTTGTCATAGCAAAATGTTTCGCCAATGCTGCAACAGCCATGATACTTTGTTATATTTGTGTGTGGTGAGTACATGCTTAAATTTCAAAGACAGCCTGACTCCTCTTGTTAAGAAAGCCTATGAGCTCTACTTTGGGTGTAAAATTGGCAACAAAGACAAAACCTGGGCTCCTTACATTTGTTGCGCAACTTGCACTGTTGATTTTAGCGCTTGGCTCAGAGGTACTCTGAAGTCAATGCTGTTCGCTGTCCTGATGATTTGGCGAGAACAGAAGGATCATGTGACAGACTGCTACTTCTATCTGACTAGTGTGTCTGATTTCTCTGCTAAAAACAAGAAATCCATTGAATAGCCCAATCTCCCTTCAGCCATGAGACCTGTGCTGCATGACAATAATCTTCCAGTACCGAAGACACTAGAGACATGGAGTCCAGATTTGGCAGCCAAAGATACCATGATGCATGAGCTAGGAATGGAAAATGACACTGATGCTGATACAGATTTTGAACCCTCTATGTTGAGTGAGCCTCATCTGATAACTCAATCTAAGTTAAATGACCTGGTCAGAGACTTGGGTTTGTCAAAAGCAAAAGCAGAATTATTGGGTTCAAGACTGCATCGATGGGATCTGCTGTCACCAGGCACAAAAATTTCTGTGAAGGATTTTGATATTTGAGACAGATGTTTTCCAGAATAACTAATGTCAAGATTAAGGAAAGCAGTTTTGTTGGTCTACAAATCAAACAGGTCATCGATAACAGGTAATCGCATAGAAGGCATTCAAGGATGTTGTTGAAATTTTTCTTGGCAGCTATAGAGCATCAAACCACGTGCAGCTGATTGACAACATGCTTCCAGCAGACAAAACCACAAAGTGCATTTTTGCATTCCCATTGAGACTTCCCTGCAAATCTTTGCGCTGTCACTGCTGAGCATGGCGAAAGGTTTTGCCAGACAATTGTGGTCATGGAGAAATGGAATCAGAACAGGAATCCATTAATGCTGGGTGATTATTGTTGGACATTTATACAAGAAGCCTCAGAATCTGAGTACAAATGAAAATCATCAACAAAACATTTTTAGTTTAGCTGAATTATTGCAAAGTATTAGCAACATTATGAAATTAAGTGCAATAAAAATTTATTGTTTCTCCAAATTCCTACATAATACAAGTTATGTATTATATGTATACAATGTAGTTATGTGTTCAGCCTCAAGCAGTCTATCATAACCAAAATAAAAATTCTGAGAAGCAACACTTTCTAAAAAAATTTGCTGCCCAGTGTAATTAAAGCAATTCCGCACAGTGACAACTCTGTTCAAAGGTGAACTGACAAAATGTCTGAGAATGTTAAAGGCACATTGTGCCACATACTTGACAAAAGAATTTGCTTTGCAGTTGGATGATTCAACTTTGCCAGGCAACGAATCTTTGCTTTTTGGTTATGTTCGCTTCGTAAAAGATGAAAGCATGGTTCAAGAGTTGTTAATTGCAAGGGGACTAGAAACAGGTAAGAAGAGGGAGTCAATATTTTGGGTTGTTGAACAATTTTTCAAAGAGAAGTACATTATGCTCACCAACATTCTTGCTTGATCAATAACAGGACATCACTGTGGGGCTTATTAATTTCTTGGGAAAAAAGGTGTACCTAACATATTTAGCATTCCCTGTGTAATTCATAGATAACACCTTGTCGCAAAAAAGTGATCGGTTGCACAAATCATTAAATACGGTTATCACAGCGGTAAATAAAATCAATTCCCATAGGCGCAATGGTAGCATAGCAGTTACCACGACACTATTAATGCTAGGGGCGGAGTTCAGCGTTCAATTCTGATGTCATCTGTAAGGAGTCTGTAGATTCTTCCACAGTCGAAAGATCTACTGGTTAGGAGGTTAATTGTTCATTAGTCATTGCAATTTGTCCTGTTATTAGGTTAGGGTTAAATCTTGGGGGGGGGGGGGGGTTGTCCAGAGGTTGCTAGGTGGTGTGGCTTGAAGGGACTATTCCGCACTGTATGTCTAAACAAATTCTCAAAAGGGGACTGTAACACAAAAGAGTTTGGAAACCACTGGATTAGAACATTAATATATTTGCCCAAAATAATTTGTGTTCGGGATTACAAAGTCACATATCCTACAAACGGGAATTTTCCAGAATTTTTTAAATACTTAGCCAAATTTTGTTTTATTTCATTGCCCTCGTTAATAATTCACTGCACAAATTTGAGCTTTCTGACATGAAAATTTTTTGATTTAAATTACAGGTTACAGAATAACATCAACAGCTCTCAAATCCTACATTCAAATCAACTTTTGTCATGAGTGTTTAAATCTCATTCAAGCCTTTTTTCACCCTTTTCTCCCTAGACCAAAGCATCTACTTCATGCATCTAGACTACTAAAATTCTTTTCCTTTCCCACTAATAATCCTACCTTAAAGTAGGGACAAAAACTAAACAAGATCAGATTTAAACTTAACATTAATTCCTTTCTTTTCCACACATCAGAATTTCCAAATCTGTTACCTCAAACAGCTCTTTGAATTCTGTCTGACTTCATTTAATTTCAGTGCATTTGCTTCTTGCCGTGGCTCAGCAATAGCTCTCTAATCAGTTAAGAAGTTATAAATTCAGTTATCAAAAATACAAAAAGATCTTCTAGGCTGAAACTTCAAAATACTAATGGGGTGTGCAAGACAACTAAGTCTTGAACAAGCCCTCACATCTATGTTAAAAACATGCTGCAATACCTAAACACTACAGTTCATATCAGCAAAGGACAACATTTATCACTGAAAGAAGAGCACATATTTTGTCATTTATTATTGCCGTTTGTGAGACATTGCCACATGAGCACAACACCTTTGTATCAGCCACTGCACATCAAAAAGGAACTTCTAAGTACTTCCTCAGACTTAAAACAATACTGGGTCCTTCCCCCCACTCCTTATATAGAAACTAAGAACAATGTTATGTACATGCATACTCATTCAAAAACATTCAATATTTCAAAAAATCAATGGATAATTATGGATTTATTTTAGAACCTCAGTTTATTAATTGCTAATTCTTTTTCACACATACACAAATCAATTCCCGCAATGCACTGATGGCATCGTGGCATACCCTGAAGATTTTGCAAAGGAAGCTGAGTACGAACACTTCTATTGTTCTATTTTTTCAGACCATACAAATAATATCAGCCAAAGCATTGTTTTACTTAAATTAGACTTACTTTGAAAAGATAAAAATACACTTGTTTGGTATCAGTGTCCTCCTCTTGGTGAACGGACATGAACAGATTCTCCACATCCACCACCATTCCAAGTAGTCTGTTAATCTCATCTTCAGAAACATTGTCCAGGTGAGAAACATGGTCTGCTAATGGTCAAATAAATTACAAAATATCACAAATCCAAACATTAAAGCTAAAAAAAAAAGTTTGTTTAGATCTCTACTATTGTAAAACTAGATCGTATTTCAAAAAACAACTTCCATTTAATTGTTGTGTTGCAACTGTTAGAATTCAATCATCCCAGCAATACACCAGCCAGCTTCAAGTACTTCATCACTAAATTCCCTTCCATCAAACGATCAGGATATGGGGATACTCGATGATTGCACAATGTTCTTTTCCATTTGCACCCCCTCAGAAAATGATTATCTGTACCCCTTATGATTTAGACAACATTCAGACATTTGCAGATACAACACTGATGACTATGGTCATCTCCAACTAAAGAATAAGCACCTCGCCCTGACATTCAATGGATTCACCATTACCGAGTCCACTATCATAAATATTCTGAGGATCACCAATGACCAGAATCTCAAGTGGCCTAGCTACATAAATACTGTAGCTACAAAAACAGATCAAAGGTTGTGTATCCTGTCAAAGTGAATAACTTTGCACCCGAAAATCTTTCCACCATCTAAAGGGCTGAAATTGAGATTGTGACGCAATGCTCTCCACTTACTTGGATGAAAATAGCTCCAACAACATTCAAGAGTCCAATTCCACCCACGACAAAACAGCACACTTGATTGAACCTCATTTACCACCATCAACATTTCTTCCACCTTTGGTGTACTATTGATGTTCCGAGTAACTTCTACAGAATGCACTACTTACTCATCTTGCACCTCCCAAATCCTACCACTGAGAAGGATAAGGGCATGGAAACACAAATGTCTACAAGTTCTTCTACCTTGTGTCACACACCACTCATATAGGAAGCATATCACCATTCCTTCAATTCCACAATGTCTAATTCCTAGAACTCACCCCACAACAGCACTGCCAGGGTACCTTCACCAGGAAGACACTGTAATTCACCATTCTCTCAAGGGGAGTGTAGAAGCCATGCACCTGTTCTCTATCTGCATTGTATTCTATGTTGCGCGCTTCTTATGGCAACTAGTCACGAGTGGGGTCATGGTAAAAATGAAGGGAATAAGTCACATATCTGTGCTTTCTTTGTCACAGTTTGTAGTCTCTAGGAACCAGCAGGGTTTGCATCTTTTGCTGACCGCTCAATAACGCTCTATTACACTTAGCTTACACGTGGGTACACTCACGTTTCATCACTTCAAGATTGTATGTTTGCTAATTGCTAATAAAGGATTGAAAACATATCCTCGACTTTTGGAGACAAATCCGTAAGGTCACCTGCAGCGGCAATTGTTTTGGTTTTGGTTTGGTCGCTACATTCTGTCAGGAAGTTTTCAACAGTTATACCAAATGAACATCAGCATTTGGACGTGTCTGTGAAATTAGAAGCCTGGAGCAGCTTGTGGCAAGTAAAGACCTTTTGTTGGCTCATGCTGTGTGTTTGGGTTTGAAACACAGTTTTGAATGGTCAGTGCTACCTGTCCAATTGGGGACCGAAAACTGAAAGTGGTGTTTGCCTGACCAGTTCAACCCTTGGTTCTGTTGAAATGCTGACTTGAATTACTTCCACTATCGAAAGCTGAATTGAATTGCTGCTGTTTTGTCTGGGTCGTGCACTTGTAAAACAACACGAGTCAAGCTGGAAGCTGTGACTTTGAAGTCAAGACAAAGATAGAAAGTAAAGAAACATATGATACTGAAGGTCAGATTGCTGGAGGAAATGAAAATATTTATAAAGCCACAGAACAAGCTGTGACTATGTATGAAGCTGAAGGCAGCACATCTAATGTGCACGTAGCACGTTCTATTGCTAGCAGAGCTTCCTACGCATCTGATACCTCATCAGCACGCATTACAATGGAGGCTGATTTAGCTGAGTTATACACAAGATAATATTGAGGGACAAGCACACATTGGAAGAAAAAAGGGAACCGCTTTGGAGAGACAAAGAACAGTTAAAAGTGCTAAGGGCTTCAAGTGCTGTGTGTGCTAAATATGCTCCAGCAGGACAGTTCTATGGTGAGAGTTCCTATGTTGACATGGAAGAGAGAAAATCCAGCATACTCAGTGTCAATGTGGATACATTTAAGGAATAAATGTCTATGAGTCATGAGTTTGAACCCCAAGGGGCAGTTCAGGGTGCTCACTTTCAGCCTGTACCAATGAGGCACTCTGAAGCTATGCCATATCCAATTGCACAAGATGCTTCTGAGGACACTGATTTACAGTATGATGACACTTGTCTTATAGATGATAATGGTCTAAATGCCACACTGAACACCATAAAGACACAAAAGGAAATAACAAGCATTGTGATGCAACAACATCTCTGCCTAAAAGAGAGATTCAAATCTTCAATGGCGATCCATTGCAATATTATTCATTCATGAGCGTTTTCAAGATTAGCATTGAAGGCAAGATGGATAATTATGGTAACCGTCTCTATTTTCTTGAACAGTTCACTGGAAGTTACCCTAGAGAGCTTGTCAAAAGTTGCCACCCAGCTGGCCCAGAGCAAGGATATCTAAAGGCTCAAGCTTTACTACAAAGACACTTCTGGGATGAGCACAAAATTGCTGCAGCCTACATGGAAAAGGCTCTTTCGTAGCTATGTATCAAATCAGAAGACATGAAAGCTCTTCCAAGATTATAGTCTTTTTCTAAGAGGCTGTTGCAATGCCATGGAAGACGTGCAGGACATACGTGAGTTGGACGTATCTGCTAATGAGGATTGTTGGGAATAAATTGCCTCATAAACTTTGGGAAAAATGGAGATCGACTGTCTATAAACTGTAAGAAAGGCACAACCGTAAGGTTACTTTCACAGATACTGTTGATTTTATTAAAAGTAAAGATTGCTACACACCCAGTGTTTGGGGAAAAATAATACAATGCTACATTGCCAGCAGTAAGTAAAGGTGTGAACAAAACTGGATCATAAATTTATTCTCAAGCTAAAGGAAGCAGCTTTGCCATTACTGTAGCTACTCTGGAAACTGAAGCCACATCTGAGCCCGGAACTGATGAAAAGGGTTCCGATTCAAAACTAGCCATGCAGGAAGCAAACACTGCAACAAGTACCACTTTGGTATCTAACGGCCTTACGAAGGCTGATGATCATGACTGTAAACTTATAATTCCATTTCACATGAAGTCTAAGAACAGTAACAAGACAGTGGTTACTTATGCTTTCATAGATCAAGGAAGTACAGCAGTGCTCTACACAGTGAGCCTCATGAACAATCTCAACCTGACAGGAAAAGGAACACGTGTTCTCTAAAGCACAATAGGTCAAGAGAAGGTTGTGAGTAGTTACATTGTTTCAAGATTGGAAGTGGCTGGCTTAGATCGTGAAAACTTTTGTGAACTGCCTAACACCTATACCTTGTCAGGAATGGTCTCACCTGAAGCACATTTGTTTCCTGGACATTGAGTCAGAAATTGAGCTGCTTATGGGGGTGAACGTGCCTAAGACATTGGAACCGTTGCAAGTGATTCGCATGTTAATGATGGACCCTATGCAATCAAAACAATGCTAGGTTAGAATGTGAATGGACCATTGAAAAGAGACCATGGTGGGGGAAGAGCCTGCACTCAGACAGAGCTGACAGTTAACAGGATTTCAGTTTTGCGCTTGGATGAACTTAGGCAGCAGCGATTCCAGACAGATTTTCCTGATTGCAGTCAAGAGGAACAACCTGCTTTGTCAGGAGAAGATCACAATCCAGTATAGACTGCTTACCAAAAGAGGACATATGTGTAAATGTCGAGATTTCATGTAATTATTCTAGTATAATAATTAGGGAGTTGGAATGTAACAGCCATGCATCTGTTCTAAATCTGCATTGTATTCTGTTGCGCGTTTATTATGGTAACTAGTCACATGAATGGTAAAAGCGAAGGGAATAAGTCACGTATCTGTGCTTTGTTCATCACAGTTTGTAGTAGCTGGGACCAGCAGAGGTCATATCTTTTGCAGCCCGCTCAATAATGCTCAATTATGCTTAGCTTACACTTGGATATGCTTAAGTTTCATCACTTCAAAATTGTACGTTTGCTAATTGCTATAATGATTGAATACATATCCTCGACTTTTGGAGCCACATTACTGGAGTAAGGGCTCGGCATGCAGGTATAACAAATCCATAGGCTAACAGGCAGCGACAATTGTTTTAGTTTTGTTTGGCTAAACCAAACCAAATGCAGAACACAGAATACAATTCAGATAGAGGGCTCCTACATAAAAACCCACACCATCAAAATGACTGTAGGAGCCATGCATCTGTTCTCTATCTGCATTGCATTCTGTGTTGCACGTTTATTATGGTAACTGGTCATGAGTGGGGTCATGGTAAAAGCGAAGGGAATAAGTCACGTGTTTGTACTTTATTTGTCACACTTTGTAGTAACTGGGGAGCAGCAGATGTTGTATCCTTTGCTGACTGCTCAATAATGCTCAATTACACTTAGCGTACACTTGTTTCATCACTTCAAGATTGTATGTTTACTAATTGCTAATAAAGAATTGAATACACATCCTCAACCTTTGTAGCCACATTACTGGAGTGAGGGCACATCATGCAAGTATAACTAATCTGTAAGGTCACAAGCAGCAACAATTATCTTGGGTTTGGTTTGATTTGGTCACTTCAGGGAGTTATGAGTGGCTATAAAGTACTGGCCTTGCAGTGTTGCCCAAAACCAAAAAATTAAATGACTTTAAAAATAAATGTATATAATATCTTTGATGCGGCAAAGACGATTGATATGTTACAAAGCTCATCAAATTTTGATATAAAGCCTCAACACCTTCAGATGACATTCCATATTGAGGGACTTAAGGATTAAATTCTGGAGCTGCGTACTTGAGTGTTTCTTCATTGCACAGGCATCAAGTTAAACTCTAACCCCAGAATTAACTAAGCACCTGCCAAACTGATAAAATTATCCAATTCCCACAATAGCTTAAAGCATGAAGGTAAAATTGCCATCGACAATGATAGTTACCTAATGTGTGTCCACAACTGCGACAGGGCTCACTCAGGCTGACAGCTGGCTGTTGAATTTCCATTCTTGGGGCTGTAGGATGTCTGGGATTTTTCCAGCCATTACACTTACAGGTATCATTAACCTAGAGAGAATTTACATAAAATTCTATTTTAAAAATGTTTTATCATACATAGAACTCACCAATTTACTGTATATTCCAAATATAATATAGTTTTCTTTAGAAAGTTGTAAGATGGAATATACTCTGTTTTTCACCTCCAGAAAAGGAACTGTTACAAATATGTAAAATATCATAACTCCATTGTATCAAAAACTCCACCATGGAAGGTCCTAAGCCCAGCTGTGAGGAGGGTTGGGCATGGGACTAGCAACCCCATCCAGTAAAATCCCAGAGCAACAGAAATGCAAATAGAAGCTTCAAAGACCTCATCCCTGGGAGAGGAAGGATACACCAAAAAGATGGGATACACCTGGGGAGAACTTGAAAAGCTGGCCCAAGACACAAGATTCTGGCAGCTGCTGTCAGCAGCCTATGCCCCAGCAGGGTTGATGGGCTTAAGTAAGGACAATGTAGCAAAAGTATGGTTAATTCCACAACAGAAATTTGTAAAGTCAGTAACTATTCTGGCAATTTATTGATCTGCATTAATTCTGCATGTTTCTTTTGGCAGAATGCCAATAAATCTAAACTATTTGAATTTAATACATGCCCTATTTTCATAGGTCATTTTCACTCTCATTCTTTCTTGCCCTACTGTAATAAACCCCAAAGATTGTAAGATTTTCCAAAATGAGTTTTCAGTCCCCCCCCCCCCCCCCATACACGTTCCACTCATTAACTCCTGCTGGTTTCTAATAATTCACTTTCGTTTCAGGGAATATTTTTTGTCAACCTGCTATGTTTCACTTCTATCCCTTAGGCTCTCCTCCACTGCTCCAATTCAATTCTGAGGAACTTCAATGGCCTTTAGGTTTTATTCTTTTCCCATTGTAAAGATAGTTACTCACATTCCATTCCACTTAACTCTCTGTGGTTGCTCCAAGGAATTTTGCTGAGTATTCTCCTTGATTCAGTGGTGTAATGGGGACTTTATCTTCCTTTCTTCATGTAATCTCTTTGATCACGATGCTATTTCTCTGGGGCAATCACACTGCCTTCCTTTCAAACATACAACCTTGCTTCTTGAAATGTTCCTACTAAACAAGTGAAACTAAACCTATTGAGAAAATTCATTTGAATTCCCTAGTTAGATGCTTTTAAAACTTATAAGATATGATCAAATTTCTAAGATGATACTACTCCCCCACCTTATCTGTCTCTATGGTAAACACAAATTAAACTAAATCTCTTATGTCAGTACATGATCCATATTCCTCCACTCCCTATACCATGTCAAAAATCTGTGATAATTTATGCAGACATAAAATATCACAGAACAATTTCTCCCACAAAGGAATCTGGTATACAGGTGCATAATTCCTTGAAACTGGTGGTGTAGGTAGATAAGTTCATAAAGAGAACTTTCGGCACATTGCCTTTCATAAATCAGAGTACTGAGTACAGGAGATGGGATATTATATTGAAATTGTATAAGACATTGGTGAGGCCTAATTTGGAGTATTATGCGCTGTTCCAGTCGCCTACCAACAGCCAAAATATCAGTAAGATTGAAAGAGTACAGAATATTTACTGGAATGTCCTCTAGTTCTTAAAGACTTGAGGACCTGAGTTGTAGGGAAAGGTTGAATAGGTTAGGACTTTATTCCCAGGAGAATCAGGGAATAGCTGATATAGGTAAATAAAGTGAGAAGTATAGATAATGTAAATGTAAGCTGGCTTTTTCCACTAAGGTTCGGTGAGACTAGAACTAAAGATCATAGGTCAAGGGTGAAAGATGAAATACTTAAGGGGAACCTAAAGGGGAAACCGCAGAAATTGGTGGGGAAACTGTTCTCGCTGGGTCTGAACACCTCTCCCTGCAATCGAATACTGGACTTCATAACAGTAAGGCCATAGTCAGTCCGTGTGGGAAGCAACATCTCCCGTCCCGTTACGCTGAGCACTGGTGCTCCCTAAGGCTGTGTGCTCAGCTCGCTGCAGTTCGCACTGCTGATACATGACTGCGTTGCAGGATCCAGCTCAAACCGTGTCATCAAGTTTGCGGATGGCACAACAGTGGTTGGCCTCATCAAGAACGATGACGAGATGGAGTATAGCAAGGAAGTGGAGGGACTGGTGGATTGGTGTGAGAACCACCACCCAAGTCTGAACGTGGAGAAGACAAAGGAAATCACTGTGGACTTCAGGAAGGTGCAGACGAACCATCCCCCTCTGCGAATACATTGCTCCTTAGAGAGAGAGTTAAGTGCACCAAGTTCGTGGGAGTTCACATCATAGATGACCTCACCTGGTCCCTTAATATCACCTCCCTGAACAAGAAGGCACAGCAGCATCTCCACTTCCTAAGAAGATTGAGGCAAGTAAGGCTCACCCCCCCCCCCCCCCCCCACCCACCCGCATCTTAACTGCATTTTACAGGAGCATATTGAGAGCGTCCTGTGAAGTTGCATCTCCATCTGGTATGGGAGCAGCTGAGCATCAGACCAGAAGTACCTACAAAGGACTGGAAGAACAGTTGAGAGGATCATGGGGGTGTCCCTACCATCCATTGGGAACATTCATCAGGAGCACTGCATACGCAGGGCCCTTGGTGTGATTAAGAATCCCACCTATCAATCCAGCATCCTCTTTGACTTTCTGCCATCAGGCAGCAGACTCCAAAGCATTAAAAGAACAGTCAGTTTGAGAAACAGTTTCTTCTCATTAGGCTTCTGAACTCTGGCTGCATCATATTTGAAATGTCACTGGTTAATCTGTTCCGTGCCTTGCAATATTTAATATTCATGCACTTTAGTTTGTTTAGTTTAGCTCGTGAGATTCATCTGTAGATTTTATCCTTACCTTCATATATGTTATGTGTACTACAGCGCTTTATACCCTGGTTCGAAAAAACATTGTCTCATTTCTATATGCATTATATGGTGATATACATTTATAGAATTAAATGACAATAAACTCAACTTGATTTGAACTTCTTCACTCAGAGAGTGAGACTAGAACCACAAGCAATAAGTTAAGAGTGAAAGATGAAGTATTTCAGGGGAACCTCTTCACTCATAAGGTAAAGAGAGTGTGGAACGAGCTACCAGCTAAAGTGGTGGATGTGGGTTTGATGGTAACATTTAAAAGAAGTTTGGATAGGTACATGGATGACAGGGGTATGGACAGCTATGATCCAAGTGTTGGTTGACATGACTCTGCAGAATAATAGTTCAGTATGGACTAGATGGGCCAAAGGGCGTGTTTCTGTGTTGTAGTGCTCTGACTCCCAACACATTTCAACCAAAAGTACAATAGATGATCACTTCCTTGAACTAATTACTGTTTGTAGGATTTTGCTGTGTACAAACTGGACACCACATTTCCATGAATTACAAAGGGGACAACACTTAAAAAGAACCCTATTAAGAAATATACAAGGATATGCCAAAATATGGTAGAAAAGTAAATCTTCTCATTTACATGTTCTGGTGTTAGTTAAATCTCCCAATACCAAATAATTTAAACTGAAAACAGTTTTTTTCTGCCAATGGCTTTACATTAAATGCATAGTAAAATGCAATTTAGTAAAAAGAAAATTAATAGAGATATTCCAGCCTTTACTGGAAAACCTTCAAGAGTACCGTAACCTTGTCATGGTTAGGAGGCTTGTATACCTCAAAGACCTAGAGAGCTAAGCTGGCCTTATGCTTCGGCTCTTTTTAGATCAAACAGGTCAAAAGGTAGAGAGACCAGACTAAGAGCAGTCCACCCATCCTCCACGCTCAGGGTTAACCACCTTGACGGTTCAAACAAACCTGTTACAGAAACAACAATGAAAAATCCTTCTACATCTGTGTGCAATGGTTTTCCTAAGTCTCCAACTGCACAACTGACAGTAATGAAAACCGCGAGGAAGCTACTGGCATGATGAAGAAAGCCCTGAATACCACCAAGGAGATGGAGGACCTTCATAGCTGCCAAAAATGCCAGCAGGTGAAATATGCAGTAAGCTAGTTTACTAGAAAAATTCATTTAATATAGTTGTAATTCTGTTTTCTCTCAGAAGTGGTATTTCTTTCCAGTGTGCTTCAGGGTGCCAGATTGAAGATTGGTTATCACATAAACAAAAGAGAGGAAATAAGCAGGTCTTTTTCAGGCTAGAAGGATACAATTAATGGAATGACCTCAATAGTCTATATTAATGACTTCAGAAGGGGAAGTGTATAAGGTATCCAATTTTGTTCATGGTACAAAAATAAGAGGGAGGTCACACTGTAATGAGGATATTTGGACTCTCCAACACAATACAGATGCACTGAAAGAATGGATGAGAACTTGGCAAATTAAGTTGGTGGGAAAATGTGAGGTCATGCACTTTAATGATTTGCAGAAATGCAGAATATCCAAATGCAGATGAGCAAACTACAGAGGGATCTAAATGTTCATGTGCACAAATCATAAGCAGGCAAGTGCAGCAATTTAAGAAGGCAAATGGCATGTTGGTCATTACTGCAAGAACGTTAGAACTTAGAAATTGGAAAGTAGTGTTACAATTATATAGGTGTACTGATGTGATCAGAACACACCTAGGATACTGTAAGAAAGGATAGATTAGTTAAAGATTGTACTGAAGGCAATCCAGAAGAGATTCATTCAGCTACTTCCTCCAATGAGAGAGGTGTCCTATCATGAACAATTAATGAAACTAGATCTATATTCCCTGAAGTTTTAAAGAATGAGAAGTGCTTTTATTGAAGCATATAAGATCCAGAAGGGACATGAAAGAGTAGATGTTCGGATTGGAGGGTTGTGACTAGTCGTGTCCAACAAGGATTGGTTCTGGGACCCCTACTTTTCGTGATTTTTATTCACAACCTGGATGTGGGGGGTAGAAGGGAAGGTTGGCAAGTTTGCAGACGACACAAAGATTGGTGGTGTTATGGATAGTGTAGAGGATTGTCAAAGATTGCAGAGAGACATTGATAGGATGCAGGACTGGGCTGAGAAGTGGCAGATGGAGTTCAACCCAGAGAAGTGTGAGGTGGTGCACTTTGGAAGGTCAAACTCCAAGGTAGAGTATGAAGTAATTGACAGGATACTTGGTAGTGTTGAGGAGCAGAGGGATCTGGGGGTACATGTCCACAGATCCCTGAAAGTTGCCTCACAGGTAGATAGGGTAGTTAAGAAAGCTTATGGGGTGTTAGCTTTTATAAGTTGAGGGATAGAGTTTAAGAGTCACGAGGTAATGGTGCAGCTCTATAAAACTCTGGTTAAGCCACACTTGGAGTACTGTGTCCAGTTCTGGTCGCCTCATTATAGGAAGGATGTGGAAGCATTGGAAAGGGTACAGAGGAGATTTTCCAGGATGCTGCCTGGTTTAGAGAGTATGCATGATCAGAGATTAAGGGAGCTAGGGCTTTACTCTTTGGAGAGAAGGATGAGAGGAGAAATGATAGAGGTATACAAGATATTAATAGATAGAGTGGACAGCCAGCACCTCTTCCCCAGGGCACCACTGCTCAATACAAGAGGACATGGCTTTAAGGTAAGGGGTGGGAAGTTCAAGGGGGATATTAGAGGAAGGTTTTTTACTCAGAGTGGTTGGTGTGTGGAATGCACTGCCTGAGTCTGTGGTGGAGGTAGATACACTAGTGAAATTTAAGTTCTACTAGACAGGTATATGGAGGAATTTAAGGTGGGGGGATATATGAGAGGCAGGGTTTAAGGGTCGGCACAACATTGTGGGCCGAAGGGCCTGTACAGTGCTGTACTATTCTATGTTGAGATGTTTCCACAAATGGGCATAGCTTTAAGTGACTGCTCCCTAAACTTGTAATTGAGATGTGTAGGAACAACTTCTCACAATGAGAGGTGAATCTCTGAAATTCTGGACCCCAGAGGATTGCGGAGTTTAAAGCATTAGGGGTATTTAAAGTACATTTTTTTAAATATCCAGCAATTGAGGGCTCTGGGGGACTACCACGAAAGAGATTAGGCCTGGGGCAAGTGAGGCATGAACGCTTCTGACCTTAGTGCATAGAACTGCTTGCGTGCTCGAATACCCTTAAATATCCTCTTCATGTAGCCCAATACCTGAAACATACTTACTTCAGAATCTATCACCCACTAATGTTTCGGTAATTCCCAATCAGTCACCTTTCATCTCTCGGAATATTTTAAATTGCAACTATTTTTTTCTTATCAAGTCAACACATTGCTTGCTGAATGCTTTGTCTTGGAACAATGTATCCGAGAGTTTCTTAAACACAATACAATGTTTTCGTTGGTGCCCTGTGCTGAATGCAGCCTCGCCCAGGTGGTCATGTGTAATCCCAGGGTTATTGTGGGAGTGGCAGTGACTGTATAATAAAAGGATGCTTTTTTTTAATGCACTACATGGAATGTTCACTTCTTAAACGATCTGTGTGTTTTTTGTTAATGGAGATACGTTAAAAAGGCGACGGAACCCGAGACTACAGAGGCAGCACGAATCTTGGGCCGGGGAGTCATACCGCCGCCACCACTCTTCCTTACCTTGCACGCTGAGAAAAACCCGAGTTTCTCCAATTTCTTGGCCCGCGGGAAAGCGCGAACCTGGGCCTTGCGCTGAACCGTACGCTGCTGGCTACTACTAGCACCGGGCCGGGCAGGATCAGCCGGGCTCGGGGCGGCAGGAGAGGCCGCCGCTTGCGACTGAAAAGGCACTTGAGCCCGGCCTTGTGAGGGTTGCGCTGCCTCCGCCATCACCGTGCCCCCCTCTGCCATGGAAACCGCCAAGGATGCCATTGCACATGCGCGGGGCGCGTCACTATCTGGGAAATGTAGTTTGCTGTTCTCAATCCATTGGAAGCATTACTGACCCGGCGCAATGCGAGAATCATTTTAGGAAATGATACCCCTTACTCGTGTATACCCCACATGAGTCAGGGCGGTACCGCGCTGGTATCCTACATATGGCAATTTGGGACGTAGTTTTATAAATCTTTAATTTCATAAGAGCAGACTAATACTCAATTAAATGTTAAATTATGATGAAACTTTTAAGTATGTCTAAATATTTTGCTTGAAGCAAGAAATATCCGGTCTTCAGCGGTTCTTAATTTGCAATGTATCACGGGTGTGATCGTTTTTAACCGTAGCCACTTCGGCGCATGCGTATATTCACCTGTTGGGCGCGAAGATTGGGACGTGCATCAGGTATTGCTCCTGAAAAACCATGAGGGCGAAGGTGAGTAATTCATCACCAAGCGATAAATGAAAGCATAGTGATTAAAATAATATAGGTTTTGAGAGTGTGGAGTACTGGGGAAAGAAGTGGTCTTGGCTGTCATGTCTATTTTGGGGCCGTGGCACATAGTGGGTTTGTGTCTCTTGTCGTCTTACTGACCCGTGAATCACTCAACATTTGGAAAAGGGAAATCTCTGAACCACACACACACGCGTCTAGCAGATTAACTAATCCAAATTTAATTTTAAACAAATCTCAAATCAGGCCCTCTGCAGCACGCGGTCAACCTCTAGCCCGCCCTTCCGCGAATTTGTCGGTCTCCGGTCGTCGCTGCTTAACTCCCAAAAACTGACTGTTGCTGGAGGAAAGCTGTTGATGTTGCATCCAGGCAGGAAGAAAAAACATACTTTTAAGTAGAGTAATTATGTTGGAGAATGGGAGGTACGTTTCTAGTTCTGATTATATGTTTGCACCCTTTAATTTAAAAAAAAGCATGGGTTTTCACAGAGTACAGTAATTAGTAAGATCAATCCAACCCTTCCCACCGGCATAGCCTTCCATTTTTTTTCCATCATCCATGTGGTCATCTTAAGATGTCCTTAATGTATCTGCCACTACCACTATCCCTGACAGGGTGTTCCACGCATCCACCACTCTAAGAAAAATCTACCTCCGACATTCCTACACCCCTCCCCCATACTTTATGAGCAATCACTTTAAAATTATGCCCTTATATTAGCCATTTCCACCCTGGTAAAATGAATCTGACTATCCACTTAATCTATGCTCTGATTCCTGCCATTAACCCAGTATTCTCCCTTCTAAGGCAACACGAGTGAATCTGCAGATGCTGGAAATAAATAAAAACACAAAATGCTGGCAGAACTCAGCAGGCCAGGCAGCATCTATGGGAGGAGGTAGTGACGACGTTTCGGGCCGAAACCCTTCATCAGGAGTGAAGTAACATGGGATGGTCGAGGGGGGATAAGAAGTGGGGGAGGGATAAAGTAGAGAGCTGGGAAGTGATAGGCTGGATGGAAATGGGCTAGGGGGAAAGTGGAGAATTATGGGAAATAAAAGAGAAAGAAAGGTAGGGCTGGGGGGAGATTATAGTGAGGGAGGGGAAAAGAGAGAGAAAGAGAACCAGACTAAAATAATAGATGGGGATTGGGGGTAAGGGGGGGGCAGGGGTATCAACGGAGGTCTGTGAGTTGGATGTTCATGCTGGCAGGTAGGAGGCTACCTAGGCGGGAGATAAGGTATTGCTCCATCGACCTGCGTGTGGCCTCATCTTGACGGTAGAGGAGGCCATGGACAGACATGTTGGAGTGGGAGTGGTCTGTGGAATTGAAGTGTGTGGCCACAAGGAGATTCCCCAATGTATAAATGGCCACATCGGGAGCACCGGATACAGTATATCACCCCAGTTGACTCACAGGTGAAGTGGTGCCTCACCTGAAAGGACTGTCTGGGGCCTGGGATGGTGGTGAGGGAAGAAATGTGGGGGCAGGTGTAGCACTTCTTCCGTTTGCAGGGATGAGTGCCCGGAGGGAGGTTGGTGGGGAGGGATGGGGGGGATGAATGGACAAGGGAGTCGCGTAGGGAGTGATCCCTGCGGAAAGCAGACTGGGAGACCGTTTCGCCGAACACCGGCGCTCAGTCCTCCAGCAGTGGCAGAATCTCCCTGTGGCCACACACTTCAATTCCACAGACCACTCCCACTCCGACATGTCTGTCCATGGCCTCCTCTACCGTCAAGATGAGGCCACATGCAGGTTGATGGAGCAATACCTTATCTCCCGCCTAGGTAGCCTCCTACCTGCCGGCACGAACATCCAACTCACAGACCTCCGTTGATACCCCTGCCCCCCCCCCTTACCCCCAATCCCTATCTATTATTTTAGTCTGGTTCTCTTTCTCTCTCTTCCCCCCCCCTCACTATAATCTCCCCCCAGCCCTACTTTTCTTTCTCTTTTATTTCCCATAATTCTCCACCTTCCCCCTAGCCCATTTCCCTCCAGCCTATCACTTCCCTGCTCTCTACTTTATCCCTCCCCCCACTTCTTATCCCTCCTCGACCATCCCATGTTACTTCACTCCTGATGAAGGGTTTCGGCCCGAAACGTCGTCACTACCTCCTCCCAAAGATGCTGTCTGGCCTGCTGAGTTCTGCCAGCATTTTGTGTTTTTATTCTCCCTTCTAATTTGACCTTCAAAAGTGAATCACTTCACACTTTTCTGGGTTGTCTACCATCTGTCACTTCTCAGCCCAGCTTATCAATGTCCCATTGTAGCCTACATACAGCCTTCTACACTATCCACAACTCCACCTACCTCTGTGTCATCTGCAAACTTATTTATCCACCTTTCCACTTCCTCATCCAAGTTATTTGTAGTATAAAAGTTTAGGGGTAACACGAGGGGGAACTTCTTTACTCAGAGAGTGGTAGCTGTGTGGAACGAGCTTCCAGTAGAAGTGGTAGAGGCAGGTTCGATATTGCCATTTAAAGTAAAATTGGATAGGTATATAGACAGGAAAGGAATGGAAGGTTATGGGCTGAGTGCAGGTCGGTGGGACTAGGTAAGAGTAAGCATTCGGCACGGACTAGAAGGGCCAAGATGGCTTGTTTCCGTGCTGTTATGGTTATATTCACAAAGAGCAGGGTTCCCAGAACGGAAGACCTCTGGTGTCTGACCTCCAAGTAAAATGCACTCCCATCTGCAACTGCTTCTGTTTTACTGAACAAGTTTCTATGCAACTGCTGTTTATCGGAAGTTGTGGAAAACTGAATTTTAATTCTGACATTTTAAAAAGTGTTAATCTACCAACATTGTAGAAAGTGAATTTTTCTGGAAACTAACTGATTTTTTTTCTTCTGCAGTGGAGAAAGAAAAGAATGCGGAGGTCTGTATAAATCTAATTTTTTCCTAGATCAGATTAAATTTATTTTACTCGTAGGTGATGCTTAGGGGAGTGTTACCTTAATTTTTAAATTAACCTGATAGTTTTATAATAATGGTGAGTATTTTGTTTGTTTTATCCTTTATTTCTGGATAATTTGATCTTCTAAAGTCCCAGAACACAGTTACCAGTCTGAGTTAATTGTGGCAGTTGACATAGCTTCACTTCGCTTGACAGATTGGGAAACTTCTTACAGCAAACATGGTGAAAATAGAGTTCTGTAAATTAATGAATCTCAGGAAGGTTAAAGCAAAAACAGCAGAAATTGTCATAACTTAGTCTAATTTTCAACTTTACCAAGGCAATTTATTAATAAGGGAAAGTTGTCAAATTTGAAAGTGATGCAATTGAAGTTTATATATAATGAAATTGAACTGTATTCTACATGTTCAAAGTAAATTTAATATCAACTTGCATATGTTATATACTACATTGAGATTCATTTTCTTGCAAGTGTTTACAGGGAAAAGAAATATAATAGAACTTTACAGAAAACCTACATAAACAGATAAAGATGGACAAATCCACTGTGCAAAAAAGGAAACTGCAAATAAAAATAATACTGGGAACATGAGTTGAAGCATTCTTGAAAGTGAGTCTAGAAGTCATAGAATCAGTTCAGAGAAGAGGTGAATTAAGTTATCACTGGTTCAGGAGCCTGGTGGTGTGAGACCCAAGGCTTCCATGCCTTCTATGTGATGGTAGTACCAAGACGAGGGCATGGACTGTGTTGTGACTGTCAACAAAAGCTAGTGCAAAAAGTCTTTTTGGCACACACAAGTATTTGGCATCACTCTGGAGAGGGGCTTCCTGATGTAACATTAAATCACCTATTTATAATGCTTCCTTTGAGTTGCATATAATTTTCAAACACCTAGATCTTTGGGCCAACACTCGAGACACCCAAAATGAATGTTAATCACCACTGTCTGAATACACGCAGGTGAAACAATTTAGCCTATGTAAACAACTTAGCCCAGGATGACCATTGTTCTGTGCTGCATCTTAAGTTTGATCTATAATCGACACTCAGATCTGAAGACTGGTTGCTGTTGAAATTAATATTTGCTATATTTCATAACTCCAGAATATGCCCCAACAGACTGGATGGTGGGTGTTTTCTTTTCTGGCACTGCTCCGTATTAATGTGCCCAAAGGTGGGGAGGGCTTTGCCTGTGATGAACTGGGCTGCATCCACCTTAACATTTTGGAGTAAATCACACAAGCAGCACCAAACAAATCTTCAAGTTTCATTTAAAACCTTCATGAATATGCTTAAGCATAAGTTTGGTAATTTTATTTTGATTTAAACAATTACCTGCCTGATAGACTTTTCAGTGTAGCTTGCCTGCTCCATTTAGCCTTAAGAGAAGGATTTGTATTTTGTATATAGGAAATAGTTAGAATGTGTTTGTAGCTGTTCTATAATGTGTTTTATGCCAGTTTCCACTAGTTTAAGGTTAAAGTATGCCTTTGCATCCCTCACACCTGTGGTGTAATAGCCTCTCAGTACACTTTTAAGACCTAATCGTTTAGTGATAATAAACGATTAAGATGAGTTTTCAGTTGTATAGAAGTATGTTGTAACCAATACATTTATCCACTTTGTATGTTTTAATATCCTCACTCTTCAGGTGTACAGCAAGGTAAAAACTATATTTAAATAGAAAAATATGTTTGAAGCAAAAGGACATGTTTTGAGGTCTGTCTGTCACTAATAATTTTAGGAGTAGAGAAATTTCCATGATGCATTTTCACTTGTTATCTACTCCAATGGATATCCTTGGAAAGTCACACTACCTCAGCACTTGACTAATGAAAACATACTGGAGCTATGAAATTTCATCTTTTGCTTTGGGGTAGTGATTGGGGTAGAAAGAATGTGAAACAAAACAGTATATGAGTAAATTTTGTTGCTTTTGTATCATTTTCTTGTACCACCTCAAGACACTTTATTGTTTTTCATCAAGTCAGTTTATTTTGTTTGCTTTTTATTAGTTCTTGTTGCATCTCATAACTATCCATTTCTGATGGAAGTCCTCAACCTGCAGTAGGGGTTCTGCCTGTCTTACTGCTTCAATGCATAAGATTGAAAGGAAGAAGGGGAATGGTCTCAATTTTACAGCATATAGACATTATACTTCACCCAGAGAATTGTAAACTTTGTTACTGTTTGTATTCATCTTGGGGAATTGTACTTGGTAAGTCGTAATTTACTCTAAATCTTCTGTTCCTGAATAGGCTAAAGCGCAAGCGAAGGAAGATGAGGGCCAGGTCAAAGTGAAATGTCATTAATTGCTGCAAGACTGCACTGATTGGCAGCTGATTTAAAGTTCCACTTCATCAATGGTTAATGACAGATTTTCAAACTTGTGTTCTTCAGAAACTTTTTATATTGATTACTTGACTTTTATGAATTGTTTTTGTTTAACAAATTAAAGTTTAGGCAATCTAATGTGCTGTGTAAGAAATGGCTGCATTGGTTTTTGTTTATATTTTCTCATATCTAGTGATGCCAAAGCTAGCTAATTTTGCTATTTTAACCTGGCAAATGAAATTTCATCTGTTTTACTGCATTTTTATACTTTGATATAAACTATTGCCGTATTGCACGGTTTACAAATTCCAATGTCTTGTCTGGTATCAATCATTTTCTCCTTAAGAAGTACTAAGGATTGAGCCCTTATATTTTTTCCATGCCAGTGGGCTGTGGATGCTCAGTTATTTGAATAGATGCAGAGCCCTTACTCAATAAATTAGAGAATTTAATATAAATTAAGATAGTGCTTGCTGGATGAAGTGTACTTTAGGTACAAGATTGATCATAATCAAATGGAGAGTAAGCCAAGTCTAAAATTCATAACGCTTAAATATTTACAATTTGTGTATCTCAGCTATAATCTAAAAGGTGAAACTAAAAGTTATATGGAATGGACTTTAGTGCTTCCTATGGACAGGAGGAGGAGGAGTATAGGAAACTGATACAGGACTTTGTGATATGGTGCAACTCAAACTACCTGCGTCTCAATGTCACCAAGACCAAGGAGATGGTGGTGGACTTTAGGAGATCTAGGCCTCATATGGAGCCAGTGATCATTAATGGAGAATGTGTGGAGCAGGTTAAGACCTACAAGTATCTGGGAGTACAGTTGGACGAGAAGCTAGACTGGACTGCCAACACAGATGCCTTGTGCAGGAAGGCACAGAGTCGACTGTACTTCCTTAGAAGGTTGGCGTCATTCAATGTCTGCAGTGAGATGCTGAAGATGTTTTATAGGTCAGTTGTTGAGAGTGCCCTCTTCTTTGTGGTGGCGTGTTGGGGAGGAAGCATTAAGAAGAAGGACGCCTCACGTCTTAATAAGCTGATAAGGAAGGCGGGCTCTGTCGTGGGCAAAGTACTGGAGAGTTTAACATCGGTAGCTGAGCGAAGGGCGCTGAGTAGGCTACGGTCAATTATGGAAAACCCTGAACATCCTCTACATAGCACCATCCAGAGACAGAGAAGCAGTTTCAGCGACAGGTTACTGTCGATGCAATGCTCCTCAGACAGGATGAAGAGGTCAATACTCCCCAATGCCATTAGGCTTTACAATTCAACTGCCAGGACTTAAGAACTTTTTTTTTTAAAGCTATTATTAATGCTTTTTGAGTTAGTGATTTAGATGCATATCATATTATTACTGAGTTAAGTATTGTATGTAATGAGTTTTTGCTACAACAAGTGTATGGGACATTGGAAAAAATGTTGAATTTCCCCATGGGGATGAATAAAGTATCTATCTATCTATCTATCTATTTGAAAGAGTTGCCCAATTTGCTTGCGTTTTTTAAAATTTACTTCTCTGTTTTTGTGGATGTTTTACGAAGAAAAAGCATTTCAGGATGTATATCGTATACATTTCTCTGACATTAAATTGTACCTTTTAACCTTTGAGGAGGGCTAAAGAAGGCATGAGGCTACCTTATCGGACAAGGTGAAGGAGACTTGTAAAGGATTCTACAGATATATTAAGAGCAAAAGCTTTGCAAGAGGTAAAATTGGTCCTCTAGACTGCGACCAATCTCTTGAGCGGGAGCATGAGCAGGGAGCTACCTTTTCATGTAAGCTCGCAATCAATTCAAAAGGCAGAACTTTGCAGCAGTTTTTTGGAGTTTGATTACAATCAATCACTGAGCAGGATTCATTAGAAAGGGCGGATAAAAATAAAGAAGGCACAAGGAGAGCAGCCATTGTTGTGATGAAGGCCAGTCCTGATGAAGGTTCTAGGCCCAAAACATCCACTGTTTACTCTTTTCCATAGATACTGCCTGGCCTGTGGAGTTACTCCAGTACAATTCAACCGCCAGGAGTAAGATATGTTAAAGTGCCGGGGTTGATTGTATTTAATGTATTTAAGTAAACTACTTAAGAACTTTTTAAAAGCTATTATTAATGCTTTTTGAGAGAGTGATTTAGAGGCATATCATATTTTTACTGAGTTAAGTATTGTATGTAATTAGTTTTGCTACAAGTGTATGGGACATTGGAAAAAATGTTGAATTTCCCCATGGGGATGAATAAAGTATCTATCTATCTTGTCTATGTTGCTTGACAATTGTTGTGAGTGGTCCAATGTTGAAGTGGCTTAGGCAAGGTAAATATCTGATTTTTGTTTGTTTATTCTTCATTCCCTGACTGTTACGACACAGTGCAGTGAGAATGGCTCCAGGAGCTGTGTTTTTTCTCTGTGTGAGATGTTGGAATTCTGGGAGACCTCCGGCTTCCTGGATAACCACATTTGCGCCAGGTCATTGAGCCGAAGCTTCTCAGAGAATGTATTACAGAACTGGAGCTGCAGCTTGATGACCTTCAGCTCATACAGGAGACTGAGGAAGTTATAGATAAGAGCTCCTGGGTGACTGTTAGGAGAAGGAAAGCAAATGGTCAATCAGTGCAGAGTACCCCTGAATAATAAGTATACCACTTTGGATACTATTGAGGGGGATGACCTGGGGGGAAGTGACTGGGTCTCTGGCACAGAGTCTGGTGCTTGGTTCAGTAGAGAAGTGTGATAGGAGATTCCATAATCTGAGGAACAAAGACACGATACTGTGGGTGCAGTTGAGACACCCAGATGGTATGTTGCCTGCCAGGTACCAGAGTCAGGAATGTCTTGGGTCTGGTCCATGGCTTTCAGAAGGGGGACGGTCAACAGTCAGAAGCCTTGGTACATATTGGTACCACTGACATAGATAGGAAAGGTGAGGAGGTCCTGAAGAGAGATTTTAGGAACTAGGTAGAAAGCTGGAAAACAGGGCCTCCAGGGTAGTAATCTTTGGATTACTACCTGTGCCACGCACAGGACAAAAAGGATAGGTTACACCTGAACCTGAGGGGGTCCAATATCCATGCGGGCAGTTTTGCTGGAACTGTTGGGGAAGTGTTTAAACTAATTTAGCAGGGGAATGGGAACCGGAGTGATAGTACTGAGGATAGGGTAGTTCGTTTACAAACAGAAGTAAAGTAGTGAGACTCCTAGGAAGGAGAGGCTGATGATAGGGCAAAATTGCAGTCAACGGGATGAATTGCAATGTAAAATGCGGACAAAATCGTAAAGGGTGAATACATGACTGAAGGTTTTGTATTTGATTGCGTGCAGTACACAGAATAAGGTAGATGACCTTGTAGCATAGTTACAGATCGGCATGTATGACATTGTGGCTGAAAGAAGATTATAGCTGGGGGCTTAACATCCAAGGATACACATTGTATTGAAATGTTAGGCAGAAGGAGTGGCATGGTTCTGTTGGTTAAAAAAAAGAAATCAAATCATTAGAAAGAAGTAAAAGGATCAGATGGTGTTAAATTGTGGGTAGAGCCAAGAAACAGCACGGGTAAAAGGACCCTGTTAGTTATATTCACACCCCCAAACAGTTGCAAAGATGTGGTCTACAAATTACAACAGGAGATTAAAAAATGTGTCAAAAGGGTAATTTTACAATAGTCATGGAAGATTTTAATGTACAGGTACAGTTGAAGTTGGAAGTTTACATACACCTTAGCCAAATACATTTAAACTCAGTTTTTCACAATTCCTGACATTTAATCCTAGAAAACATTCCCTGTCTTAGGTCAGTTAGGATCACTACTTTATTTTAAGAATGTGAAATGTCAGAATAATAGTAGAGAGAATGATTGATTTCAGCTTTTATTTTTTTCATCACTTTCCCAGTGGGTCAAAAGTTCACATACACTTTGTTAGTATTTGGTAGCATTGCCTTTAATTTGTTTAACTTGGGTCAAACATTTTCAGTAGCCTTCCACAAGTTTCTCACAGCAAGTTGCTGGAATTTTGTTTCATTTCTCCAGACAGAACTGGTGTAACTGAGTCAGGTTTGGAGGCCTCCTTGCTTGCACACGCTGTGTAAGACATTGGTGAGGCCTAATTTGGAGTATCGTGTGCAGTTTTGGTCACCTACCTACAGGAAAGATACAAATAAGTTTGAAAGAGTACAGAGGAAATTTACAAGGATGTCTAGTCTGGAGAACCTGAGTTATGTGGGAAGATTGAATAGGTTAGGACTTTATTCCTTTGAATGTAGAAGATTGAGGGGATATTTGACAGTTATACAAAATTGAGGATATAGTTAGGATAAATGCAAGCAGGCTTCTTCCATTGAGGTTGGGTGGGATTGCAACTAGAGGTCATGGGTTAAGGGTGAAAGCTGAAAAGTTTAAGAGGAACCGGACAGGAAATTTCTTCATTCAAGAGTCATGAGTGAGTGGAATGAGCTGTCAGTGCAAGTGGTGCATGCGAGATTGATTTCAATATTTAAGAGAATTTTGGATAGTTACATAGATGGTAGGGGTATGGAGGGCTATGGTCCCAGTGAAGGTTGATGAGAGTAGGTAGTTTAAATGGCTTGGAGTGGACTAGATGAGCTGAAAGGCTTGTTCTGTACTTTTCTATGACTCTAAGCAGCACTTTAAAATGAATAGGTGTAGGGAGTGAAACAAAAAAAAAACTTCCAAGAAATTTGAATTGCCTGTAAAAAGGAAAATGGGTAAAATGCCTTACAGAAATATTCAGCCCCCACAACTGTTTTCATGTTTTATTGTCTCATTTACTAAATTTAAAATATTTGAAGTAGGAGTTTCTTGAGCTAATTTAAATATTGTGCATCATGTCAAATTAAAAGAAAAATTCCAAATCATGCAATTTACTTAAAATTAAAAACCATAATTGAGACCAAAAAAGTATTCATCCCCTTTTTAAGTATTATGGTAACTTTCCCCAAGTGCAATATACAGTATTAACATATCAACTCATTAATGCAGTAAGTTTGAACCTGCGTTCAATGAATTTATATGAATAAATACCCCCTCTCTCTGTAAGGCCCAACAGCATGGTAGGGTTTCAACAGACCAAACCAAAATGAAAACAAAAGAGCATTCTAGGCAAGTCAGGGAAATGATAATAGAGAAGCACAAATCTGGGGAAGAAGACAAAACCATTTCAAAGGCACTGAACATACCTCGGAGCTCAGTGCAGTCCATTGTGAAAAAGGGGGGGGGGGAATGAAACCACAGGCTACCCCTCTAAACATAGTCATCAGAAGAATGGCACTTGTAAGCGAGTCTACTATGATGGCAAAGTGGAGATGCAGCTCACGGCTCCACAATCTCTAAGGCTTTGCACAAAAGGAGTATTTATGGAAGAGTGGCAAAGAAGGAGCCTTGGCTTTTTAAAAAACATCCTTGCCCAGACTTTGTAAAGTGTCACTTAGAATAAACGGTAAAGGCGTGGAAGAAGATCTTGTGGTCGGATGAGAATCTAATACTGTACATGAGCCAGGTAGCATCATGCTATGGGGATGCTTTTCAGCAGCAGGGTCAGGACTGATGGGAAGATGAATGCTGCTAAATATAGAGAGATCCTGGATAAAAACCTGCTAGCCTCAGCCAGAAAGCTTAAACAGGGGAGGAAGTTCGTCTTTCAGCAGGGCAATGATCCACTATCAATGCAAACATGGAGTGGCTTCAAATAAAGAAAATTGATGTCCTTGAGTGGCCCAGTCAGAGTCCTGAACTTAACCCGATCAAACATCTTCAGCAGAACCTCAAGATTGTTGTCCATTACCACTCCCCAAATAATCAGGCACAGGTTGAGCAATTTTTCAAGGAGCAACGGGCAAACCTTGCTTCATAATGTTATGGAAAGCTAATAAAGACTTATTCAAAAATAGTACTGGCTATAATAGCTGTGAGAGGTGGTTCAACTAAGTACTGAGCAAAGGGGAATGAATATTTTTGAGCTGCTGACATTTCAGTTTTTGAATTTTTAGTTTCTCATGCTTTACAATTTTCCATGTTTTGGGGCTCTACTGTGGAAAAAAAAGGAGCACGTGATTCACAAATACAAATTCTCAGTTAAATTATGAAAATTTCTGGTTGTAGTACTTGTTTATGTGAACAAAGGGTTGGGGGATGAATACTTTTACAAGGCACCGTAATATAAAGACTATTTAGACATGGTGTAAGTGTTGAGGAAGGGGGGTGAGATACTACCAGTTTTGAAAGCTGCAAGGAATGTAGGTGCTACATTTATGATTGTTAAGGCCAGGGGTATGTCTATTCAAATCCACCGATGTCGCCAAGTTGTGCAGATTCTTTTAAAGCAGTATTGAATAGGGCAGTTGACTTAATTTCATCTAAATAGACCTCAGTAGGACCTTATCCATGATTACTTTTATCACAGCTGGAACACTTAAGATAAGGTTTCATGTGGGAGTCTGGTCCAAAAGGTTAGTGTAATCTCGGGTAAATTTGCAAATTGGTTTTGTAATTGAGGGTGTGTGTGGCAAGAGTTATGATGAAGAGTTGTTTTTGTAATGTGAAGTAAATTACAAGGAATGTGCTACAGGCATCAGTGTTGCTGTTCTATATATTAAGGACCGGTAGAAATATAGGAAGTTGACAAACGATATGAAAGTTGGTGGTGTTAATAGGGTAAAGGATAGTTTATGTGATAGGGTAGTATTAATCAGTTGGTAGGATGGGAAGAACAATGATAGATGGAATTTAATACTGATAGGGAGGACTATTAAGAGTAGGAGAGACACATTGAATGCTAGGGCCTTAGGAGAAGAAGGATTTCGTGAATTACATGTTTATGGATTCCTGAAGCTGTCAGCACTGGGAGGTAAGGTGGTTGAAAAAAAGGTAGGTAAGATACTTGCCCAGCTAGGGCACAGACTGGGAGAGCAAGGAATTGATGGCACAATTTAATAAAACGTTGGTTAAGCCACAGCTGGAGCACACTGTGCAGTCTGCAGTACAGGAAGGACTGAAGAGAATGCAGTGGAGATGTACGAGGGCGGCATCTGGGATGGGGTACTTCAGTTATTAAGGACTGATCTGATAAGGACGAGATATTTTCAGTGCAGTGGAGGAAATTGTAGGGGTGGGAAGGGCGAGGGTAGTATATTGTTACATAAAACTATGGATGCCGTGAACAGTAAGAGGCTTTTCCTCGTGGCAGAGGTATCATAAACTAAAGGACAGGTGTTTAGTGTGAGAAGTTAAGAGGGGACCAGAAGATTTTTTTTTAGACGAGGGGGATGTTGAAACCTTGAAGCACTACCTTTGTAAGTAGTAGAGACTGCTACTCTAACATCTACATTTGGATCGCAATTCTCGCGTCTAAAGTGACGAGTCATGTGCTGGATCGAGGTAACGTGATTAATAAAGATAAGTCCTTGGTGGGCAACATACACTTGAGCCTCGTTTACGCCGCATGACTAAAATCTCAAATAATCAACAGAATAACTCTGGTGCAGATGAGTTACAAGATTTTGTGTTAGAAGTCATGACATTTCAACCTGCATTGACCCTTTCTTTATACTAATGATACTTCTACGCGAGTATTGTACAGTTTCGGGTTTCATAAACGTCTGACGTGATAACGCTTAAAGCGGCATTGTCCCTTCCAAAATATCTTACTAAATCGTCTCCGTATGATCTTTATGCTTCTAGATATGTGGTTTATAAGTCTCAACTAATAATTAGAAATCAGAGTTACAATTCTTCCAAAGCACGGCCATTTTGATGTTCGCAACTTTTACAAATAGCATTCTGAACAATTTTAGAACATTCATTCTCACGTGACTCGTGCTGATCTATTTCTAGTGCACTGCTAGTCATAGGTAGCAAAGAAAATAAGGCGGAACAAACTAAAGTCCCCAGAGAGTTAATGTTCCGAAGGGCTTGAAACGGTTGTGATGCTGCTTGCACAATTAAGGAATTAAACAAGCAGCTAAATTTCGAGAGCCACGTGTGGGAGCAGTGTATTCAGCATGGCAAAGCAACGCAGGGAATTCAAGGAGCAATCCAACTATAGCCATTCCTACAGACCAGCTCATTGCTGTCAGCAGCTTACTGAATTCTAATAATGCAAAAGTAAGATTTGCCTATAATATTCACGATAATATTTGAACAGTTTGTCTTCCAGTAAATTACCAGGAATTAAAATATTACCATTAGCACAATGTGATCCAATGTGAACACAATTTGTTCGCTATCAGCTAATCGTGACATCAATGAATCAAAATACTCCAAACATTCGTCAAGCTTGCCCGATGTGTCATTAAAGTAGCTCATTGGTATTTCAAGTAACGCTGAGCTCCCACTGTTATTTTCAGCTCCGGCGTCCTGACCCCAACAATGCTGAGCCGATTCTAGAATGGTCCGCAGCTCCATCCCTGCAATATAAAAGGCGTGTGTTCAGAGAGCCTCGGCAGATCAGAAACTGAGATCCGCCACTTCACGCCAGCCGCCTTTGAGAGAAACGACTGAAGAAGCCGAGACGATGCTCAGCTGTCGGACTTGCCAGACGTCCCGCCTGTTCCAGCAGCCGGTGCACACACTGTGGCCCGTGCCGCTCACTGTCTTTGAGCCGCTCGAATGTAACGTGTGGAAACAGGTGGAGGAAATGCGAAAGGGCATGAATTTCATGGAGAGAATTTTCGAGGAGTTGGCCAAAGAGTTCTGGGGGGAAAGACCACGAATTCGAGCCAGAGCCGAAGGAGGTCAGAACGGAACAGTGGACAAGAGTGGAGATGGCTTCTCTGTGTCCCTGGATGTACCGCGATTCTCCCCGGAAGAACTGAAGGTGA
This sequence comes from Hemitrygon akajei, assembly GCF_048418815.1. Lineage (NCBI taxonomy): Eukaryota > Metazoa > Chordata > Chondrichthyes > Myliobatiformes > Dasyatidae > Hemitrygon > Hemitrygon akajei. The sequence goes on from NC_133141.1 coordinate 41,401,477, forward strand.
AAGTCCTTGGAAGAAAAGTGCTGGTGACAGGAGAATACGAGAAGAAGAGCGACGATGGCAGCGGCTCTTACAGCTACAGGTATGAGGAGTTCAGGAGGGAATTCCAGCTGCCAGAAGGTGTCGATACCCAGGCTGTGAAGTGTTGCTTGACCGAGGACGGTCGGTTAAAGATAAAAGCCCCGCGCCTGGCTCTCCCCTGTCTGGATGAGCGCATCGTGCCGATCAACATCGAAACCGATACAACATCCAGTCCCCGACAGAATCCCAGGGAGAAAGCACAGACAAAGGAGAGTGGAGCAGCGGAGGGGAACAGCGAAACAAAAATGGACAACTCTGCCTAATTTGCAACAAATCTGGGAAAATGTCAATAAATGCAGATAAAAAGTATGTTTTAACAGTAATGTCATGTCATTTCTTGTTTCCTTGTCAGAGATTGATCGCTGTGTCAATATTTACATCCACGTCGAGTATTTTGTATAAATGTATTTAAAAATAAACATCTTAAAGTGGAAATCCTTGCTGTCTTATTAACTTTGAAAATACACTTCCTCTGCCACTGCAACCACTTTCCTTTTGGGGCACCGGTTTGGGAGATACAGTCTGAGTAAGGTGGACGAGTAATAGCTGAGTATTTTGTAGATAGGATCCACACAAGTCAAAGTGAGCCAAGGGCGAAGGGATGATACAGTCGGGATTTCCCACTCACGATGCCCGTTTAGAACTGGGTAGTGTTGAGATGCAATGAAGCCGGGAAGGGTTCAATATTCAATCGTATCCGTGATTAGTGTTTTCATATGCTGATGAAAGGTTTTGTGGGTCGGAAGCTGCGTTACATGCCGCAGGATAAGTTGACTGAGCAGCCACGCTTCTCCAATCTGCCACAGTTTGAGCGCTACAGTTGATTGATCACTCTATCCCGGGATATCGAAGGCTGATGCTACCAAAGTGATGATAATGCGTGTATACACAACGATGTCAGAGATTGCCACCGACTGACACAGAGAAACGTAGAAACATAGAAATCCTACAGCACAATACTGGCCCCTGTGCCGAACATGTCCTTATCTTAGAAATTACCTAGGGTTACCCACAGCCTTCTATTTTTCTAAGCTCCATGTACCTATCCAGGAGTCTCTTAAAGGACCCCATCGTATCCGCCTCCACCACCGTTGCCGGCAGCCCATTCCACGCACTCACCACTCCTTGCGTAAAAACTTACTCCTGACATCTCCTCTGTACCTACTTCCAAGCACCTTAAAACTGTGCCCTCTCGTACTAGCCATTTCAGCCCCGGGGGAAAGGCTCTGAAGAGCCACACGATCAATGCCTCTCATCATCTTGTACACCTCAAACTATTCTCATAAGGCATGGTCTCCAATCCAGGCAACATCCTTATAAATATCCTCTGCACCTTTTCTATGGTTTCCACATCCTTCCTGTAGTGAGGCGACCAGAACTGAGCACAGTACTCCAAGAGGGGTCTGACCAGGGCCCTATATAGCTGCAACATTACCTCTCAGCTCCTAAACTCAATCCCACGATTGATGAAGGCCAATGCACCATCGCTGTTTTAACCACAGAGTCAACCTGCACAGCAACTTTGAGTGTCCTATGGACTTGGACGCCAAGATCCCTCTGATCCTCCACACTGCCAACAGTCTTACCATTAATGCTCTATTCTGCCATTATATTTGACCTACCAAAATGAACCACTTCGTACTTATCTGGGTTGAACTCCATCTGCCACTTCTCAGCCCAGATTTGCATCCTAACAATGTCCCACTGTAACCTCTGACAGCGCTCCACACTATCAACAACACCCCCAACCTTTGTGTCATCAGTAAATTTACTAACCCATCCCTCTACTTCCTCGTCCAGGTCATTTATAAAAATCACAAAGAGTAGGGGTCCCAGAACAGATTCCTGAGGCGCACCACTAGTCATCGACCTCCATGCAGTATATGACCCGTCTACAACCACCCTTTGCTTTCTGTACGGAAGCAGGTTCTGGATCCACAAAGCAATGTCTCCTTGGATTCCATGCCTCCTTACTTTCTCAATAAGCCTTGCCTGGGGTACTGTATCAAATGCCTTGCTGAAATCCATATACAAATTCAATCAGGCTCGTAAGGCACAACCTGCCTTTCACAAAGCCAATTCTCCGGAGCCTCTCCCGCTCCCGTTGATGATGCAAATATCTTTGCCAGAGGTTCAGTGATCTCCTCCCCTCGCCTCCCACAGTAGCCTAGGATACATTTCATCCGGTCCTGGTGACTTATCCAACTTGATGCTTTCCAAAACCTCCTGCACATCCTCTTTCTTAATATCTACATGCTCAAGCTTTTCAGTCTGCTGTAAGTCATCCCTACAATCATCAAGATCCTTTTCTGCAGTGAATACTGAAGAAAAGTATTCATTAAGTACCTCTCCTATCTCCTCTGGTTCCGTACACACTTTTCCACTGTCACACTTGATTGGTCCTATTCTCTCTTGTCTTGTTCTCTTGCTCTTCACATACTTGTAGCATGCCTTGGGGTTTTCCTTAATCCTGTCCTCCAAGACCTTCACATGACCCTTTCTGGCACTCCAAATTTCATTCTTAAACTCCTTCCTGCTAGCATTATAATCTCCTAGATCTCTATCATTACCTAGTTTTTTAACCTTTCCTAAGCTTTTCTTTTCTTCTTGACTAGATTTACAACAGCCTTTGTTGACCACGGTTCCTGTACCCTACATCCTTTCCCTGTCTCATTGGAACATACCTATGCAGAACTCCACGCAAATATCCCCTGAACATTTGCCACATTTCTTCCGTACATTTCCCTGAGACCATCTATTCCCAATTTATGCTTCCAAGTTCCTGCCTGATAGTCTCAAATTTCCCCTGACTCCAATTAAACGCTTTCCTAACTTGCCTGTTCCTATCCCTCTCCAATGCTATGGTATCGTATGTCAACAAAACCTTCTTGAACACACCTAACAAACTCCACCCCATCTACACCCCTTGCTCTAGGGGCATGCCAATCGATATTTGGGAAATTAAAATCTCCCACCACGACAACCCTGTTATTATTACACCTTTCCAGGATCTGTTTCCCTATCTGCTCCTCTATGTCCCTGTTACTATTGGGCAGCCTATAAAAAACACACAGTAATGTTATTGACCCCTTCCTGTTCCTAACATCCACCCACAGGGACTCCGTAGACAATCCCTCCATGACTTCCTCCTTTTCTGCAGCCGTGACGCTATCTGTGATCAACAGTGCCACGCCCCCACCTCTTTTGCCTCCCTCGCTGTCCTTTCTGAAACATCCAAAGCCTGGCACTCGAAGTAAACATTCCTGCCCCTGAGCCAAGTCTCTGTAATGGCCACAACATCATAGGTCCAAGTACTGATCCGCCCTCTAAGCTCATCAGCTTTGATCGAAATACTTCTTGCATTGCAATAGACACATCTCAATCCTTGACATCACAGGCTCCAGCCCTGTCTGGCTCCTTCCGCAACTCTACCCTGCAATATATAAGGCGTGTGTCTCGAGGGTTGCGGCAGATCAGAAACTGAGGTCGGCCACTTCACGCCAGTTGCCTTGCAGAGAGGTGACAGAAGAGGCAGAAAACATGCGCAACCGCCGACCTTCGCACCCTTCCTGCCTGTGCCAGCAGCCTGGGAACACACCGTGGCCTAGTCTATTCACTCGCGTTGACCCATTCGAACTTACCGCGTGGAAACAGATCGAGCAAATGCGAAAAGGCATGAACTTCATCGACAGAGCTGTCGAGGGGGTTGCCAAACAGTCCTGGAACGAAAGCGCAATAATTCAGAGGCCGGGAGCTGATCACGAGGGAGATCAGGGCGGGTCAGTGGACAAGAGTGGAGGTAATTTCTCTGTGTCCCTGGATGTACCGCGATTCTCCCCGGAAGAACTGAAGGTGAAAGTCCTTGGAAGAAAAGTGCTGGTGACAGGAAAATACGAGAAGAAGAGCGACGATGGCAGCGGCTCTTACAGCCACAGACTTGAGGAGTTCAGGAGGGAATTCCAGCTGCCAGAAGGTGTCGATGCTCAGTCAGTGAAATGTTGTTTGACCCAGGACGGTGTGTTAAAGGTTCAAGCCCCGCGCCTGGCTCTGACCGCCGTGGATGAGCGAATCGTCCCGATCAACAGCGAATCCGATACGGCATCCAGTCCCCGACAGAATCCCGGGGAGGAGGCACAGGAAAACGAGAGTGGAGCAGCTGAGGGGAACAACCAGACAAAAATGGACAATTCAGTCTAATTTGCATGAAAACGTTGAAAATTTCAATAAATGCAGAAAAAAGTATTTTAACAGTAATGTCAAATCAATTCTTGTTTGCTTCACACTGAGAATTCATCAATGTGTCAATATTTATATTCACGTCGACTATTTTATTGAAATGTATTTATAAATAAACATCTGAAAAGGGAAACCCTTGCTGTCGTATTAACTTTGAAAATGCACATTCGGGACGTAGACACTTTCAATCAGCGTAAAGATAAATATTGGTTGCTAAACTTGCACAAACTCCCAGAGTCGCTCTCTCATTCACTACATCTTTGTCCCCATTCATTCATTCCACTATAATTTCCATTTCGCAGTCACCAGTCTCGGGTGAGCTCCTCGACTCCGTTTGCTTCCACATCTCCGTATACAAGAAGCGGAATGTCTCCATATATTCCACAGACTTCAGTGGCATAGAGAGGGGGATGATGAATCACTTCCGTAAACTGCAGTATTAATCATCATTATTCCTCGCAGAATTAGAGTATTTGGACCCAGCATTGATAATTCCATGCCACGTCGGTCAGTGACCCAGGGCACAACTTTTCGGTAGGTAGTCTTCCTCTGCCACTGCAACCACTTTCCTTTTGGGGCACCGGTTTGGGAGATACAGTCTGAGTAAGGTGGACGAGTAATAGCTGAGTATTTTGTAGATAGGATCCACACAAGTCAAAGTGAGCCAAGGGCGAAGGGATGATACAGTCGGGATTTCCCACTCACGATGCCCGTTTAGAGCTGGGTAGTGTTGAGATGCAATGAAGCCGGGAAGGGTTCAATATTCTACCGTACTCGTGACGAGTGTTTTTCTAAGTGGTTGAAAAGTTTTGTGGGTCGGAAGCTGCGTTACTTGCTGCGGGATCAGTTGACTCTGAGCAGCCACGCTTCTCCAATCTGCCATAGTTTGAGCGCTACCGTTGATTGCTCTCTATGTCCCGGGGTATTTAAGGCTGATGCTACCAAAGTGATGGTAATGCACGTCAGAGATTGCCACCGACTGACACTTGTGTGGCGAGAATGTTACTGTGTTATCCTGTACCTGAATGGTGTCTTTGTGTGTTTTGCACACAGTGCTTTGACATTTTGTGCAAACGCCTGTTTAGAATCGAGCGGTATCGTGGTCCTGCAGTATCGCCCGGGAAATTCCAATACTTCTGTCCTGCAGTTAGGAAAATTGTATTTCAAAAAGAATCTTAATTTGTGCAAGGACTTTCGCCCACCTGTACAATGCTTTCCCATTATGATAAATAACCTTAGTAATTGGAGCCGTATTGGATGAAATCTGGCGGGGTTTGTTAAGGCAGGTCGCCCGCTCCAAACTTCTGAAACTCAGGAGCATGGTGCACCACTGCAGAGAGCTGTAATGAGGGAGGGTGTAACTGACCGTGAACTGCTGTGAAATTCTGTCGCTCTGCTTCCTCCCCATTTTCCCTCTTGACTCAGTATTTCTCTCGTCCACTCCAAGCTCTGATCCCAGACTCTCAAACTGTTACGCACTTGCCCCTCGCATTCCGAACTGAGACTCCGTTCTCCATCATCAAATAACAATTCGCATCTTAGATAGATCCGAAAAATACGTTTACTAAATAACAGACACACAGCCGTGATCTGGTTACAAATATGTATTTATGTTTCGAATATTAAGAATGGAAATTTTACAAACTGACATAACAGTTTATGTTTTTCAGTAGATATTAATGCAACACCCACGATACGGACCGCTGTCAAAGAAATGTACTTTACGCACATCCGTTCAAAATTCACCGTCGCTGCCAGTACTGTGTGCATTCGCGGAAAAGCCTCCCATCGACCACCTGCTGGGCTGCTTCGTCCCCTACCTGTCCCTGGTCGCCCTTGGTCCCACGTTGCTCTGGATTTCGTCACTGGACTACCCGCTTCACATGGGAACATTGCTGAACTCACCGTAGGGGAGCGTTTCTCCAAAGCCGAGCACTTCATAGGCCTTTCCAAACTCCCTACAGCCCGTGAAACAGCCGACCTCCTTGTCCAACGCGTCATCCGCCTTCATGGAATTCCCTCTGACATTATTTCTGGCCGGGGCCCCGAAGTCATCCCCCAGTCTGGAAATCCTTCTGTCAAGGCCTCGGAGCTTCTGTAAGTGAGTCTTCCTGTTTCCATCCACAGGCTAACGGTCAAATGGAGCGAGCAAATCCGGATTTGGAAGCAGCACTGCTCTGCATTTCCGCCAGTAACCCATCTCACTTGGGTTGACTGTGCCGACAAGTGCCTGGTCAGCGCCGCCACCGGAATGTCTACTTTCGAATGCTCCATCGGTTATCAACCCGCTCTGTTTTCTGCCCACCAAGACGACATCACTGTACCTTCAGTTCAGGCCCATCTCCGTTCAGGCCTCTTCACCTTTCTCTCATCCGAGACTTCTATCGCGACAATCCGGGCGAGCCTGGTGGCATTTAACTCATCATCCGACCCACAAAACCTTTCATCAGCATATGAAAAGACTAATCACGGGTACGATTGAATATTGAACCCTTCCCGGCTTCATTGCATCTCAACACTACCCAGCTCTAAACGGGCATCGTGAGTGGGAAATCCCGACTGTATCATCCCTTCGCCCTTGGCTCACTTTGACTTGTGTGGATCCTATCTACAAAATACTCAGCTATTACTCGTCCACCTTACTCAGACTGTATCTCCCAAACCGGTGCCCCAAAAGGAAAGTGGTTGCAGTGGCAGAGGAAGACTACCTACCGAAAAGTTGTGCCCTGGGTCACTGACCGACGTGGCATGGAATTATCAATGCTGGGTCCAAATACTCCAATTCTGCGAGGAATAATGATGATTAATACTGCAGTTTACGGAAGTGATTCATCATCCCCCTCTCTATGCCACTGAAGTCTGTGGAATATATGGAGACATTCCACATCCTGTCATGCTCCGGTCCGTGAAATCCGCATTCTGGTTCACGGTCCAGGCCATGGTTTCTTATTCCAGGTTTTCCCTTGTTCTGGTGGGTGCTCTAATTGAGGCACCTGATTCTCATTTTGGGCTGGCTACATAAATAGCTGCTGGGTTCAGCTTCATTTGCTGAAGGCTGCTTTATTAATTAAACTTTATGATGCGGGAAGTAGAGGTAGAACGTTTAATTGGATCAAAGATTCTCCTAAGGACAATTCAAGTAAGAATAGGCAGAACGAGCTCCAAATCAGATAAAATAGATAATGACACTTAGCGTCATTAGTCCAGTTCTTTTTAATGTCATGATAAACGATATCTTTGAGCAGGTAGGGACAGGATTTGGCAACTCATTGTTTACAGACGATGGTACAATCTGGAAAAGAGGAAGAAACATCAAGTATATATTAAAACAGGTACAGAAGGCTTTAAGGTCAGTTGAAAACTGGGCAATCAATTGGGATTTCAGGATTTCTGCTTCTAAGCCCAAATTTATGATTTTGGCTTTAGAAGAAAGATTCCTGATTGTGAATTGTGTCTATCTGATTCTCCATTAGAAAGAGTCAAGTTATTAGGTGTCTGGTTTGAGCAAAGTCTTACTTGGAGGATTCATATAAATAAAACAATTGGAAAGTGTGAGAAAGTTTTAAATGCTATGAGAAGTATTGCTGGATGTGACTGGGCAGCAGGGCAGGAATCTATGTACTTAATATATCTAGCGATGATTAGATCAGTAATTGATAGTTGTATTGCTTATGGTTCTGATGCTACGGCAGTACTTGGAAAATTAGACACTGTGCAGTCCAAAGCACTTAGACTCTGTTGTGGAGCTTTCAGAACAGCATCAGTCCCTGCATTATGTGGAGATGGGAGAAGCGCCTCGACATTTACGACGAGTTAAGTTGGGCCTGCAGTATTGGGCAAAGCTAAATAGTTTCAATCACAGCTTGTCATAAGGGAACAGGAGGCTGGACCCAATTGCAGGACACAGGCACTGAAGTACTAGGGGCAGGACGGGAACAACTAAACGATAGACAAGATGTGGTGACTGTGGTGTGCATGAGGGACGTGACGTTCAAGGTGATTCTGGGGTTCCAGGAGAGTCTTAGAGTTCAGGCAGGGCAGGATCCCAGAGTTCACTGGGCAGGCCACATAACTCCTGGGCAGGGCCTAGACCTCCCAGGCAGGGCCTAGACCTCCCAGGCAGGAGCACAGGGGCCTGGGCAGGTCACAGGACACCTGGATAGGAAGCAGGGCACAACCCATCAACAACAAGAGATGGGTAGGGGCAGAGTCCCCCACCAGGCAACTAAGTCCAGGGTGACTGCCAGACTTACTCAAAGAACTCGTCTTTAACCAGGCATACTCCAAACCAGGGCAACCCCCAACACCACTCAATCCCAGAGCCCCCTATATACACCGCCAGCCGATGGGCATCAGGTGCGTCTCCTTGAGCCCCAACAAGTCACGATGATCCACAGGTGTGTCTAATTGGGCTCAAAGGCGAAAGGAGGAATGGCTACAAGACCCGGAGTCCGGAGTCCGCGGACTGGATCAAGACCGGGAATGTGGGCTCCGGACCGGACCATAACACAGCTGTCTGTCAAAATGTCTTTTGCATGAGATGTCAAAGTGCCAAAGTAAAATTAAAAGATATCCATTTTTAGATTTGGTTAATATCTGGGCTGTGAAATTGAAATTGATTGAGGAAGACATAGCTGACCAAATTTGCTTGCCACCTGTTCCTTTTTGGCTTTTGCCAGAACCAGAAGTAGACCTATTCCTCCTTTTTCAGCTTCAAGGAAGCAGAGCAATTTCAACAGCATCGATCGTAAATGAATATTTAAATAATAAATGGGGATCTTCTATGAAGATTTTTACAGATGGCTCAGTGGACCCAGAGAGCAGTAATGCAGGATTTGGGATGTACGTATCTCAACTTGGAGTTGAGATAGGTCACAGGGTTTCAGATGGTGTTTCTGTCTTTGCAACAGAATTATTAGCAATCCTCTGGGCCTTATGGTGGACAGAAGACTCTCGACTATGCAGGGTTGTCATCTGTTCGGATTCTGCTGCTGTCTTAGAGGCTATAAAAGGGAATATATCAAAAGCTCGTCCTGACATAGTTATTGAGATTCCCTTAGTTTTGTTTAGAGTAGGGAAGATGGGTTGTGAAGTCAGATTTACACGGACACCTGGGCATGCTGGGGTGGAGGGAAATGAAATTGTGGATTGCATTGCAAAGTCTTCCTTACAGAGCGGGCAAGTAGGAATTAGAATACCCTCAGGAAGAGCACAATTGAGAAGTAAGATTTTTTAAAAAAAGTATAGAGAAGCAATGGCTGGAGGATTGGAAAAATGAATTAAAGGGAAGGGATTTCTTTTCTAGTCACCCACTAGTTAAAAAGGTCTCAGACTGTTACTCTTTAAATCGTAGAGATATTGTGAAATTAACAAGACGTAGGTTGCGGCATTGTGGGCTAAACTATTACTTAAAGATAATATGAAGATATCCTACTGGATTATGTGTCTGTGGTAGTCCAGAGACAGTTCAACATGTTTTGCTGAGTTGTACTCGATATAAAATTGAAAGAAGAATATTGTTCAAGAGGCTTTCTGACTTAAATGTATTTTGTTTTTCTGTTAAATCTTTGTCCACCAAGAGACCATCTGATTGAAAAGTTTATCATTCTGTTTCTACGTGCGACTAGTGTATATTCAAGAATTTGAGTTTCTTGAATCTCTGTAACTAATTAAACATCCTGCGGTGGGCAGTAATACGGCTTGCTGCGTCTAAACTGCTGAAAATCGAAAAAGAAGAAGAAGCTTCATTTGCTGGACTGTTCCCTTCCCTTCACCTTCTTCCTGAAGCCTTGCCTGTTCTACCGTTGGAGCAAGACCGGAGCCTTGCTGTGTTTAGATAAGGAACTGCCTATCGTTGTTTGGAACTGTCTCTGTGTCCACGATTTGACTTGGTAGGTCTGGCCGTTTGCCTCTACCTTGTTTTGGAAACTGTCTCTGTGTCCACACCGTTGCTAGGTAGGTCCGGACGTTTCCCACTACCTTGTGTTGAGAACCGACTCTCTGTGTTATGTGTACGAGTCCTGGCCCTAGTCCTGTTCCCTAGGAGTGGTCCTGGCTCTGTGTAGAGCCCCGGCCCCAAGTCCTGTTCCTAAGGAGGGGTCCCGGCTCTGTGTTCCATGTCTCTGTGTTCCTGTCTCTCTCAGGATCAAAGCCCCGTGTTCAGGTGTCCCAACATCGAGTCAGGGCTTCAGGTTCTAGTCCTATCTATGTGCCTCGTGTTGTGCAGGAGTTGTATGTCTCGTTCTGTAGCTGAGAGTAGAAGAACCCAAGCCCCACCTAGTCCTGTAGCCAAGTCTCGAAGAACCCAAGCCATGTCCAGTCCTGTAGCCAAGCCTCGAAGAACCCAAGCCATGTCCAGTCCTGAAGCCGCGTCATGTCCTCGCCTAGTTCCGGGGACCCAGTCCGACTCTAGGCGCAGGTTCTGGGTCCTTGTCCAGTCTCTGGCACGGAGTCCAAGCTCAGGCTCCTAGCTCCCAGTTCCTTGACTGGTCCCGCTTTCCGAGCCAAAGTCCTAGCCCAAGTCTGTATTCCTTTCCTAGCTCCTAATCTGTGTCCTGTCCCGTCCCTAACTCTAGTCCAGTCCAGTTCCTAGTAGTTCAGTGTCTCTGTCTTGCATTAGGGTCCGCTTTCAATGCGCACCCCCCTCCGTATGACATATACTGTATACGTAGATGTGGAAGCAAACGGAGTCAAGGGGCTCACCCGAGACTGGTGATTGCGAAACGGAAATTATACTGGAATGAATGAATAGGGACAAAGATGTAGTGGATGAGAGAATGACTCTCGAAGTTTGCGCAGGGTTAGCAACCGAAATTTACAGTACCTTAACACGGAGTGAAAGTGTCTACAACCCGAAGGTGTATTTTCAAAGTTAATAAAACACAGCAAGGATTTCCCCTTTCAGATATTTATTTTTAAATACATTTAAATAAAATACTCGACGTTAATATAAATATTGACACATTGATGAATTCTCACTGTGAAGCAAACAAGAATTAATATGACATTACTGTTAAAATACGCTTTTGAATGGATTTATTGACATCTTCAGCGTTTTCGTGCAAATTAGACTGAACTGTCCATTTTTGTCTGGTTGTTCCCCTCAGCTGCTCCACTCTCGTTTTCCTGTGCCTCCTCCCCAGGATTTTGTCGGGGACTGGATGCCGTATCGGATTCGCTGTTGATCGGGACGATTCGCTCATCCACAGCGGTCAGAGCCAGGCGCGGGGCTTGAACCTTTATCACACCGTCCTGGGTCAAACAACATTTCACTGACTGAGCATCGACACCTTCTGGCAGCTGGAATTCCCTCCTGAACTCCTCAAGTCTGTAGCTGTAAGAGCCGCTGCCATCGTCGCTCTTCTTCTCGTATTTTCCTGTCACCAGCACTTTTCTTCCAAGGACTTTCACCTTCAGTTCTTCCGGGGAGAATCGCGGTACATCCAGGGACACAGAGAAGCCATCTCCACTCTTGTCCACTGTTCCGTTCTGACCTCCTTCGGCTCCGGCTCGAATTCGTGGTCTTTCCCCCCAGAACTCTTTGGCCAACTCCTCGAAAATTCTCTCCATGAAATTCATGCCCTTTCGCATTTCCTCCACCTGTTTCCACACGTTACATTCGAGCGGCTCAAAGACAGTGAGCGGCACGGGCCACAGTGTGTGCACCGGCTGCTGGAACAGGCGGGACGTCTGGCAAGTCCGACAGCTGAGCATCGTCTCGGCTTCTTCAGTCGTTTCTCTCAAAGGCGGCTGGCGTGAAGTGGCGGATCTCAGTTTCTGATCTGCCGAGGCTCTCTGAACACACGCCTTTTATATTGCAGGGATGGAGGGGAGGAAGCTGCCAGAATGAGCCAGAAGTGTCTGGGTTGCGGAGGTGACATTTCGTCATGTACAGTATTCAGGAGGCGGCCCCGCTGGAATCGTCCCGAGAGCAGCGCTGAGCTGAGTCACTCCCGTTTGTGGCCAGGCTGCGCAGTGACGACACTCGGTATTATTGTCATCTCCGCAACCCAGACACTTCTGGCTCATTCTGGCAGCTTCCTCCCCTCTGTCCCTGCAATATAAAAGGCGTATGTTCAGAGAGCCTCGGCAGATCAGAAACTGAGATCCGCCACTTCACGCCAGCCGCCTTTGAGAGAAACGACTGAAGAAGCCGAGACGATGCTCAGCTGTCGGACTTGCCAGACGTCCCGCCTGTTCCAGCAGCCGGTGCACACACTGTGGCCCGTGCCGCTCACTGTCTTTGAGCCGCTCGAATGTAACGTGTGGAAACAGGTGGAGGAAATGCGAAAGGGCATGAATTTCATGGAGAGAATTTTCGAGGAGTTGGCCAAAGAGTTCTGGGGGGAAAGACCACGAATTCGAGCCAGAGCCGAAGGAGGTCAGAACGGAACAGTGGACAAGAGTGGAGATGGCTTCTCTGTGTCCCTGGATGTACCGCGATTCTCCCCGGAAGAACTGAAGGTGAAAGTCCTTGGAAGAAAAGTGCTGGTGACAGGAAAATACGAGAAGAAGAGCGACGATGGCAGCGGCTCTTACAGCTACAGACTTGAGGAGTTCAGGAGGGAATTCCAGCTGCCAGAAGGTGTCGATGCTCAGTCAGTGAAATGTTGTTTGACCCAGGACGGTGTGTTAAAGGTTCAAGCCCCGCGCCTGGCTCTGACCGCCGTGGATGAGCGAATCGTCCCGATTAACAGCGAATCCGATACGGCATCCAGTCCCCGACAGAATCCCGGGGAAAACGAGAGTGAGGCAGCTGAGGGAAATAACGAGACGAAAATGGACAATTCAGTCTAATTTGCGCGAAAACGCTGAAAATGTCAATAAATGCAGAAAAAAGCGTATTTTAACAGTAATGTCAAATCAATTCTTGTTTGCTTCACAGTGAGAATTCATCAACATGTCAATATTTATATTACCGTCGACTATTTTATTTAAATGTATTTAAAAATAAACATATAAAAGGGGAAATGCTTGCTGTGTGTTATTAACTTTGAAAATACACATTCGGGATGTAGACACTCAATCCGCGTAAAGATAAACGTTGGTTGCTAAACCTGCACAAACTTCGAGAGTCGCGCTCTCATTCACCACATCTTTGTCCCCATTCATTCATTCCACTATAATTTCCATTTCGCAGTCACCAGTCTCGGGTGAGCTCCTCGACTCCGTTTGCTTCCACATCTCCGTATACAAGAAGCGGAATATCGCCATATATTCCACAGACTTCAGTGGCATAGAGAGGGGGATGATGAATCACTTCCGTAAACTGCAGTATTAATCATCATTATTCCTCGCAGAATTGGAGTATTTGGACCCAGCATTGATAATTCCATGCCACGTCGGTCAGTGACCCAGGGCACAACTTTTCGGTAGGTAGTCTTCCTCTGCCACTGCAACCACTTTCCTTTTGGGGCACCGGTTTGGGAGATACAGCCTGAGTAAGGTGGACGAGTAATAGCTGAGTATTTTGTAGATAGGATCCACACAAGTCAAAGTGAGCCAAGGGCGAAGGGATGATACAGTCGGGATTTCCCACTCACGATGCCCGTTTAGAGCTGGGTAGTGTTGAGATGCAATGAAGCCGGGAAGGGTTCAATATTCAATCGTACCCGTGATTAGTCTTTTCATATGCTGATGAAAGGTTTTGTGGGTCGGAAGCTGCGTTACATGCCGCAGGATAAGTTGACTGAGCAGCCACAGTTCTCTAATCTGCCACAGTTTGAGCGCTACAGTTGATTGATCACTCTATCGAAGGCTGATGCTACCAAAGTGATGATAATGCGTGTATACACAACGATGTCAGAGATTGCCACCGACTGACACAGAGAAACGTAGAAACATAGAAATCCTACAGCACAATACTGGCCCCTGTGCCGAACATGTCCTTATCTTAGAAATTACCTAGGGTTACCCACAGCCTTCTATTTTTCTAAGCTCCATGTACCTATCCAGGAGTCTCTTAAAGGACCCCATCGTATCCGCCTCCACCACCGTTGCCGGCAGCCCATTCCACGCACTCACCACTCCTTGCGTAAAAACTTACTCCTGACATCTCCTCTGTACCTACTTCCAAGCACCTTAAAACTGTGCCCTCTCGTACTAGCCATTTCAGCCCCGGGGGAAAGGCTCTGAAGAGCCACACGATCAATGCCTCTCATCATCTTGTACACCTCAAACTATTCTCATAAGGCATGGTCTCCAATCCAGGCAACATCCTTATAAATATCCTCTGCACCTTTTCTATGGTTTCCACATCCTTCCTGTAGTGAGGCGACCAGAACTGAGCACAGTACTCCAAGAGGGGTCTGACCAGGGCCCTATATAGCTGCAACATTACCTCTCAGCTCCTAAACTCAATCCCACGATTGATGAAGGCCAATGCACCATCGCTGTTTTAACCACAGAGTCAACCTGCACAGCAACTTTGAGTGTCCTATGGACTTGGACGCCAAGATCCCTCTGATCCTCCACACTGCCAACAGTCTTACCATTAATGCTCTATTCTGCCATTATATTTGACCTACCAAAATGAACCACTTCGTACTTATCTGGGTTGAACTCCATCTGCCACTTCTCAGCCCAGATTTGCATCCTAACAATGTCCCACTGTAACCTCTGACAGCGCTCCACACTATCAACAACACCCCCAACCTTTGTGTCATCAGTAAATTTACTAACCCATCCCTCTACTTCCTCGTCCAGGTCATTTATAAAAATCACAAAGAGTAGGGGTCCCAGAACAGATTCCTGAGGCGCACCACTAGTCATCGACCTCCATGCAGTATATGACCCGTCTACAACCACCCTTTGCTTTCTGTACGGAAGCAGGTTCTGGATCCACAAAGCAATGTCTCCTTGGATTCCATGCCTCCTTACTTTCTCAATAAGCCTTGCCTGGGGTACTGTATCAAATGCCTTGCTGAAATCCATATACAAATTCAATCAGGCTCGTAAGGCACAACCTGCCTTTCACAAAGCCAATTCTCCGGAGCCTCTCCCGCTCCCGTTGATGATGCAAATATCTTTGCCAGAGGTTCAGTGATCTCCTCCCCTCGCCTCCCACAGTAGCCTAGGATACATTTCATCCGGTCCTGGTGACTTATCCAACTTGATGCTTTCCAAAACCTCCTGCACATCCTCTTTCTTAATATCTACATGCTCAAGCTTTTCAGTCTGCTGTAAGTCATCCCTACAATCATCAAGATCCTTTTCTGCAGTGAATACTGAAGAAAAGTATTCATTAAGTACCTCTCCTATCTCCTCTGGTTCCGTACACACTTTTCCACTGTCACACTTGATTGGTCCTATTCTCTCTTGTCTTGTTCTCTTGCTCTTCACATACTTGTAGCATGCCTTGGGGTTTTCCTTAATCCTGTCCTCCAAGACCTTCACATGACCCTTTCTGGCACTCCAAATTTCATTCTTAAACTCCTTCCTGCTAGCATTATAATCTCCTAGATCTCTATCATTACCTAGTTTTTTAACCTTTCCTAAGCTTTTCTTTTCTTCTTGACTAGATTTACAACAGCCTTTGTTGACCACGGTTCCTGTACCCTACATCCTTTCCCTGTCTCATTGGAACATACCTATGCAGAACTCCACGCAAATATCCCCTGAACATTTGCCACATTTCTTCCGTACATTTCCCTGAGACCATCTATTCCCAATTTATGCTTCCAAGTTCCTGCCTGATAGTCTCAAATTTCCCCTGACTCCAATTAAACGCTTTCCTAACTTGCCTGTTCCTATCCCTCTCCAATGCTATGGTATCGTATGTCAACAAAACCTTCTTGAACACACCTAACAAACTCCACCCCATCTACACCCCTTGCTCTAGGGGCATGCCAATCGATATTTGGGAAATTAAAATCTCCCACCACGACAACCCTGTTATTATTACACCTTTCCAGGATCTGTTTCCCTATCTGCTCCTCTATGTCCCTGTTACTATTGGGCAGCCTATAAAAAACACACAGTAATGTTATTGACCCCTTCCTGTTCCTAACATCCACCCACAGGGACTCCGTAGACAATCCCTCCATGACTTCCTCCTTTTCTGCAGCCGTGACGCTATCTGTGATCAACAGTGCCACGCCCCCACCTCTTTTGCCTCCCTCGCTGTCCTTTCTGAAACATCCAAAGCCTGGCACTCGAAGTAAACATTCCTGCCCCTGAGCCAAGTCTCTGTAATGGCCACAACATCATAGGTCCAAGTACTGATCCGCCCTCTAAGCTCATCAGCTTTGATCGAAATACTTCTTGCATTGCAATAGACACATCTCAATCCTTGACATCACAGGCTCCAGCCCTGTCTGGCTCCTTCCGCAACTCTACCCTGCAATATATAAGGCGTGTGTCTCGAGGGTTGCGGCAGATCAGAAACTGAGGTCGGCCACTTCACGCCAGTTGCCTTGCAGAGAGGTGACAGAAGAGGCAGAAAACATGCGCAACCGCCGACCTTCGCACCCTTCCTGCCTGTGCCAGCAGCCTGGGAACACACCGTGGCCTAGTCTATTCACTCGCGTTGACCCATTCGAACTTACCGCGTGGAAACAGATCGAGCAAATGCGAAAAGGCATGAACTTCATCGACAGAGCTGTCGAGGGGGTTGCCAAACAGTCCTGGAACGAAAGCGCAATAATTCAGAGGCCGGGAGCTGATCACGAGGGAGATCAGGGCGGGTCAGTGGACAAGAGTGGAGGTAATTTCTCTGTGTCCCTGGATGTACCGCGATTCTCCCCGGAAGAACTGAAGGTGAAAGTCCTTGGAAGAAAAGTGCTGGTGACAGGAAAATACGAGAAGAAGAGCGACGATGGCAGCGGCTCTTACAGCCACAGACTTGAGGAGTTCAGGAGGGAATTCCAGCTGCCAGAAGGTGTCGATGCTCAGTCAGTGAAATGTTGTTTGACCCAGGACGGTGTGTTAAAGGTTCAAGCCCCGCGCCTGGCTCTGACCGCCGTGGATGAGCGAATCGTCCCGATCAACAGCGAATCCGATACGGCATCCAGTCCCCGACAGAATCCCGGGGAGGAGGCACAGGAAAACGAGAGTGGAGCAGCTGAGGGGAACAACCAGACAAAAATGGACAATTCAGCCTAATTTGCATGAAAACGTTGAAAATTTCAATAAATGCAGAAAAAAGTATTTTAACAGTAATGTCAAATCAATTCTTGTTTGCTTCACAGTGAGAATTCATCAATGTGTCAATATTTATATTCACGTCGACTATTTTATTGAAATGTATTTATAAATAAACATCTGAAAAGGGAAACCCTTGCTGTCGTATTAACTTTGAAAATGCACATTCGGGACGTAGACACTTTCAATCAGCGTAAAGATAAATATTGGTTGCTAAACTTGCACAAACTCCCAGAGTCGCTCTCTCATTCACTACATCTTTGTCCCCATTCATTCATTCCACTATAATTTCCATTTCGCAGTCACCAGTCTCGGGTGAGCTCCTCGACTCCGTTTGCTTCCACATCTCCGTATACAAGAAGCGGAATGTCTCCATATATTCCACAGACTTCAGTGGCATAGAGAGGGGGATGATGAATCACTTCCGTAAACTGCAGTATTAATCATCATTATTCCTCGCAGAATTAGAGTATTTGGACCCAGCATTGATAATTCCATGCCACGTCGGTCAGTGACCCAGGGCACAACTTTTCGGTAGGTAGTCTTCCTCTGCCACTGCAACCACTTTCCTTTTGGGGCACCGGTTTGGGAGATACAGTCTGAGTAAGGTGGACGAGTAATAGCTGAGTATTTTGTAGATAGGATCCACACAAGTCAAAGTGAGCCAAGGGCGAAGGGATGATACAGTCGGGATTTCCCACTCACGATGCCCGTTTAGAGCTGGGTAGTGTTGAGATGCAATGAAGCCGGGAAGGGTTCAATATTCTACCGTACTCGTGACGAGTGTTTTTCTAAGTGGTTGAAAAGTTTTGTGGGTCGGAAGCTGCGTTACTTGCTGCGGGATCAGTTGACTCTGAGCAGCCACGCTTCTCCAATCTGCCATAGTTTGAGCGCTACCGTTGATTGCTCTCTATGTCCCGGGGTATTTAAGGCTGATGCTACCAAAGTGATGGTAATGCACGTCAGAGATTGCCACCGACTGACACTTGTGTGGCGAGAATGTTACTGTGTTATCCTGTACCTGAATGGTGTCTTTGTGTGTTTTGCACACAGTGCTTTGACATTTTGTGCAAACGCCTGTTTAGAATCGAGCGGTATCGTGGTCCTGCAGTATCGCCCGGGAAATTCCAATACTTCTGTCCTGCAGTTAGGAAAATTGTATTTCAAAAAGAATCTTAATTTGTGCAAGGACTTTCGCCCACCTGTACAATGCTTTCCCATTATGATAAATAACCTTAGTAATTGGAGCCGTATTGGATGAAATCTGGCGGGGTTTGTTAAGGCAGGTCGCCCGCTCCAAACTTCTGAAACTCAGGAGCATGGTGCACCACTGCAGAGAGCTGTAATGAGGGAGGGTGTAACTGACCGTGAACTGCTGTGAAATTCTGTCGCTCTGCTTCCTCCCCATTTTCCCTCTTGACTCAGTATTTCTCTCGTCCACTCCAAGCTCTGATCCCAGACTCTCAAACTGTTACGCACTTGCCCCTCGCATTCCGAACTGAGACTCCGTTCTCCATCATCAAATAACAATTCGCATCTTAGATAGATCCGAAAAATACGTTTACTAAATAACAGACACACAGCCGTGATCTGGTTACAAATATGTATTTATGTTTCGAATATTAAGAATGGAAATTTTACAAACTGACATAACAGTTTATGTTTTTCAGTAGATATTAATGCAACACCCACGATACGGACCGCTGTCAAAGAAATGTACTTTACGCACATCCGTTCAAAATTCACCGTCGCTGCCAGTACTGTGTGCATTCGCGGAAAAGCCTCCCATCGACCACCTGCTGGGCTGCTTCGTCCCCTACCTGTCCCTGGTCGCCCTTGGTCCCACGTTGCTCTGGATTTCGTCACTGGACTACCCGCTTCACATGGGAACATTGCTGAACTCACCGTAGGGGAGCGTTTCTCCAAAGCCGAGCACTTCATAGGCCTTTCCAAACTCCCTACAGCCCGTGAAACAGCCGACCTCCTTGTCCAACGCGTCATCCGCCTTCATGGAATTCCCTCTGACATTATTTCTGGCCGGGGCCCCGAAGTCATCCCCCAGTCTGGAAATCCTTCTGTCAAGGCCTCGGAGCTTCTGTAAGTGAGTCTTCCTGTTTCCATCCACAGGCTAACGGTCAAATGGAGCGAGCAAATCCGGATTTGGAAGCAGCACTGCTCTGCATTTCCGCCAGTAACCCATCTCACTTGGGTTGACTGTGCCGACAAGTGCCTGGTCAGCGCCGCCACCGGAATGTCTACTTTCGAATGCTCCGTCGGTTATCAACCCGCTCTGTATTCTGCCCACCAAGACGACATCACTGTACCTTCAGTTCAGGCCCATCTCCGTTCAGGCCTCTTCACCTTTCTCTCATCCGAGACTTCTATCGCGACAATCCGGGCGAGCCTGGTGGCATTTAACTCATCATCCGACCCACAAAACCTTTCATCAGCATATGAAAAGACTAATCACGGGTACGATTGAATATTGAACCCTTCCCGGCTTCATTGCATCTCAACACTACCCAGCTCTAAACGGGCATCGTGAGTGGGAAATCCCGACTGTATCATCCCTTCGCCCTTGGCTCACTTTGACTTGTGTGGATCCTATCTACAAAATACTCAGCTATTACTCGTCCACCTTACTCAGACTGTATCTCCCAAACCGGTGCCCCAAAAGGAAAGTGGTTGCAGTGGCAGAGGAAGACTACCTACCGAAAAGTTGTGCCCTGGGTCACTGACCGACGTGGCATGGAATTATCAATGCTGGGTCCAAATACTCCAATTCTGCGAGGAATAATGATGATTAATACTGCAGTTTACGGAAGTGATTCATCATCCCCCTCTCTATGCCACTGAAGTCTGTGGAATATATGGAGACATTCCACATCCTGTCATGCTCCGGTCCGTGAAATCCGCATTCTGGTTCACGGTCCAGGCCATGGTTTCTTATTCCAGGTTTTCCCTTGTTCTGGTGGGTGCTCTAATTGAGGCACCTGATTCTCATTTTGGGCTGGCTACATAAATAGCTGCTGGGTTCAGCTTCATTTGCTGAAGGCTGCTTTATTAATTAAACTTTATGATGCGGGAAGTAGAGGTAGAACGTTTAATTGGATCAAAGATTCTCCTAAGGACAATTCAAGTAAGAATAGGCAGAACGAGCTCCAAATCAGATAAAATAGATAATGACACTTAGCGTCATTAGTCCAGTTCTTTTTAATGTCATGATAAACGATATCTTTGAGCAGGTAGGGACAGGATTTGGCAACTCATTGTTTACAGACGATGGTACAATCTGGAAAAGAGGAAGAAACATCAAGTATATATTAAAACAGGTACAGAAGGCTTTAAGGTCAGTTGAAAACTGGGCAATCAATTGGGATTTCAGGATTTCTGCTTCTAAGCCCAAATTTATGATTTTGGCTTTAGAAGAAAGATTCCTGATTGTGAATTGTGTCTATCTGATTCTCCATTAGAAAGAGTCAAGTTATTAGGTGTCTGGTTTGAGCAAAGTCTTACTTGGAGGATTCATATAAATAAAACAATTGGAAAGTGTGAGAAAGTTTTAAATGCTATGAGAAGTATTGCTGGATGTGACTGGGCAGCAGGGCAGGAATCTATGTACTTAATATATCTAGCGATGATTAGATCAGTAATTGATAGTTGTATTGCTTATGGTTCTGATGCTACGGCAGTACTTGGAAAATTAGACATTGTGCAGTCCAAAGCACTTAGACTCTGTTGTGGAGCTTTCAGAACAGCATCAGTCCCTGCATTATGTGGAGATGGGAGAAGCGCCTCGACATTTACGACGAGTTAAGTTGGGCCTGCAGTATTGGGCAAAGCTAAATAGTTTCAATCACAGCTTGTCATAAGGGAACAGGAGGCTGGACCCAATTGTAGGACACAGGCACTGAAGTACTAGGGGCAGGACGGGAACAACTAAACGATAGACAAGATGTGGTGACTGTGGTGTGCATGAGGGACGTGACGTTCAAGGTGATTCTGGGGTTCCAGGAGAGTCTTAGAGTTCAGGCAGGGCAGGATCCCAGAGTTCACTGGGCAGGCCACATAACTCCTGGGCAGGGCCTAGACCTCCCAGGCAGGAGCACAGGGGCCTGGGCAGGTCACAGGTCACCTGGATAGGAAGCAGGGCACAACCCATCAACAACAAGAGATGGGTAGGGGCAGAGTCCCCCACCAGGCAACTAAGTCCAGGGTGACTGCCAGACTTACTCAAAGAACTCGTCTTTAACCAGGCATACTCCAAACCAGGGCAACCCCCAACACCACTCAATCCCAGAGCCCCCTATATACACCGCCAGCCGATGGGCATCAGGTGCGTCTCCTTGAGCCCCAACAAGTCACGATGATCCACAGGTGTGTCTAATTGGGCTCAAAGGCGAAAGGAGGAATGGCTACAAGACCCGGAGTCCGGAGTCCGCGGACTGGATCAAGACCGGGAATGTGGGCTCCGGACGGGACCATAACACAGCTGTCTGTCAAAATGTCTTTTGCATGAGATGTCAAAGTGCCAAAGTAAAATTAAAAGATATCCATTTTTAGATTTGGTTAATATCTGGGCTGTGAAATTGAAATTGATTGAGGAAGACATAGCTGACCAAATTTGCTTGCCACCTGTTCCTTTTTGGCTTTTGCCAGAACCAGAAGTAGACCTATTCCTCCTTTTTCAGCTTCAAGGAAGCAGAGCAATTTCAACAGCATCGATCGTAAATGAATATTTAAATAATAAATGGGGATCTTCTATGAAAATTTTTACAGATGGCTCATTGGACCCAGAGAGCAGTAATGCAGGATTTGGGATGTACGTGTCTCAACTTGGAGTTGTGATTGGTCACCGGGTTTCAGATGGTGTTTCTGTCTTTGCAACAGAATTATTAGCAATCCTCTGGGCCTTATGGTGGACAGAAGACTCTCGACTATGCAGGGTTGTCATCTGTTCGGATTCTGCTGCTGTCTTAGAGGCTATAAAAGGGAATATATCAAAAGCTCGTCCTGACATAGTTATTGAGATTCCCTTAGTTTTGTTTAGAGTAGGGAAGATGGGTTGTGAAGTCAGATTTACATGGACACCTGGGCATGCTGGGGTGGAGGGAAATGAAATTGTGGATTGCATTGCAAAGTCTTCCTTACAGAGCGGGCAAGTAGGAATTAGAATACCCTCAGGAAGAGCACAATTGAGAAGTAAGATTTTTTTAAAAAAGTATAGAGAAGCAATGGCTGGAGGATTGGAAAAATGAATTAAAGGGAAGGGATTTCTTTTCTAGTCACCCACTAGTTAAAAAGGTCTCAGACTGTTACTCTTTAAATCGTAGAGATATTGTGAAATTAACAAGACGTAGGTTGCGGCATTGTGGGCTAAACTATTACTTAAAGATAATATGAAGATATCCTACTGGATTATGTGTCTGTGGTAGTCCAGAGACAGTTCAACATGTTTTGCTGAGTTGTACTCGATATAAAATTGAAAGAAGAATATTGTTCAAGAGGCTTTCTGACTTAAATGTATTTTGTTTTTCTGTTAAATCTTTGTCCACCAAGAGACCATCTGATTGAAAAGTTTATCATTCTGTTTCTACGTGCGACTAGTGTATATTCAAGAATTTGAGTTTCTTGAATCTCTGTAACTAATTAAACATCCTGCGGTGGGCAGTAATACGGCTTGCTGCGTCTAAACTGCTGAAAATCGAAAAAGAAGAAGAAGCTTCATTTGCTGGACTGTTCCCTTCCCTTCACCTTCTTCCTGAAGCCTTGCCTGTTCTACCGTTGGAGCAAGACCGGAGCCTTGCTGTGTTTAGATAAGGAACTGCCTATCGTTGTTTGGAACTGTCTCTGTGTCCACGATTTGACTTGGTAGGTCTGGCCGTTTGCCTCTACCTTGTTTTGGAAACTGTCTCTGTGTCCACACCGTTGCTAGGTAGGTCCGGCCGTTTCCCACTACCTTGTGTTGAGAACCGACTCTCTGTGTTATGTGTACGAGTCCTGGCCCTAGTCCTGTTCCCTAGGAGTGGTCCTGGCTCTGTGTAGAGCCCCGGCCCCAAGTCCTGTTCCTAAGGAGGGGTCCCGGCTCTGTGTTCCATGTCTCTGTGTTCCTGTCTCTCTCAGGATCAAAGCCCCGTGTTCAGGTGTCCCAACATCGAGTCAGGGCTTCAGGTTCTAGTCCTATCTATGTGCCTCGTCCTGTGCAGGAGTTGCATGTCTCGTTCTGCAGCCGAGAGTCGAAGAACCCAAGCCCCACCTAGTCCTGTAGCCAAGCCTCGAAGAACCCAAGCCATGTCCAGTCCTGTAGCCAAGCCTCGAAGAACCCAAGCCATGTCCAGTCCTGAAGCCGCGTCATGTCCTCGCCTAGTTCCGGGGACCCAGCCCGACTCTAGGCGCAGGTTCTGGGTCCTTGTCCAGTCTCTGGCACGGAGTCCAAGCTCAGGGTCCTAGCTCCCAGTTCCTTGACTGGTCCCGCTTTCCGAGCCAAAGTCCTAGCCCAAGTCTGTATTCCTTTCCCAGCTCCTAATCTGTGTCCTGTCCCGTCCCTAACTCTAGTCCAGTCCAGTTCCTAGTAGTTCAGTGTCTCTGTCTTGCATTAGGGTCCGCTTTCAATGCGCACCCCCCTCCGTATGACATATACTGTATACGTAGATGTGGAAGCAAACGGAGTCAAGGGGCTCACCCGAGACTGGTGATTGCGAAACGGAAATTATACTGGAATGAATGAATAGGGACAAAGATGTAGTGGATGAGAGAATGACTCTCGAAGTTTGCGCAGGGTTAGCAACCGAAATTTACAGTACCTTAACACGGAGTGAAAGTGTCTACAACCCGAAGGTGTATTTTCAAAGTTAATAAAACACAGCAAGGATTTCCCCTTTCAGATGTTTATTTTTAAATACATTTAAATAAAATACTCGACGTTAATATAAATATTGACACATTGATGAATTCTCACTGTGAAGCAAACAAGAATTAATATGACATTACTGTTAAAATACGCTTTTGAATGGATTTATTGACATCTTCAGCGTTTTCGTGCAAATTAGACTGAACTGTCCATTTTTGTCAGGTTGTTCCCCTCAGCTGCTCCACTCTCGTTTTCCTGTGCCTCCTCCCCGGGATTTTGTCGGGGACTGGATGCCGTATCGGATTCGCTGTTGATCGGGACGATTCGCTCATCCACAGCGGTCAGAGCCAGGCGCGGGGCTTGAACCTTTATCACACCGTCCTGGGTCAAACAACATTTCACTGACTGAGCATCGACACCTTCTGGCAGCTGGAATTCCCTCCTGAACTCCTCAAGTCTGTAGCTGTAAGAGCCGCTGCCATCGTCGCTCTTCTTCTCGTATTTTCCTGTCACCAGCACTTTTCTTCCAAGGACTTTCACCTTCAGTTCTTCCGGGGAGAATCGCGGTACATCCAGGGACACAGAGAAGCCATCTCCACTCTTGTCCACTGTTCCGTTCTGACCTCCTTCGGCTCCGGCTCGAATTCGTGGTCTTTCCCCCCAGAACTCTTTGGCCAACTCCTCGAAAATTCTCTCCATGAAATTCATGCCCTTTCGCATTTCCTCCACCTGTTTCCACACGTTACATTCGAGCGGCTCAAAGACAGTGAGCGGCACGGGCCACAGTGTGTGCACCGGCTGCTGGAACAGGCGGGACGTCTGGCAAGTCCGACAGCTGAGCATCGTCTCGGCTTCTTCAGTCGTTTCTCTCAAAGGCGGCTGGCGTGAAGTGGCGGATCTCAGTTTCTGATCTGCCGAGGCTCTCTGAACACACGCCTTTTATATTGCAGGGACAGAGGGGAGGAAGCTGCCAGAATGAGCCAGAAATAACTTGTTGCGGAGGTGACATTTCGTCATGTACAGTATTCAGGAGGCGGCCCCGCTGGAATCGTCCCGAGAGCAGCGCTGAGCTGAGTCACTCCCGTTTGTGGCCAGGCTGCGCAGTGACGACACTCGGTATTATTGTCATCTCCGCAACCCAGACACTTCTGGCTCATTCTGGCAGCTTCCTCCCCTCTGTCCCTGCAATATAAAAGGCGTATGTTCAGAGAGCCTCGGCAGATCAGAAACTGAGATCCGCCACTTCACGCCAGCCGCCTTTGAGAGAAACGACTGAAGAAGCCGAGACGATGCTCAGCTGTCGGACTTGCCAGACGTCCCGCCTGTTCCAGCAGCCGGTGCACACACTGTGGCCCGTGCCGCTCACTGTCTTTGAGCCGCTCGAATGTAACGTGTGGAAACAGGTGGAGGAAATGCGAAAGGGCATGAATTTCATGGAGAGAATTTTCGAGGAGTTGGCCAAAGAGTTCTGGGGGGAAAGACCACGAATTCGAGCCGGAGCCGAAGGAGGTCAGAACGGAACAGTGGACAAGAGTGGAGATGGCTTCTCTGTGTCCCTGGATGTACCGCGATTCTCCCCGGAAGAACTGAAGGTGAAAGTCCTTGGAAGAAAAGTGCTGGTGACAGGAAAATACGAGAAGAAGAGCGACGATGGCAGCGGCTCTTACAGCTACAGACTTGAGGAGTTCAGGAGGGAATTCCAGCTGCCAGAAGGTGTCGATGCTCAGTCAGTGAAATGTTGTTTGACCCAGGACGGTGTGTTAAAGGTTCAAGCCCCACGCCTGGCTCTGACCGCTGTGGATGAGCGAATCGTCCCGATCAACAGTGAATCCGATACGGCATCCAGTCCCCGACAGAATCCCGGGGAGGAGGCACAGGAAAACGAGAGTGGAGCAGCTGAGGGGAACAACCAGACAAAAATGGACAGTTCAGTCTAATTTGCACGAAAACGCTGAAGATGTCAATAAATCCATTCAAAAGCGTATTTTAACAGTAATGTCATATTAATTCTTGTTTGCTTCACAGTGAGAATTCATCAATGTGTCAATATTTATATTAACGTCGAGTATTTTATTTAAATGTATTTAAAAATAAACATCTGATCAGATAAGCTTGGATTTAATTTATTTATTTTTTGTGGTGTAATATATAATTGATGTAAAAAGTTATATTGCACTAATCTTAACCGAACATTTATTGTATTTGTCATACTATCAAGACATAGTCTTGACCAATTTGTTTCTTCAATTTTAATATTCAAATCACTTTCCCATTTTTGTCTTGACTTATGGACTCCTTGTTTAATTGCCTGTTTTTGAATCAAATTATACATACAAGATATAATTTTTTTAATATTTCCTTTTTGAATTAAAATTTCTATTTCATTCGATTTCGGCAATAACATTGTTTGACCTAGCTTTTCTCTTATGTAAGCCCTTAGTTGAAAGTAACAAAATAAAGTGTTATTTGATACTTTATATTTATTCTTTAATTGATCGAATGACATTAATATACCTCCTTCAAAACAATCTCCTATGTATTTAATCCCTTTTTGAAACTAATTATATAAAAGTTGATTGTCCATTGTAAAAGGAATATCTGATCAGTGTTTCCGATGTAACTAAGAAACTGGTACATTTTTACATTCTACATGGTCTTGTCCTAAAATTCAACCTTTTTGGACAAATTTAAGACTTTTATTGGAACAAATTACGGGAATGCAACTTCCTCATAATCCAATATTACTTTTACTAGGTGATATTGAAGGGATAAAACCGAAACTCAAACTAAATAAATATCAGAAAGAATTCATAAAAATTGCACTGGCTGTAGCCAAAAAGACTATTGCAATTACTTGGAAATCAGATACATATTTAAGTATAGATTGTTGGAAAAAAGAAATCTATGGCTGTATTCCATTAGAAAAAATTACTTATAATTTAAGAGATAAATATGAAACATTTTTGAAAATTTGGCGCCCTTATTTACAAAAGACAGGATTAAATATATAGGTGCTCTGAAGATGAAATAATTGGCTACTTGGGGAAAGAAATAAATATATATACTAAAGTTATTAAGAACTCCATGGAGCATGTGGAGACCTTCCAACAACCAGGCACTCTTTCTTTCTTTTTTTTTCTTTCTTAATTTTTTTTTATATATAGGGAAGTTAGGGGGGAGGGGGGAAGGGATATATACTTTTTTTTTTCCATACTTGTAATCACTTAAAAATGCAATTAAATAAAATTTTTAAAAATAAATAAATAAATAAATAAACATCTGAAAGGGGAAATGCTTGCTGTGTGTTATTAAATTTGAAAATACACATTCGGGATGTAGACACTTTCAATCTGCGTAAAGATAAACGTTGGTTGCTAAACCTGCACAAACTTCGAGAGTCGCTCTCTCATTCACCACATCTTTGTCCCTATTCATTCATTCCACTATAATTTCCATTTCGCAGTCACCAGTGTCGGGTGAGCCCCTTTACTCCGTGTCGTTCCTCATCTCTATATACAGGATGTGGAATGTCTCCATATATTCCACAGACTTCAGTGGCATAGAGAGGGGGATGATGAATCACTTCCGTAAACTGCAGTATTAATCATCATTATTCCTCGCAGAATTGGAGTATTTGGACCCAGCATTGATAATTCCATGCCACGTCGGTCAGTGAGCCAGGGCACAACTTTTCGGTAGGTAGTCTTCCTCTGCCACTGCAACCACTTTCCTTTTGGGGCACCGGTTTGGGAGATACAGTCTGAGTAAGGTGGACGAGTAATAGCTGAGTATTTTGTAGATAGGATCCACACAAGTCAAAGTGAGCCAAGGGCGAAGGGATGATACAGTCGGGATTTCCCACTCACGATGCCCGTTTAGAGCTGGGTAGTGTTGAGATGCAATGAAGCCGGGAAGGGTTCAATATTATACCGTACTCGTGACGAGTGTTTTTCTAAGTGGTTGAAAAGTTTTGTGGGTCGGAAGCTGCGTTACTTGCTGCGGGATCAGTTGACTCAAAGCAGCCACGCTTCTCCAATCTGCCATAGTTTGAGCGCTACCGTTGATTGCTCTCTATGTCCCGGGGTATTTAAGGCTGATGCTACCAAAGTGATGGTAATGCACGTCAGAGATTGCCACCGACTGACACTTGTGTGGCGAGAATGTTACTGTGTTATCCTGTACCTGAATGGTGTCTTTGTGTGTTTTGCACACAGTGCTTTGACATTTTGTGCAAACACCTGTTTAGAATCGAGCGGTATCGTGGTCCTGCAGTATCGCCCGGGAAATTCCAATACTTCTGTCCTGCAGTTAGGAAAATTGTATTTCAAAAAGAATCTTAATTTGTGCAAGGACTTTCGCCCACCTGTACAATGCTTTCCCATTATGATAAATAACCTTAGTAATTGGAGCCGTATTGGATGAAATCTGGCGGGGTTTGTTAAGGCAGGTCGCCCGCTCCAAACTTCTGAAACTCAGGAGCATGGTGCACCACTGCAGAGAGCTGTAATGAGGGAGGGTGTAACTGACCGTGAACTGCTGTGAAATTCTGTCGCTCTGCTTCCTCCCCATTTTCCCTCTTGACTCAGTATTTCTCTATGTCCACTCCAAGCTCTGATCCCAGACCCTCAAACTGTTACGTACTTGCCCCTCGCATTCCGAACTGAGACTCCGTTCTCCATCATCAAATAACAATTCGCATCTTAGATAGATCCGAAAAATACGTTTACTAAATAACAGACACACAGCCGTGATCTGGTAACCCATCTCACTTGGGTTGACTGTGCCGACAAGTGCCTGGTCAGCGCCGCCACCGGAATGTCTCCTTTCGAATGCTCCGTCGGTTATCAACCCGCTCTGTTTTCTGCCCACCAAGACGACATCACTGTACCTTCAGTTCAGGCCCATCTCCGCCGGTGGCGCAAGATCTGGAAGGACGACGCTCGGCCCGGCTCCACTCTGCTGACCGCAACCGGAGTATCGGCGATCGCCACCGGATTCCAGCACCCAAGTATCAGCCTGGTCAGATGGTTTGTATCCCTTCAAGGGACATCCCCTTCAAATCCGAATCCTCGTTACATTGGACCATCGTTAATCGAGAGCATCATCAACCCTTCGGTGGTCGTAACTCCAACTGCCCAAATCCATGCACATTCATCCCACGTTCCACGTCTCCCAACTGAAACCTGTGTCTGTCAGCCATTTGTTCCTACCTGCTGAATATCCTCCGCCCGCCCGAATCATCGACGATCACCCAGCTTACACCGTCGGGCGAATACTGGTTGTGCGCCGCCGAGGCAGGGGTCTCCAGTACCTGGTCGACTGGGAGGGATACGGTCCTGAGGAGCGCACCTGGATCCCCCGCCTCTTCACCTTTCTCTCATCCGAGACTTCTATCGCGACAATCCGGGCGAGCCTGGTGGCATTTAACTCATCATCCGACCCACAAAACCTTTCATCAGCATATGAAAAGACTAATCACGGGTACGATTGAATATCGAACCCTTCCCGGCTTCATTGCATCTCAACACTACCCAGCTCTAAACGGGCATCGTGAGTGGGAAATCCCGACTGTATCATCCCTTCGCCCTTGGCTCACTTTGACTTGTGTGGATCCTATCTACAAAATACTCAGCTATTACTCGTCCACCTTACTCAGACTGTATCTCCCAAACCGGTGCCCCAAAAGGAAAGTGGTTGCAGTGACAGAGGAAGACTACCTACCGAAAAGTCGTGCCCTGGGTCACTGACCGACGTGGCATGGAATTATCAATGCTGGGTCCAAATACTCCAATTCTGCGAGGAATAATGATGATTAATACTGCAGTTTACGGAAGTGATTCATCATCCCCCTCTCTATGCCACTGAAGTCTGTGGAATATATGGCGACATTCCGCTTCTTGTATACCGAGATGTGGAAGCAAACGGAGTCGAGGAGCTCACCCGAGACTAGTGACTGCGAAATGGAAATTATAGTGGAATGAATGAATGGGGACAAAGATGTAGTGAATGAGAGAGCGACTCTGGGAGTTTGTGCAAGTTTAGCAACGAATATTTATCTTTACGCTGATTGAAAGTGTCTACGTCCCGAATGTGCATTTTCAAAGTTAATACGACAGCTAGGGTTTCCCCTTTCAGATGTTTATTTATAAATACATTTCAATAAAATAGTCGACGTGAATATAAATATTGACACATTGATGAATTCTCACTGTGAAGCAAACAAGAATTGATTTGACATTACTGTTAAAATACTTTTTTCTGCATTTATTGAAATTTTCAACGTTTTCATGCAAATTAGACTGAATTGTCCATTTTTGTCTGGTTGTTCCCCTCAGCTGCTCCACTCTCGTTTTCCTGTGCCTCCTCCCCGGGATTCTGTCGGGGACTGGATGCCGTATCGGATTCGCTGTTGATCGGGACGATTCGCTCATCCACGGCGGTCAGAGCCAGGCGCGGGGCTTGAACCTTTAACACACCGTCCTGGGTCAAACAACATTTCACTGACTGAGCATCGACACCTTCTGGCAGCTGGAATTCCCTCCTGAACTCCTCAAGTCTGTAGCTGTAAGAGCCGCTGCCATCGTCGCTCTTCTTCTCGTATTCTCCTGTCACCAGCACTTTTCTTCCAAGGACTTTCACCTTCAGTTCTTCCGGGGAGAATCGCGATACATCCAGGGACACAGAGAAGTTACCTCCACTCTTGTCCACTGACCCGCCCTGATCTCCCTGGTGATCAGCTCCCGGCCTCTGAATTATTGCGCTTTCGTTCCAGGACTGTTTGGCAACCCCCTCGACAGCTCTGTCGATGAAGTTCATGCCTTTTCGCATTTGCTCGATCTGTTTCCACGCGGTAAGTTCGAATGGGTCAACGCGAGTGAATAGACTAGGCCACGGTGTGTTCCCAGGCTGCTGGCACAGGCAGGAAGGGTGCGAAGGTCGGCGGTTGCGCATGTTTTCTGCCTCTTCTGTCACCTCTCTGCAAGGCAACTGGCGTGAAGTGGCCGACCTCAGTTTCTGATCTGCCGCAACCCTCGAGACACACGCCTTATATATTGCAGGGTAGAGTTGCGGAAGGAGCCAGACAGGGCTGGAGCCTGTGATGTCAAGGTTTGAGATGTGTCTATTGCAATGCAAGAAGTATTTCGATCAAAGCTGATGAGCTTAGAGGGCGGATCAGTACTTGGACCTATGATGTTGTGGCCATTACAGAGACTTGGCTCAGCGGCAGGAATGTTTACTTCGAGTGCCAGGCTTTGGATGTTTCAGAAAGGACAGCGAGGGAGGCAAAAGAGGTGGGGGCGTGGCACTGTTGATCACAGATAGCGTCACGGCTGCAGAAAAGGATGAAGTCATGGAGGGATTGTCTACGGAGTCCCTGTGGATGGATGTTAGGCACAGGAAGGGGTCAATAACATTACTGTGTGTTTTTTATAGGCTGCCCAATAGTAACAGGGACATAGAGGAGCAGATAGGGAAACAGATCCTGGAAAGGTGTAATAATAACAGGGTTGTCGTGGTGGGAGATTTTAATTTCCCAAATATCGATTGGCATGCCCCTAGAGCAAGGGGTGTAGATGGGGTGGAGTTTGTTAGGTGTGTTCAAGAAGGTTTTGTTGACATACGATACCATAGCATTGGAGAGGGATAGGAACAGGCAAGTTAGGAAAGCGTTTAATTGGAGTCAGGGAAAATTTGAGACTATCAGGCAGGAACTTGGAAGCATAAATTGGGAATAGATGTTCTCAGGGAAATGTACGGAAGAAATGTGGCAAATGTTCAGGGGATATTTGCGTGGAGTTCTGCATAGGTATGTTCCAATGAGACAGGGAAAGGATAGTAGGGCGCAGGAACCGTGGTGTACAAAGGCTGTTGTAAATCTAGTCAAGAAGAAAAGAAAAGCTTAGGAAAGGTTAAAAAAAAAACTAGGTAATGATAGAGATCTAGGAGATTATAATGCTAGCAGGAAGGAGTTTAAGAATGAAATTTGGAGTGCCAGAAAGGGTCATGTGAAGGTCTTGGAGGACAGGATTAAGGAAAACCCCAAGGCATGCTACAAGTATGTGAAGAGCAAGAGAACAAGACAAGAGAGAATAGGACCAATCAAGTGTGACAGTGGAAAAGTGTGTACGGAACCAGAGGAGATAGGAGAGGTACTTAATGAATACTTTTCTTCAGTATTCACTGCAGAAAAGGATCTTGATGATTGTAGGGATGACTTACAGCAGACTGAAAAGCTTGAGCATGTAGGTATTAAGAAAGAGGATGTGCAGGAGGTTTTGGAAAGCATCAAGTTGGATAAGTCACCAGGACCGGATGAAATGTATCCTAGGCTACTGTGGGAGGCGAGGGGAGGAGATCACTGAACCTCTGGCAAAGATATTTGCATCATCAACGGGAGCGGGAGAGGCTCCGGAGAATTGGCTTTGTGAAAGGCAGGTTGTGCCTTACGAGCCTGATTGAATTTGTATATGGATTTCAGCAAGGCATTTGATACAGTACCCCAGGCAAGGCTTATTGAGAAGGTAAGGAGGCATGGGATCCAAGGAGACATTGCTTTGTGGATCCAGAACCTGCTTCCGTACAGAAAGCAAAGGGAGGTTGTAGACGGGTCATATTCTGCATGGAGGTCGATGACCAGTGGTGTGCCTCAGGGATCTGTTCTGGGACCCCTACTCTTTGTGATTTTTATAAATGACCTGGACGAGGAAGTGGAGGGATGGGTTAGTAAATTTACTGATGACACAAAGGTTGGGGGTGTTGTTGATAGTGTGGAGCGCTGTCAGAGGTTACAGTGGGACATTGATAGGATGCAAAACTGGGCTGAGAAGTGGCAGATGGAGTTCAACCCAGATAAGTACGAAGTGGTTCATTTTAGTAGGTCAAATATAATGGCAGAATAGAGCATTAATGGTAAGACTGTTGGCAGTGTGGAGGATCAGAGGGATCTTGGGGTCCAAGTCCATAGGACACTCAAAGTTGCTGTGCAGGTTGACTCTGTGGTTAAAACAGTGATGGTGCATTGGCCTTCATCAATCGTGGGATTGAGTTTAGGAGCTGAGAGGTAATGTTGCAGCTATATAGGACCCTGGTCAGACCCCTCTTGGAGTACTGTGCTCAGTTCTGGTCGCCTCACTACAGGAAGGATGTGGAAACCATAGAAAAGGTGCAGAGGATATTTATAAGGATGTTGCCTGGATTGGAGACCATGCCTTACGAGAATAGGTTGAGGTGTACAAGATGATGAGAGGCATTGATCGTGTGGCTCTTCAGAGCCTTTCCCCCGGGGCTGAAATGGCTAGTACGAGAGGGCACAGTTTTAAGGTGCTTGGAAGTAGGTACAGAGGAGATGTCAGGAGTAAGTTTTTACGCAGGGAGTGGTGAGTGCGTGGAATGGGCTGCCGGCAACGGTGGTGGAGGCGGATACGATGGGGTCCTTTAAGAGACTCCTGGATAGGTACATGGAGCTTAGAAAAATAGAAGGCTGTGGGTAACCCTAGGTAATTTCTAAGATAAGGACATGTTCGGCACAGGGGCCAGTATTGTGCTGTAGGATTTCTATGTTTCTACGTTTCTCTGTGTCAGTCGGTGGCAATCTCTGACATCGTTGTGTATACACGCATTATCATCACTTTGGTAGCATCAGCCTTCGATATCCCGGGATAGAGTGATCAATCAACTGTAGCGCTCAAACTGTGGCAGATTAGAGAACTGTGGCTGCTCAGTCAACTTATCCTGCGGCATGTAACGCAGCTTCCGACCCACAAAACCTTTCATCAGCATATGAAAAGACTAATCACGGGTACGATTGAATATTGAACCCTTCCCGGCTTCATTGCATCTCAACACTACCCAGCTCTAAACGGGCACCGTGAGTGGGAAATCCCGACTGTATCATCCCTTCGCCCTTGGCTCACTTTGACTTGTGTGGATCCTATCTACAAAATACTCAGCTATTACTCGTCCACCTTACTCAGACTGTATCTCCCAAACCGGTGCCCCAAAAGGAAAGTGGTTGCAGTGGCAGAGGAAGACTACCTACCGAAAAGTTGTGCCCTGGCTCACTGACCGACGTGGCATGGAATTATCAATGCTGGGTCCAAATACTCCAATTCTGCGAGGAATAATGATGATTAATACTGCAGTTTACGGAAGTGATTCATCATCCCCCTCTCTATGCCACTGAAGTCTGTGGAATATATGGCGACAGACCCCAGCCTGTATATAGAGATGAGGAAAGATGGGAAGTAAAGTGATACTGAGACTGGTGACTGCGAAATGGAAATATAGTGGAATGAATGAATGGGGACAAAGATGTAGTGAATGAGAGCGCGACTCTCGAAGTTTGTGCAGGTTTAGCAACCAACGTTTATCTTTACGCGGATTGATCCCGAATGTGTATTTTCAAAGTTAATAACACACAGCAAGCATTTCCCCTTTCAGATGTTTATTTTTAAATACATTTAAATAAAATAGTCGACGGTAATATAAATATTGACATGTTGATGAATTCTCACTGTGAAGCAAACAAGAATTGATTTGACATTACTGTTAAAATACGCTTTTTTCTACATTTATTGACATTTTCAGCGTTTTCGCGCAAATTAGACTGAATTGTCCATTTTCGTCTCGTTATTCCCCTCAGCTGCTCCACTCTCGTTTTCCCCGGGATTCTGTCGGGGACTGGATGCCGTATCGGATTCGCTGTTGATCGGGACGATTCGCTCATCCACAGCGGTCAGAGCCAGGCGCGGGGCTTGAACCTTTAACACACCGTCCTGGGTCAAACAACATTTCACTGACTGAGCATCGACACCTTCTGGCAGCTGGAATTCCCTCCTGAACTCCTCAAGTCTGTAGCTGTAAGAGCCGCTGCCATCGTCGCTCTTCTTCTCGTATTTTCCTGTCACCAGCACTTTTCTTCCAAGGACTTTCACCTTCAGTTCTTCCGGGGAGAATCGCGGTACATCCAGGGACACAGAGAAGCCATCTCCACTCTTGTCCACTGACCCGCCCTGATCTCCCTGGTATCTTGCAGGGATGGAGGGGAGGAAGCTGCCAGAATGAGCCAGAAATAACTTGTTGCGGAGATGACATTTCGTCATGTACAGTATTCAGGAGGCGGCCCCGCTGGAATCGTCCCGAGAGCAGCGCTGAGCTGAGTCACTCCCGTTTGTGGCCAGGCTGCGCAGTGACGACACTCGGTATTATTGTCATCTCCGCAACCCAGACACTTCTGGCTCATTCTGGCAGCTTCCTCCCCTCTGTCGCTGCAATATAAAAGGCGTGTGTTCAGAGAGCCTCGGCAGATCAGAAACTGAGATCCGCCACTTCACGCCAGCCGCCTTTGAGAGAAACGACTGAAGAAGCCGAGACGATGCTCAGCTGTCGGACTTGCCAGACGTCCCGCCTGTTCCAGCAGCCGGTGCACACACTGTGGCCCGTGCCGCTCACTGTCTTTGAGCCGCTCGAATGTAACGTGTGGAAACAGGTGGAGGAAATGCGAAAGGGCATGAATTTCATGGAGAGAATTTTCGAGGAGTTGGCCAAAGAGTTCTGGGGGGAAAGACCACGAATTCGAGCCGGAGCCGAAGGAGGTCAGAACGGAACAGTGGACAAGAGTGGAGATGGCTTCTCTGTGTCCCTGGATGTACCGCGATTCTCCCCGGAAGAACTGAAGGTGAAAGTCCTTGGAAGAAAAGTGCTGGTGACAGGAAAATACGAGAAGAAGAGCGACGATGGCAGCGGCTCTTTCAGCTACAGACTTGAGGAGTTCAGGAGGGAATTCCAGCTGCCAGAAGGTGTCGATGCTCAGTCAGTGAAATGTTGTTTGACCCAGGACGGTGTGATAAAGGTTCAAGCCCCACGCCTGGCTCTGACCGCTGTGGATGAGCGAATCGTCCCGATCAACAGCGAATCCGATACGGCATCCAGTCCCCGACAAAATCCTGGGGAGGAGGCACAGGAAAACGAGAGTGGAGCAGCTGAGGGGAACAACCAGACAAAAATGGACAGTTCAGTCTAATTTGCACGAAAACGCTGAAGATGTCAATAAATCCATTCAAAAGCGTATTTTAACAGTAATGTCATATTAATTCTTGTTTGCTTCACAGTGAGAATTCATCAATGTGTCAATATTTATATTAACGTCGAGTATTTTATTTAAATGTATTTAAAAATAAACATCTGATCAGATAAGCTTGGATTTAATTTATTTATTTTTTGTGGTGTAATATATAATTGATGTAAAAAGTTATATTGCACTAATCTTAACCGAACATTTATTGTATTTGTCATACTATCAAGACATAGTCTTGACCAATTTGTTTCTTCAATTTTAATATTCAAATCACTTTCCCATTTTTGTCTTGACTTATGGACTCCTTGTTTAATTGCCTGTTTTTGAATCAAATTATACATACAAGATATAATTTTTTAATATTTCCTTTTTGAATTAAAATTTCTATTTCATTCGATTTCGGCAATAACATTGTTTGACCTAGCTTTTCTCTTATGTAAGCCCTTAGTTGAAAGTAACAAAATAAAGTGTTATTTGATACTTTATATTTATTCTTTAATTGATCGAATGACATTAATATACCTCCTTCAAAACAATCTCCTATGTATTTAATCCCTTTTTGAAACCAATTATATAAAAGTTGATTGTCCATTGTAAAAGGAATATCTGATCAGTGTTTCCGATGTAACCAAGAAACTGGTACATTTTTACATTCTACATGGTCTTGTCCTAAAATTCAACCTTTTTGGACAAATTTAAGACTTTTATTGGAACAAATTACGGGAATGCAACTTCCTCATAATCCAATATTACTTTTACTAGGTGATATTGAAGGGATAAAACCGAAACTCAAACTAAATAAATATCAGAAAGAATTCATAAAAATTGCACTGGCTGTAGCCAAAAAGGCTATTGCAATTACTTGGAAATCAGATACATATTTAAGTATAGATTGTTGGAAAAAAGAAATCTATGGCTGTATTCCATTAGAAAAAATTACTTATAATTTAAGAGATAAATATGAAACATTTTTGAAAATTTGGCGCCCTTATTTACAAAAGACAGGATTAAATATATAGGTGCTCTGAAGATGAAATAATTGGTTACTTGGGGAAAGAAATAAATATATATAC
The DNA here is from genome assembly GCF_048418815.1 of Hemitrygon akajei. Lineage (NCBI taxonomy): Eukaryota > Metazoa > Chordata > Chondrichthyes > Myliobatiformes > Dasyatidae > Hemitrygon > Hemitrygon akajei. The sequence goes on from NC_133141.1 coordinate 41,438,930, forward strand.
TAAAGTTATTAAGAACTCCATGGAGCATGTGGAGACCTTCCAACAACCAGGCACTCTTTCTTTCTTTTTTTTTCTTTCTTAATTTGTTTTTATATATAGGGAAGTTAGGGGGGAGGGGGGAAGGGATATATACTTTTTTTTCCATACTTGTAATCACTTAAAAATGCAATTAAATACAATTTTTAAAAACAAATAAATAAATAAATAAACATCTGAAAGGGGAAATGCTTGCTGTGTGTTATTAAATTTGAAAATACACATTCGGGATGTAGGCACTTTCAATCTGCGTAAAGATAAACGTTGGTTGCTAAACCTGCACAAACTTCGAGAGTCGCTCTCTCATTCACCACATCTTTGTCCCTATTCATTCATTCCACTATAATTTCCATTTCGCAGTCACCAGTGTCGGGTGAGCCCCTTTACTCCGTGTCGTTCCTCATCTCTATATACAGGATGTGGAATGTCTCCATATATTCCACAGACTTCAGTGGCATAGAGAGGGGGATGATGAATCACTTCCGTAAACTGCAGTATTAATCATCATTATTCCTCGCAGAATTGGAGTATTTGGACCCAGCATTGATAATTCCATGCCACGTCGGTCAGTGACCCAGGGCACGACTTTTCGGTAGGTAGTCTTCCTCTGTCACTGCAACCACTTTCCTTTTGGGGCACCGGTTTGGGAGATACAGTCTGAGTAAGGTGGACGAGTAATAGCTGAGTATTTTATAGATAGGATCCACACAAGTCAAAGTGAGCCAAGGGCGAAGGGATGATACAGTCGGGATTTCCCACTCACGATGCCCGTTTAGAGCTGGGTAGTGTTGAGATGCAATGAAGCCGGGAAGGGTTCGATATTCAATCGTACCCGTGATTAGTCTTTTCATATGCTGATGAAAGGTTTTGTGGGTCGGATGATGAGTTAAATGCCACCAGGCTCGCCCGGATTGTCGCGATAGAAGTCTCGGATGAGAGAAAGGTGAAGAGGCGGGGGATCCAGGTGCGCTCCTCAGGACCGTATCCCTCCCAGTCGACCAGGTACTGGAGACCCCTGCCTCGGCGGCGCACAACCAGTATTCGCCCGACGGTGTAAGCTGGGTGATCGTCGATGATTCGGGCGGGCGGAGGATATTCAGCAGGTAGGAACAAATGGCTGACAGACACAGGTTTCAGTTGGGAGACGTGGAACGTGGGATGAAAGTGCATGGATTTGGGCAGTTGGAGTTACGACCACCGAAGGGTTGATGATGCTCTCGATTAACGATGGTCCAATGTAACGAGGATTCGGATTTGAAGGGGATGTCCCTTGAAGGGATACAAACCATCTGACCAGGCTGATACTTGGGTGCTGGAATCCGGTGGCGATCGCCGATACTCCGGTTGCGGTCAGCAGAGTGGAGCCGGGCCGAGCGTCGTCCTTCCAGATCTTGCGCCATCGGCGGAGATGGGCCTGAACTGAAGGTACAGTGATGTCGTCTTGGTGGGCAGAAAACAGAGCGGGTTGATAACCGACGGAGCATTCGAAAGGAGACATTCCGGTGGCGGCGCTGACCAGGCACTTGTCGGCACAGTCAACCCAAGTGAGATGGGTTACTGGCGGAAATGCAGAGCAGTGCTGCTTCCAAATCCGGATTTGCTCGCTCCATTTGACCGTTAGCCTGTGGATGGAAACAGGAAGACTCACTTACTGAAGCTCCGAGGCCTTGACAGAAGGATTTCCAGACTGGGGGATGACTTCGGGGCCCCGGCCAGAAATAATGTCAGAGGGAATTCCATGAAGGCGGAAGACGCGTTGGACAAGGAGGTCGGCTGTTTCACGGGCTGTAGGGAGTTTGGAAAGGCCTATGAAGTGCTCGGCTTTGGAGAAACGCTCCCCTACGGTGAGTTCAGCAATGTTCCCATGTGAAGGGGGTAGTCCAGTGACGAAATCCAGAGCAACGTGGGACCAAGGGCGACCAGGGACAGGTAGGGGACGAAGCAGCCCAGCAGGTGGTCGATGGGAGGCTTTTCCGCGGGTGCACACAGTACTGGCAGCGACGGTGAATTTTGAACGGATGTGCGTAAAGTACATTTCTTTGACAGTGGTCCGTATCGTGGGTGTTGCATTAATCTCTACTGAAAAACATATACTGTTATGTCAGTTTGTAAAATTTCCATTCTTAATATTCGAAACATAAATACATATTTGTAACCAGATCACGGCTGTGTGTCTGTTATTTAGTAAACGTATTTTTCGGATCTATCTAAGATGCGAATTGTTATTTGATGATGGAGAACGGAGTCTCAGTTCGGAATGCGAGGGGCAAGTGCGTAACAGTTTGAGAGTCTGGGATCAGAGCTTGGAGTGGACGAGAGAAATACTGAGTCAAGAGGGAAAATGGGGAGGAAGCAGAGCGACAGAATTTCACAGCAGTTCACGGTCAGTTACACCCTCCCTCATTACAGCTCTCTGCAGTGGTGCACCATGCTCCCGAGTTTCAGAAGTTTGGAGCGGGCGACCTGCCTTAACAAACCCCGCCAGATTTCATCCAATACGGCTGCAATTATTAAAGTTATTTATCATAATGGGAAAGCATTGTACAGGTGGGCGAAAGTCCTTGCACAAATTAAGATTCTTTTTGAAATACAATTTTCCTAACTGCAGGACAGAAGTATTGGAATTTCCCGGGCGATACTGCAGGACTACGATACCACTCGATTCTAAACAGGTGTTTGCACAAAATGTCAAAGCACTGTGTGCAAAACACACAAAGACACCATTCAGGTACAGGATAACACAGTAACATTCTCGCCACACAAGTGTCAGTCGGTGGCAATCTCTGACGTGCATTACCATCACTTTGGTAGCATCAGCCTTAAATACCCCGGGACATAGAGAGCAATCAACGGTAGCGCTCAAACTATGGCAGATTGGAGAAGCGTGGCTGCTTTGAGTCAACTGATCCCGCAGCAAGTAACGCAGCTTCCGACCCACAAAACTTTTCAACCACTTAGAAAAACACTCGTCACGAGTACGGTATAATATTGAACCCTTCCCGGCTTCATTGCATCTCAACACTACCCAGCTCTAAACGGGCATCGTGAGTGGGAAATCCCGACTGTATCATCCCTTCGCCCTTGGCTCACTTTGACTTGTGTGGATCCTATCTACAAAATACTCAGCTATTACTCGTCCACCTTACTCAGACTGTATCTCCCAAACCGGTGACCCAAAAGGAAAGTGGTTGCAGTGGCAGAGGAAGACTACCTACCGAAAAGTTGTGCCCTGGCTCACTGACCGACGTGGCATGGAATTATCAATGCTGGGTCCAAATACTCCAATTCTGCGAGGAATAATGATGATTAATACTGCAGTTTACGGAAGTGATTCATCATCCCCCTCTCTATGCCACTGAAGTCTGTGGAATATATGGCGACATTCCGCTTCTTGTATACGGAGATGTGGAAGCAAACGGAGTCGAGGAGCTCACCCGAGACTGGTGACTGCGAAATGGAAATTATAGTGGAATGAATGAATGGGGACAAAGATGTAGTGAATGAGAGAGCGACTCTGGGAGTTTGTGCAAGTTTAGCAACCAATATTTATCTTTACGCTGATTGAAAGTGTCTACGTCCCGAATGTGCATTTTCAAAGTTAATACGACAGCAAGGGTTTCCCCTTTCAGATGTTTATTTATAAATACATTTCAATAAAATAGTCGACGTGAATATAAATATTGACAAATTGATGAATTCTCACTGTGAAGCAAACAAGAATTGATTTGACATTACTGTTAAAATACTTTTTTCTGCATTTATTGAAATTTTCAACGTTTTCATGCAAATTAGACTGAATTGTCCATTTTTGTCTGGATGTTCCCCTCAGCTGCTCCACTCTCGTTTTCCTGTGCCTCCTCCCCGGGATTCTGTCGGGGACTGGATGCCGTATCGGATTCGCTGTTGATCGGGACGATTCGCTCATCCACGGCGGTCAGAGCCAGGCGCGGGGCTTGAACCTTTAACACACCGTCCTGGGTCAAACAACATTTCACTGACTCAGCATCGACACCTTCTGGCAGCTGGAATTCCCTCCTGAACTCCTCAAGTCTGTAGCTGTAAGAGCCGCTGCCATCGTCGCTCTTCTTCTCGTATTTTCCTGTCACCAGCACTTTTCTTCCAAGGACTTTCACCTTCAGTTCTTCCGGGGAGAATCGCGATACATCCAGGGACACAGAGAAGTTACCTCCACTCTTGTCCACTGACCCGCCCTGATCTCCCTGGTGATCAGCTCCCGGCCTCTGAATTATTGCGCTTTCGTTCCAGGACTGTTTGGCAACCCCCTCGACAGCTCTGTCGATGAAGTTCATGCCTTTTCGCATTTGCTCGATCTGTTTCCACGCGGTACATCCAGGGACACAGAGAAGTTACCTCCACTCTTGTCCACTGACCCGCCCTGATCTCCCTCGTGATCAGCTCCCGGCCTCTGAATTATTGCGCTTTCGTTCCAGGACTGTTTGGCAACCCCCTCGACAGCTCTGTCGATGAAGTTCATGCCTTTTCGCATTTGCTCGATCTGTTTCCACGCGGTAAGTTCGAATGGGTCAACGCGAGTGAATAGACTAGGCCACGGTGTGTTCCCAGGCTGCTGGCACAGGCAGGAAGGGTGCGAAGGTCGGCGGTTGCGCATGTTTTCTGCCTCTTCTGTCACCTCTCTGCAAGGCAACTGGCGTGAAGTGGCCGACCTCAGTTTCTGATCTGCCGCAACCCTCGAGACACACGCCTTATATATTGCAGGGTAGAGTTGCGGAAGGAGCCAGACAGGGCTGGAGCCTGTGATGTCAAGGTTTGAGATGTGTCTATTGCAATGCAAGAAGTATTTCGATCAAAGCTGATGAGCTTAGAGGGCGGATCAGTACTTGGACCTATGATGTTGTGGCCATTACAGAGACTTGGCTCAGCGGCAGGAATGTTTACTTCGAGTGCCAGGCTTTGGATGTTTCAGAAAGGACAGCGAGGGAGGCAAAAGAGGTGGGGGCGTGGCACTGTTGATCACAGATAGCGTCACGGCTGCAGAAAAGGATGAAGTCATGGAGGGATTGTCTACGGAGTCCCTGTGGATGGATGTTAGGAACAGGAAGGGGTCAATAACATTACTGTGTGTTTTTTATAGGCTGCCCAATAGTAACAGGGACATAGAGGAGCAGATAGGGAAACAGATCCTGGAAAGGTGTAATAATAACAGGGTTGTCGTGGTGGGAGATTTTAATTTCCCAAATATCGATTGGCATGCCCCTAGAGCAAGGGGTGTAGATGGGGTGGAGTTTGTTAGGTGTGTTCAAGAAGGTTTTGTTGACATACGATACCATAGCATTGGAGAGGGATAGGAACAGGCAAGTTAGGAAAGCGTTTAATTGGAGTCAGGGAAAATTTGAGACTATCAGGCAGGAACTTGGAAGCATAAATTGGGAATAGATGTTCTCAGGGAAATGTACGGAAGAAATGTGGCAAATGTTCAGGGGATATTTGCGTGGAGTTCTGCATAGGTATGTTCCAATGAGACAGGGAAAGGATAGTAGGGCGCAGGAACCGTGGTGTACAAAGGCTGTTGTAAATCTAGTCAAGAAGAAAAGAAAAGCTTAGGAAAGGTTAAAAAAAAACTAGGTAATGATAGAGATCTAGGAGATTATAATGCTAGCAGGAAGGAGTTTAAGAATGAAATTTGGAGTGCCAGAAAGGGTCATGTGAAGGTCTTGGAGGACAGGATTAAGGAAAACCCCAAGGCATGCTACAAGTATGTGAAGAGCAAGAGAACAAGACAAGAGAGAATAGGACCAATCAAGTGTGACAGTGGAAAAGTGTGTACGGAACCAGAGGAGATAGGAGAGGTACTTAATGAATACTTTTCTTCAGTATTCACTGCAGAAAAGGATCTTGATGATTGTAGGGATGACTTACAGCAGACTGAAAAGCTTGAGCATGTAGGTATTAAGAAAGAGGATGTGCAGGAGGTTTTGGAAAGCATCAAGTTGGATAAGTCACCAGGACCGGATGAAATGTATCCTAGGCTACTGTGGGAGGCGAGGGGAGGAGATCACTGAACCTCTGGCAAAGATATTTGCATCATCAACGGGAGCGGGAGAGGCTCCGGAGAATTGGCTTTGTGAAAGGCAGGTTGTGCCTTACGAGCCTGATTGAATTTGTATATGGATTTCAGCAAGGCATTTGATACAGTACCCCAGGCAAGGCTTATTGAGAAGGTAAGGAGGCATGGGATCCAAGGAGACATTGCTTTGTGGATCCAGAACCTGCTTCCGTACAGAAAGCAAAGGGAGGTTGTAGACGGGTCATATTCTGCATGGAGGTCGATGACCAGTGGTGTGCCTCAGGGATCTGTTCTGGGACCCCTACTCTTTGTGATTTTTATAAATGACCTGGACGAGGAAGTGGAGGGATGGGTTAGTAAATTTACTGATGACACAAAGGTTGGGGGTGTTGTTGATAGTGTGGAGCGCTGTCAGAGGTTACAATGGGACATTGATAGGATGCAAAACTGGGCTGAGAAGTGGCAGATGGAGTTCAACCCAGATAAGTACGAAGTGGTTCATTTTAGTAGGTCAAATATAATGGCAGAATAGAGCATTAATGGTAAGACTGTTGGCAGTGTGGAGGATCAGAGGGATCATGGGGTCCAAGTCCATAGGACACTCAAAGTTGCTGTGCAGGTTGACTCTGTGGTTAAAACAGTGATGGTGCATTGGCCTTCATCAATCGTGGGATTGAGTTTAGGAGCTGAGAGGTAATGTTGCAGCTATATAGGACCCTGGTCAGACCCCTCTTGGAGTACTGTGCTCAGTTCTGGTCGCCTCACTACAGGAAGGATGTGGAAACCATAGAAAAGGTGCAGAGGATATTTATAAGAATGTTGCCTGGATTGGAGACCATGCCTTACGAGAATAGGTTGAGGTGTACAAGATGATGAGAGGCATTGATCGTGTGGCTCTTCAGAGCCTTTCCCCCGGGGCTGAAATGGCTAGTACGAGAGGGCACAGTTTTAAGGTGCTTGGAAGTAGGTACAGAGGAGATGTCAGGAGTAAGTTTTTACGCAGGGAGTGGTGAGTGCGTGGAATGGGCTGCCGGCAACGGTGGTGGAGGCGGATACGATGGGGTCCTTTAAGAGACTCCTGGATAGGTACATGGAGCTTAGAAAAATAGAAGGCTGTGGGTAACCCTAGGTAATTTCTAAGATAAGGACATGTTCGGCACAGGGGCCAGTATTGTGCTGTAGGATTTCTATGTTTCTACGTTTCTCTGTGTCAGTCGGTGGCAATCTCTGACATCGTTGTGTATACACGCATTATCATCACTTTGGTAGCATCAGCCTTCGATATCCCGGGATAGAGTGATCAATCAACTGTAGCGCTCAAACTGTGGCAGATTAGAGAACTGTGGCTGCTCAGTCAACTTATCCTGCGGCATGTAACGCAGCTTCCGACCCACAAAACCTTTCATCAGCATATGAAAAGACTAATCACGGATACGATTGAATATTGAACCCTTCCCGGCTTCATTGCATCTCAACACTACCCAGCTCTAAACGGGCACCGTGAGTGGGAAATCCCGACTGTATCATCCCTTCGCCCTTGGCTCACTTTGACTTGTGTGGATCCTATCTACAAAATACTCAGCTATTACTCGTCCACCTTACTCAGACTGTATCTCCCAAACCGGTGCCCCAAAAGGAAAGTGGTTGCAGTGGCAGAGGAAGACTACCTACCGAAAAGTTGTGCCCTGGCTCACTGACCGACGTGGCATGGAATTATCAATGCTGGGTCCAAATACTCCAATTCTGCGAGGAATAATGATGATTAATACTGCAGTTTACGGAAGTGATTCATCATCCCCCTCTCTATGCCACTGAAGTCTGTGGAATATATGGCGACAGACCCCAGCCTGTATATAGAGATGAGGAAAGATGGGAAGTAAAGTGATACTGAGACTGGTGACTGCGAAATGGAAATTATAGTGGAATGAATGAATGGGGACAAAGATGTAGTGAATGAGAGCGCGACTCTCGAAGTTTGTGCAGGTTTAGCAACCAACGTTTATCTTTACGCGGATTGATCCCGAATGTGTATTTTCAAAGTTAATAACACACAGCAAGCATTTCCCCTTTCAGATGTTTATTTTTAAATACATTTAAATAAAATAGTCGACGGTAATATAAATATTGACATGTTGATGAATTCTCACTGTGAAGCAAACAAGAATTGATTTGACATTACTGTTAAAATACGCTTTTTTCTGCATTTATTGACATTTTCAGCGTTTTCGCGCAAATTAGACTGAATTGTCCATTTTCGTCTCGTTATTCCCCTCAGCTGCTCCACTCTCGTTTTCCCCGGGATTCTGTCGGGGACTGGATGCCGTATCGGATTCGCTGTTGATCGGGACGATTCGCTCATCCACAGCGGTCAGAGCCAGGCGCGGGGCTTGAACCTTTAACACACCGTCCTGGGTCAAACAACATTTCACTGACTGAGCATCGACACCTTCTGGCAGCTGGAATTCCCTCCTGAACTCCTCAAGTCTGTAGCTGTAAGAGCCGCTGCCATCGTCGCTCTTCTTCTCGTATTTTCCTGTCACCAGCACTTTTCTTCCAAGGACTTTCACCTTCAGTTCTTCCGGGGAGAATCGCGGTACATCCAGGGACACAGAGAAGCCATCTCCACTCTTGTCCACTGACCCGCCCTGATCTCCCTGGTATATTGCAGGGATGGAGGGGAGGAAGCTGCCAGAATGAGCCAGAAATAACTTGTTGCGGAGTTGACATTTCGTCATGTACAGTATTCAGGAGGCGGCCCCGCTGGAATCGTCCCGAGAGCAGCGCTGAGCTGAGTCACTCCCGTTTGTGGCCAGGCTGGGCAGTGACGACACTCGGTATTATTGTCATCTCCGCAACCCAGACACTTCTGGCTCATTCTGGCAGCTTCCTCCCCTCTGTCGCTGCAATATAAAAGGCGTGTGTTCAGAGAGCCTCGGCAGATCAGAAACTGAGATCCGCCACTTCACGCCAGCCGCCTTTGAGAGAAACGACTGAAGAAGCCGAGACGATGCTCAGCTGTCGGACTTGCCAGACGTCCCGCCTGTTCCAGCAGCCGGTGCACACACTGTGGCCCGTGCCGCTCACTGTCTTTGAGCCGCTCGAATGTAACGTGTGGAAACAGGTGGAGGAAATGCGAAAGGGCATGAATTTCATGGAGAGAATTTTCGAGGAGTTGGCCAAAGAGTTCTGGGGGGAAAGACCACGAATTCGAGCCGGAGCCGAAGGAGGTCAGAACGGAACAGTGGACAAGAGTGGAGATGGCTTCTCTGTGTCCCTGGATGTACCGCGATTCTCCCCGGAAGAACTGAAGGTGAAAGTCCTTGGAAGAAAAGTGCTGGTGACAGGAAAATACGAGAAGAAGAGCGACGATGGCAGCGGCTCTTTCAGCTACAGACTTGAGGAGTTCAGGAGGGAATTCCAGCTGCCAGAAGGTGTCGATGCTCAGTCAGTGAAATGTTGTTTGACCCAGGACGGTGTGATAAAGGTTCAAGCCCCACGCCTGGCTCTGACCGCTGTGGATGAGCGAATCGTCCCGATCAACAGCGAATCCGATACGGCATCCAGTCCCCGACAAAATCCTGGGGAGGAGGCACAGGAAAACGAGAGTGGAGCAGCTGAGGGGAACAACCAGACAAAAATGGACAGTTCAGTCTAATTTGCACGAAAACGCTGAAGATGTCAATAAATCCATTCAAAAGCGTATTTTAACAGTAATGTCATATTAATTCTTGTTTGCTTCACAGTGAGAATTCATCAATGTGTCAATATTTATATTAACGTCGAGTATTTTATTTAAATGTATTTAAAAATAAACATCTGATCAGATAAGCTTGGATTTAATTTATTTATTTTTTGTGGTGTAATATATAATTGATGTAAAAAGTTATATTGCACTAATCTTAACCGAACATTTATTGTATTTGTCATACTATCAAGACATAGTCTTGACCAATTTGTTTCTTCAATTTTAATATTCAAATCACTTTCCCATTTTTGTCTTGACTTATGGACTCCTTGTTTAATTGCCTGTTTTTGAATCAAATTATACATACAAGATATAATTTTTTAATATTTCCTTTTTGAATTAAAATTTCTATTTCATTCGATTTCGGCAATAACATTGTTTGACCTAGCTTTTCTCTTATGTAAGCCCTTAGTTGAAAGTAACAAAATAAAGTGTTATTTGATACTTTATATTTATTCTTTAATTGATCGAATGACATTAATATACCTCCTTCAAAACAATCTCCTATGTATTTAATCCCTTTTTGAAACCAATTATATAAAAGTTGATTGTCCATTGTAAAAGGAATATCTGATCAGTGTTTCCGATGTAACCAAGAAACTGGTACATTTTTACATTCTACATGGTCTTGTCCTAAAATTCAACCTTTTTGGACAAATTTAAGACTTTTATTGGAACAAATTACGGGAATGCAACTTCCTCATAATCCAATATTACTTTTACTAGGTGATATTGAAGGGATAAAACCGAAACTCAAACTAAATAAATATCAGAAAGAATTCATAAAAATTGCACTGGCTGTAGCCAAAAAGGCTATTGCAATTACTTGGAAATCAGATACATATTTAAGTATAGATTGTTGGAAAAAAGAAATCTATGGCTGTATTCCATTAGAAAAAATTACTTATAATTTAAGAGATAAATATGAAACATTTTTGAAAATTTGGCGCCCTTATTTACAAAAGACAGGATTAAATATATAGGTGCTCTGAAGATGAAATAATTGGTTACTTGGGGAAAGAAATAAATATATATACTAAAGTTATTAAGAACTCCATGGAGCATGTGGAGACCCTCCAACAACCAGGCACTCTTTCTTTCTTTTTTTTTCTTTCTTAATTTGTTTTTATATATAGGGAAGTTAGGGGGGAGGGGGGAAGGGATATATACTTTTTTTTCCATACTTGTAATCACTTAAAAATGCAATTAAATACAATTTTTAAAAACAAATAAATAAATAAATAAACATCTGAAAGGGGAAATGCTTGCTGTGTGTTATTAAATTTGAAAATACACATTCGGGATGTAGGCACTTTCAATCTGCGTAAAGATAAACGTTGGTTGCTAAACCTGCACAAACTTCGAGAGTCGCTCTCTCATTCACCACATCTTTGTCCCTATTCATTCATTCCACTATAATTTCCATTTCGCAGTCACCAGTGTCGGGTGAGCCCCTTTACTCCGTGTCGTTCCTCATCTCTATATACAGGATGTGGAATGTCTCCATATATTCCACAGACTTCAGTGGCATAGAGAGGGGGATGATGAATCACTTCCGTAAACTGCAGTATTAATCATCATTATTCCTCGCAGAATTGGAGTATTTGGACCCAGCATTGATAATTCCATGCCACGTCGGTCAGTGACCCAGGGCACGACTTTTCGGTAGGTAGTCTTCCTCTGTCACTGCAACCACTTTCCTTTTGGGGCACCGGTTTGGGAGATACAGTCTGAGTAAGGTGGACGAGTAATAGCTGAGTATTTTGTAGATAGGATCCACACAAGTCAAAGTGAGCCAAGGGCGAAGGGATGATACAGTCGGGATTTCCCACTCACGATGCCCGTTTAGAGCTGGGTAGTGTTGAGATGCAATGAAGCCGGGAAGGGTTCGATATTCAATCGTACCCGTGATTAGTCTTTTCATATGCTGATGAAAGGTTTTGTGGGTCGGATGATGAGTTAAATGCCACCAGGCTCGCCCGGATTGTCGCGATAGAAGTCTCGGATGAGAGAAAGGTGAAGAGGCGGGGGATCCAGGTGCGCTCCTCAGGACCGTATCCCTCCCAGTCGACCAGGTACTGGAGACCCCTGCCTCGGCGGCGCACAACCAGTATTCGCCCGACGGTGTAAGCTGGGTGATCGTCGATGATTCGGGCGGGCGGAGGATATTCAGCAGGTAGGAACAAATGGCTGACAGACACAGGTTTCAGTTGGGAGACGTGGAACGTGGGATGAATGTGCATGGATTTGGGCAGTTGGAGTTACGACCACCGAAGGGTTGATGATGCTCTCGATTAACGATGGTCCAATGTAACGAGGATTCGGATTTGAAGGGGATGTCCCTTGAAGGGATACAAACCATCTGACCAGGCTGATACTTGGGTGCTGGAATCCGGTGGCGATCGCCGATACTCCGGTTGCGGTCAGCAGAGTGGAGCCGGGCCGAGCGTCGTCCTTCCAGATCTTGCGCCATCGGCGGAGATGGGCCTGAACTGAAGGTACAGTGATGTCGTCTTGGTGGGCAGAAAACAGAGCGGGTTGATAACCGACGGAGCATTCGAAAGGAGACATTCCGGTGGCGGCGCTGACCAGGCACTTGTCGGCACAGTCAACCCAAGTGAGATGGGTTACTGGCGGAAATGCAGAGCAGTGCTGCTTCCAAATCCGGATTTGCTCGCTCCATTTGACCGTTAGCCTGTGGATGGAAACAGGAAGACTCACTTACTGAAGCTCCGAGGCCTTGACAGAAGGATTTCCAGACTGGGGGATGACTTCGGGGCCCCGGCCAGAAATAATGTCAGAGGGAATTCCATGAAGGCGGAAGACGCGTTGGACAAGGAGGTCGGCTGTTTCACGGGCTGTAGGGAGTTTGGAAAGGCCTATGAAGTGCTCGGCTTTGGAGAAACGCTCCCCTACGGTGAGTTCAGCAATGTTCCCATGTGAAGGGGGTAGTCCAGTGACGAAATCCAGAGCAACGTGGGACCAAGGGCGACCAGGGACAGGTAGGGGACGAAGCAGCCCAGCAGGTGGTCGATGGGAGGCTTTTCCGCGGGTGCACACAGTACTGGCAGCGACGGTGAATTTTGAACGGATGTGCGTAAAGTACATTTCTTTGACAGTGGTCCGTATCGTGGGTGTTGCATTAATCTCTACTGAAAAACATATACTGTTATGTCAGTTTGTAAAATTTCCATTCTTAATATTCGAAACATAAATACATATTTGTAACCAGATCACGGCTGTGTGTCTGTTATTTAGTAAACGTATTTTTCGGATCTATCTAAGATGCGAATTGTTATTTGATGATGGAGAACGGAGTCTCAGTTCGGAATGCGAGGGGCAAGTGCGTAACAGTTTGAGAGTCTGGGATCAGAGCTTGGAGTGGACGAGAGAAATACTGAGTCAAGAGGGAAAATGGGGAGGAAGCAGAGCGACAGAATTTCACAGCAGTTCACGGTCAGTTACACCCTCCCTCATTACAGCTCTCTGCAGTGGTGCACCATGCTCCCGAGTTTCAGAAGTTTGGAGCGGGCGACCTGCCTTAACAAACCCCGCCAGATTTCATCCAATACGGCTGCAATTATTAAAGTTATTTATCATAATGGGAAAGCATTGTACAGGTGGGCGAAAGTCCTTGCACAAATTAAAATTCTTTTTGAAATACAATTTTCCTAACTACAGGACAGAAGTATTGGAATTTCCCGGGCGATACTGCAGGACTACGATACCACTCGATTCTAAACAGGTGTTTGCACAAAATGTCAAAGCACTGTGTGCAAAACACACAAAGACACCATTCAGGTACAGGATAACACAGTAACATTCTCGCCACACAAGTGTCAGTCGGTGGCAATCTCTGACGTGCATTACCATCACTTTGGTAGCATCAGCCTTAAATACCCCGGGACATAGAGAGCAATCAACGGTAGCGCTCAAACTATGGCAGATTGGAGAAGCGTGGCTGCTTTGAGTCAACTGATCCCGCAGCAAGTAACGCAGCTTCCGACCCACAAAACTTTTCAACCACTTAGAAAAACACTCGTCACGAGTACGGTATAATATTGAACCCTTCCCGGCTTCATTGCATCTCAACACTACCCAGCTCTAAACGGGCATCGTGAGTGGGAAATCCCGACTGTATCATCCCTTCGCCCTTGGCTCACTTTGACTTGTGTGGATCCTATCTACAAAATACTCAGCTATTACTCGTCCACCTTACTCAGACTGTATCTCCCAAACCGGTGACCCAAAAGGAAAGTGGTTGCAGTGGCAGAGGAAGACTACCTACCGAAAAGTTGTGCCCTGGCTCACTGACCGACGTGGCATGGAATTATCAATGCTGGGTCCAAATACTCCAATTCTGCGAGGAATAATGATGATTAATACTGCAGTTTACGGAAGTGATTCATCATCCCCCTCTCTATGCCACTGAAGTCTGTGGAATATATGGCGACATTCCGCTTCTTGTATACGGAGATGTGGAAGCAAACGGAGTCGAGGAGCTCACCCGAGACTGGTGACTGCGAAATGGAAATTATAGTGGAATGAATGAATGGGGACAAAGATGTAGTGAATGAGAGAGCGACTCTGGGAGTTTGTGCAAGTTTAGCAACCAATATTTATCTTGACGCTGATTGAAAGTGTCTACGTCCCGAATGTGCATTTTCAAAGTTAATACGACAGCAAGGGTTTCCCCTTTCAGATGTTTATTTATAAATACATTTCAATAAAATAGTCGACGTGAATATAAATATTGACAAATTGATGAATTCTCACTGTGAAGCAAACAAGAATTGATTTGACATTACTGTTAAAATACTTTTTTCTGCATTTATTGAAATTTTCAACGTTTTCATGCAAATTAGACTGAATTGTCCATTTTTGTCTGGATGTTCCCCTCAGCTGCTCCACTCTCGTTTTCCTGTGCCTCCTCCCCGGGATTCTGTCGGGGACTGGATGCCGTATCGGATTCGCTGTTGATCGGGACGATTCGCTCATCCACGGCGGTCAGAGCCAGGCGCGGGGCTTGAACCTTTAACACACCGTCCTGGGTCAAACAACATTTCACTGACTCAGCATCGACACCTTCTGGCAGCTGGAATTCCCTCCTGAACTCCTCAAGTCTGTAGCTGTAAGAGCCGCTGCCATCGTCGCTCTTCTTCTCGTATTTTCCTGTCACCAGCACTTTTCTTCCAAGGACTTTCACCTTCAGTTCTTCCGGGGAGAATCGCGATACATCCAGGGACACAGAGAAGTTACCTCCACTCTTGTCCACTGACCCGCCCTGATCTCCCTGGTGATCAGCTCCCGGCCTCTGAATTATTGCGCTTTCGTTCCAGGACTGTTTGGCAACCCCCTCGACAGCTCTGTCGATGAAGTTCATGCCTTTTCGCATTTGCTCGATCTGTTTCCACGCGGTAAGTTCGAATGGGTCAACGCGAGTGAATAGACTAGGCCACGGTGTGTTCCCAGGCTGCTGGCACAGGCAGGAAGGGTGCGAAGGTCGGCGGTTGCGCATGTTTTCTGCCTCTTCTGTCACCTCTCTGCAAGGCAACTGGCGTGAAGTGGCCGACCTCAGTTTCTGATCTGCCGCAACCCTCGAGACACACGCCTTATATATTGCAGGGTAGAGTTGCGGAAGGAGCCAGACAGGGCTGGAGCCTGTGATGTCAAGGTTTGAGATGTGTCTATTGCAATGCAAGAAGTATTTCGATCAAAGCTGATGAGCTTAGAGGGCGGATCAGTACTTGGACCTATGATGTTGTGGCCATTACAGAGACTTGGCTCAGCGGCAGGAATGTTTACTTCGAGTGCCAGGCTTTGGATGTTTCAGAAAGGACAGCGAGGGAGGCAAAAGAGGTGGGGGCGTGGCACTGTTGATCACAGATAGCGTCACGGCTGCAGAAAAGGATGAAGTCATGGAGGGATTGTCTACGGAGTCCCTGTGGATGGATGTTAGGAACAGGAAGGGGTCAATAACATTACTGTGTGTTTTTTATAGGCTGCCCAATAGTAACAGGGACATAGAGGAGCAGATAGGGAAACAGATCCTGGAAAGGTGTAATAATAACAGGGTTGTCGTGGTGGGAGATTTTAATTTCCCAAATATCGATTGGCATGCCCCTAGAGCAAGGGGTGTAGATGGGGTGGAGTTTGTTAGGTGTGTTCAAGAAGGTTTTGTTGACATACGATACCATAGCATTGGAGAGGGATAGGAACAGGCAAGTTAGGAAAGCGTTTAATTGGAGTCAGGGAAAATTTGAGACTATCAGGCAGGAACTTGGAAGCATAAATTGGGAATGGATGTTCTCAGGGAAATGTACGGAAGAAATGTGGCAAATGTTCAGGGGATATTTGCGTGGAGTTCTGCATAGGTATGTTCCAATGAGACAGGGAAAGGATAGTAGGGCGCAGGAACCGTGGTGTACAAAGGCTGTTGTAAATCTAGTCAAGAAGAAAAGAAAAGCTTAGGAAAGGTTAAAAAAAAAAACTAGGTAATGATAGAGATCTAGGAGATTATAATGCTAGCAGGAAGGAGTTTAAGAATGAAATTTGGAGTGCCAGAAAGGGTCATGTGAAGGTCTTGGAGGACAGGATTAAGGAAAACCCCAAGGCATGCTACAAGTATGTGAAGAGCAAGAGAACAAGACAAGAGAGAATAGGACCAATCAAGTGTGACAGTGGAAAAGTGTGTACGGAACCAGAGGAGATAGGAGAGGTACTTAATGAATACTTTTCTTCAGTATTCACTGCAGAAAAGGATCTTGATGATTGTAGGGATGACTTACAGCAGACTGAAAAGCTTGAGCATGTAGGTATTAAGAAAGAGGATGTGCAGGAGGTTTTGGAAAGCATCAAGTTGGATAAGTCACCAGGACCGGATGAAATGTATCCTAGGCTACTGTGGGAGGCGAGGGGAGGAGATCACTGAACCTCTGGCAAAGATATTTGCATCATCAACGGGAGCGGGAGAGGCTCCGGAGAATTGGCTTTGTGAAAGGCAGGTTGTGCCTTACGAGCCTGATTGAATTTGTATATGGATTTCAGCAAGGCATTTGATACAGTACCCCAGGCAAGGCTTATTGAGAAAGTAAGGAGGCATGGGATCCAAGGAGACATTGCTTTGTGGATCCAGAACCTGCTTCCGTACAGAAAGCAAAGGGAGGTTGTAGACGGGTCATATTCTGCATGGAGGTCGATGACCAGTGGTGTGCCTCAGGGATCTGTTCTGGGACCCCTACTCTTTGTGATTTTTATAAATGACCTGGACGAGGAAGTGGAGGGATGGGTTAGTAAATTTACTGATGACACAAAGGTTGGGGGTGTTGTTGATAGTGTGGAGCGCTGTCAGAGGTTACAGTGGGACATTGATAGGATGCAAAACTGGGCTGAGAAGTGGCAGATGGAGTTCAACCCAGATAAGTGTGAAGTGGTTCATTTTAGTAGGTCAAATATAATGGCAGAATAGAGCATTAATGGTAAGACTGTTGGCAGTGTGGAGGATCAGAGGGATCTTGGGGTCCAAGTCCATAGGACACTCAAAGTTGCTGTGCAGGTTGACTCTGTGGTTAAAACAGCGATGGTGCATTGGCCTTCATCAATCGTGGGATTGAGTTTAGGAGCTGAGAGGTAATGTTGCAGCTATATAGGACCCTGGTCAGACCCCTCTTGGAGTACTGTGCTCAGTTCTGGTCGCCTCACTACAGGAAGGATGTGGAAACCATAGAAAAGGTGCAGAGGAGATTTATAAGGATGTTGCCTGGATTGGAGACCATGCCTTATGAGAATAGTTTGAGGTGTACAAGATGATGAGAGGCATTGATCGTGTGGCTCTTCAGAGCCTTTCCCCCGGGGCTGAAATGGCTAGTACGAGAGGGCACAGTTTTAAGGTGCTTGGAAGTAGGTACAGAGGAGATGTCAGGAGTAAGTTTTTACGCAGGGAGTGGTGAGTGCGTGGAATGGGCTGCCGGCAACGGTGGTGGAGGCGGATACGATGGGGTCCTTTAAGAGACTCCTGGATAGGTACATGGAGCTTAGAAAAATAGAAGGCTGTGGGTAACCCTAGGTAATTTCTAAGATAAGGACATGTTCGGCACAGGGGCCAGTATTGTGCTGTAGGATTTCTATGTTTCTACGTTTCTCTGTGTCAGTCGGTGGCAATCTCTGACATCGTTGTGTATACACGCATTATCATCACTTTGGTAGCATCAGCCTTCGATATCCCGGGATAGAGTGATCAATCAACTGTAGCGCTCAAACTGTGGCAGATTAGAGAACTGTGGCTGCTCAGTCAACTTATCCTGCGGCATGTAACGCAGCTTCCGACCCACAAAACCTTTCATCAGCATATGAAAAGACTAATCACGGATACGATTGAATATTGAACCCTTCCCGGCTTCATTGCATCTCAACACTACCCAGCTCTAAACGGGCACCGTGAGTGGGAAATCCCGACTGTATCATCCCTTCGCCCTTGGCTCACTTTGACTTGTGTGGATCCTATCTACAAAATACTCAGCTATTACTCGTCCACCTTACTCAGACTGTATCTCCCAAACCGGTGCCCCAAAAGGAAAGTGGTTGCAGTGGCAGAGGAAGACTACCTACCGAAAAGTTGTGCCCTGGCTCACTGACCGACGTGGCATGGAATTATCAATGCTGGGTCCAAATACTCCAATTCTGCGAGGAATAATGATGATTAATACTGCAGTTTACGGAAGTGATTCATCATCCCCCTCTCTATGCCACTGAAGTCTGTGGAATATATGGCGACAGACCCCAGCCTGTATATAGAGATGAGGAAAGATGGGAAGTAAAGTGATACTGAGACTGGTGACTGCGAAATGGAAATTATAGTGGAATGAATGAATGGGGACAAAGATGTAGTGAATGAGAGCGCGACTCTCGAAGTTTGTGCAGGTTTAGCAACCAACGTTTATCTTTACGCGGATTGATCCCGAATGTGTATTTTCAAAGTTAATAACACACAGCAAGCATTTCCCCTTTCAGATGTTTATTTTTAAATACATTTAAATAAAATAGTCGACGGTAATATAAATATTGACATGTTGATGAATTCTCACTGTGAAGCAAACAAGAATTGATTTGACATTACTGTTAAAATACGCTTTTTTCTGCATTTATTGACATTTTCAGCGTTTTCGCGCAAATTAGACTGAATTGTCCATTTTCGTCTCGTTATTCCCCTCAGCTGCTCCACTCTCGTTTTCCCCGGGATTCTGTCGGGGACTGGATGCCGTATCGGATTCGCTGTTGATCGGGACGATTCGCTCATCCACAGCGGTCAGAGCCAGGCGCGGGGCTTGAACCTTTAACACACCGTCCTGGGTCAAACAACATTTCACTGACTGAGCATCGACACCTTCTGGCAGCTGGAATTCCCTCCTGAACTCCTCAAGTCTGTAGCTGTAAGAGCCGCTGCCATCGTCGCTCTTCTTCTCGTATTTTCCTGTCACCAGCACTTTTCTTCCAAGGACTTTCACCTTCAGTTCTTCCGGGGAGAATCGCGGTACATCCAGGGACACAGAGAAGCCATCTCCACTCTTGTCCACTGACCCGCCCTGATCTCCCTGGTATATTGCAGGGATGGAGGGGAGGAAGCTGCCAGAATGAGCCAGAAATAACTTGTTGCGGAGTTGACATTTCGTCATGTACAGTATTCAGGAGGCGGCCCCGCTGGAATCGTCCCGAGAGCAGCGCTGAGCTGAGTCACTCCCGTTTGTGGCCAGGCTGGGCAGTGACGACACTCGGTATTATTGTCATCTCCGCAACCCAGACACTTCTGGCTCATTCTGGCAGCTTCCTCCCCTCTGTCGCTGCAATATAAAAGGCGTGTGTTCAGAGAGCCTCGGCAGATCAGAAACTGAGATCCGCCACTTCACGCCAGCCGCCTTTGAGAGAAACGACTGAAGAAGCCGAGACGATGCTCAGCTGTCGGACTTGCCAGACGTCCCGCCTGTTCCAGCAGCCGGTGCACACACTGTGGCCCGTGCCGCTCACTGTCTTTGAGCCGCTCGAATGTAACGTGTGGAAACAGGTGGAGGAAATGCGAAAGGGCATGAATTTCATGGAGAGAATTTTCGAGGAGTTGGCCAAAGAGTTCTGGGGGGAAAGACCACGAATTCGAGCCGGAGCCGAAGGAGGTCAGAACGGAACAGTGGACAAGAGTGGAGATGGCTTCTCTGTGTCCCTGGATGTACCGCGATTCTCCCCGGAAGAACTGAAGGTGAAAGTCCTTGGAAGAAAAGTGCTGGTGACAGGAAAATACGAGAAGAAGAGCGACGATGGCAGCGGCTCTTTCAGCTACAGACTTGAGGAGTTCAGGAGGGAATTCCAGCTGCCAGAAGGTGTCGATGCTCAGTCAGTGAAATGTTGTTTGACCCAGGACGGTGTGATAAAGGTTCAAGCCCCACGCCTGGCTCTGACCGCTGTGGATGAGCGAATCGTCCCGATCAACAGCGAATCCGATACGGCATCCAGTCCCCGACAAAATCCTGGGGAGGAGGCACAGGAAAACGAGAGTGGAGCAGCTGAGGGGAACAACCAGACAAAAATGGACAGTTCAGTCTAATTTGCACGAAAACGCTGAAGATGTCAATAAATCCATTCAAAAGCGTATTTTAACAGTAATGTCATATTAATTCTTGTTTGCTTCACAGTGAGAATTCATCAATGTGTCAATATTTATATTAACGTCGAGTATTTTATTTAAATGTATTTAAAAATAAACATCTGATCAGATAAGCTTGGATTTAATTTATTTATTTTTTGTGGTGTAATATATAATTGATGTAAAAAGTTATATTGCACTAATCTTAACCGAACATTTATTGTATTTGTCATACTATCAAGACATAGTCTTGACCAATTTGTTTCTTCAATTTTAATATTCAAATCACTTTCCCATTTTTGTCTTGACTTATGGACTCCTTGTTTAATTGCCTGTTTTTGAATCAAATTATACATACAAGATATAATTTTTTAATATTTCCTTTTTGAATTAAAATTTCTATTTCATTCGATTTCGGCAATAACATTGTTTGACCTAGCTTTTCTCTTATGTAAGCCCTTAGTTGAAAGTAACAAAATAAAGTGTTATTTGATACTTTATATTTATTCTTTAATTGATCGAATGACATTAATATACCTCCTTCAAAACAATCTCCTATGTATTTAATCCCTTTTTGAAACCAATTATATAAAAGTTGATTGTCCATTGTAAAAGGAATATCTGATCAGTGTTTCCGATGTAACCAAGAAACTGGTACATTTTTACATTCTACATGGTCTTGTCCTAAAATTCAACCTTTTTGGACAAATTTAAGACTTTTATTGGAACAAATTACGGGAATGCAACTTCCTCATAATCCAATATTACTTTTACTAGGTGATATTGAAGGGATAAAACCGAAACTCAAACTAAATAAATATCAGAAAGAATTCATAAAAATTGCACTGGCTGTAGCCAAAAAGGCTATTGCAATTACTTGGAAATCAGATACATATTTAAGTATAGATTGTTGGAAAAAAGAAATCTATGGCTGTATTCCATTAGAAAAAATTACTTATAATTTAAGAGATAAATATGAAACATTTTTGAAAATTTGGCGCCCTTATTTACAAAAGACAGGATTAAATATATAGGTGCTCTGAAGATGAAATAATTGGTTACTTGGGGAAAGAAATAAATATATATACTAAAGTTATTAAGAACTCCATGGAGCATGTGGAGACCCTCCAACAACCAGGCACTCTTTCTTTCTTTTTTTTTCTTTCTTAATTTGTTTTTATATATAGGGAAGTTAGGGGGGAGGGGGGAAGGGATATATACTTTTTTTTCCATACTTGTAATCACTTAAAAATGCAATTAAATACAATTTTTAAAAACAAATAAATAAATAAATAAACATCTGAAAGGGGAAATGCTTGCTGTGTGTTATTAAATTTGAAAATACACATTCGGGATGTAGGCACTTTCAATCTGCGTAAAGATAAACGTTGGTTGCTAAACCTGCACAAACTTCGAGAGTCGCTCTCTCATTCACCACATCTTTGTCCCTATTCATTCATTCCACTATAATTTCCATTTCGCAGTCACCAGTGTCGGGTGAGCCCCTTTACTCCGTGTCGTTCCTCATCTCTATATACAGGATGTGGAATGTCTCCATATATTCCACAGACTTCAGTGGCATAGAGAGGGGGATGATGAATCACTTCTGTAAACTGCAGTATTAATCATCATTATTCCTCGCAGAATTGGAGTATTTGGACCCAGCATTGATAATTCCATGCCACGTCGGTCAGTGACCCAGGGCACAACTTTTCGGTAGGTAGTCTTCCTCTGCCACTGCAACCACTTTCCTTTTGGGGCACCGGTTTGGGAGATACAGTCTGAGTAAGGTGGACGAGTAATAGCTGAGTATTTTGTAGATAGGATCCACACAAGTCAAAGTGAGTCAAAGGCGAAGGGATGATACAGTCGGGATTTCCCACTCACGATGCCCGTTTAGAGCTGGGTAGTGTTGAGATGCAATGAAGCCGGGAAGGGTTCGATATTCAATCGTACCCGTGATTAGTCTTTTCATATGCTGATGAAAGGTTTTGTGGGTCGGATGATGAGTTAAATGCCACCAGGCTCGCCCGGATTGTCGCGATAGAAGTCTCGGATGAGAGAAAGGTGAAGAGGCGGGGGATCCAGGTGCGCTCCTCAGGACCGTATCCCTCCCAGTCGACCAAGTACTGGAGACCCCTGCCTCGGCGGCGCACAACCAGTATTCGCCCGAAGGTGTAAGCTGGGTGATCGTCGATGATTCGGGCGGGCGGAGGATATTCAGCAGGTAGGAACAAATGGCTGACAGACACAGGTTTCAGTTGGGAGACGTGGAACGTGGGATGAATGTGCATGGATTTGGGCAGTTGGAGTTACGACCACCGAAGGGTTGATGATGCTCTCGATTAACGATGGTCCAATGTAACGAGGATTCGGATTTGAAGGGGATGTCCCTTGAAGGGATACAAACCATCTGACCAGGCTGATACTTGGGTGCTGGAATCCGGTGGCGATCGCCGATACTCCGGTTGCGGTCAGCAGAGTGGAGCCGGGCCGAGCGTCGTCCTTCCAGATCTTGCGCCACCGGCGGAGATGGGCCTGAACTGAAGGTACAGTGATGTCGTCTTGGTGGGCAGAAAACAGAGCGGGTTGATAACCGACGGAGCATTCGAAAGGAGACATTCCGGTGGCGGCGCTGACCAGGCACTTGTCGGCACAGTCAACCCAAGTGAGATGGGTTACTGGCGGAAATGCAGAGCAGTGCTGCTTCCAAATCCGGATTTGCTCGCTCCATTTGACCGTTAGCCTGTGGATGGAAACAGGAAGACTCACTTACAGAAGCTCCGAGGCCTTGACAGAAGGATTTCCAGACTGGGGGATGACTTCGGGGCCCCGGCCAGAAATAATGTCAGAGGGAATTCCATGAAGGCGGAAGACGCGTTGGACAAGGAGGTCGGCTGTTTCACGGGCTGTAGGGAGTTTGGAAAGGTCTATAAAGTGCTCGGCTTTGGAGAAACGCTCCCCTACGGTGAGTTCAGCAATGTTCCCATGTGAAGCGGGTAGTCCAGTGACGAAATCCAGAGCAACGTGGGACCAAGGGCGACCAGGGACAGGTAGGGGACGAAGCAACCCAGCAGGTGGTCGATGGGAGGCTTTTCCGCGAATGCACACAGTACTGGCAGCGACGGTGAATTTTGAACGGATGTGCGTAAAGTACATTTCTTTGATAATGGTCCGTATCGTGGGTGTTGCATTAATCTCTACTGAAAAACATAAACTGTTATGTCAGTTTGTAAAGTTTCCAGTCTTAATATTCGAAACATAAATACATATTTGTAACCAGATCACGGCTGTGTGTCTGTTATTTAGTAAACGTATTTTTCGGATCTATCTAAGATGCGAATTGTTATTTGATGATGGAGAACGGAGTCTCAGTTCGGAATGCGAGGGGCAAGTGCGTAACAGTTTGAGAGTCTGGGATCAGAGCTTGGAGTGGACGAGAGAAATACTGAGTCAAGAGGGAAAATGGGGAGGAAGCAGAGCGACAGAATTTCACAGCAGTTCACGGTCAGTTACACCCTCCCTCATTACAGCTCTCTGCAGTGGTGCACCATGCTCCTGAGTTTCAGAAGTTTGGAGCGGGCGACCTGCCTTAACAAACCCCGCCAGATTTCATCCAATACGGCTGCAATTATTAAAGTTATTTATCATAATGGGAAAGCATTGTACAGGTGGGCGAAAGTCCTTGCACAAATTAAAATTCTTTTTGAAATACAATTTTCCTAACTACAGGACAGAAGTATTGGAATTTCCCGGGCGATACTGCAGGACTACGATACCACTCGATTCTAAACAGGTGTTTGCACAAAATGTCAAAGCACTGTGTGCAAAACACACAAAGACACCATTCAGGTACAGGATAACACAGTAACATTCTCGCCACACAAGTGTCAGTCGGTGGCAATCTCTGACGTGCATTACCATCACTTTGGTAGCATCAGCCTTAAATACCCCGGGACATAGAGAGCAATCAACGGTAGCGCTCAAACTATGGCAGATTGGAGAAGCGTGGCTGCTTTGAGTCAACTGATCCCGCAGCAAGTAACGCAGCTTCCGACCCACAAAACTTTTCAACCACTTAGAAAAACACTCGTCACGAGTACGGTATAATATTGAACCCTTCCCGGCTTCATTGCATCTCAACACTACCCAGCTCTAAACGGGCATCGTGAGTGGGAAATCCCGACTGTATCATCCCTTCGTCTTTGGCTCACTTTGACTTGTGTGGATCCTATCTACAAAATACTCAGCTATTACTCGTCCACCTTACTCAGACTGTATCTCCCAAACCGGTGCCCCAAAAGGAAAGTGGTTGCAGTGGCAGAGGAAGACTACCTACCGAAAAGTTGTGCCCTGGGTCACTGACCGACGTGGCATGGAATTATCAATGCTGGGTCCAAATACTCCAATTCTGCGAGGAATAATGATGATTAATACTGCAGTTTACGGAAGTGATTCATCATCCCCCTCTCTATGCCACTGAAGTCTGTGGAATATATGGCGACATTCCGCTTCTTGTATACGGAGATGTGGAAGCAAACGGAGTCGAGGAGCTCACCCGAGACTAGTGACTGCGAAATGGAAATTATAGTGGAATGAATGAATGGGGACAAAGATGTAGTGAATGAGAGAGCGACTCTGGGAGTTTGTGCAAGTTTAGCAACGAATATTTATCTTTACGCTGATTGAAAGTGTCTACGTCCCGAATGTGCATTTTCAAAGTTAATACGACAGCAAGGGTTTCCCCTTTCAGATGTTTATTTATAAATACATTTCAATAAAATAGTCGACGTGAATATAAATATTGACACATTGATGAATTCTCACTGTGAAGCAAACAAGAATTGATTTGACATTAATGTTAAAATACTTTTTTCTGCATTTATTGAAATTTTCAACGTTTTCATGCAAATTAGACTGAATTGTCCATTTTTGTCTGGTTGTTCCCCTCAGCTGCTCCACTCTCGTTTTCCTGTGCCTCCTCCCCGGGATTCTGTCGGGGACTGGATGCCGTATCGGATTCGCTGTTGATCGGGACGATTCGCTCATCCACGGCGGTCAGAGCCAGGCGCGGGGCTTGAACCTTTAACACACCGTCCTGGGTCAAACAACATTTCACTGACTGAGCATCGACACCTTCTGGCAGCTGGAATTCCCTCCTGAACTCCTCAAGTCCGTAGCTGTAAGAGCCGCTGCCATCGTCGCTCTTCTTCTCGTATTTTCCTGTCACCAGCACTTTTCTTCCAAGGACTTTCACCTTCAGTTCTTCCGGGGAGAATCGCGGTACATCCAGGGACACAGAGAAGTTACCTCCACTCTTGTCCACTGACCCGCCCTGATCTCCCTCGTGTCAGCTCCCGGCCTCTGAATTATTGCGCTTTCGTTCCAGGACTGTTTGGCAACCCCCTCGACAGCTCTGTCGATGAAGTTCATGCCTTTTCGCATTTGCTCGATCTGTTTCCACGCGGTAAGTTCGAATGGGTCAACGCGAGTGAATAGACTAGGCCACGGTGTGTTCCCAGGCTGCTGGCACAGGCAGGAAGGGTGCGAAGGTCGGCGGTTGCGCATGTTTTCTGCCTCTTCTGTCACCTCTCTGCAAGGCAACTGGCGTGAAGTGGCCGACCTCAGTTTCTGATCTGCCGCAACCCTCGAGACACACGCCTTATATATTGCAGGGTAGAGTTGCGGAAGGAGCCAGACAGGGCTGGAGCCTGTGATGTCAAGGTTTGAGATGTGTCTATTGCAATGCAAGAAGTATTTCGATCAAAGCTGATGAGCTTAGAGGGCGGATCAGTACTTGGACCTATGATGTTGTGGCCATTACAGAGACTTGGCTCAGCGGCAGGAATGTTTACTTCGAGTGCCAGGCTTTGGATGTTTCAGAAAGGACAGCGAGGGAGGCAAAAGAGGTGGGGGCGTGGCACTGTTGATCACAGATAGCGTCACGGCTGCAGAAAAGGATGAAGTCATGGAGGGATTGTCTACGGAGTCCCTGTGGGTGGATATTAGGAACAGGAAGGGGTCAATAACATTACTGTGTGTTTTTTATAGGCTGCCCAATAGTAACAGGGACATAGAGGAGCAGATAGGGAAACAGATCCTGGAAAGGTGTAATAATAACAGGGTTGTCGTGGTGGGAGATTTTAATTTCCCAAATATCGATTGGCATGCCCCTAGAGCAAGGGGTGTAGATGGGGTGGAGTTTGTTAGGTGTGTTCAAGAAGGTTTTGTTGACATACGATACCATAGCATTGGAGAGGGATAGGAACAGGCAAGTTAGGAAAGCGTTTAATTGGAGTCAGGGGAAATTTGAGACTATCAGGCAGGAACTTGGAAGCATAAATTGGGAATAGATGTTCTCAGGGAAATGTACGGAAGAAATGTGGCAAATGTTCAGGGGATATTTGCGTGGAATTCTGCATAGGTATGTTCCAATGAGACAGGGAAAGGATAGTAGGGCGCAGGAACCGTGGTGTACAAAGGCTGTTGTAAATCTAGTCAAGAAGAAAAGAAAAGCTTAGGAAAGGTTAAAAAAAAAACTAGGTAATGATAGAGATCTAGGAGATTATAATGCTAGCAGGAAGGAGTTTAAGAGTGAAATTTGGAGTGCCAGAAAGGGTCATGTGAAGGTCTTGGAGGACAGGATTAAGGAAAACCCCAAGGCATGCTACAAGTATGTGAAGAGCAAGAGAACAAGACAAGAGAGAATAGGACCAATCAAGTGTGACAGTGGAAAAGTGTGTACGGAACCAGAGGAGATAGGAGAGGTACTTAATGAATACTTTTCTTCAGTATTCACTGCAGAAAAGGATCTTGATGATTGTAGGGATGACTTACAGCAGACTGAAAAGCTTGAGCATGTAGGTATTAAGAAAGAGGATGTGCAGGAGGTTTTGGAAAGTATCAAGATGGATAAGTCACCAGGACCGGACGAAATGTATCCTAGGCTACTGTGGGAGGCGAGGGGAGGAGATCACTGAACCTCTGGCAAAGATATTTGCATCATCAACGGGAGCGGGAGAGGCTCCGGAGAATTGGCTTTGTGAAAGGCAGGTTGTGCCTTACGAGCCTGATTGAATTTGTATATGGATTTCAGCAAGGCATTTGATACAGTACCCCAGGCAAGGCTTATTGAGAAAGTAAGGAGGCATGGGATCCAAGGAGACATTGCTTTGTGGATCCAGAACCTGCTTCCGTACAGAAAGCAAAGGGAGGTTGTAGACGGGTCATATTCTGCATGGAGGTCGATGACCAGTGGTGTGCCTCAGGGATCTGTTCTGGGACCCCTACTCTTTGTGATTTTTATAAATGACCTGGACGAGGAAGTGGAGGGATGGGTTAGTAAATTTACTGATGACACAAAGGTTGGGGGTGTTGTTGATAGTGTGGAGCGCTGTCAGAGGTTACAGTGGGACATTGATAGGATGCAAATCTGGGCTGAGAAGTGGCAGATAGAGTTCAACCCAGATAAGTACGAAGTGGTTCATTTTAGTAGGTCAAATATAATGGCAGAATAGAGCATTAATGGTAAGACTGTTGGCAGTGTGGAGGATCAGAGGGATCTTGGGGTCCAAGTCCATAGGACACTCAAAGTTGCTGTGCAGGTTGACTCTGTGGTTAAAACAGTGATGGTGCATTGGCCTTCATCAATCGTGGGATTGAGTTTAGGAGCTGAGAGGTAATGTTGCAGCTATATAGGACCCTGGTCAGACCCCTCTTGGAGTACTGTGCTCAGTTCTGGTCGCCTCACTACAGGAAGGATGTGGAAACCACAGAAAAGGTGCAGAGGATATTGATAAGGATGTTGCCTGGATTGGAGACCATGCCTTATGAGAATAGTTTGAGGTGTACAAGATGATGAGAGGCATTGATCGTGTGGCTCTTCAGAGCCTTTCCCCCGGGGCTGAAATGGCTAGTACGAGAGGACACAGTTTTAAGGTGCTTGGAAGTAGGTACAGAGGAGATGTCAGGAGTAAGTTTTTACGCAGGGAGTGGTGAGTGCGTGGAATGGGCTGCCGGCAACGGTGGTGGAGGCGGATACGATGGGGTCCTTTAAGAGACTCCTGGATAGGTACATGGAGCTTAGAAAAATAGAAGGCTGTGGGTAACCCTAGGTAATTTCTAAGATAAGGACATGTTCGGCACAGGGGCCAGTATTGTGCTGTAGGATTTCTATGTTTCTACGTTTCTCTGTGTCAGTCGGTGGCAATCTCTGACATCGTTGTGTATACACGCATTATCATCACTTTGGTAGCATCAGCCTTCGATAGAGTGATCTATCAACTGTAGCGCTCAAACTGTGGCAGATTAGAGAAGCGTGGCTGCTCAGTCAACTTATCCTGCGGCATGTAACGCAGCTTCCGACCCACAAAACCTTTCATCAGCATATGAAAAGACTAATCACGGATACGATTGAATATTGAACCCTTCCCGGCTTCATTGCATCTCAACACTACCCAGTTCTAAACGGGCATCGTGAGTGGGAAATCCCGACTGTATCATCCCTTCGCCCTTGGCTCACTTTGACTTGTGTGGATCCTATCTACAAAATACTCAGCTATTACTCGTCCACCTTACTCAGACTGTATCTCCCAAACCGGTGCCCCAAAAGGAAAGTGGTTGCAGTGGCAGAGGAAGACTACCTACCGAAAAGTTGTGCCCTGGGTCACTGACCGACGTGGCTTGGAATTATCAATGCTGGGTCCAAATACTCCAATTCTGCGAGGAATAATGATGATTAATACTGCAGTTTACGGAAGTGATTCATCATCCCCCTCTCTATGCCACTGAAGTCTGTGGAATATATGGCGACAGACCCCAGCCTGTATATAGAGATGAGGAAAGATGGGAAGTAAAGTGATACTGAGACTGGTGACTGCGAAATGGAAATTATAGTGGAATGAATGAATGGGGACAAAGATGTGGTGAATGAGAGCGTGACTCTCGAAGTTTGTGCAGGTTTAGCAACCAACGTTTATCTTTACGCGGATTGAGTGTCTACATCCCGAATGTGTATTTTCAAAGTTAATAACACACAGCAAGCATTTCCCCTTTCAGATGTTTATTTTTAAATACATTTAAATAAAATAGTCGACGGTAATATAAATATTGACATGTTGATGAATTCTCACTGTGAAGCAAACAAGAATTGATTTGACATTACTGTTAAAATACGCTTTTTTCTGCATTTATTGACATTTTCAGCGTTTTCGCGCAAATTAGACTGAATTGTCCATTTTCGTCTCGTTATTCCCCTCAGCTGCCTCACTCTCGTTTTCCCCGGGATTTTGTCGGGGACTGGATGCCGTATCGGATTCGCTGTTAATCGGGACGATTCGCTCATCCACGGCGGTCAGAGCCAGGCGCGGGGCTTGAACCTTTAACACACCGTCCTGGGTCAAACAACATTTCACTGACTGAGCATCGACACCTTCTGGCAGCTGGAATTCCCTCCTGAACTCCTCAAGTCTGTAGCTGTAAGAGCCGCTGCCATCGTCGCTCTTCTTCTCGTATTCTCCTGTCACCAGCACTTTTCTTCCAAGGACTTTCACCTTCAGTTCTTCCGGGGAGAATCGCGGTACATCCAGGGACACAGAGAAGCCATCTCCACTCTTGTCCACTGTTCCGTTCTGACCTCCTTCGGCTCCGGCTCGAATTCGTGGTCTTTCCCCCCAGAACTCTTTGGCCAACTCCTCGAAAATTCTCTCCATGAAATTCATGCCCTTTCGCATTTCCTCCACCTGTTTCCACACGTTACATTCGAGCGGCTCAAAGACAGTGAGCGGCACGGGCCACAGTGTGTGCACCGGCTGCTGGAACAGGCGGGACGTCTGGCAAGTCCGACAGCTGAGCATCGTCTCGGCTTCTTCAGTCGTTTCTCTCAAAGGCGGCTGGCGTGAAGTGGCGGATCTCAGTTTCTGATCTGCCGAGGCTCTCTGAACACACGCCTTTTATATTGCAGGGACAGAGGGGAGGAAGCTGCCAGAATGAGCCAGAAATAACTTGTTGCGGAGGTGACATTTCGTCATGTACAGTATTCAGGAGGCGGCCCCGCTGGAATCGTCCCGAGAGCAGCGCTGAGCTGAGTCACTCCCATTTGTGGCCAGGCTGCGCAGTGACGACACTCGGTATTATTGTCATCTCCGCAACCCAGACACTTCTGGCTCATTCTGGCAGCTTCCTCCCCTCTGTCCCTGCAATATAAAAGGCGTGTGTTCAGAGAGCCTCGGCAGATCAGAAACTGAGATCCGCCACTTCACGCCAGCCGCCTTTGAGAGAAACGACTGAAGAAGCCGAGACGATGCTCAGCTGTCGGACTTGCCAGACGTCCCGCCTGTTCCAGCAGCCGGTGCACACACTGTGGCCCGTGCCGCTCACTGTCATTGAGCCGCTCGAATGTAACGTGTGGAAACAGGTGGAGGAAATGCGAAAGGGCATGAATTTCATGGAGAGAATTTTCGAGGAGTTGGCCAAAGAGTTCTGGGGGGAAAGACCACGAATTCGAGCCGGAGCCGAAGGAGGTCAGAACGGAACAGTGGACAAGAGTGGAGATGGCTTCTCTGTGTCCCTGGATGTACCGCGATTCTCCCCGGAAGAACTGAAGGTGAAAGTCCTTGGAAGAAAAGTGCTGGTGACGGGAAAATACGAGAAGAAGAGCGACGATGGCAGCGGCTCTTTCAGCTACAGACTTGAGGAGTTCAGGAGGGAATTCCAGCTGCCAGAAGGTGTCGATGCTCAGTCCGTGAAATGTTGTTTGACCCAGGACGGTGTGATAAAGGTTCAAGCCCCACGCCTGGCTCTGACCGCTGTGGATGAGCGAATCGTCCCGATCAACAGCGAATCCGATACGGCATCCAGTCCCCGACAAAATCCTGGGGAGGAGGCACAGGAAAACGAGAGTGGAGCAGCTGAGGGGAACAACCAGACAAAAATGGACAGTTCAGTCTAATTTGCACGAAAACGCTGAAGATGTCAATAAATCCATTCAAAAGCGTATTTTAACAGTAATGTCATATTAATTCTTGTTTGCTTCACAGTGAGAATTCATCAATGTGTCAATATTTATATTAACGTCGAGTATTTTATTTAAATGTATTTAAAAATAAACATCTGATCAGATAAGCTTGGATTTAATTTATTTATTTTTTGTGGTGTAATATATAATTGATGTAAAAAATTATATTGCACTAATCTTAACCGAACATTTATTGTATTTGTCATACTATCAAGACATAGTCTTGACCAATTTGTTTCTTCAATTTTAATATTCAAATCACTTTCCCATTTTTGTCTTGACTTATGGACTCCTTGTTTAATTGCCTGTTTTTGAATCAAATTATACATACAAGATATAATTTTTTAATATTTCCTTTTTGAATTAAAATTTCTATTTCATTCGATTTCGGCAATAACATTGTTTGACCTAGCTTTTCTCTTATGTAAGCCCTTAGTTGAAAGTAACAAAATAAAGTGTTATTTGATACTTTATATTTATTCTTTAATTGATCGAATGACATTAATATACCTCCTTCAAAACAATCTCCTATGTATTTAATCCCTTTTTGAAACCAATTATATAAAAGTTGATTGTCCATTGTAAAAGGAATATCTGATCAGTGTTTCCGATGTAACCAAGAAACTGGTACATTTTTACATTCTACATGGTCTTGTCCTAAAATTCAACCTTTTTGGACAAATTTAAGACTTTTATTGGAACAAATTACGGGAATGCAACTTCCTCATAATCCAATATTACTTTTACTAGGTGATATTGAAGGGATAAAACCGAAACTCAAACTAAATAAATATCAGAAAGAATTCATAAAAATTGCACTGGCTGTAGCCAAAAAGGCTATTGCAATTACTTGGAAATCAGATACATATTTAAGTATAGATTGTTGGAAAAAAGAAATCTATGGCTGTATTCCATTAGAAAAAATTACTTATAATTTAAGAGATAAATATGAAACATTTTTGAAAATTTGGCGCCCTTATTTACAAAAGACAGGATTAAATATATAGGTGCTCTGAAGATGAAATAATTGGTTACTTGGGGAAAGAAATAAATATATATACTAAAGTTATTAAGAACTCCACGGAGCATGTGGAGACCTTCCAACAACCAGGCACTCTTTCTTTCTTTTTTTTTTTCTTTCTTAATTTGTTTTTATATAGGGAAGTTAGGGGGGAGGGGGGAAGGGATATATACTTTTTTTTCCATACTTGTAATCACTTAAAAATGCAATTAAATACAATTTTTAAAAACAAATAAATAAATAAATAAACATCTGAAAGGGGAAATGCTTGCTGTGTGTTATTAAATTTGAAAATACACATTCGGGATGTAGGCACTTTCAATCTGCGTAAAGATAAACGTTGGTTGCTAAACCTGCACAAACTTCGAGAGTCGCTCTCTCATTCACCACATCTTTGTCCCTATTCATTCATTCCACTATAATTTCCATTTCGCAGTCACCAGTGTCGGGTGAGCCCCTTTACTCCGTGTCGTTCCTCATCTCTATATACAGGATGTGGAATGTCTCCATATATTCCACAGACTTCAGTGGCATAGAGAGGGGGATGATGAATCACTTCCGTAAACTGCAGTATTAATCATCATTATTCCTCGCAGAATTGGAGTATTTGGACTCAGCATTGATAATTCCATGCCACGTCGGTCAGTGACCCAGGGCACGACTTTTCGGTAGGTAGTCTTCCTCTGTCACTGCAACCACTTTCCTTTTGGGGCACCGGTTTGGGAGATACAGTCTGAGTAAGGTGGACGAGTAATAGCTGAGTATTTTGTAGATAGGATCCACACAAGTCAAAGTGAGCCAAGGGCGAAGGGATGATACAGTCGGGATTTCCCACTCACGATGCCCGTTTAGAGCTGGGTAGTGTTGAGATGCAATGAAGCCGGGAAGGGTTCGATATTCAATCGTACCCGTGATTAGTCTTTTCATATGCTGATGAAAGGTTTTGTGGGTCGGATGATGAGTTAAATGCCACCAGGCTCGCCCGGATTGTCGCGATAGAAGTCTCGGATGAGAGAAAGGTGAAGAGGCGGGGGATCCAGGTGCGCTCCTCAGGACCGTATCCCTCCCAGTCGACCAGGTACTGGAGACCCCTGCCTCGGCGGCGCACAACCAGTATTCGCCCGACGGTGTAAGCTGGGTGATCGTCGATGATTCGGGCGGGCGGAGGATATTCAGCAGGTAGGAACAAATGGCTGACAGACACAGGTTTCAGTTGGGAGACGTGGAACGTGGGATGAATGTGCATGGATTTGGGCAGTTGGAGTTACGACCACCGAAGGGTTGATGATGCTCTCGATTAACGATGGTCCAATGTAACGAGGATTCGGATTTGAAGGGGATGTCCCTTGAAGGGATACAAACCATCTGACCAGGCTGATACTTGGGTGCTGGAATCCGGTGGCGATCGCCGATACTCCGGTTGCGGTCAGCAGAGTGGAGCCGGGCCGAGCGTCGTCCTTCCAGATCTTGCGCCATCGGCGGAGATGGGCCTGAACTGAAGGTACAGTGATGTCGTCTTGGTGGGCAGAAAACAGAGCGGGTTGATAACCGACGGAGCATTCGAAAGGAGACATTCCGGTGGCGGCGCTGACCAGGCACTTGTCGGCACAGTCAACCCAAGTGAGATGGGTTACTGGCGGAAATGCAGAGCAGTGCTGCTTCCAAATCCGGATTTGCTCGCTCCATTTGACCGTTAGCCTGTGGATGGAAACAGGAAGACTCACTTACTGAAGCTCCGAGGCCTTGACAGAAGGATTTCCAGACTGGGGGATGACTTCGGGGCCCCGGCCAGAAATAATGTCAGAGGGAATTCCATGAAGGCGGAAGACGCGTTGGACAAGGAGGTCGGCTGTTTCACGGGCTGTAGGGAGTTTGGAAAGGCCTATGAAGTGCTCGGCTTTGGAGAAACGCTCCCCTACGGTGAGTTCAGCAATGTTCCCATGTGAAGGGGGTAGTCCAGTGACGAAATCCAGAGCAACGTGGGACCAAGGGCGACCAGGGACAGGTAGGGGACGAAGCAGCCCAGCAGGTGGTCGATGGGAGGCTTTTCCGCGGGTGCACACAGTACTGGCAGCGACGGTGAATTTTGAACGGATGTGCGTAAAGTACATTTCTTTGACAGTGGTCCGTATCGTGGGTGTTGCATTAATCTCTACTGAAAAACATATACTGTTATGTCAGTTTGTAAAATTTCCATTCTTAATATTCGAAACATAAATACATATTTGTAACCAGATCACGGCTGTGTGTCTGTTATTTAGTAAACGTATTTTTCGGATCTATCTAAGATGCGAATTGTTATTTGATGATGGAGAACGGAGTCTCAGTTCGGAATGCGAGGGGCAAGTGCGTAACAGTTTGAGAGTCTGGGATCAGAGCTTGGAGTGGACGAGAGAAATACTGAGTCAAGAGGGAAAATGGGGAGGAAGCAGAGCGACAGAATTTCACAGCAGTTCACGGTCAGTTACACCCTCCCTCATTACAGCTCTCTGCAGTGGTGCACCATGCTCCCGAGTTTCAGAAGTTTGGAGCGGGCGACCTGCCTTAACAAACCCCGCCAGATTTCATCCAATACGGCTGCAATTACTAAGGTTATTTATCATAATGGGAAAGCATTGTACAGGTGGGCGAAAGTCCTTGCACAAATTAAAATTCTTTTTGAAATACAATTTTCCTAACTACAGGACAGAAGTATTGGAATTTCCCGGGCGATACTGCAGGACTACGATACCACTCGATTCTAAACAGGTGTTTGCACAAAATGTCAAAGCACTGTGTGCAAAACACACAAAGACACCATTCAGGTACAGGATAACACAGTAACATTCTCGCCACACAAGTGTCAGTCGGTGGCAATCTCTGACGTGCATTACCATCACTTTGGTAGCATCAGCCTTAAATACCCCGGGACATAGAGAGCAATCAACGGTAGCGCTCAAACTATGGCAGATTGGAGAAGCGTGGCTGCTTTGAGTCAACTGATCCCGCAGCAAGTAACGCAGCTTCCGACCCACAAAACTTTTCAACCACTTAGAAAAACACTCGTCACGAGTACGGTATAATATTGAACCCTTCCCGGCTTCATTGCATCTCAACACTACCCAGCTCTAAACGGGCATCGTGAGTGGGAAATCCCGACTGTATCATCCCTTCGCCCTTGGCTCACTTTGACTTGTGTGGATCCTATCTACAAAATACTCAGCTATTACTCGTCCACCTTACTCAGACTGTATCTCCCAAACCGGTGACCCAAAAGGAAAGTGGTTGCAGTGGCAGAGGAAGACTACCTACCGAAAAGTTGTGCCCTGGGTCACTGACCGACGTGGCATGGAATTATCAATGCTGGGTCCAAATACTCCAATTCTGCGAGGAATAATGATGATTAATACTGCAGTTTACGGAAGTGATTCATCATCCCCCTCTCTATGCCACTGAAGTCTGTGGAATATATGGCGACATTCCGCTTCTTGTATACGGAGATGTGGAAGCAAACGGAGTCGAGGAGCTCACCCGAGACTGGTGACTGCGAAATGGAAATTATAGTGGAATGAATGAATGGGGACAAAGATGTAGTGAATGAGAGAGCGACTCTGGGAGTTTGTGCAAGTTTAGCAACCAATATTTATCTTTACGCTGATTGAAAGTGTCTACGTCCCGAATGTGCATTTTCAAAGTTAATACGACAGCAAGGGTTTCCCCTTTCAGATGTTTATTTATAAATACATTTCAATAAAATAGTCGACGTGAATATAAATATTGACAAATTGATGAATTCTCACTGTGAAGCAAACAAGAATTGATTTGACATTACTGTTAAAATACTTTTTTCTGCATTTATTGAAATTTTCAACGTTTTCATGCAAATTAGACTGAATTGTCCATTTTTGTCTGGATGTTCCCCTCAGCTGCTCCACTCTCGTTTTCCTGTGCCTCCTCCCCGGGATTCTGTCGGGGACTGGATGCCGTATCGGATTCGCTGTTGATCGGGACGATTCGCTCATCCACGGCGGTCAGAGCCAGGCGCGGGGCTTGAACCTTTAACACACCGTCCTGGGTCAAACAACATTTCACTGACTCAGCATCGACACCTTCTGGCAGCTGGAATTCCCTCCTGAACTCCTCAAGTCTGTAGCTGTAAGAGCCGCTGCCATCGTCGCTCTTCTTCTCGTATTTTCCTGTCACCAGCACTTTTCTTCCAAGGACTTTCACCTTCAGTTCTTCCGGGGAGAATCGCGATACATCCAGGGACACAGAGAAGTTACCTCCACTCTTGTCCACTGACCCGCCCTGATCTCCCTGGTGATCAGCTCCCGGCCTCTGAATTATTGCGCTTTCGTTCCAGGACTGTTTGGCAACCCCCTCGACAGCTCTGTCGATGAAGTTCATGCCTTTTCGCATTTGCTCGATCTGTTTCCACGCGGTACATCCAGGGACACAGAGAAGTTACCTCCACTCTTGTCCACTGACCCGCCCTGATCTCCCTGGTGATCAGCTCCCGGCCTCTGAATTATTGCGCTTTCGTTCCAGGACTGTTTGGCAACCCCCTCGACAGCTCTGTCGATGAAGTTCATGCCTTTTCGCATTTGCTCGATCTGTTTCCACGCGGTAAGTTCGAATGGGTCAACGCGAGTGAATAGACTAGGCCACGGTGTGTTCCCAGGCTGCTGGCACAGGCAGGAAGGGTGCGAAGGTCGGCGGTTGCGCATGTTTTCTGCCTCTTCTGTCACCTCTCTGCAAGGCAACTGGCGTGAAGTGGCCGACCTCAGTTTCTGATCTGCCGCAACCCTCGAGACACACGCCTTATATATTGCAGGGTAGAGTTGCGGAAGGAGGCAGACAGGGCTGGAGCCTGTGATGTCAAGGTTTGAGATGTGTCTATTGCAATGCAAGAAGTATTTCGATCAAAGCTGATGAGCTTAGAGGGCGGATCAGTACTTGGACCTATGATGTTGTGGCCATTACAGAGACTTGGCTCAGCGGCAGGAATGTTTACTTCGAGTGCCAGGCTTTGGATGTTTCAGAAAGGACAGCGAGGGAGGCAAAAGAGGTGGGGGCGTGGCACTGTTGATCACAGATAGCGTCACGGCTGCAGAAAAGGATGAAGTCATGGAGGGATTGTCTACGGAGTCCCTGTGGATGGATGTTAGGAACAGGAAGGGGTCAATAACATTACTGTGTGTTTTTTATAGGCTGCCCAATAGTAACAGGGACATAGAGGAGCAGATAGGGAAACAGATCCTGGAAAGGTGTAATAATAACAGGGTTGTCGTGGTGGGAGATTTTAATTTCCCAAATATCGATTGGCATGCCCCTAGAGCAAGGGGTGTAGATGGGGTGGAGTTTGTTAGGTGTGTTCAAGAAGGTTTTGTTGACATACGATACCATAGCATTGGAGAGGGATAGGAACAGGCAAGTTAGGAAAGCGTTTAATTGGAGTCAGGGAAAATTTGAGACTATCAGGCAGGAACTTGGAAGCATAAATTGGGAATAGATGTTCTCAGGGAAATGTACGGAAGAAATGTGGCAAATGTTCAGGGGATATTTGCGTGGAGTTCTGCATAGGTATGTTCCAATGAGACAGGGAAAGGATAGTAGGGCGCAGGAACCGTGGTGTACAAAGGCTGTTGTAAATCTAGTCAAGAAGAAAAGAAAAGCTTAGGAAAGGTTAAAAAAAAAAACTAGGTAATGATAGAGATCTAGGAGATTATAATGCTAGCAGGAAGGAGTTTAAGAATGAAATTTGGAGTGCCAGAAAGGGTCATGTGAAGGTCTTGGAGGACAGGATTAAGGAAAACCCCAAGGCATGCTACAAGTATGTGAAGAGCAAGAGAACAAGACAAGAGAGAATAGGACCAATCAAGTGTGACAGTGGAAAAGTGTGTACGGAACCAGAGGAGATAGGAGAGGTACTTAATGAATACTTTTCTTCAGTATTCACTGCAGAAAAGGATCTTGATGATTGTAGGGATGACTTACAGCAGACTGAAAAGCTTGAGCATGTAGGTATTAAGAAAGAGGATGTGCAGGAGGTTTTGGAAAGCATCAAGTTGGATAAGTCACCAGGACCGGACGAAATGTATCCTAGGCTACTGTGGGAGGCGAGGGGAGGAGATCACTGAACCTCTGGCAAAGATATTTGCATCATCAACGGGAGCGGGAGAGGCTCCGGAGAATTGGCTTTGTGAAAGGCAGGTTGTGCCTTACGAGCCTGATTGAATTTGTATATGGATTTCAGCAAGGCATTTGATACAGTACCCCAGGCAAGGCTTATTGAGAAGGTAAGGAGGCATGGGATCCAAGGAGACATTGCTTTGTGGATCCAGAACCTGCTTCCGTACAGAAAGCAAAGGGTGGTTGTTGACGGGTCATATTCTGCATGGAGGTCGATGACCAGTGGTGTGCTTCAGGGATCTGTTCTGGGACCCCTACTCTTTGTGATTTTTATAAATGACCTGGACGAGGAAGTGGAGGGATGGGTTAGTAAATTTACTGATGACACAAAGGTTGGGGGTGTTGTTGATAGTGTGGAGCGCTGTCAGAGGTTACAGTGGGACATTGATAGGATGCAAATCTGGGCTGAGAAGTGGCAGATGGAGTTCAACCCAGATAAGTGTGAAGTGGTTCATTTTAGTAGGTCAAATATAATGGCAGAATAGAGCATTAATGGTAAGACTGTTGGCAGTGTGGAGGATCAGAGGGATCTTGGGGTCCAAGTCCATAGGACACTCAAAGTTGCTGTGCAGGTTGACTCTGTGGTTAAAACAGCGATGGTGCATTGGCCTTCATCAATCGTGGGATTGAGTTTAGGAGCTGAGAGGTAATGTTGCAGCTATATAGGACCCTGGTCAGACCCCTCTTGGAGTACTGTGCTCAGTTCTGGTCGCCTCACTACAGGAAGGATGTGGAAACCATAGAAAAGGTGCAGAGGATATTTATAAGGATGTTGCCTGGATTGAAGACCATGCCTTATGAGAATAGTTTGAGGTGTACAAGATGATGAGAGGCATTGATCGTGTGGCTCTTCAGAGCCTTTCCCCCGGGGCTGAAATGGCTAGTACGAGAGGGCACAGTTTTAAGGTGCTTGGAAGTAGGTACAGAGGAGATGTCAGGAGTAAGTTTTTACGCAGGGAGTGGTGAGTGCGTGGAATGGGCTGCCGGCAACGGTGGTGGAGGCGGATACGATGGGGTCCTTTAAGAGACTCCTGGATAGGTACATGGAGCTTAGAAAAATAGAAGGCTGTGGGTAACCCTAGGTAATTTCTAAGATAAGGACATGTTCGGCACAGGGGCCAGTATTGTGCTGTAGGATTTCTATGTTTCTACGATTCTCTGTGTCAGTCGGTGGCAATCTCTGACATCGTTGTGTATACACGCATTATCATCACTTTGGTAGCATCAGCCTTCGATATCCCGGGATAGAGTGATCAATCAACTGTAGCGCTCAAACTGTGGCAGATTAGAGAACTGTGGCTGCTCAGTCAACTTATCCTGCGGCATGTAACGCAGCTTCCGACCCACAAAACCTTTCATCAGCATATGAAAACACTAATCACGGATACGATTGAATATTGAACCCTTCCCGGCTTCATTGCATCTCAACACTACCCAGCTCTAAACGGGCATCGTGAGTGGGAAATCCCGACTGTATCATCCCTTCGCCCTTGGCTCACTTTGACTTGTGTGGATCCTATCTACAAAATACTCAGCTATTACTCGTCCACCTTACTCAGGCTGTATCTCCCAAACCGGTGCCCCAAAAGGAAAGTGGTTGCAGTGGCAGAGGAAGACTACCTACCGAAAAGTTGTGCCCTGGCTCACTGACCGACGTGGCATGGAATTATCAATGCTGGGTCCAAATACTCCAATTCTGCGAGGAATAATGATGATTAATACTGCAGTTTACGGAAGTGATTCATCATCCCCCTCTCTATGCCACTGAAGTCTGTGGAATATATGGCGACAGACCCCAGCCTGTATATAGAGATGAGGAAAGATGGGAAGTAAAGTGATACTGAGACTGGTGACTGCGAAATGGAAATTATAGTGGAATGAATGAATGGGGACAAAGATGTGGTGAATGAGAGAGCGACTCTCGAAGTTTGTGCAGGTTTAGCAACCAACGTTTATCTTTACGCGGATTGAGTGTCTACATCCCGAATGTGTATTTTCAAAGTTAATAACACACAGCAAGCATTTCCCCTTTCAGATGTTTATTTTTAAATACATTTAAATAAAATAGTCGACGGTAATATTAATATTGACATGTTGATGAATTCTCACTGTGAAGCAAACAAGAATTGATTTGACATTACTGTTAAAATACGCTTTTTTCTGCATTTATTGACATTTTCAGCGTTTTCGCGCAAATTAGACTGAATTGTCCATTTTCGTCTGGTTGTTCCCCTCAGCTGCTCCACTCTCGTTTTCCCCGGGATTCTGTCGGGGACTGGATGCCGTATCGGATTCGCTGTTGATCGGGACGATTCGCTCATCCACAGCAGTCAGAGCCAGGCGCGGGGCTTGAACCTTTATCACACCGTCCTGGGTCAAACAACATTTCACTGACTGAGCATCGACACCTTCTGGCAGCTGGAATTCCCTCCTGAACTCCTCAAGTCTGTAGCTGTAAGAGCCGCTGCCATCGTCGCTCTTCTTCTCGTATTTTCCTGTCACCAGCACTTTTCTTCCAAGGACTTTCACCTTCAGTTCTTCCGGGGAGAATCGCGGTACATCCAGGGACACAGAGAAGCCATCTCCACTCTTGTCCACTGTTCCGTTCTGACCTCCTTCGGCTCCGGCTCGAATTCGTGGTCTTTCCCCCCAGAACTCTTTGGCCAACTCCTCGAAAATTCTCTCCATGAAATTCATGCCCTTTCGCATTTCCTCCACCTGTTTCCACACGTTACATTCGAGCGGCTCAATGACAGTGAGCGGCACGGGCCACAGTGTGTGCACCGGCTGCTGGAACAGGCGGGACGTCTGGCAAGTCCGACAGCTGAGCATCGTCTCGGCTTCTTCAGTCGTTTCTCTCAAAGGCGGCTGGCGTGAAGTGGCGGATCTCAGTTTCTGATCTGCCGAGGCTCTCTGAACACACGCCTTTTATATTGCAGGGATGGAGGGGAGGAAGCTGCCAGAATGAGCCAGAAGTGTCTGGGTTGCGGAGATGACAATAATACCGAGTGTCGTCACTGCCCAGCCTGGCCACAAACGGGAGTGACTCAGCTCAGCGCTGCTCTCGGGACGATTCCAGCGGGGCCGCCTCCTGAATACTGTACATGACGAAATGTCACCTCCGCAACAAGTTATTTCTGGCTCATTCTGGCAGCTTCCTCCCCTCTGTCCCTGCAATATAAAAGGCGTGTGTTCAGAGAGCCTCGGCAGATCAGAAACTGAGATCCGCCACTTCACGCCAGCCGCCTTTGAGAGAAACGACTGAAGAAGCCGAGACGATGCTCAGCTGTCGGACTTGCCAGACGTCCCGCCTGTTCCAGCAGCCGGTGCACACACTGTGGCCCGTGCCGCTCACTGTCTTTGAGCCGCTCGAATGTAACGTGTGGAAACAGGTGGAGGAAATGCGAAAGGGCATGAATTTCATGGAGAGAATTTTCGAGGAGTTGGCCAAAGAGTTCTGGGGGGAAAGACCACGAATTCGAGCCGGAGCCGAAGGAGGTCAGAACGGAACAGTGGACAAGAGTGGAGATGGCTTCTCTGTGTCCCTGGATGTACCGCGATTCTCCCCGGAAGAACTGAAGGTGAAAGTCCTTGGAAGAAAAGTGCTGGTGACAGGAAAATACGAGAAGAAGAGCGACGATGGCAGCGGCTCTTACAGCTACAGACTTGAGGAGTTCAGGAGGGAATTCCAGCTGCCAGAAGGTGTCGATGCTCAGTCAGTGAAATGTTGTTTGACCCAGGACGGTGTGATAAAGGTTCAAGCCCCGCGCCTGACTCTGACCGCTGTGGATGAGCGAATCGTCCCGATTAACAGCGAATCCGATACGGCATCCAGTCCCCGACAGAATCCCGGGGAGGAGGCACAGGAAAACGAGAGTGGAGCAGCTGAGGGGAACAACCAGGCAAAAATGGACAATTCAGTCTAATTTGCACGAAAACGCTGAAGATGTCAATAAATGCAGTCAAAAGCGTATTTTAACAGTAATGTAATGTCAGTTTTTGTTTGCTTGACAGTCAGAATTGATCAATGTGTCAATATTTACATTCACGTCGTCTATTTTATATAAATGTATTTAAAAATAAACATTTTAAATGGGAAATCCTTGCTGTGTTATTAACTTTTTTAATGCACAATCGGGTTGTAGACACTTTTACTCCGTGTAAACGGAAATGTTGGTTGCTGAACCCTGTACAAATTTCGAGAGACGCTCTCTAATTCACTGCATATTAGTCCCCATTCATTCATTCCACTATAATTTCAGTTTCACAGTTACCAGTCTCAGGTGAGCTCCTTTACTCCGTGTCCTTCCGGATCTCCATATTTACAGGATGTATGTTAGTCAGCATGATTTCCTCAAGGGAAAATCTTGCCTGATAAATGTGTTGGAATTCTTTGAAGAAATAAAAAGCCGGACAAAGGAAAATCGGTTAATGTAGTTACTTGGAATTTCAGTGGGACTTTGACAAGGTACCTCACATGAGACTGCTTTACAAGTTAGGGACCCATGGTATTACAGGAAAAATTCTGGCCTGGTTAAAGAAGTGGCTGATTGGTTGGAGGCAAAAAAATGGGAAGAAAAGGTGCCCTTCCTGGCTGGCTCCCTGTGTTCCACAGAGCCCTGTATTGGGACCGATAATTTTTCCGTTTCATGCCAATGATTTGGATGATGCAACTGATTTCTTGCAAAGTCTGCAGACAATACGAACATGCAGGTAGTTTTGAGGAAGTAGAGAGGCTACAGAAGGAGGTAGACAGATGAGAATATGCAATGAAATGGCAGCTGGGAAGTGCACAGTCATACACTTTGGTAGAGTAATGAAAGGGATGACTATTTTCTAAATGGAGAGAAAATGCAAAAAATCTGAGGCACAAAGGGAGTTGGGAGATCTTGTGCAGGATTCCCCAAAGGTTAACTTGCAGGTTGAGTCTGTGGTGAGGAAGTCAAATGCGATGTTTGCCTTCATTTCAAGAGGACTAGAATATAAAAGCAAGGATGTATTGCTGAGACTCTATAAAGCACTGGTGAGGTTTCACTTGGAGTATTGTGAGCAGGTTTGGGTACATTGGAAAGGATATGCTAAAACTGAAAAGAGTTCAGAGCAGCTTCACGAAAATGATTTCAGCATTGAATGGCTCATGATATGAAGAGCGTTTGATGGGTCTGGGCCTGAATTCACTAGAATTCAGAAAAATGATGGGGTGACCTCATTGAAACCTATTGAATGGTGAAAGGTCTTGATAGAGTGGATGCGGAGAGGATGTTTCCTGTGGTGGGAGAGTCTAAGGCCAGAGGACAAGGCCTCAGAATAGAGGGGCATCCTTTTAGAACTGAGACTAGGAGGAATATCTTTAGCTAGGGAGTGGTGAATCTGTGGAATTGTTTGCCACAGGCAGCTCTGCAGGTCAAACATTTATGTACATTTAAGGCAGTGGATGATAGATTCTTGATTGGTCAGGGCATGAAAGGGATGTGGGGAGAAAGCAAGAGATTGGGTTGAAAGGAAAATTGGATCAGCCATTATTAAATGGTGGAGCAGACTCGATGGGTCAAATGGCCTAATTCTGCTCCTATATCTTATGGTCTCCTGCTGACAGATTGGTGCGAATAAACATGACACTGTGTAAATTTCCTAGAAGAACTTAGCTTCCCTTTACACAGTAAAGGAGAGCCGCAGACAGACAGGACAGGAATAACAGAAGGATGTACAGTTGGCCCTCCATATCCGTGTGTTTCGCATCCGCGGATTCAACCAACTGCCGATCAAAAATATTCAAAAAAAAGAAATTGCATTGGCAGTAGCCAAAAAAGCTATTGCAGTGACTTGGAAATCGGATACATATCTAAGTATAGATCGTTGGAAGAACGAAATTTATGGCTGTATTCCACTTGAAAAAATTACTTATAATTTAAGAGATAAATATGAAACATTTTTGAAAATTTAGCGCCCTTATTACAAAAGACAGGATTAAATATATAGGGCTCCGAAGATGAAATAATTGGTTACTTGGGGAAATAAATAAATAAATATAAATAAATATATATACTAAAGTTATTACGAACTCCGTGGAGCATGTGGGTGCTATGTAATATTATTACACCTAATCCCAAAGCTAAAGTAGTGACAAATGGTCAAATTTCAACACCATTTCAGTTAACAAGGTCAACTAGGCAAGGTTGTCCATTATCACCTGCTT
Source organism: Hemitrygon akajei (assembly GCF_048418815.1). Taxonomy (NCBI): domain Eukaryota; kingdom Metazoa; phylum Chordata; class Chondrichthyes; order Myliobatiformes; family Dasyatidae; genus Hemitrygon; species Hemitrygon akajei. The sequence goes on from NC_133141.1 coordinate 41,483,789, forward strand.
TATTTGTGTTGGTGATAGAGCCATTAGCTGAATTGATTAGAACGGACCCAGATATTAAGGGTTTTAGAGTTAACCAGGAAGAATACAAGATTAACTTATTTGCTGATGATGTTCTGCTTTATCTAACAAACCCATTGCAATCCTAAATTATCCTATAGATTAGAAGAATATGGGAAAATATCAGGTTATAAAATAAATTGGGATAAAAGTGAAATTTTACCTCTTACTAAAGGAGACTATAATCAATGTCGATTAATAACTCAATTTAGATGGCCGGCAAATGGTATAAAATATTTAGGTATAAGAGTGGATAATGATATAAAGAACATATACAAATTAAATTACTTACCACTATTGAAAAAAATTCAAGAAGATCTTGATAAATGGATGGTATTACCAATAACATTAGTAGGTAAATACCATAAAATGAATATATTCCCTAGATTACAATACTTATTTCAATCACTACCAATACAATTACCCCAAAAGTTTTTTCAAGAGCTGAATAAATATGTGAGGAAGTTTCTTTGGAAAGGTAAGATGTCAAGAATATCGTTGGAAAAATTGACATGGAAATTTGAGCTAGGAGGGTTACAACTTCCAAATTTTAAGAATTATTATAAAGCAAATCAACTTAGATTTATTGCATCTTTTTTTGAGAAAGATAAACCGGCATGGATCAGAATAGAACTAGATAAAATAGGAGAAAACATACCAGAAGACTTTATATATAAATGGGAATCTAAATGGATACGGGAAAAGAAAGAATCTCCTATATTAAAACATTTGATTGATTTATGGAATAAGATAAATGTTGACGATGAGACAAAGAAATCCTTATTAGCAAAGAGATCTTTAATTCAAAATAGACTTATTCCTTTTACAATGGATAATCAACTTTTATATAATTGGTTTCAAAAAGGGATTAGATATATAGGAGATTGTTTTGAAGGAGGTATATTAATGTCATTTGATCAATTAAAGAATAAATATAAAGTATCAAACAACACTCTTTTTTGTTACTTTCAACTAAGGGCTTATTTAAGAGAAAAGTTAGGTCAAACAATGTTATTACCGAAACCCAATGAAATAGAAACTTTAATTCAAAAAGGAAAGATTAAAAAAATTATCTCTTGTATGTATAATTTGATTCAAAAACAGGCAATTAAACAAGGAGTCCATAAGTCAAGACAAAAATGGGAAAGTGATTTGAATATCAAAATTGAAGAAAAAAACTGGTCAAGACTATGTCTTGAGAGTATGACAAATACAATAAACGTTCGATTAAGATTAGTGCAATACAATTTTTTACATCAACTATATATTACACCACAAAAAATAAATAAATTAAACCCAAATTTATCTGATCAGTGTTTCCGATGTAACCAAGAAATTGGTACTTTTTTACATTCTACTTGGTCTTGTTCTAAAATTCAACCTTTTTGGACAAATTTAAGAGTTTTACTGGAACAAATTATTGGAATACAACTTCCACACAACCCAATATTACTTTTACTAGGTGATATTGAAGGGATAAAACCGATATCCAAATTGAATAAATATCAGAAAGAATTTATAAAAATTGCATTGGCTGTAGCCAAAAAAGCTATTGCAGTGACTTGGAAATCGGACACATATCTAAGTATAGATCATTGGAAGAATGAAATTTATGGCTGTATTCCACTTGAAAAAATTACTTATAATTTAAGAGATAAATATGAAACATTTTTGAAAATTTGGCGCCCTTATTTACAAAAGATAGGATTAAATATATAGGGCTCCGAAGATGAAATAATTGGTTACTTGGGGAAATAAATAAATAAATATAAATAAATATATATACTAAAGTTATTACGAACTCCGTGGAGCATGTGGGGATCCTCCAATATCCAGGCATTCCTTTTATTTTCTTTCTTTCTTACTTTTTTAATAGGGATGTTAGGGGGGAGGGGTTAAGGGGAGGGGGGCTGGGTAACACTTTTTTTATACACATTTATTCTGTAACTATTTGAAAACAATAAAAAAAGTTTTTTAAAAAAACAAACAATAAGTATACCGTTTTGGATACTGTTGGTGGAGATGACCTACCAGGAACAAGTTGCAGTGGTCCTGTCTCTGGCACTGAGGATGGACCCTCGACTAGGAAGGGGAGGAGGGAAGAGAAGAGAGCGGTAGTGATAGGGGATTCTATAGTCAGGGGGGCGGATAGGAGATTTTGTGGGGAAGATCGAGAGTCTCGGATGGTATGTTGCCTCCCTGGTGCCAGGGTCCGAGACATCTCAGATCGGGTGCAGGTTATTCTCGAGAGGGAGGGCAAGAACCCAGATGTTGTGGTCCATGTAGGGACCAATGACGTGGGTAGGATGAGTGAGGGGGTCCTGCGTAGTGACTTCAGGGAGTTAGGTGCGAAGCTGAAGGGCAGGACCTCCAGGGTAACAATCTCAGGATTGCTACCTGTGCCACGTGCGAGTGAGGCAAGGAACAGAAGGATTATACAGATTAATACGTGGCTGAGAGGATGGTGCAGGAGGGAGGGCTTCAGGTTTTTTGATAATTGGGCTTTGTTCCAGGGAAGGTGGGATCTGTTCCGACGGGACGGTTTACACCTGAACTGGAGCGGTACTAACATTCTTGCAGGAAAGTTTGCTAGTGCTTCTCGGGGGGGGGGTTAAACTAAATTTGCAGGGGGCAGGGATCCAGAATGCGAGAGAGGATAACAAGATGAAGAATAAAGGACAGGTGGGGACTACACGGTTCCGGAATATTAAGTGTGTAGTAGAGAAAGGTGAGGCGGAACAAGTGATAAGGAGGACACATGTACAGAGAGATGGTCTGACGGAACATGGAATTAAATGTGCAGAAAGAATAAGTAAATTTAGGAAGGACAACAAAATTCAAGTGGCGTATAGCCCGATGGGAGTTCGGGGAGCTGGGTTAAGCATAATAGGCAGCGATTTAAACAGAGAGAGGAGAAATGGGCTAAAAATTCTATATCTGAATGCACCAAGTGTCAGAAATTAGGCGGATGAGCTTGAAGCTCAGGTGTTGTTGTTGGGATAACGGAAACATGGCTGCAGGGGGATCAGACCTGGGAAATGAATGTACAAGTGTATACGTGCTATCGTAGGGACAGAAATGTGGGCAGAGGGGGTGGGGTGGCCCTGTTGGTGAGGAATGAGATTCAGTCCTTTGCAAGGGGGGACATAGGGTCAGGAGAAGTAGAGTCTGTGTGGATAGAACTGAGGAACAGTAAGGGCAAAAGGACCCAAATGGGTGTTGTCTACAGGCCACCAAACAGTAGCATGGATATTGGGTGCAAGTTGAATAGGGAGTTAACATTGGCATGTGGCAAAGGTAATGTCGCAGTAGTTATGGGGGATTTCAACATGCAGGTGAATTGGGAGAATCAGGTTGGTGCTGGACCCCAGGATAGGGAGTTTGTAGAGTGCCTACGGGATGCATTCTTGGAACAGCTTGTGCGAGAGCCGACCAGGGACAAGGCTACTCTGGATTTAGTGTTGTGTAATGAACAGGATTTGATAAGCGATCTTGAAGTAAAGGAGCCATTAGGAGGCAGTGACCATAATATGATAAGTTTTTATCTGCAATTTGAGAAGGATCAGGGCAGATCGGAGGTGTCAGTGTTGCAGTTGAACAAAGGAGACTATGGAGCCATGAGGGAGGAGCTGGCCAAAGTTAACTGGATGGATATCCTAACAGAAAAGACAGTGGAACAGCAATGGCAGGTATTCTTGGGAATAATGCACAAGGTGCAAAATCAGTTCATCCCCCAGAGAAGGAAGGATTCAAATGGGGGAAAGGGGCCACAGTGATTGACAAAGGAAGTCAGAGATTGCATAGCATTAAAAAAAAGGAAATATGACGGAGCTAAGGTGAGTGGGAGGACAGATGATTGGGAAATTTTTAAGGAACAACAGAACTTAACTAAATAGGCAATACGGGGAGAAAAAATGAGGTACGAACGCAAGCTAGCCAGGAATATAAAGGAGGATAGCAAAAGCTTTTTTAGGTATGTGAAGAGAAAGAAGATAGTTAAGAACAATGTTGGGCCCTTGAAGAATGAATTGGGTGAAATTGTTATGGGAAACAGTGAAATAGCAGAAGAATTTAATAAGTACTTTAGAGACACAAGCAATCTCCCAGATGTATGGATGGGCCAAGGACATAGGGTAACAGAGGAAATGAAACAGATTGACATTAGGAAGGAAACGGTGATGAGTAGACTGATGGGACTGAAGGCTGACAAATCCCCAGGTCCAGATGGTCTGCATCCTAGGGTACTAAAGGAGGTGGCCCTGGAAATTGCGGATGCATTGGTAATCATTTTCCAATGTTCCTTAGATTCAGGATCAGTTCCTGAGGATTGGAGAATGGCTAATGTTATCCCACTTTTTAAGAAAGGAGGGAGGGAGAAAACAGAGAACTATCGTCCTGTCAGCCTAACATCAGTAGTGGGGAAGATGCTAGAGTCCATTATTAAAGATGAAATAGTGGTATATCTATATAGCAGTGATAGGATTGGGCCGAGCCAGCATGGATTTACCAAGGGTAAATCATGCTTGACTAATCTATTGGAGTTTTTCGAGGATGTAACCAGGAAGTTAGACGGGGGAGATCCAGTGGATGTAGTGTACCTCGATTTTCAGAAGGCATTTGATAAGGTCCCACATAGGAGATTGGTGGGTAAAATCAGAGCTCATGGCATTGGGGGGAAAATATTGACATGGATAGAAAACTGGTTGGCAGATAGAAAGCAAAGGGTAGCGGTGAATGGGTGTTTCTCGGAATGGCAGGTGGTGACTAGTGGGGTGCCACACGGCTCGGTATTGGGACCACAGCTGTTTACGATTTACTTCAATGATTTAGATGAAGGCATTGAGAATAACATCAGCAAATTTGCTGATGATACTAAGCTGGGTGGCAGTGTGACATGTGATGAGGATGTTAGGAGAATTCAGGGTGACTTGGATAGGCTGGGTGAGTGGGCAGATACTTGGCAGATGACGTTTAATGTGAGTAAGTGTGAGGATATCCACTTTGGGAGTAAGAACAGGAAGGCAGATTATTATCTGAACGGTGTAGAGTTAGGTAAGGGAGAAATACAAAGAGATCTAGGAGTCCTTGTTCATCAGTCACTGAAGGTGAATGAGCAAGTGCAGCAGGCAGTGAAGAAGGCTAATGGAATGTTGGCCTTTATTACAAATGGAATTGAATACAAGAGCAAGGAAATCCTTTTGCATTTGTACAGGGCCCTGGTGAGACCACACTTGGAGTATTGTGTACAGTTTTGGTCTCCAGGGTTAAGGAAGGACATCCTGGCTGTAGAGGAAGTGCAGCGTAGATTCACAAGGTTAATTCCTGGGATGTCTGGACTGTCTTACGCAGAGAGTTTAGAGAGACTGGGCTTGTACACGCTGGAATTAAGGAGATTGAGAGGGGATCTGATTGCAACATATAAGATTATTAAGGGATTGGACAAGATAGGGGCAGGAAATATGTTCCAGATGCTGGGAAAGTCCAGTACCAGAGGGCATGGTTTGAGAATAAGGGGTAGGTCTTTTAGGACAGAGTTAAGGAAAAATTTCTTCTCCCAGAGAGTTGTGGGGGTCTGGAATGCACTGCCTCGGAAGGCAGTGGAGGCCAATTCTCTGGATGCTTTCAAGAAGAAGCTAGATAGGTATCTTATGGATAGGAGAATCAAGGGATATGGGGACAAGGCAGGAACCGGGTATTGATAGTAGATGATCAGCCATGATCTCAGAATGGCGGTGCAGGCTCGAAGGGCTGAATGGTCTACTTCTGCACCTATTGTCTATTGATTCTCCATTGATACTTGTTTTTACCTTTTTACAAAAGAGAATCTCTTCATAAACTTTCCCATTTTTGATAAACTGTATATATGCCTTTGGCAAAGCCTCATTGTCTCGCATAGTTGACTCGTACAGTTGTATCCCAAATTCTGTTTTTTGGAATGCTGTGCATAGCTGATACTCAAAGTCTTGACTTATTTCATCAATACGATGTGCTACAGAGTTATTACCCAGAAGAATTGATTTTAAAATACTGGTATCCATTTTGAGAACAGTGGTGAGCACTTCTGATATAGCAGACATTATTAATCTTTCACCAATTGTCTGAGATGTTCTACACTTTACTATGATTTAGAAAATGTTTTAAGAATCAATGAGATCTCTATCAAAGTCATCAAGGCCATTTTTAACTTTCTTGGCAAATGACTCGAGTGTGCAACACTTTTCAAATGCTTCTTTCATCTTCTGGAACTGAGTAATACCAGAAGCAGCCATTTTAGGGAAGTGTTCCTGCAATCTTAATGATTTCATGGTTTCACTAGACAGTACAGTATCACAAATAAGACACATGGGGCATCGCTGATCTGACGGGAACAGAATAAAACCAAACTCCGGGTATGTAACATTGCTTTGACGCACTTTCTGTAGTTTCTGTTTCTTAGCAGCATTAGAATTCAAAGCTTCACTGCCTTCAGACTCATAGAGATTGCGCTGCACATATTTATTGGGGCTAATTTAAACTAAAAAAATTAACACAATGTTGATGCTGGCAGTGAGTTGACATGGATGGAACAATAGTAGCGCCACGCACAGGAATGACGAGGCAAAGGTGAAGACAATCACAGCAGAGAATATTACGTTGACAAGGATTCAGACTGGAACCTGAACGTTAGCCAGGATAGAGCTGATGTTTGGTAAGTTGCCTTTATACTATTCCAGTTAGTGTGATTGACCAATCGTAATCCCCAAAGATGGTTCTTCACACATATGAAGCTGAGGTTGCTTTGAACACCTCAAGAGAAATCCTCAGGGTCAGCAGGTTCACTGATTGTCTCTGTTTCACCGTTTGGTTCCGGCTAGTGCTGTATCGTGGCGTGACCTGTTTTCTGTAGATCTGCAAAGAAAGTTGAGAGGGTGTACTTGACTTAACAACTGTTAAATTGCACAAATTCATTCTGTGCCACGAGTCAAGGGGAACTGTTGGGCATGCTGGGTGCTAATTTATGCTTCCCCAATAATGTCTGTTTGGTTGGTAAGGTCGGATGAGATCGCTGAGTTTCAGATGCATTGTGACGACAAGTGCTCACCACCTGTTGAGCTATGGTTCTTCCTGTGTTCCAGTGCCTCATCCTTTTTTTTGGAAGAGTTTGCTCTATTAATGGTCAGTCAGGTCTCATGCCTCAAATCAGGGTGTCACTTACCACCCCTCCCCAACAATCTTGAGTGCACTCCAACAACTTCTATCTACCCTAATGTCCCCTTAGAACATGTAACCACCCCCATGGAGAATCACTGTACTAGACTTTCTGTTGTCTAAGAGAAGTGGTACTTGTGCCATTATTAGCCAAGAGTGTTACTCATACATTCCTGATGTCAACAGCCAACTTTCCCCAATGAAACTGTCAGTGACTACACTATTGAAATTCAATAAGGTTTTTATTGTTGCCCTCTACAGGGCAAAGAGGAGGGAACATGGAAGTTGCGGTAAGGCAAGGTTTAAATACAACATCCAGGTGAGAATGACCGGGGTGGTGTGCAGTCAAACCCAGACAAAGGAGACTTTTGAAGTGAGACCGCCGATGCCAATCTTGCCCATTGCAGACAGATAAGTAAGAATGACTGTGGCAGTGTGTAATCAGACTAGAAGAACACAGCTCTCATTTACATAATAAGGGGCACCAGAGACAGACGAGATAGGAATAATGGAAGGATGTGAAATACACTCAGAGACTAAGGGACAATTGCTTTCCTAACTTCAAAATGTCATCTGTTGTCAGCTGGAAGTTCTGATTGACTTTTTACACCTCAATTGTAAATGGCGATTTATCTTGCAAAATAAAGAATTTAAACATATACAATTTACCAAATGGGCAATATCTGTAACTGGTAAGCCAATTCTGTAAAAAAAATAGTAGCTGTCTGCCCTGGCTTCAGAACAGTGTGGGTGACAGGGGCCACACTGTTCCCCTTGTGCAGAAGTAAAATAAAAATATCTTTGAGTTGTAAGAATGTACCGTATATGTGTTCTGGGCCCCGTTAGTTTAGTTATTTTATTTATTATCAGTGACAAGAATTAATTGGAGATACTACCAAGTTGGCTAACCCTTGACTTTGTTAAATGGGAGAAAGGAATTCAGCCCCAGTAGCCAATCCTAGGCTGCTCATTTCTGAGCAAGGAACGGAGTCTGTTGCTGGATCGCAAATTTCTTCCTGTGTGGAGTAGTCAATGTACGTCAACTCCTTAGTCACCTAGATAGGAAAGCTCCAACATTAAAAAAAAAGTTTGTCATGGTCTGGGTTCTGTCTGGCATATGGTTACTGTGGTCTGGGTCAGGTCCCGTATGGAGCACCGGAAAATTTAGTAAGTTTAGAATTCTGAAATGTGTGTGTGCATGCACGAATGGTAGTCTGAAAGTCCCTTGTCCGGGACTTCTGAAATTCTCCAGTAGCATTCATGCTTGTACCAGAAAGCATTAAGCGTTTGAGAAGTATATTGTATGGGTGGAAGGGACTAAGTGAGTGTGTGCAGATGTTGTTAGAGAAAGGAAAATGTCAGGAGCCTGTGATTGTTCACTAGAGATGGGAAATGCAAAAGCAGTCAAACGAATCCTGTAAAATGCAGGGAAAGTGAGCAAAAGTTAAAGGAAAAGACACAGAAAGAACTGACAAAGGATAATGCAGTCTATCTCAGAGTTTGAAAGGTAACAATTGGCACCAGAGTCTGATGATGAACCAGATGCTGTACCCCTGCCTTCCCAAGGCATGGTTTCAACAAGGCTCAAACCTCTTGAATCTCAGTGTCAGCCGGTGCCACAGACACAGACGTGTGTTCCCAATTGCACTACAGGAGATGGGAGACAGGGTGGATGAGTGAAATATTGATTTAAATATACCTTGAACTGATCTAGTAGGAGCCCTTAAGAAAATGTTTCCCTCGCACTGTACATTGGCATAGAATGCAGTGTTGGACAGGAGACTGATGTTAACGAATATGTAGAACGCATGTGTAAATGTTTTCAAAAGTATTCTGAATTGCCTCTAGAAGCAGGGACGCACATCTTAGGCTGCATCCACACTACGCCGGATAAATCCGTAACCGAAGCTTTTTCTCTTTGTTTTTACCCTCCGTCCACACTAAAACGGCGTTTTCGTCTCCCGAAACCGGAGCTTTTCAGAAACGCTCTCCAAAGTGTGTATTTTTGAAAACGCCAATTCAGCAGATCAGTGTGGACAGCGTAACCGGAGAAATCTGAAAAACGCTGTCAGATGGCAGTGCGCCATTTCATTGTTTTCTTGAAAGCAACCTAACAATTTCAGAACAGATGGCAACGAGATTGAAGCCAGAAGAGTTAGAAATGTACTCACCAAATACTTTGACCCATAACTTACTGAATAAATAAGTATACTCACTTTGCCCTGTTTTCTGTCCTTGCTCGTATGAAGGTGGTTTACCTATTTATGCAAGTACTTCTCTGACAATAAATGTGTAACAGCCTAATGTAACATTGTATGGGAAATACAAGATAACACTGATACAGACATGTTTTATACATTTAACAAGGGGCTTTAATAATGCAACAGAGTTAGTCAGTTTTTCAATGTTCGTCGTCAGCCGGGTCATACAGTCTGTGAACTCCCTGTCAGTGGCCTCCATATGCTCCAGTATTTTTTTTTACTTTTAAGTTTTCCTGCATGAGAGCCAACAGCTGTCCATTGTTTAAAGTTTTTCTAGACTGTATCTGAACAAACGCGCACTTTCACGGCGAGATTCAACACCAAACATGTCGCTTGTTTTCGGTAGATGTGACCTGCGCATGTGCAGGAGGAGGAGATTCACCAAAATCTCCATTTCAATGTGGATAGAGATATTTTTTAAAACGCATAGTGAGGACGCCTATCGTTTTTACACAAAACCAGCATTTTCAAAATTATCCAGTCTAATGTGGATGTAGCCTAAATGCTGTGGTAAATGAATCGCAACCTGGCTTAAAGAAAAGTATGTAGTTACTTGTGTGAGCTGAGAGAGTTAAATAAAATTGCAAATAATTTGCAATATTGCCAGAAGCAATTACAACATCAAAGGGTTAAAGGTGTTAAGTGGAATTGGGACAATACTTGTCTGAGACTTACCGGCTGCTCCACTATAGCCTCTGGATAATACTGTACATTGTTTTAAAGGTATTGCAATAGCTGTTCTGTTTGTTTTATATTTAACCAAATTGACATGACCACAGTTTGGTTAACTTCTGCTTAAAATTTCACTGTAAACTTCAGTTTTAACATTACCTGCTTTATACACATGTTGCTCATGTGATCCACTTTTAACTGGTAATTCATCTTTTGAACAGCGTAATTGTTTAGATAATGATGTTCTGAACGTATAGGTTCTAGTTCTTTGATCCAACAAACATGGAACTGGGATGGTGGACATGGTAGGGGTAAACATGGGGATGTCCGTGAGGGGTATGTTTGTGTTTGCGGACAGCCTGACCACTGGGCTTGAAGATGCCCTCGGGCCAAGGCAACTTTGTTAAGTTTCTGCCTCCACTGTCAGCAGCTCCATAGACTACGCAGTTTAAACAATCCGTTCCAGGACTGTACTTAAGAACTTGTACAGTTTTAATTCTGCCTGTTGTAAACCTGCATGTAAGATTTTTTCTTTGATGGTTTTTCCTCCCAGTCTGATACTGGGAAACACTTTAGTGGAAAATCCTGGTGGAAATGTGTTGTGTGCATCTCATACAACAGCTGAGGCGGCCCAGCTACCGTCATCCCTTCCGTCCTGCTCAGGCAGCTGAACCTTTTTAACTTCACAAAAGCCCACATCCATGCAGCCAGTGATGCTGTAAAGAATTACAAGGGGTGATTGATAAGTTCATGGCCTATGGTAGAAGGAGATGAGTTATACAGCTCTCGTTACATGCACATGCAGTTCAACACTTTGAGTGATAATGCAGAAAGTTTGAAGTTAATAACTCATCTCCTTCTACCTTAGGCCACGAATTTATCAATCACCCCTTGTACATTGAATCTCATTGTACCTTAGGAGTAGCTCCTGACAATGGAGAATTAAAGAATCTATGGAACTCCGATATAAAAAAAAACGGTGAACTAACCATGGACCTTTTCACGCTTTTCAATTACTTACTGTAATTGCTGTTATAAACTATGTGGCTCATAATGTTGGCTATGGAAGGAATTAAAATATGGAAGAAAACACCAAACTCGAATGGGTCAAGGACAGTGGAAGTAGATGAACCGAATGTCTTTGTTCTTGCCACGCAGTTGAAGGAATGGGCCCTGCCATTTTGTGAAGCTGCTCTGTAACCTCCATTTTGTGAGCTGACTTGTGAACTGTTTTTGCTCAGGAATAGCTGCATGAAAGTGCTTTAAAGTTGACACTGTGATGTTCCTGATAATCTGCTGAAGTTATCTGTGAGATGTTCTTTGGTACGATAGAACATGCAGGGTTATCAACAGGGCAGTCTGTGTCTGACCTGAGTAACTCGAGTCTAGTAACTGGCTGATTCAGAACAAAGAGATATTAATTACAAGTTGTCTTCTTCTTTAGACTTTTTATGGTAGTTGGCAGTCCAACTTAAAGGTGCATTACTGCCACCAACTGGACTAGAGTGTGGTGTAGAGAACTTCTCTTTCAAATAAAAACTAAATTACAGTACCTTAAAGCACCCTCTAGATTGTAAGTAATGAAAAATGATAGTGTGAATTAAATTAAAGTCACTCCCATAAGTTAAAGTTTTTAAATGAAAAATATCAACTCCCAAAGATTGTAATGAAGCCTGCATTTGATTTCTTTTAAACTTACATGCTTCACTCTGTAATAGTATGTGTTCAACTGTTTCATAATGATGACAAAACCTACACACCCAAGAGTGGTGTTTTCCAACAAGATATAAGAAATAATTAAGCATAGTATGTCCAATTCTAAGTTGTGTCAATATAATTCCTTCCCTTCTTGTTTTACCCCCGCTCCCATCAGTCCAACATTTGAATGTATTCTTATGCCTATTATCCCACAGGTCTTGCCATAACTCCCTAATTCTTAATCCTTCCAACCCCTTAGCTTCTGATTTGCTAAGTGGAAGGTCTATATCCATTGTTGAACTTTTAACAGCTTTCTTAACTAAACAATCAACCTGCTCATTCCCCTTAACATCTCTATGTGCAGGGACCCATAAGAAAATGGCATGTAAACCAAGACTTTGTATATGAAATTATGTTTGATGAGCTTCCAACGGTAAATCTGACTACTGCTACAAATTACAACTTTACATGGACAAATTTCCTCCACCTAAACCTAAAATGATGGCGACCAATTCTGCTGTATATACTGATAAATGGTTGGTAAGACTGTTACAAGAATCAATAATGATCAGTGAGGCACTGAGAATCTGTAGCTACCGACAAGTAAGTTTTATTGTTTCAACTAAAAGCACGTGGGTTCACAAACTGTCTCTGTGTGCACCCTACCAGAATTCCCTGACAGTCCATGAATAGTCAATGAAGAGAAAAGGATATTACTTGGGAAAGGAGTCTACGATGGCCAGGCGTTCCTCGTGGTCCTGATCTCCACGTGTCCGTGGGGTCCTCCTTATCCACGATGGTTGGTCTCTGGTTGCTGGAGAGTTGTCGCCCCTGCGTATTTGGAGCTCCTGAGTCTTATACTGTTCATCATCAACTGAACCATTGGATCTCCATCCCATTGGCTCAAGGTCACCTGACCTACCTGGGTCACCATCTTACTGGTCATTGTACGGGGCTACAGCCAACATTGTTCCATGGCTCTGACCACCCCAGCCTTGTGTACTTGTGTCTTTACACTCTGACTGGTCCAAACCAGTTAAATGGGGCAACCCAGACAGAGTCTAACAAGATTACCGATTGCCGGTCTGGCATTTTACATAACAAGTAGCTACTCCTCTGAGAATGGTCTCAGGTTTGTTGCTTTGATTAGATTGTCCCGGAGCAAGGATCAGTTCAGAGTCCATCCCTTTACATAACAAATGGCTACTTGTTTGAGAATGGTCTCAGGTTTAGCAGATCGTTACCTGAAGCTTCCTGTGTCCACATTCAGTTGCTCTAAAATGGGGGAAACAAAGACAATTGGCTTGCCTGCTTCCCCTGTCCTTGATCAGACTGCAATCTCTTCTGGCCAACATCTCCCTCCTCTTGATCCAAAGATATTTATCTTAGGATCATTATCCTCCTCTCATTCAGATGATTGCCCATAGGACTGCCATGGAACCCAGCAGGTGTGCAACACTTACATTCTATAAAAAATATTAACATTTACTAACTAAATTCACAATCGTCTGCTGTTTCATTAAAGCATTGTCCTCGATTATTCCCATTATTTCAGCCTTCCATCTTCTCAGTTGATATACATTGAGCAATACAATTATCAGGGTACATAAAATTAGTATTACAGCAGCATGTGATACTATTCTTACCCATTTGTTCCCCCAATTCCAAAATTTACTGCAAAAGCCTGGGTCACTCAATAGCTCATTTGCCTTACCAGCATGTGTTTTAATTAGTTTAGAGTGTTTAGTCCATTGATGGATTATCTCCCTTGCCTCCTCCACAACACGTGTCCAGTCATTGGGAATAAAACAAGGTGGATTACCGAGAAAGCTACAGCAGGACATATTACATAATCCAGCAAACCCATATTCCCAGTATGATAAGAACCTAGCCAATCAATGCTATAAATATTCTTCTTGTGATGTTCCCAACAGTCCTCCAACGCACCTTTAAGAGGATGATCATTTCTTTGCCCCTCAAATTAATCCAGTATGTTAACATCAGCTTCAGCCTCCGGAATTGTAAGAATACTTGTCCCATTTCAACCAGTAAAGCCAAAATAGGGGACAATCTTATCGCACCACAACACAATCTAAGTACCTGTGTTTGTATCACATCCAAATGTGTTAAAGTTGAAGATGAAGCTGATCCATAAGCCACACAGCCATTATCTAGAACAGATCGAATTAAACCAATAAAAATGGTCAACAAAGATTTTCGTGTAGCAACCCAAGAATACCCACATAGACACTCGAGAGTATTTAATCAATTATCAATTTATCAATTATTTTACTGGTATGGTTCTTCCATGTCAAATTATTATCCATCCACATGCCTAGAAATCTTACCACCGACACTTGTCAAGAGTTTTTACCATATAATTTCAAATCAAGTACAGGTCTATTAATCCTCTTTGTAAAACACATAGCTTGTGTTTAGCTACTGAAAACTTAAGTCCCCATCTATTTGCCCACAGTTCAACCTTATTAATCACTAACTGCATCCTATAGACCATATATGTCAAACTCAAGGCCCGCGGGCCAAATCCGGCCCGCGGTGGAATTATCTTTGGCCCGCGAGATAATATCTAATTACTATTAAAGCTGGCCCCAGTAATCGAAGCGCCTATGGCGTATGATATGGCTAATGCTGAGTTTATTCAGGTACCAGGTTTTCAGGGTTTTTAGTGTTTATTCGGCAGTCTTGCTCGGCAGTCTTCTTCATAAGAAACGGAATTTGTAAAGTGAAACACTTTGTAGTTATAGCAGAGACTGAGACACATGAGAGCAGGCTGAAAAAACGGAGGCAATGAAAGCTGCGTTCGCACGCGTCCGACTGATCCGGCCCGCATGAAGCTGCATTTTGCTCAATCCGGCCCGTGACCTAAAATGAGTTTGACACCCCTGCAGACAGTAAAATTTACATTTCTACCTCTAATCCATAAAGCTTCACAACCTGCACAGTGATTTACCTATCTCAGAGAAACCATCACTAATCATAATATCAAGTAATAAACAGCTACTAACATTGCCTTGTCGGGTCCCATTTTCTATCTTTTAGAAACCTGAATATACTTTGCCCACCCTCACCTACATAGACCATCCAAATAAAAAACTCAGAAAAAAATTATACAGTCTCCTCTTCACTCCTAATTTCTGTAGTTTAATCAAAAGTCCTTCTTTCCATAACATATAATATGCCTTTCCAATATCAAAATTTGCTGTTATTACAACATCTTTATTTACCTGGGATTTCCTAATATGATCTTTTAAATATAAAACTAAATCCAATCCAAATCCCTTTCAAAATCCACTCTGATAAAATGCTATATCACCTCTCTTTTTCTAAAATATAATTCAAAAGCTGTATTACCATACATTCCATAAGTTCATATAAACGAGACGTTAATAACATAGGCCTATAACTAGCAGGATCTGATGGGGAAGGAAGATGGCCTAATACCTAAATATGATTCAAAAATTTTAATATTATCTCAAGGGAGTGGTCATTTATATGTCCAATCATACAATAACATGCAGTATATCACCCTTATCTGGAGACATCTGGCCTGCATTAATGATAGCCTTCTTAAAATCATGCAAAGAAAACCCCGTGTCAGCAATGCTATCATTGCTACTGCTGACTTCCAACACATCAGAGTATTCACTTAGAAACATATCCCTACATTGCTTAACCTCGTCACTTAAATTACCTTTATTATGAATTGCAGCAAATTACCTTGCCAGTAACTCAACCTTCCCTATTTCAATAACTATCATTTTTACCTAATCAATCATTACTGGAATATTATTATCCCTACGAATCCATACCACCCCCCCCCCCCATTTTCCTACTCACTTTCCAAACATCTCCAAGTTTAATATCCCTTTCAATATTATCACAATATGACCTCCAGTAAAACTTTTTTTGCAATCTTCACCACTTTCCTCACCATGGTCTGTGTCCTTTTATACTTACTAAGGTCATTAGGAGTGTGATAGTTCTTAACTTTCCTAAATACCTTATTTTTCTCCCTAATTGCCTCTGCACACTCCTCAGTCCACCATGGTACAGCCTTTCCCTGTTCATGCCCTTTTTAATAGGAATCACTTCCAATGCAGTTTGATGAATGATGTGACATAACCTTTTATTACAAAACTCCACATCATCCTCAACATTCAGCCCTGACAGACGTTCATCACATAGAACCTTAAACTTCTCCCTATTTGCTTTACCAAAATTCCACCTCCTAAAAGTGGCCTTCTGTCTCTTTTATAAATCCAAACTCAAGCTTATAAATATTGAAAAATGATCACTCCCCAATGTTTCATCACCCATGACATCCCACTCACTCACTCCAGCCAGTGTGTTCAAAGCTAAGGTTAAATCTATAGCAGTTTCAGAACTATTATGAACATTAAATTTCGAACCCCTCCTGTTGTTAAGACACACAAGGTGAAAATTCTTCTACAATCAAACTATTGTCATCACTCTGAGAACAACCCCACAGTGAACTTTGTGCTTTAAAATTGCCACACCATACAACCCTTAGTGAGTTAGAGCTACATATACTTTCCAACAAATCAATAGAAAATTTTCCACAAAGATTATAAAAACTAACCACTTTAATATCCCTACCTGTAGAATCAAATATTTCTACTACAAGTGCCTCATACGTTTCATTCACATTCATAATTCCATATCTAACCCCTTTCCTTATAAAACTGGCAGCATCACCCCCTCTACCAACTAACATATCATGCCTAATAACAATATAATCCTGAAAAGAAAAACTTAAATGTGGTGTCAATCAGCTTTCCTGAATATGTATAACATTGGGAGAATCTGACAAATCAGAAATAAACTTCTTAAAATCTTGAACATTGGAAATCAGGTTTCTTGCATTCCACTGCAATATTCTTATACCCATTCCATAGTTCACAAGTAGACTGGGATACAGATACCCCACCCATCAGTTTCATTTACAGCTTCCCACTTAACACCAGTTATACCAAGATACTTTTCCGCAGCTTTCACAATAATTTTAGTTTTCTCAGTACGACTAGATATTTGAGCAATGCAATTCATCACATCTGTTATAAAAATCACAAACTTCATTGTATCCACAAGTAAAGTATCTTTAGTAAGAGAACAGTGATGCCAACATATATTTACTGACTTCACATTCTGTTCTCTGACTGGTAAAGTGTGGTTTAACTTTATGCAAGGCCTCTGCAAAAGACACACCTATTTGTACTTTAACCTGTTAAACTGCAGCTGCCTTCTTAAGCACTTCACATCCTCTATAAGCTGCACTACATTGTCCTTCACAATTACAACAGATAAACTTTACACCTTCTCCATAGTCTTCATACTTAGCCCCCTCCCACACTTCCTACACCTTAGTTTCCCATGACATCCTGCCACAACATGCCCAAATCTCTGACATTTCAAACATCGAAGTGGAGGTGAAATATAAGCTTGTACATTATAATTAATATACCCCAAATTAACTTTATCAGGGAGATTCACCTTATTAAAATAAATCAACACAGATAAACTATCCGCATTTTCCCCATTTCTAACTACTTTCAGTCTCTTTATCTCCTTAACCTTACCTTCCAATATATGAAATTCAATCTTCTCTATTGAAATCTCCATGCAACACCCGTTATGACACCACCAATACCTCTACTTTCATAAGGCAACATAGACACCATCATTTTGCCAAGAAAAGTCTTCAAACATAATGCATTTTCACACTGTTTTTTATCCTTACAAGCTATTAACACATTCACTCCTCTCAAAGTATAAGCACCTATAGCAGATTTCAGCTCTCTAATTAACTTAACTGGGTTGATGGAAGAGGGTTGTACTTGGTCAAATTTAAACACTACCCTAAAGTCTTGCTTCCGTTTTTCAAAAAATCCCACCCTTCCTCTCCATCACTAGGAATCATTCCAATATTATACTTCTTTTTCCGTTTTCCAGATCTAGATTCAACTTCATTCCAATCTCCTTCCGCTGACCCACACTTTCCTCCAACCTCCATTTCCGGTTCCTTTTCCAGATCTTTCCCCTACCTGAATCTACACTATTTCCCAACATCCCCTCACAGACCAGCACCACCAACCACCTGCAGTGAAAAACCAGAAACTTCGAGAAAGAGCAGCCCCTTATTCCAAGTTGTCACTTACAGAAGGGCAATCAAATGATGCTGGCTTGGACGAGAGCCAATGGGAAGCTGATGCATGTTCGCCAGCTAGGCGAGAGTCAACGACATTGAAAAAAATGTTTGAACTGATGAGGAAAGAGTATAAGAATGCAAAGTGGTGAGAACCTAGACTATAGTTGATGATTGGTCATCATATACGAATGGGAAGAATGAAATAACTAGACAGAAGAAAGGAGCTGACTCCTTTGCCAAGGCAGCAACAGCAGAGCTTTATGGCCACGTAGCACTCCTGTGTGACCAGGCAGCCAATGCTTTCCAAATTGTTCTGATGGGCCAGTGTGTGTCAGAAGCTGAAAGAACTTTATGGACTAAAGCACACTATGTGCTAAACTACAGTATAGAGGAGGCTGGGTGCAATTGAAAATGAGCGATCCTCGGCCATAGCAAGAAAAGTAGCAGCAACTGTATGATCTGCCAGAGACCTGATCCCGAAGGACTCTGCCGGTATCTGCCAATGCTGAGCCCTCCCTTTGGAGGTTACTTGTGCATCTCCAATGGACTTTATGCAGCTACTGAAATGTATGGGTTGTGATTACGCACTTGTTATTTTGTTCTTTACCTCCATGGGTAAAAGTTTATCCAACTCAGAGAAATGATGCCGTAACTGTTGATAATTTTTATTACGAGAATTTATTCCTAGGTTTGGGATCCCCAAGACAATCTCAAGTGATATCGGTCCTCACTTTACAGGTAAAGTCATATGAGTTGACGAAAGCCTCACTTCACCTGCCCTTACCACCCTCAGTCTTACGGGGCAGCTGAAAGACAGAACGGGGGCCTGAAGTGCAGTTAACTAAACTGCACAACTAAACCAAGCTCAAATGACCAGAGCTGCTTCCACTGGCCCTCAGGACAAAGCGCTGCACTCTGAAATGCATAACAGGCCTCTCTCCACATGCAGACTGGGAGACCGTTTCGCTGAACACCTACGCTCGGTCTGCCAGAGAAAGCAGGATCTCCCAGTGGCCACACATTTTAATTCCATGTCCCGTTCCCATTCTGATATGTCTATCTATGGCCTCCTCTACTGTCAAGATGAAGCCACACTCAGGTTGGAGGAACAATACTTTATATACCAGCTGGGTAGCCTCCAACCTGATGGCATGAACATTGATTTCTCTAACTTCCGTTAATGCCCCTCCTCCCCTTCTTACCCCATCCCTTATTTATCTATTTATTTATCTCTCTATCTATCTCTCTACCTATCTCTCTATTTATTTATTTATTTATTTATTTATTATTCCCTCTCTTTTTTCTCTCTCTGCTCCTCTCACAATCACTCTTTGCCTGTTCTCCATCTCCTTCTGGTGCTCCCCTCCTCCTTTCTTTCTCCCTAGGCCTCCCGTCCCATGATCCTCTCCCTCTCCAGCTGTGTATCCCTTTTACCAATCACCTTTCCAGCTCTTAGCTTCATCCCTCCCCCTCCGGTCTTCTCCTATCATTTCACATTTCCCCCTCCCCCTCCTACTTTCAAATCTCTTACGATCTTTTCTATCAGTTAGTCCTGACAAAGGGTCTCAGATTCAGATTCAGATTCAGATTCAGTTTATTGTCATTTATAAACCACAAATACAATGCAGTTAAAAAATGAGACAACGTTCTCTGGAATGATATCATGAAAAAGCAGAAAACAGACCACACAAGAAAAACCACATAACGTTTGGTAAACCCCAATCCAGAGTCCGGAGAGGCTGCTGCGTATCGATATCATGCTACCGTCTTAGCACATTCCCCGGAAAGGAACTACAAACCCATCAGACAAAACTAAAACTACAAGACATACACAAACCACATAGTTACATATAGTTATAGTTAACATATAGTTTCAACAGTGCAGACAATACCATAATTGATAAAAGACTAACTGACAAAGACCACATAATTATAACACATAGTTTCAACAGTGCAAAGCAATACCGTAATCTGATAAAGAGCAGTCCATGGCATGGTTTAAAAGAGAGTCTCAAAGTTCCGACAGCCCATCATCTCACGCAGACGGTAGAAGGAAGAAAAACTGTTCCTGCCATGAACTTCCAGCGCTGCAGCTTGCCGAGACAGCACTTTAGGAGCTCCGACCACAGCCAACTCCGAGTCCGTCCGAAAACTTCGAGCCTCCGACCAGCCCTCCGACACCGAGCACCGAGCACCATCTCTGCCGAGCGCTTCGACCCCAGCACCGGCCACCAAGCAATAGGCAAAGCCGAGGATTTGGGGCCTTCCTCCCAGAGATTTCTCAGGCCAAAACATCAACTGTACTTCTTCCTATAGATGCTGCCTGGCCTGCTGCGTTCCACCAGCATTTTGTGTGTGTTGCTTGAACTTCCAGTATCTGCAGATCTCCTCGTGTTTGCGTTTTTAAATTCTCTCCACACAAGATAGTTTTGGAATGTCCTGTGCTCTTACCAGCCACCCCTCCCTCTTTAATTAAACTGATGGACGCTCACATTATGAGTGAAAGCACGTTGCATTATTGTGTAGCACTAACATAAGCTCTTAACGTTTCCATCAACAGGTATTTGATGCTCAACAGATCATGCTTGCTGCAGAGTGTCAGACCCACCACGAGTGAGAGCCTACTGACAAGAGAACTGTCTGCAGCCCCTCTGGGAAGGCCCGTTCCAAGTATTATTGATTACATAAACTGCTTTAAAGGTCAAAGTAAAGCCAACGTGGAGACACGCCTCGCATTTGGATGGTAAAAAAGAACATAGAACATAGAAGTTTACAGCACATTATAGGCCCTTCAGCCCACAATGTTGTGCCGACCATGTACCCTACTCTGGAAATTGCCTAGAATTTCCCTAGCACATAGCCCTCTATTTTTCTAAGCTTCAGGTACCTATCTAAGAGTCTCTTAAAAGACCCTATTGTATCCGATTCCAGCATCGTCAATAGCAGTGCATTCCACACACCCACCACTCTCTGTGTGAAAAACATTCCCCTAACATCCCCTTGGTACCTATTTCCAAGCATTTTAAAACTATGCCCCCTCGTGTTAGTCATTTCAGCCCAGGGAAAAAGCCTCTAGCTATCCTCACGATCAATGCCTCCCATCATCTTGTACACAAAGAGGATGTGCTGGAGCTTTCCAAAAGCATTAAATAAGTCACTGGGACTGGATGAGTTATGCCCCAGGCTACAGTGGGAAGTGAGGGAGGAGATTGCTGAGCCTCTTGCGATGATCTTTGCATCATCAATAGGGACGGGAGAAGGACCAGAGGATTGGAAGGTTGCAAATGTTGTTCCCTTGTTCAAGAAAGGGAGTAGAGATAACCCAGGAAATTATAGACCAGTGAGTCTGACTTCAGTGGTGGGCAAGTTGTTGGAGAAGATCCTGAGGGGCAGGATTTATGAGCATTTGGAGAGACATAATCTGATTAGGGATAGTCAGCATGGCTTTGCCAAGGGCAGGTCATGCCTTACGAGCCTGATTGAATTCTTTGAGGATATAACAAAACACATGAAGGAAGAGCAGTGGATGTGGTGTATATGGATTTCAGTAAGGCATTTGATAAGGTTCCCCATGCGAGGCTCCTTCAGAAAGTAAGTAAGGAGGCATGGGACCCTAGAAGACCTTGCTTTGTGGATCCAGAACTGGCTTGCCCACAGAAGGCAAAGGGTGGTTGTAGATGGTTCGTATTCTGTATGGTGGTCGGAGACCAGTGGAGTTCCGCAGGGATCTGTTCTGGGATCCCACCTCTTTGTGATTTCTTTTAAGTGACCTGGATGAAGAAGTAGAAGTAGAAGTTTGCTGATGACACAAAGGTTGGGAGTGTTGTGGATAGTGTGGAGGGCTGTCAGAGGTTAAAGCAGGATATTGATAGGATGCAAAACTGGGCTGAGAAATGGCAGAGAGACTTCAACCCAGATAAATGTGAAGTGGTTCACTTTGGTAGGTCAAATTTGAAGACAGTGTTACGTACCCCGTAACTGGGTGTCAGACCAGCAGAGAAAGAAGAATCCGTTGGAGTCCAGTGATACCAAAACTAAAGGTGTTTATTAGCAAACTACACAATACAATATCAAAAATGCAAATATACATATAAAACAAGTTAGCAATAATAAACCTAAAAGTGTAGGTATAATAATAATCAATAATAAACAAGCTCTATCGATGTCTAGGGGTAAATGAATTGTCATAGAAAAGTATAAAGTTCAGTTCATAAATGCTGAGGTAGTTTATGGTTGTTGTGTTGAAATCGTTGGAGAGAGAGAGAGAGCGAGAGATTAGGCAGCTGCGGCAGGCAAACCTTCTGTGGCTTTCTTTAACCCGTCGTATCATTGTGGTCATTCAGTTATGACCCCTCTGTCCTTCAGCTAGACCATTCTTCTGTGGTGGACTCGTCACTCTGGCATGAGTGGACACACACACAAGTCCCCACCGGCCCTGCTGTAACACTGTGAGCTTTACTGACCGATCTCCTGGTTCGGTCTCCGAAGCCCCCACCTTTCTGTGGGTTCCCAACACTCAGTCAGTGTCCACCGGTGTGTCTGAAGGGTGTCTCTCCAGACCTGTCTTTTATCCCTACTAACGGGGTCTCAGCTATCCATCAACTCTGAATGACTCTGTCCATCACATCAGGCCACTCCTGCTGTCTCCTGAGGAATGTTAATGAGCAAAGTAAAGTCCTTGTAGTGAAAGGTAAATAATCCAGGAAAGAGTCAAAATACAATAAATCAACAGTCTCTCTCTCCCTCTTATCTGCAGCAGATGTTCTTGCCTGGGCGTCATCTCTCTCTCTCTCAGTAGCAGCATAGCAACAGCAATAGTTCATAGTTCTCGGGGGGTGAGGGGAACGGTTAACTCTTCACCCCATTTCCATCAATCTGTTCATCACTCATAACAAAAGAATATAATATTAATGGTAAAGCCCTTGGCAGTGTGGAGGATCAGAGGGATTTTGGGGTCCGAGTTCATAGGACGCTCAAAGTTGCTGCGCAGGTTGACAAAGTTGTTAACAAAGTGTATGGTGTGTTGGCACTCATCAACCGTGGGATTGAGTTTAGGAGCCGAGAGGTAATGTTACAGCTATATAAGACCCTGGTCAGACCCCACTTGGAGTACTGTGCTCAGTTCCGGTCACTTCACTGCAGGAAGGATGTGGAAACCATAGAAAGGGTGCAGAGGAGATTTACAAGGATGTTGCCTGGATTGGAGGGCGTACCTTATGAGAATTGGTTGAGTGTACTTGGCCTTTTCTCCTTGGAGTGACGGAATGAGAGGTGACCTGATAGAGGTGTATAAGATGATGAGGGACATTGATCGTGTGGGTAGTTAGAGGCTTTTTCCCAGGGCTGAAATGGCTCACACGAGGGAGCATATTTTTAAGGTGCTTGGAAGTAGGTACTGAGGGGGATGCCAGGGGTAGGTTTTTCACACAGAGAGTGGTGGGTGCGTGGAATGCACTGCCAGCGACGGTGGTAGAGGCGGATACAATAGGGTCCTTAAAGAGCCTCTTAGATAGGTACATGGAGCTTAGAAACATAGAGGGCTATGCGCTAGGGAAATTCTAAGCAATTTCCAGAGTAGGTTACATGATCGGCACAACACTGTGGGCCAAAGGGATGTAATGTGCTGTAGATTTCTATGTTCTATGTAAGCCAGCAGTGCCACCGGAGAGGGAAGAGATGGCCAGAAGAACTTTTATGATAAGGACTGATGGACTGAACTCTTGATCTTTGCTATTTACCACCTTAAGTAATCACTATGCATTATAAATTTGGGGCAATGTGGACATCTATTTTCCACCTAAATGCAGAAGTATCTCACACACCACTACCGTTCACACTTTTCTTCCCCTTACTAATGAATATGTGTCACATACTAATTGGTCAGGTTATTGTGTCTGCTCAAGAGAGGGCCTACACATTCAGAAGGTGGTTTGACAATGTGATTCTACCCCTGAACCGTAATTTATTTGATTTTGTGTCGTACTTTGGTAGCAAAATTAGAACTGTAAAGGGAGCCACGGAACTGCACTCTCCATAGGAATGACTCGCCAATGCAACTGTTTTGAGGGATGGTATCAACACACAGTTGCATAAGCACTTTCCCTCCACCCCCACCACCGCTCCAAAGTTGCTTCATGAGGTGAGGAGCGAAGTATGTTACTGTATCCATCAAGGGATGGGACTAGACTGGGGTAACAGTACATGCCATGTGTATACTACCGGTGACCAGCTGATTCCCATTAACAATACTTACTGGGTACGTGGTCGTCAGCCCTAACACTGGCTGACAGGGCCCCCCTTCTGAAATGGGATCTTTCACCTGAACCAAAGGGGTTGTTATTATCTAGACTATGTAGTACCATAGATGTACCGCCTGCCCTCTCTCTCTCTCTCTCTCTCTCTCTCTCTCTCTCTCTTTCTCTACCTACAGCGTACTGTGTGGGGCTGGCATCAAAGTACCATGGAGACTGAGTGTTTCTGTATTGTAGTGTTCCTGTTCTGGGAACCTGCCAGGCTGGCTCATAAAAGCATTAACATGGCCTCAGCAATGCTGGAGAAACTGGCTACTAACACAGCCTCTTAATGCTACATGATACGAGCCAGGCCATCAATGACACTGCTACTGAAATGCTGGCTTTTCAAAATCAACCACCACTAGACTTTCTGTTGTCTAAAACAAGTGGTTTCTTGTGCCATTATTAGCCAAGAGTGTTACCCGTATGTCAACAGCCAATTATCCCTGATGAAACTGTCATGAAGCTTCAGAGACTCTGCACTGTTGAAATTCAGGAAGATTTATGTTGTCCTGTACATGACAAAGAGAAGGGAGTGTGGAAGTTACAGTAAGGATTAAAGACAGCATCCAAAGAAGAATGACTGGGGTGATGTGCAGTCAAACCCAAACAAGGGGGAATCTTTTGAAATGAGACTGCTGGAGTCAATCTTGCCCATTGCAGACAGATAAGTGAGAATAACTGTGGCAGTGTGTAATCAAACTAGAAGAACACAGCTTCCCTTTATATGAGTACAGTAGGGGTGCTGGAGATAGGAATAATGGAAGGATGTGAAATATACCCAAAGACTATGGAACAATTCCTTTACTAACTTCAAAATATCATCAGTTGTCAGCTTGAAGTTCCGATCGACTTTTAACACCTCAATTGTGTATGGCGATTAATCTTGCAAATAAGGAATTTAAACATATACAACTTACCAGGTAGGCAATATCCGTAACTGATAAACCAATTCTGTAAAATAACAGCAGTTTTCTGCCCTGGCTGCCCTGTCCATGTTGGTCAAGAAAGTTCAATCACCTGACATTCAAGATGAGGTTGAATAGACAGTGGCTTTGCGGGAGAAGCCAGAGAGTGGTAATAGATTATTGCCTGTGACTAATGGTGTGCCACAAGGATCAGTGATATCATTTTTGTCATTTATATCAATGATCTGTATGATATTGTGGTAAAGATGATATAGTGGACAGCGAGGAAGACTATCAAAGCTTGCAGCAGGATCTGGACCAACTGGAAAAATGAGCTGAAAAATGGCAGATGGAATTTACTGCAGACAAGTGTGAGGTGTTGCACTTTGGGAGGACCAGCCAGGGTAGGAGTTACACAGGGCACTGAGGAGCGTGGTAGAACAGAGGGATCTGGGAAGTCAGATCCATACTTCCTCGAAAGCGGAGTCACAGGTAGATCGGGTCATAAAGAAAGCTTTTGACACACTGGCCTTCATAAATCAAAGTACTGAGTACAGGAGTTGGGATATTATGTTTGAGTTGTTTAAGACATTGGTGCTCTTATAGAATTGATGCTTCTAATCAATTACAGCTCAGCATTTAACATCGTCATCCCTTCAAAACTAATCAGTAAACTCCAAGACCTGGGCCTCAATAACCCCTTGTACAATTGGATCCTGGATTTCCTCATTTGTAGACCTCAGTCAGTTTTGATTGGCAAAAACATTTCCTCCACAATCTTCATCAGCACAAGAACTCTGCAGGGATGTGTGCTTAGCCCCCTGCTCTACTCGCTTTACACCAATGACTGTGTGACTAAGTCCAGCTCCAACACCAGATACAAATTTGCTGATGACACCACTGTTGTGGGCCGTATCAAAGGTGGTGATGAATCATCATACAGGAGGGAGATTGAAAATTTGGCTGAGTTGTGTAATAACAACAATCTCTCACTCTATCAATAAGACCAAGGAACGGATTGTAGACTTCAGGAGGGGGAAACCAGAGGTCCACGAGCCAGTAATCATCGGAGGATCAGAGGTGGAGAAGGTCAGTAACTTTAAACTCCTGAGTGTCACTATCTCAGAGGACCTGTCCTGGACCCATCATATAAATATTATTGCAAAGAAAGCATGACAGTGCCTCAGGAGTCCACAGAGATTCGGCATGTCATTGAAAACCTTGGTAAACTTCCATAGATGTGTGGCAGAAAGTGTGCTGACTGGCTAAGTTACAGCCTGGTACGGGAACACCATGCCTTTGAGTGGAAAATCCTACAAAAGGTAGTGGATAGGTAAAAATTTCACTGCCATTGAGCACATCTACATGTAATTTTGCCGTAGAAAAGCAGCATCCATCACCAAAGATCCTCACCACCCAGGCCGTGGTCTTTTCTCGCTGCTGCCATGACATAGAGGGTAAAAGAGCCTCAGGACTCATATGACCAAGTTCAAGAACAGTTACTACCCCTCAACCATCAGGCTCTTGAACAAAAGGGGCTAACTATACTTATTTAAGGACTCTAATATATTGTTATTTCATGCTCATTATTTATTATCTACATTTGTACAGTTTGTTTACAGTTACTGTTCTAAAGATTTGCTAAGAAAATCACAGAAAAAGAATCTCAGGGTTGTATTAGGTGACATGAATGTACTCTGATAATAAATTTTACTTTGAACTTTCAGGGTCCTAATTTGGAGTATTATGTTCAGTTTTGGTTAAAGATGTCAATAAGATCGAAAGAGTGCAGAGAAAATTTACAAGGATGTTGCCAGGACTTGAGGACCTGAGTTATAGGGAAAGGTTGAATAGGTTAGGACTTTATTCCCTGAAGTGTAGATGTACGAGGGGAGATTTGATAGAGGTATCCAAAATTATGAGGGGTATAGATAGGGTAAATGCAAGTAGGCTTTTTTCCACTGAGGTTGGGTGAGACGAGAACCAGTGGTCATTTGTTACAGGTAAAATGTGAACTGCTTAAGGGGAACATGAGGGCGATCTTCTTCACTCAGTGGGTGGTGAGAGTGTGGAATGAACTTCTAGCGGAGATGGTGGATGCAGGTTTGATTTCAACATTTAACAGAATGGCTATGAAGGGTTATGGTCTGGTTGCAGGTTGATGAAACTAGGCAGATTAATAGGTCAGCACAGATTCAATGGGCCAAAGGGCCTGCTTCTGTTCAGTAGTTTTCTATGACTCTAATATCAGAACATTGCTCAAGTACTGTATTGGAATTCTTCAGTTGGCAACTCTCTAGATATTTTGGGGGGAAATATGTTTTTATTTTATCTGTTTGTCACTGACAGTGATATAATTTATTCCCCGACCATTATTACCGTTGAAAGCTAGTAGTGACGTGTAACCCTTGAACCTTTGGAGACCGCTGCTGAATATACTCCCACAGTGCAGTTTGTCCGTTGAAACGTGCAATGCGGAATCACCTGAAGGCCAAGGAAGAACCAACAGTGCACTGTAGAGTTTGCTGCTACAATTATTGTGCATTAACAATCTGGATGTGAATGAAAGAGGTGTGATTGGAAGGTTCACAAGTGTAAGGATGGTTGGTGCTGTTGTTAAAGGGAGTGTGGTCTTCAGATATGGAACAACATGCATGAATTGGTAGAATGTGCAGAAAAATGGCAGTCACTAATCCTCAAAAATGGCATCTTCATAAACTTCTGAAGGAGTCATGAGTCTAGAAGGTACTGAGAAACAGAGGGACCTTAGTGTACACCTTCCAAGCAAGAATGGAAGCAGCAGCATAGGTAGAAAAAGTTGTTAGCAATGTAAAGGGATTATTTACCATTATTTAGGAGGGCACAATACATACATGTAGAGAAGTAGTAAATGACATATGTAAATCATTAGTTATGCTACAATTAGGGTAATGTATAGATGTGATTGTAGCAGAGGCGATTCAGAGGAGATTGATACAGATGTGGCCTGGGATTCAGCAGTTTATTCATGAGGAGGGATATTGTAGAATACACTGGGTTTGTTTTCCATGGATCAGAACAGGTTGAAGGGTAACCTGATTGATTTGTGAGAGAGATAAACAGGGCTATTAATACCTATTCCCTGTAACAGACATACTGTATATGTGACCAGAGGCAAAGGCTTAAGGTTAGGAGATTTAAAGGTAATATGAACTTACCAATATTATCTCTTACATTCACATACAGTTGCTATCAAGCAGCAAGGATTGTGACATCACAAGATGCAGCACACTGCTGGTTGTACCTTGGTCTTTACGTGATTTTGACTTCTGCTATCTCAGCACTGACAATGAATAGACTGAGGTGGAAGCCCATAGGTATTCAAGGCTACTTGTCACCATGACATTTGTATAATACTAAATGGAAAATAAATCATACCGAACAAAGAAGAGCTTTTCCAAAAATTGTAGAGACACATACTGTCAGACTTAAGAATTGCAACATGAATGACAGAATATTTTTTTACTGAAGTAACACAATTTATTAGACACATTTATTTATTATCTATGCGTTTAATTTCAAAGAAAGTAGTGTCTTTATTAGGAATGAAATTAAATACCGATTTTTAAAGGTGGACACTTAGGTTTATGAAATTATCAACCCAAGGCGAAGATGTTACAGTTCAATTCATTTACTGGTCAGTGCATTTGTATAAAGATAAATGCAGGTATTGGCATAGACACAATTTCCATTTTCACAGACAGACAAATTGAAAAGAACAATAATATTACATGCGGCTACTTCAAATTTGCGAAATACACATTGAGGACCAATGCAGTCTTTCAAAATGAGAATTAAATCTCCACTTTTGCTTCCATCTGGTCCTTAATCCCACCAACCCCTCCACAGCCCAGTTCCAGTGTCCCTTCTCCAGGATATAACCGGGGGACTGGATGTGTATCAAATTCAATGTTGATGGGGATAGTACTCTCATCATAGCCAGCAACACCAGGCACAGGGTTTGAACCCTTAAGCCAGTGGTCCCTAGTGGTTGGGGACCACTACCTTAAGCGACCATCTTGAGTCAAAGAGCATCTCACCGACTGAGCATCGACGTCTCCTGGCAGCTGGAATTCCCTCCTGAAAGCCTTATATCTGTACCTGTAAGAGGCCACTGCCATCATCCCTCTTCTTCTCAAAGTTCAAAGTTCAAAACACAGTTATTATCAAAGTACATATATATCACCATAGGCACCTGAGATTAATTTTCTCAGTAGATACAAGAAACGCAACAGAATCAATGAAAGACCTCACCCAACAGGACGGACAAACAAGCAGAGTGCAAAAGACAACAGGCTGTGCAAATACAAAAAGAAAAAAATAATAAAAATAATAAATAAGCAATAATGGCTGTTGCTTGCATGGATGGTGGTGGGAATGCTGAATAAGTAAGGGGAAGGGAGGGGGGAGTTGATGCATGGGAGGAGGGAGGGGGGTTTGGGCTTCTTACATTTTTTTTCTGTCGTTCATTCTTTGGGGGGTTTTCTTCTGTTTTGAGGATGTCTGCGGAGAGAGAGAATTTCAAGCTCTATATTGTATCCATTCTCTGATATTATATGGAACTATTGAACCATTGAAGAGTCCTTAGAAAGCAAGTCGATAGGTTGTGGAAACAGTGTAGTGATGGGCCGAGTGAAGATGAGTGAAGTTATCCCCACTGGTTCAAGCTGTTGATGGTTGAGGGGTAAAAACTGTTCCTGAACCTGGTGGTGTGGGTCCTGAGGCTCCTGTTCTCAGTGAGAAGAGAACACAGCTTGGATAGTGGGGCTCCTTGATGATGGATGCTGCTTTCCTGCAACAGCACTCCATGTAGATGTGCTCAATGGTGGGGAGGCTTTACCTGTGATGGACTGATCTGTATCCAGTACTTTTTGTTGGCTTTCCGTTCAAGGGCATTGGTGTTTCTATACCAGACTGTGATGCAACCAGTCAATATATGAGGGGTGATTGATAAGTTCATGGCCTAAGGTAGGAGTCAATTTTAGAAAACCTAGAACATTTATTTTCAACATAGTCCCCTCCTACATTTACACACTTAGTCCAGTGGTCGTGGAGCATACAGATCTTGGACCTCCAGAAAGTGTCCACAGCAGGAGTTATTGATAAGTTTGTGGCCCAAGGTAGAAGGAGATGAGTTATACAGCTCTCGTTACATGCACATGCAGGTCAACTCTTTGAGTGATTATGCAGAAAGTTTCCTTCTACCTTAGGCCACAAACTTATCAATCATCCCTGATGAGTTATTAACTTCAAACTTTCTGCATAATCACTCACAGAGTTGACCTGCATGTGCATGTAACGACAGCTGTATAACTCATCTCCTTCTACAGGTTCATAAACAGTAAGTTGCTAATAACAGTAAGTTTTTTAAAAGAGCAGAAATGGCTGGCTATATCGGAAATATAGGTGCATTTGATTGCTCAACAGGTAACTGGCTCATGTACACTGAGGTAATTGAATAGTATTTTGAAGGAAATTAACTAGCCAATGAGAAACAAGTACTTGTATTGGGATTAAGGGCATATCGTTTGCTTGGAAGTTTGAGTGCTGCAATCAAACCAACCAAAACGAGGTTTGCTGATGTTGTGGAAATAATGCAGGAACATTTGAGAACCAAAACCATTGCTGATCACAGAATGTTTTAGGTTGCATAAGTGGAATCAAAAGGAAGGGGAGTCCATTTCAGTGTATGTGGCTGAATTGAAGAGATTATCTGAGCATTGTCAGTTCAGTGATGGAACTCACAGATCCTGGTACAAGTTGGGATAGGAGATGCTTGACAGAGCAGGGCTTGGACTGGCCAGGGAGAACTGGTTTTTGTTTATTAATGTCATATGTACCAAAATTGTGAAAATCTTTTTGTTTGTGTCCCATCCAGACAAAGCAAGCCATATGTAAGCAGCTTCTCCCCTCCCCAACCCACCTGGCTTCACCTATCATCTTCCAGCTTGTAATCCTTCACCTCTCCCCAGCTTCTTACTCTGGCTTCTTCCCCTTTCCTTTCCAGTCCTGATGAAGGCCCTTAGCCAACAGTTTATTCACTTCCATAGATGCTGCCTGACCTGCTGAGTTCCTCCAGCGTTTTGTGTGTGTTGCAGAATGTAGTGCCATAGATACAGGAACATTTTAGGGCTGGTACACATCTAAAGGCAGACACAGGAGATACTGCAAATGTTTAAAATCCAGAGCAACACACACAAAATGCTGGAGGAACTCAGCAGGTGAGGCAGCATTGATGGAGTGAAATGAACAGGCAACGTTTTGGGCTGAGTCAGGGGTCCCCAAGCTGGGGTCCGTGACATAAAAAAAGCCGGGAACCCCTGCTTTATCAGGTAGGCACATAAAGTGGAAGGGCCATGAGGAATCAAGGGCAATGAGAGATCAAGTGCACATTATTTACTGTATGAGAGATCAGAATCAGAATCAGGTTTATTATCACCAGGCATGTGATGTGAAATTTGTTACAGCAATTCAATGCAATACATAACCTAGCAGAGAAAATAATAATAATAAATAAACAAGTAAATCAATTACATATATTGAATAGATTAAAAATGTGCAAAAACAGCAATACTGTATATTTTAAAAAAGTGAGGTAGTCTCCAAAGATTCAATGTCCATTTAGGAATGGGATGGCAGAGGGGAAGAAACTGTTCCTGCCTGAATTGCTGAGTGTGTGGCTTCAGGCTTCTGTATCTCCTATCTGATGGTAACAGTGAGAAAAGGGCATGCCCTGGGTGCTGGAGGTCCTTAATAATGGACGCTGCCTTTCTGAGACACTGTTCCTTGAAGATGTCCTGAGTACTTTGGAGGCTAGTGCCCAAGATGGAGCTGACTAGATTTACAACCTTCTGCAGCTTCTTTCGGTCCTGTGCAGTAGCCCCTCCATACCAGACAGTGATGCAGCCTGTCAGAATGCTCTCCATGGTACAACTATAGAAGTTTTTGAGTGTATTTGTTGACATGCCAATTCCCTTCAAACTCCTAATAAAGTATAGCCAGCTTCTTTATAACTACATTGATGTGATGGGACCAGGTTAGATCCTCAGAGATCTTGACACCCAAGAACTCGAAACTGCTCACTCTCTCTGCTTCTGATCCCTCTATGAGGATTGGTATGCATTCCTTCGTCTTACCTTTCCTGAAGTCCACAATCAGCTCTTTCGTCTTACTGACGTTGAGGGCCAGGCTATCGCTGCGGCAGCATTCCACTAGTTGGCATATCTCACTCCTGTACGCCCTCTCGTCACCACCTGAGATTCTACCAACAATGGTTGTATCGTCAGCAAATTTATAGATGGTATTTGAACTATGCCTAGATTCAAGAGTCTGATAATGACTGTGTGGAAGCTGTCACTCAGCCTGGTGATACACTCTTTCAAGCTTTAGTCCTGATGAAGATGATTCAGTCCTTTAGACCTGCTGAGTTCTGCCTCCATTTATCTCTGGTCAAGACAGAGGTTGGAGTGTCCATTTCTGGCGTCTGGGACAGACTGCCCATTGGCTCAGTGTAATTAGGGCCTCAATAGTGGAGAAACTAATGTTGATAGGTAGCGAGGGTGGTAAAGAATGTGTTTGATGTGCTTCCTTGCACTGAGTACGAGAGCTTGGATGTACAAGTCTTTGTTGAAACCACATTTGGACTATTGAGTGCAGTTCTGCTCACTGAACCATAGGAAGGGTGTCTTTAAGCTGAAAAGGTTCACAAGGATATTGCCGGGACAGGAAGTCTCCATCTGTCTCTGTGCCTGCTTTTGCCTGTAAGGAGTGTGTACGTTCTACCCATGACTGCATGCGTTTCCTCCGGGTGCTCCAGTTTCCTCCCACAGTACTAGGGTATACTGTAGGTACTAAGGTATATGGTAGGTTAATCAGTCATTGTAAATTGTCCCGTGATTAGGCTAGGGTTAAATCGGGGGATTGCTGGGTGGCACAGCTTGAAGGGCTGGAAAGGCCTCTTCTGCACCGTATCTCAATAAATAATGTCTTGTGTTGTAAGGAGATAGTGTAGGAGGCTGAGGAGTGACCATGAAGTGTCTTATTAAGTAGTGAGGGGTATTAATGAGGTGAAAAGGGTAGAGGATTCGAAAACTACAGGGCATAGGTTTAAGTTAAGAGGATGTTATGGGGAAGCAGGTTCACAGGTTTGGTAAGTGAGACAGAAGACACTGATTATGAGTAAGCACGTTAACCATTTATTTATAGATAAACAGAAAACCATTTGACCAAATATCTAAGTCACCCTAAGTTACTAAAACTGCGACAGTAACATTTCAAACTCATTAAGTCTCCCCAAGTTGCACAACCACAAAACTAAACATTCAACGGGTATTTAGCTAAGAGTGCACGTGGGCCCTCCACACTTTCCCAATGGTTCTTCAGCACTGGTTGCAGCCTCAGTGTGAAGAGGAGCCCCTGGAGACAAAGGAAAGAGAGCGAGTCTCTCACACATGGTGTTCTAGTACCCCTGAGGCGCCCAGAACTGGACACAGAACGTGGCGCACAAGGCAACCAATGGGAAAGAGCTGCTACATCCCTTGAATGGGCCAATCAACCACAAGCACAGCAGAAGCAGCTTTCGACTGGCAAGTAAATGAACCCTTCACATTCCAGATGGGAGAGATTTAAAGGAGATGTGAGGGACAACTTTTTCACACAGAAAAATATGGAACAAACTGCCAGAGGAATTGGTAGCTTTGGGCACAATAACAGCATTTAAAAGTCGTTTAGACAGGTACATGGAGCGGAAAGATTTAGAGATACTGGACTCTCCTGTCGGCGCTGCTCTCCAGCGGTCGATTCATGGAAGGGAAAGTGGATTGCCTGCAGGTGACCCAGTGCAAAATGAAGAACTGTTGTGTACTTGTTCTTACAGAAATGTGGCTCCAGGACGACCTCTCAAGCACCATCCATCTTCAAGCCAGGCCACTCAGGGACTTGTGCTAATATTAATTTTTGTAACTGTATGTGCTATTGTAACTATATATGCCGTGTTACTGTTCACACTCTATGTTAAACCTTGGCTCCAGAGGAACGCTGTTCATTCAGCTGTATAAATGACTGAAAATTAAACTTGGTCAAACACCGGAAAATGGAACTATCTCAGGTCAGCATGTAAGAGTCGGGCTGAAGGGCCTGTTTCTCGGTTGTAGGAAGTCAAAGTTGAGGTTATTGTCATCTGCACAAGTACATGTCTGCATAGGTGCAATAAAAAACAAGACTAACTTGTAGCAGCATTACAGGCACACAGTATCAAAGACAACATTCACAAGGAAAACAGAAATTAAACATAAATTATACAAAATTATGCAAGAAAGAACACAATTAGAACAAAAAAAGCCAGAGTCCATTCTAGTGCAAAGTGGTCATCGAGGTAGTGATTAGAGTTGTACTGGGTTGTGAAAGTTTAGACGTAGTTTCACTAGGTCAGAATGCACCCACATTTTTCCAGTGTCCTATCACTGAAATGTATCAGTATACAGCCCTTTAGTCCACTACGCTGTGCAAATCAGCAACACAAATCCTATTTGCTAGCTCTCTAGCCTTCTAGCCCATTACACTACAGGTGCTCATCCACTGTAAATACTACTTCAATGTTGTGAAAGTACTGCCCTCCACCATCACATCAGGCCATGAACTCTAGCTTTCAATATCCCTCAAGATAGAAAAGTTCTCCCAAATATCCCTCAAATTCTCCTAACCCTTAAAACCCATGTGTCTGGTCATATACATGCCTGTTAACAAGTGCCCCATTTATGCCCCTCATACCTCCATCAGGTCACCCCTCACCCTTCTCTGCTCCAAGGAAAGCAAACCTGGCTTTGCAATCTCTCCTAACAACACTGTCACTGGGCTGTAATTTTAGAAAGGGAAATTGTTGTCAAAGTTGGGACAGAATATGACACTCAATCCACTTTATCCTGAAATATATGCACCACAACTTAAACCTCATTGAAGACTCATCTTGTTTTGTGAATGTTATTCATTACAGTGCATATATATTCCTGCTTACCTCTGGAATCTTTGATCAACACTCAGGGTACTTTTGCTGATAATTGACCTTTCAACAGGCATTGAACTTTGAGTTGAGTGTGCTCTTACAATTCAGTTTTCATTTATGAATTACAATTTCCGTTAAGACCCACCTGTGCCCGTGGGTTTATCGGTGGTGGGAAAGGGAGGAGGAATACTTCCAGAAACACAAGACATTGTAACATTTCACTGACATAGAAACAATTTAAATGGCCCCAATAAGGGGAATAAATGTATTTAGACCTGGAGTCTTTCCAAAAATATATTGAATCATAACTAAAACAGACAGATAATATAGATATGCAGATATATTTTGCAGAAAGCACATCTTCTATAAACCAAACTAGCAGCAGTAAATTTGCAGATTGATGGTTAATTTATGCCAGTCTGCCACCTACTGGAGGAATCAAGCCACTGCCGGTAACGTCTTGAAACATTTCTGTGCTGCTCCTAAAGTGACCAGAGGCGTGAAATCACCCCGCAATTGCTAATAGTGAGGCTAATATCACTCTTCAACACCTAGTTGTACAACCACTCCCTCCCACCCGCTTCAGGCGAGCACAAATGTTCAAGCTCAACAGGGAAATGGTTTTGCGTAACGAAACCCGTGAAGCGCCGTCCCGTGACTACATTTGAGTAGCACTATTCCACTGTACGGACCAAAATCGCTCCAAAAATTAATTCAAGCCCGAATTATCTTTAGCAACTTTACAAATATTGATTACAGATAATCAAACTTGCTAATGCTGAAAATATCAAAATCTCCGTTTTAAGAGTTATGAAATATTATTTTTAGTTTTCTCTTTTTCTATTGAATTTAAGATTCGCCATTCCGAGTGACACTTCCTAAATAGCTATAGGGCAGTTAAGCCCGGGTCCCTTCAGTCGGCTGGTGAGGGGAGTTGGAAGTTACCTATCGTGTTTGGTTAGGTTCGTGACGACAGGCTTGGATCAGTTTCCGTTCCAACCACCCGAAATAGTAGTATCAACGCCATTAAATAGTAGAAAGTAAATAGTGTGCTTCGTCCGCTGGTCACGTAAGCAGAAGCCTGTCTGACGCGGTCTCTTCGGATTGACCGTAAATTTTGTTTTGTTAACGGAAAACACGACAAGTAACTTCCAAGAAGATGAAAATGTAAAACAAAGATATAGGGTTCTAGTGAGAGAGCACCCAGAATATTGTGCACATATCTACCTTGTAAAGGATATAAAGTTCAAAAGGGTCACCAGATAGATTCCTGGGATAAAAGGCATCAAAATAGATAAATCCAATAGATAGTTTGGATATTAAGGAAATTAGAGGATGTGGTGTTAAAAAATCTCTGCCATAATGGCCCCGGCACAGGGAGTGGAATGACCTCTCCTGCTTCTAGTTACTTATGTTCATATCTGTCAATGAATAAAAGAGAAGCTCAGTTATTCCTTAGGGAGCTAAAGCCAGAGATAATAATATCTTTATCTATACATCATTAACTCCATCTATATGCTATAGCTATATCCACACAATCAGACTGAGTTTCCTTTCCTAATTCTGAAGAAATACAGACTTTACAAACGTGTCTAGAGATATTTAGGAGTCAGGGACACATCAATGCGAATTTTCTTTTTGCAAAGATTGCGATCATCCAGTACAATAGAAGTGATTGGTTTTACTTTTTTAGCTGATACAATCATTCTCCTGTTGAAAGTTTAATATACACCCACATACGCAAAAGTTCATTATCAAAATTCATATATATCACCATATACAGGCCTGAGATTTATCTTCCTGTGGGCATACTCAGTAAATCTAAAGGATATAACAGGATCAATGAAAGATCAACCAGAATGCTGAGGACAACAAACTGTGCAATTGCAAATATAAATAAATAGTAATAAATAACAAGAACATGAGATAAAGAGTCCTTAAAGTGGAACATTTCAATGAAGGGGCAAGTGAGTGTAGTTATTCCCTTTTGTTCAAGGCCCTGATGGTTGAGGGGTAGTTACTGTTCTTGAACCTGGTGGTTTGAGTCCTGAGGCTCTTGTACCTTCTACCTGATGGGAGCAGTGAGAAAAGAGCATGGCCTGGGTGGTGAGGATCTTTGATGATGGATGCTACTTTTCTTTGACAGTGTTTCATGTAGATGTGCTCAACAGTTGGGAGGGATTTATCTGTGATGGACTGGGCCAAATCCACTACTTTTTGTAGGTTTTCCATTCAAGGGCATTGGTGTTTCCATACCAGACTGTGATGCAGCCAGTCAGTATACTCTCCACCACACATCTGTAGAGGTTTGCCAAAGTTAGTTTGTCAATGTATATTTTTATGTGGTCTAGTTTCATGCTTTATACACACTATCTAAAACAAAATGAAACAGAATTAAACTTTTAAATCAATGGTTAATCGAATAGCTGTGGAGGCCAAGTCATTGAGAATATTTAAAGCGGAGGTTGATAGGTTCTTGATTAGTCAGGGTGTCAAAGGTTACGGGGAGCAGCCAGAAGAATGGGGTTGAACGGGTAATAAATTAGCCATGATGAAATGGCAGAGAAGACTAGATGGGCTGAATGGCCTAATTCTGCTCCTATGTTTTATGGTCTTATGGTCTCATTAACAAGTTCAATTTCTGGAAGCTAGGGTGATTTCCAAATAGAGTTCTGTTATTAAACTAGTAAATTAATTTTTAAATGGTTCAGTTTGAAAAGGAGAAGTGTTTGAACTGAAATCCCAAGATTGTGAGGAAGGTTAAAAAAAAGCCTCAACAGATCTCACTTCCTGTATGGACAAAAGCAAGCCACCTAGTGATATTACAGCGTCATTGCATAAATCAATAAAAAATAAAGTTAAGAGTTCATAAACGCCAGGTGCTGCAGATGCTGGAAATCCAAGCAACACACACAAAATGCTGGAGGAACTCAGCAGGCCAGGCAGCATCTATGGAAATGAATGGAAATGGGTTGATGTTTCAGGCTGAGACCATTCTTCAGGACTGAAATGGAAGAGAATTTTAAGAGTTTGGTACATCTGTGATATTCAGAACAACTGAAGAAGGTACTCTCTTAGCTATGGTGTCAACCAGCTCAATTTTTCCGAATTTCTGTCATCTTTTCACGAATAGTAGTAATTTCCCTTTAACACAAACTACCAACACAATTAACTGCAGTTAATTCTGCAAGGTTCTGGGCTGCCAAGAGTTGAATGTATTAAGTCAGTGCAAACTGCAGGACTGGCCATTTTTTGAAGCCAAAGTTGTCAGTGAAATGATCAGCATTATGAGCTGACCGGTCACATTTCCCAGCCTATAACAGCAGGCTGTGCACAGACTGAGGCCTCAAACCCAGTGCTTAAACAACTTGAGCGCATCTTGCAGGCGGATACAGCGAAAGTGAGGAAGCGGGTGATTCCTTAAAACTTTTTGTTGTAAAAAATTAGGATATTTGAGCTATAGTACTGAAAAAAAGGTGTAGAAGGCAAAAGAGATCAGTGGACAAGAGTGGAGATGGCTTCTCTGTGTCCCTGGATGTACCGCGATTCTCCCCGGAAGAACTGAAGGTGAAAGTCCTTGGAAGAAAAGTGCTGGTGACAGGAGAATACGAGAAGAAGAGCGACGATGGCAGCGGCTCTTACAGCTACAGACTTGAGGAGTTCAGGAGGGAATTCCAGCTGCCAGAAGGTGTCGATGCTCAGTCAGTGAAATGTTGTTTGACCCAGGACGGTGTGATAAAGGTTCAAGCCCCGCGCCTGGCTCTGACCGCTGTGGATGAGCGAACGGTGAACCGTTTTTCATAGACCACAGAGAGAATGCTTACAGTGGAAATAAACCTCATGGAATATTCTGGAACAATAGGAATGTAAATTTCAAATTTTTTCCTGTATATGCAAATAATAATTCCTGTCTGTAACAGTCTCTTTTCCCCTTGTGTGACTTAAAAATATTTTAACTTGCACATCACGCATATAAAGTATAAATCTATGAATGGCAGCTTTGCATGTTACATTTTCTGTGAATCATATTTTAATAATACAATAATGTAAAATTTCCATTTTTAACATAAAACAGTATTTTCTAAACTGATGACAGCGTTATTAGCTACATGATCACTTTCTTGGAATCCAACAGAGTTAGGAGCAGGGTTTTTCTAGGGAAAGAGAATGGTATTTTTCCCAATAGATCAGTTAAAGGTTCAAAACCCATAGCTGGCCCCACCCGCTGTGAATGAAGGAGTTATCCATTCCATTCATCACTGATGTTGTAAATACGCCCTAGTCTAAAGATAGCACAGGGACGCAGGAAAGAACTTTAGCAGCAAGCAGGATTTAAAGGGGTGGTAGCAAAAAAATTGACCACACTTGCAACTTATTCCTACAGTCAGAAATCTGAGGAAACAAAGAATGAACTTTTTATGGACAGTGAAGAGATGTTTTGCCTATTCCTTGCTCATTATCCAGATATACCAATGTTATATCGTAATTATATCTTAACATGATTTGTTTTATTAAACAAAATATACTTTACTCAAAAATAAAATTATGTACAATAAACCATTCAATGACTCTCAGTCATTGAATAATGTTTGCATTACAGTCTTTACATTCCCACACTTTTGCCACCCAGGTGGCACTCTGTTACTTCATATTTACATTCAGGGGTATACACCCCACCCCCCTATCTTAACATGATGAGACAAATCATGCGACATACTAGAAGATGCACAAAATTGAAGAACTATGCCAGCTTGTACTCATCCCCGCCCCCCCCCCCCCCACCTTCTTATTCTGGCGTCTAAGCTTTCTTTCCAGTCCTGTTGAAGGGTCTTGTTTATTCCTCGCCATAGATGCTGCCTGACTTGCTGAGCTCCTCCGGTATTTTACGTGTGCTGCTCAAGGTTTCCAGCATCTGCAGAGCCTTGTGTTTATGATTCACTATCACAAGTTTCAGCAAATAATATTCGAGACCAAGTTACCCAGATACATTGTTACTTAAAGCTTGTCACAGATTTCCCAGCTAAATCGCTAGACCTTTTATTCTTTAAGGCACAGGGTGTGGCAAAATCAGTATTCACCCTCATAAGTTACTCTTGAGTATGCAGGGGTGAGCTGTCTGTTGAACTATGGCTCTGTTTGACCTAATGATGTTATTAGGTAGGGGCTCCAGAATTCTCCCTCACCAAAAGGCCAGCAATAATTCACCACTGCTCTCCTCAAGGAAAATTCACACTCGCAGCCCAGGAATGAGTAAATAACTACGTCGAAAGTTAAGAGAGGAAGAGAGCTTCGGGGGGAATTCCCAGGCGAAGGGCTTTGGCTGCAGTTGGTCACTGAAGG
Source organism: Hemitrygon akajei (assembly GCF_048418815.1). Classification (NCBI taxonomy): domain Eukaryota; kingdom Metazoa; phylum Chordata; class Chondrichthyes; order Myliobatiformes; family Dasyatidae; genus Hemitrygon; species Hemitrygon akajei. The sequence goes on from NC_133141.1 coordinate 41,524,432, forward strand.
AAAGACTGGAATTTGCAAGCAGCAGGAACTGCTGGAACCTGGAGCAAAACAATCTGCTGATAGAATGCAGAGGCTCAAGCAGCATCTGTGGAGGCAAAGGGACGAGATGCCGAATCAGAACTGAGAGCGTGGCAGGAAGACAGCCAATATGCAGAAATTAGAAAAGTGTGGCCGGGGGGAGGGGTGTTTAGTTAAAGGTGTGTAGGAGACAGGCAGAGAGATAGTCAACGTATAGATGTAGGAGGGAGGGGTGACAGAGGCCAGTAAGAGTTAGTAGAACTGGGGTGGGGTGGGGTGGGAGGGGTGAGCAAGGTGAAGTATTGAGGCAGAGATTGGCAGGTGACAGGTGCAACTGGAGCAGGGGAGGGGTGATTGGTAGATGGAGCCAGGGTGGGGAGTAGGGTGTTGAGACAGAAGTTGATTGGTGAAACTGGAGTGAGGAGGAGCTCCTGACGGGGGAAGCACAGATCTAGCAGGGGATGGCATGGAGGTGGGTGCAGCGAAGGGGAAAGGCTATGAAGGAATTTGAAGGTCATTTGATACACTTGATAGTGAGTGAAAGCCAACATGTTATGTAAAGCATGGGAACTTTGAACACTTCCCCTTCTTTAACTGCTTGCATGCCACACTTGCAAATTGAACTTAATGCGTAAAATGTTCAGTTAAAGAGATTGCACATCAACCCAAGAAACGCTTCAAGGATGGTTCAAGAGCTAAGATTCAGAAAAGTCACACTGACTTTGGTTTGCAAAAAAAAAGCTTGCATCAGCACTCATTTACAGAATCGGCTGATGGCTTGATTCATTTAGTTATGTGCCATTAAAAGAAGTGGTTAGAACTTTGACTTACAGGCCAGACATGATTCAGACTGACGTAATGTGAACTGTAGCATATGATAGGAGAATGCAGTCAAACATAAGAATTTAAAGAGGCAGTGCTCACACTAGTGTAGAGAACAAGTTGAGGGCAGGTCAGTACACATCTGTCGTCACACCATGTCTTACCACCCTGCCCATGTCAACCTTTCCACAGCTACCATTCCAATTAGTTGAAGAATGTGATTCCTGGATTGGGTGACATAACTTGCTATTTCTGGAGCATTTAGATTATAACAACTATGGAAATATTAAAAATATGAGATATTATTAGGGTAGATTGTCAGTCTCTTTCCCCCCAGCACAGTAATGTCAAATAGTAGAGAGCAAAGCTTAAAAGGTGAGAGAGGGAAAGTTTAAAGGACATATAGGACATTGATCAGGGTCTTTTTTTTAAACACAGAGTGGTAGGTTCCTGAAACATTTTGGCAGAGGAAGTGTTAGAAGCAGATACAACAGCAATTTTTAAGAGGTATTTAGACAGACACATGAACGGGCAGTGAATGGAGGGATATGGATCACCAGCGATTAGTTTCAATTAGCAGCACAGCTGGCACAGACACGGAGGGCTGAAGTGCCTCCCCCTAGCTCCTGTGTATTCTATGTCCTATGTTGCAACTAGTCTATCTCAAATTAGTGGTTAATATATTCACATTTGTAAAGTATGCAGAAAAGAAAACCATGAATAAAACCCAAAATGTATAGTTAGTGTTGGCTTAGTAGGAGAATCCTCACCCCAGAATTAATAGTCCATAAATTCAAGGCGCACTCCAGGGGCTTGCACACATAACTGAGGTGATACTTCAGTACTGTACCCACTGTGCTCTACACTACTACTGAACAAGACACGGCCTGGCATTCCCTGATCATGCATGTGGCATGATGAACTGCTCCTTTATACCAGGTTCCACTGGCACCTGCTTTTAGCTTTGGCATGGCCGGCTTGTCACAGATTGCCATGTATCTACAAGGAGTAACATGAGGAACTCAATGCAAACTGGACCGTGAAACTTCAACCTTCAGTTCCAGGCTTATTAAAATTAAAATAAATTCCAACGTGCCATTTTGAACAATTTATTCCCAAAAAGGAAGAGCTTTAAATGCTGGGAACTATGTAAATAGCTGGGAAGTTTCCAGATTACTTTCTAATAAAAGGTTGTTGATTTAAAATGTTAGTGCTGATTGTCTCTGGGTTTTATTCCTGTTTACTTCTGCTGAGCTTAGGTAAATATTGAACATGGCTTTGGGAATCAAAGAGCAATGAGATGTTAGGTTTCAGATAAAATGGACTTAGTGCATTGTGGGAAGGTAAGGGTGAGAGAGTACAATTTATGAAACAGTAATGCAGACTTTGGAATCCCATAGCAGAATAATCAACAACTCCAAATTATTTTATAAACATCCAATGCATTTATTTACTCATTCTTAAAAATCATTCCTGCTCAAAAATAATTATTAGGATGTGAAACAAACAAAATGCTGGAGGAACTCAGCAGGTCAGGCAACATCTAAGGAAAGGAATAAACAGTTGCTGTTTCAGGCCGAGACCCTTCATTCGTTGACTGTTTATTCCTCTCCATAAATGCTGCCAATCCTGCTGAGTTCCTCCAGCATTGTGTGTGTGTTGTTCTGGATTGCCAGCATCTGCAGAATCTCTTGTTTTCAGGATGTGAAATATGTCTTTTGAGTTGAAAATTTAAAAAAAACTACAATCTGAAAGTTCAAAATAAAAGCAGAAAAAGGTTTAGCAACCTCTGTGGAAAGAGAAACAGTTAACATTTTAACCCTTCCCTAATCATGGTAAAGCAAGAGAAATTAGTTTTTGCCTCATTATCTGGACAACTTACTGTGAATAGCAAGTGCTGTGGGACCTGCTCAGCAGGCCAGATTATACTAACAGAGTCAGAAAAACTGAGCCAAAATGATGACAGGCAGAATGGACTATTGGATTTCCCAAAGTTGGTAAATCCAAGCGCTCTCTTGGTATCTTCTGCCTTCACGTTTGTTGTGGCTCTGCTTCCATCAGGAGTGGTCAGGTCTGGTGCGACCAGTTTGCATTCATCTTTTAGGTTCTCTGCAATGACACTGTTACTGGGTATACTCGATCCCCCACTCTGTTTGTGGGGCAACAAGAAGGCGAGTTGTAAGCTTTAACCCGAGTCCAGTGTTTCCACTGGAGTCCAGAAGGCCGCAACGTGCTGAGGTGTTGTTCCTTAACTTGCACTGGACCCTTTGTAACAGTGCAAGAGCTCACAGTGAGAGTCAGACGGAGACTTAAAGTGGTAGGAGCCTCACCTGTGAGCTGAATGCATGTGCTCAGCAAAATGATCACCTGCATCTCTATTTCTTGTAGCTCCGCTCTCACCCCTCCTTCTCCCAGAATTCTCCAGTCTTCACCCTCTACCCAACCAGCATTGAAAGGATCATCCTTTGAAATTTCTGCTTTGAGCAAGGTTTTACCATCAGACACACATTTCCCCCCACCTTTCAGAATTTAAGAAATCTCTGTCTTCTTGTCCAATTGTGGCACCCCCCCCCCCCCCCCTTGTCTGTTCACCTCTTCCCTCCCCAATGTCCAGGGATCCAAACAATCCTTCCAGCTGAAGTAATGTTTCACAAGAAATGTATTTGGAGTTCCCAATGTGGTCTCCTCGACACTGGAGAAATCAGACTTGTTGCTACCTCTTCAGCTCGCCATCCCATTCCTAGGTATATCAGCACGGTGGCTTTATTTGGTCATGGTTTGATGGACTTGGTTAACTTTCTGCAGCAGGACACTGGGAAACACCACCTCTTTTAGTCATCCTTCAGACTGAGAGACAAATCTTGTGCCAGTGTCCTTAGTGACATCTTTTTCATTCAGCATCTCGATAATCTGTATATCCTGAGTGCACTCCTCATTACCTGACATTTCCAATGAGTAAACTGGAAGCGACACTTCCTACAATACCAGCACCCATCCGGCAGAAGTATCTAATTGCCATAAAGCATTTTCAAATATTTCTAAGTCATGAAAGATAATTAAAAAGTAAGTCAGACAAGAAGTTCACCTTATGAAAGGGGGTAAATTGTTCCTGCAGCTTTATGCACAGGAAAGAATTACCGCTTCATGGCTATCCTCCATAATACCTCAGTCATCCCAGTCTCTGCTGCCCAGATTCCACCCCACCAAGAACCATTTACCCATCACTCAGTGTCACTGACCAATCGCAACGCCGCAGCGCACCAAAACATTTTGCTACCAAAAATGCCCAATAACTGAGAAGTCCTTGTGACAATATACAGACACTAACCGCTCCATTATTTGCCTGTTATGAACGAGTTCCATTCCTCAGGACATTTAGTAACCGGCAAAATCAGTAATGCATAGGTCTTTCAAGCTTAGAAATAATCCATCAGCAGGCATACACAATGTATACCAAATCATTCTTTAGTGTCACACAATAACTCGGAGGCTCTTACATATGGAATGATGTTCAGCCGAGTCAATTCTGTAACCACCGCCTCAGTTAATTTGCTTTCTCCATTGCTTGGTGTTTGCTTGAGCACCTTTCATATAGATTGCTTTAAAGTTCTTCAAACTAGCTAAGCACTTTTGAAATATGGGCACTTTTGTAACGCTTGTGCTCAGCAACTTGAACAGAGCAAGATCACAAACGCAGCATTTGTTTTGCAGAGCTAATTGAGAGACTGATTGACCAGAACCTTTTTGGAAGTTTATGCGAAGGAAACATTTCTAATAACAAAGGATTGTAGCACTACTCTGGAACAGGTTGTCCTTTGTTAGGATTAAGTCTCTGGAATGAGAGTGCAACCACACCTCCTGACTCAAGCTGCAGGAATGCTCTCCACTGTACTCTTGTTGACTCTCAACTTTTAAGTAGCCTGAACAATCTCTAGAATCAATCTAAAACAGGCTTCTGGTTCAGGCAATGATTCATGTCCCCAGTGTACTGTCAAAGAAAAAAAATGTCCAACTTTTGATGACCATACAATCTAACTGATTTCTAAACTTTAAAAAAGGGAAGCATTACATAATTACAGAATTACATTACAATGTTTGGCACAACATTGTGGGCCAAATGGCCTGTACTGTGCTGTATTGTTCTTTGTTCTTTGTAATTTATCATTCAAAAGCCATCTCACTACAGCTGACAGCACCTTCAGTGGCAAGATCTTTTAACAACCCTGTGCTCCCATCCATCACAAACAATTCACAATCTAACTAACTCAGCCAAGATGCTGTTGTATAACAATGGAAAGCACTGAGGAAAATTACAGGCAGGTATTATTAAACTGCTTACAATTCTCAGTTTCCAGAAGACAATGTCAGAGACCTGCAAATGTTGAAAGGGCGCAATAACAATCCTAAAAGCATTGAAGAGCATCCCACAAATTCTCATTAACACTATCCTTTTCAGCTAAATGAGAAAAAATGCCAAGCAGATATTTACCTTCTGAAAAGTGGAAAGGATTGAGTTTGTGAGAATATTAATAATTTTTATTCAAAGGATGCAAATGCTGCTAGCAATCCCTGACTTTAGCATGCTATTTCAAAAGGTAGTGTGGAATTTCAAGAGGTAGTGTGGAATTATTGTGTGTCTGCCTGAAGTTTATCTTGAATGTGGTACAAATTTTGCTCCATGGGAATGATAATGAACCAGATGGAATTTGAGTCCAAATTCAGTTAACTTCATTTTAGTGCTGGCTGCCAGGCTGGAAATTTAACTCAAGTTGCTCGATCAGTAAGGCTGGTCTCGGACTTTTCTAGTTCCACGCCACCAAAGTGCACTTATTGCGGTTCCAGAGACAGGCCCGGTCACTTCCAGCAGAGGTGCTATCACCTTTATTGGATACTGAGAATGGCTGAAGGAACAGGATGTTTGCTTAGTTGCTAAAGTAATACTTAGTCCAGTCCTCAAGTGCACGTGATAGACATTCCATTCAGCTGATCAATCAAGCTCTCGTCAGAGTCGAGAGGGCAATGGCTTAATTCAGTGAATTGGCAGTCCAAGTACCGATGGGGTCTCTTCTGATGAGAGTTTATAAACTATATACAGTGTATAGGCAAGAAATTCATGATGACTCCAGTGTCATAGTCAACAACTTGCATAAATTATCTAGCTGTATACCCAGTTTACTTTCTGGGAGACTGTGTTAGTCACACACTGGCTTCCAATTTTATCTACATACTCATTATACTTCAATAAAAATGGCTTAGGGCCAGAGGACATCAAGTCATTTACAACTGGTGTTTACATACCTGTCTTTCATTATAAATTAACTCATAGTATTTCCTTAAACTATACTCAATCGACTTTCAGGCAGACAGTGGAACTTCCACACATCATTTAAGCTGCAAGTGCAATGACAGAATTCAATTGGTGGCTCAGCATGACGCCCACAAGGATACTGCTGTCCTCCTCTAAGCACTCACCCAGCCACCCACAGCCAGTCAGCAGCCAGTTTGACTCAGCCTTTATCCAGTCCCAGCCATGAAAAGTACTGGCCATTCGTGTCTCCTGAACCAGCTCGTGGAAACAATGCCCAATACAAACACAAGTAGCTCGTGAGGTGACAGAAACTTCACTGCAAAAAGACAATTGAGGAGAATTGTTTCAAGAGAGTGGGATATGCAAGTGGAAGAAAGTTGGGGGAGAAAACAAATGATGAATTACACTGAGCATCTCAGATCCGAAAGTAAAACCACACCCAATAAAACTGGAAAAACTGGAAACACTCAGTAGGTCATCAGCAGTGGGGACAGAGAGTTTCGGGCCAAGGTTGTTTAATCAGAACTAAAGTGAGAAAACAAGTTTTTAGTTGCAATAAGGGGCGGGGGAGGGAGGGAGAGGACAAAGGGATTGTCTGTGAAAGAGTACAGAAGTTATGAAAGTAACTCTAACTCTGGGGAGATACAAAATAAAATGAAACAGAGGTACAGTCACACTTACAGAAAATATACTAGGAGTGGTTACTTGATATAGTCAAATTCACAAGTTGAGGATTACTTTATAACTTGGTACAAGGTGGGGGGGGGGCTGTTCCTCAAGCTTACACTGTCCATCTTTGGAGCAATGTGAGAAGCTGGGTGGAAGGTGTAGTCAGGACAACTGCTGTAAGTGGGCCTGCCTGAAACTGATATCCTATCCTCAGATGCAGATAGTTGTCAAGAAAAGGAAGAGTGAAAATGAAAGCAGGGTGGAAACTGATGAAGGTAGTAAAATTTGTGAGAAAACTTGTGGTTACATTGAATTTGAGATACTGTACTAACAACTCTCCCTTTGTTGTGTTTAAATTGACAAAAACAACTTCCCACTAGAGAACACAGGGGAAACTGGGTAGCTCTTTGAACTATTTACAAGACATCACCATCCCCACTGCTAATGTCCAAACCTCCCCACTCCAACATCACCCATCAATGACACCAAGCAGGTTCTCTATTTAAATAGCACATCGTGTATTTTATAAAAGTTTCACTATATTAATTAAAAATGCCAGAAAATTGCTCATATACACATTGAACAAACCATACTAAATGTATTTTTCTACAGTAGCACTGCCAGAACTACCATCAAGACTTTGGAAGTGCACTTAATTTCAAATACACTCAGTGGCCACTTTACTAGGTATACCGGACATCTAAACAATCAGCATCTCAGTGTGTAAAAGCATGCAGACGCGGTCGAGGGGTTCAGTTGTTGTTCAGACCAAACATGAGAATGGGGAAGAAATGTGATCCAAGTTCACAGCACTCTAAAGAGGGAGAGTGGGCACTTGGAAATGATGGTACATATTGGCAGCAAACGGGAGGAGGTTCTGAAGAGAATATAGGGAGTTTGGTAGAACAAAGTCACTGGAGAGAAGTAGCTAGTAGATATGAAATAGTTTTATTCAACAAAGTGAGACACAGCTGGCATCATATTGAGACACATCATAGGAAGAGGCCATCTTGACCCAACACTACACAACTTTTTATATGCTAAAGTTCAATGGACAATTCCATATTTACAATGCATTCCACAATGCTTCCTTTGAACTGCACACAACCTTCACACCTCCTTCTTCACAACCACACTACAGACACCCAAATGACTTCCAAATTAATTTAAATTAGCATTGTCTGGTCTTTCAATTAACTGTGGTTCACTTCTCTTAGGAACCCCTTGTTCAGAGCTGCATTTTAAATTTAACCTACAGTCCACATTCAGATCTGAATATTGGTGGCTGAAGTTAGTTGCTGAAGCTATTTGCTACATGTGCTAACCCCAAAAATGCCCTAACAATCCCTCTTCTTGGCCCTGCTGGACAAAAATAAATTTGTACCATGAAAGGCCAACATTAAGGAGGATCTACTCAAATAGGGCAGCAAAAATGCCCTGCCTCAGAATCCATCCAATACTCTATGCACATCTACATCTACCTTATTATCCCTAATAGCCACCCACAAGATGCTAAGCAGAGATATTGTTCCAGAAATTTGGCCAACAGTCTTTTAAGATGCAGCTTCATTCAAATGCCTTTTGCTGCCTTCCCTGCTGGCTGATTGCAGTTTAATCACATTCTTTATCTTCACCCCTTCAGTCTCGGATAGCTGAAACTCTCTCTTTCCAGGGGAATCAGCAAGGTAAATGTATCAGGGTCACAGGCCCTCTCATTGATGTACAGGAGGGGTTGAGGTGGTCTCTATTTGAATGACTGTAAGGACCTCTCCCCGGTGACACCCCCTTCCAAACTGTCCAGTCGATTGCTGGCCCCACTGCTGAAAGGGCCCAACTCATTCGTATTTGCTCCCCATTCAGGCTGAGGGTGACTGCTTTCAGATGCTGTGTGCAATTTCTTCTCGTTCTCAGTCTGCTATACCATCGAAATTGCGGACCCTGATGTCCCTGCTGTATCTTAGATCCCTCCACATCTATTTTCAACAATATCTTTTTATTTTATGCTATACAGCTAATCATCTACCTTTAGCAACCAGCCTTCATTACAGAGTATAGTTACCATTACACTTTAACGTGCTATTCTTGGCTTTCTGTCACGCTGTCCCGGTGTCCTCTGCCTTCACGTTGGCTGTGGCTCTGCTTCCATCAGGAGGGGTCAGGTCTGGTGTGTGTCTCTTAGATTCTCTGCAATGACACTGTTACTGGGTACACTCGATCCCCCGCTCTGTCTGTGGGGGCAACAAGAAGGTGAGTCGTATGGTTTAACCGGAGTCCAGTGTCTCCATTGGCTACCTCGCCAAGTCTGCACACAGACACAAGTCACTTGTCAAAAGTACCATCTGTGGTCCTACCCACCTGGGAGAGACCCCTGCCTTTTCAGGCAGCACCCTCCCCACGACCCGGTCACCAGGCTGTGGGAGGGCGATCTCCTTTCCCTCTGATCAGCAAAATGTGCTGCTGTTGTTTTGTTTGGCCCTTCAACACTTCACCCTGGTTACGATGGTCCTTCACGTCTCCATGTAACCTGACACTGATGTCTGTCCACCCATTCCCTTTCGGGTGAGCCTTTACTGTAATCACTGCTCCCTCCTCAGGCAGCTGCACTGCTTCTAACAGCTCCTGACTGTGCTTGGCCCCGATCCTTGGGACCTTCTGACACGATTCCCACACATTGCCCTGTCTCTCCTCCTTGACTGGGGCTGCTGTCTCTCTGTGTCAATTGCTTTGTGGGTCTGACATGTTCAGTGCCCCTGCCTGGTCCATGATATTGCTCCTTTTGCTGAGTCTAAGATAGCACCTGCCTTACTCAGTGTGTCTTTTCCCAAGATAGTACCTTCCTCGTTTGGGCTCTCCCTCAATCACAAGCACCCGCGGCTGACCTCTCTCCGCCCTCGTTGTTTCACCTCCTGCACCGGTGATGTAAATCATCTCTCCTGTAGATCAGTTATCGATACTGACGATCACGTGTCCACTAACATTTCACATTGCCGACCCCCTAATAAACCTCTTGTTGCCACTACTGCCAATGGAGGCTGTCGTCAGCCGTTTGTCTGACCTCCCCGGCTCTGTAATCTGGTCAGCAGTCAGATCAGAAACAGAGGCTGCTGCAGTGCATTCTCCCAGCTTTGGTAACTGATTCTCACACTTTGCTCTCTTTTCAGAACACTGTCTCCAACCATGGGCCCAGAGACCACAACTGTAACAGATCATTCCTCTACCCTCCCACGAGTATTCCAGCAGTTCCATGCTACGTGTCCTGGTTGCTGGCACACAAAGCAGATCTTCTGTGACGTCATGGCAGCTCCATTCACTACAACCACTTTACGACTTCTCTTTCCCCTCCTCTGCTCTATCTCAGAGGCCAATGAAACTATCGCGGAGTAGGTCGATCCCAGCACCAACTTCCTGGTTGCCTGAGTACACTCTCCTTCGGCATTTTCAGGAAGACTGGATCGTCCCTCCCTGGATTATCCAACCCTGAACACTCCTCATACACTCTGTATGTTCTGCATAGTCCATGGCTGTCTCATCAGCTCTTTGAATCACTGACATTGTTGTTCCTCAGTTACTCTCACCTCCCTTCAATTGCTGCCTCACTTCCCCCTTAAAGAAGCAATATCTCTCTTCATTGCTGGCATTCCTGGTAGTTGCCCACGTACATCCTGCACCCCCTGGGCCATACTCCCCCACGTATTCCTCGGGCACTTCACTTTCACCAACACGTGTATATCTCTAGGGTGCGTCTGGTGAATTTCAACCATTTCCTCGAGCTTGCCCCAGAATTCTGCATTTCTGCAGTGAAGACAGGTCTGACAAAATGCTCTGCTTCGCTCTGGGGGTGAAGGGCTTATGAATGGTTGTAATCAAAGTCAAGGGTTAACTCTGGACATCAGGGTTCTCGACCTGATGTTGCTTGATCTCATTCGGTGCCAGCCCAACAGATATATCTGGGGAAAACCTCTCCCTGAAATATCTCCACACTAGTTCCCATACTGTGTAAAATATAAATGATGGACACAAGTTAAACAGTACACATTTAAAACCGCAAAATATGTACTCTGCAAACTGCCACCTATGTGCGTCTGAACTCACGATGCCTGCTGTATTCCTTTGCACTTAACTGTTACACCAAGGCACACGCACACTTGCAAACAGGTTTGTCTAAATACAGCTCCCGGAATGAGTATAAATGCCCCCCACTGGCATCCCAAACCTTCAATAACCACCCTTTGCAACTGGTGGCACCATCTCACCAAATTAAAACACAAAGTTTAGTGTCATACATAAATACACACACACACACACACACACACACACACACACACACACACACACACACACACACACACACACACACACACACACACACACACACACACACACACACACACACACACACACACACACACATTTTATATCCACCAGTTCAGCTCTCCACCATGTTTGTGATACCTCGCCAGTGACCCAAACAGGTTCAAGTGTGAGTACTAATTTTAAAATTACTCACCCACTTAGACTGCTGAGATCACAGGCCGCACGATGGGTTACAAGAAGTTATCCCAGATGAGCCCCCAGTGTTGTTGCATGAACAAAGTCACCAGAGAGGAGTTACTGGTAGATATGAAATAGACTATTTATTTGACAAAATGAGACACTTTCAGAGGAAGAGGCCTGCTTGACCCAACACTATATGATATTTTATATGCTAAAGATCAATGGCCAATTCCATATTACAATACATCCACAATGCTTCCTTTGAATTATACACAACCTTCCCACCTCCTGCTTTGCACTCACACCACAGACAGCCAAACGAATTTTAATCTGTATTGTCTGGTCTTCCCATTAACTGTTATTCACGGCTCTTAGGAATCCAATGTCCAGTGCTGCATTTTACATTTAATCTACAGTCCATATACAGATCTGAAAGTTGGTGGCTGAAGTTAGTTGCTGATGTTATTTGCTATATGTGCTAACCCCAAAGTTGCTCTAACGGATGGGAACTGGAGTGATAGGGTGATTTGTATACATGCAAATGCAGCATATAGTGAGACTGTGAGGAAGGACAGGCAGATGATAGGGCAAATTTGCAGTCAGTGGGATGAGTTAAAATGTAACAGGGGACCAAAATCAAGGACTGAAGGTGTTATTACTTGAATGCATGCAGTATATGGAATAAGGTAGATGAACTTGTAGTGAAGTTAGAGATTGGCAGGTATGACATTATGGGCATTACTGGAGTTGTGGCTGAAAGATGATCATACTTGGGAGCTTAACAACCAAGGATACATATCATATTAAGAGGACAGGCAGGTCGGCAGAGGAGGTGAGGTAGCTCTGTTGATAAAAAATAATATCAAATTCTTAGAAAGAGGTGACATAGGATTGGAAGATGTAGAATTCTTGTGGGTAGAGTTAAGAAAGTGCAAAGGTAAAATAAAAGACTCTGATGGGAGTTATATACAGGCCTCAGAACAGCAGCCAGGATGTGCATTACAAATTACAACGGGATTTAGAAAAGGCATGTAAAAAGAGCTATGTTATGATAGCAATAGGGAATTTCAATAAATTGGGAAAATGAAGTTGGTGTTGGATCCCAAGAGAGGGAATTTGTAGAATGCCTCCAAGATAGATTTTTAGGGCAGCTTGCAGTTGAGCCCACAAGGGGAAAGGCAATTCTAGATTGGGTGTTATTTAATGAGTCAGACTTAATTAGGGAGCTTATGGAACCAGTGATCATATTATACAATAATATACAATTCATCCTGCAGTTTGTGAGGGAGAAGATAAAGTCAGATGTATCAGTGGGGTAAAGGGAATTACAGATGCATGAGAGACGAGCCGGCCAAAGTTGATTGGAAGGGGTCACCAGCGGGGATGATGGCAGAACAGCATTAGTTGGAGTATCTAGCGGTAATTTGGAAGGTGCAGGATAGATGCATCCTAAAGATGAAGAAGTATTCTAAAGGGAGGATGATGCAACTGTGGCTGACAAGGGAAGTCAAAGACAGCATTAAAGGAAAAGAGAGGGCACATAATATAGCAAAAATTAGTGGGAGGTTTGGGAAGCTTTTAGAGTAAAAGACAGGTGCGAGTGGATATTGGATTGTTGGAAAATGATGCTGGAAAGGTATCATGGGGGACAAAGAAATGACAGAGAAACTTGTGTTTTGCGTCTGTCTTCATTGTGGAAGACGCTAGTAGTATTCCAGAAATTTGAGAGTGTCAGGTGGTAGAAGTGAGTGTAGTTGCTATTAATAAGAAAGTGCTCGGGAAACTGAAATGTCTGAAGGTAGATAAGTCAAGTGAACCAGATGGACTATAACCCAGGGTTCTGAAAGAAGTAGCAGAAGAGATTGTGGAGGCATTAGTACTGATTTTTCATTATTCACTAGATTCTGGAATGGTTCCTTAGCACTGGAACATTGCAAATGTCACTTCACTCTTTAGAAGGTAGTGAAGCAGAAGAAAGGGAACTCAGTAACATCAGCATGGTTTCTTTAAGGGGACATCTTGCCTGACAAATCTGTTGGAATTCTTTGAGGAAATAAAACAAACAGGGTGGACCAGGGGTTCCCAACTGGGGTCCATGGACTGCTTGCTTAATGGTATTGGTCCATGGCATAAAAAAGGTTGGGAATCCATGGGGTAGCCAAAGGAGAGTCAGTGGATGTTGTTTGCTTGTATTTTCAGAAGGTCTTTGACAAGGTCCTGCACATGAGACTACTTAACAAGAGCCTGAAGTATTAGAGGAAAGATAGTAGCATAGAATTAAGATTGGCTGATTAGCAGGAGGCAATGAGTGGGAATAAAGGAAACCTTTTCTGATTGACTGCCAGTGACTAGTGGTGTTCTGCAGGAGTCGGTGTTGGTGCCGCTACTTTTCATGTTATATGTCAATGATTTGGATGACGGAACTGATGGCTTTGTGGCCAAGTTTGTGTTGGTACAGAGATAGGTGGAGGGGCAGGTAGTGTTGAGGAAGCAGGGCGTCTGCAGAAGGACTTTGACAGATTGGGAGAATGGGCAAAAAAATGGCAGATGGAATATAGTGTAGGGAAGTGTATGGTATTGCACGTTGGTAGAAGGACTAAAGGATTAGACTATTTTCTAAACTGGGAGAAAATTGAAAGATCAGAGGTGTAAAGGGACTTGGGAGTCCATGTGTAAGATGCCCTGAAGGCTAACTTGCAGGTTGAGTCAGTGGTAAGGAAGGCAAATGCTATGTTAGTATTCATTTCAAGAGGACTAGAATATAAAGCAAGGATGTAACACTGAAGCTTTATGAGGCATTGATCAGATTGCACTTGGAGTATTATGAGCAGTTTTGGGCCTCTATCTAAGGGGAGATGCACTAGCATTGGAGTCGGTCCAGAGGTTCAGAAGAATGATTCTGGAAATGAAAGGGTTAATGCATGAGGAGCATTTAATGGCTCTGGCCTGTATTCGCTGGAGTTTAGAACAATGAAGAGAGATCTCATTGAAATCTATCAAATATTGGAAGGCTTGGAGTTGATGCGGAGATGTTTCCTATTGTGGGAGAGTCTAGGACCAGAGGGCAGCCTTAGAATAGAGGGACCTCAATTTAGAACAGAAATGAGGAGGGATTTCTTTAGCCAGAGGGTGGTGAATCTGTGGAATGCATTGCCACAGACAGCTGAGGAGGCCAAATCATTCGATATATTTAAAGCAGAGGTTGTTAGGCTCCTGGTTAATCAGGGCATCAAAAGTTACAGGGTGAAGGCAGGAGATGATGGAATTGCAGAACAGACTTGATGGGAAAATAGTCTAATTCTGCTCCTATGTCTTATGGTCGAAGTGACCTTGACCATGGAATGTTTGTTGGTGCCAGATGGGGTAGTTTGACTACATCAGAAACTGCTGATCTCCTGGGATTTTCATTCAACGAGTCTCTGGAGTTTAGAGAGAGTGGTATGAAAACCAGAACCATCCACTGAGTGCAGTTGACAAGAATGCCTTGCTAATGAGAAAGGTCAGAGAATGGCCAGACTGATATAAAGGCGACAGTAACTCAAATAACCACATGTCAAAACGGTGGTGTGTGAACGAGCGTCTCTGAACATACAACACATCAAACCTTGATGAGGATGGGTTACAGCTGCAAAAACATCATGAACATACACTCAGTGGCCACTTTATTAGAAATAAATTAGAAAACCTACATTTGCTTAGCTCAATGTGCTGCATTTTTTTGTCTGCTAGATTCTGAATCCCAACTGCATTTTTAATTCTTATATTGGGTGAGCTCATGTATCCAGATCTCTTCAATATTCACCCAGCTTCAGAAATACTATATCATATTCTGATTCCAAATTTAGATGATAGATTTTAAAGCAAAGGGATCAAACTAAAATGGAGCTAAGGACAAGTTTGCAAGTGGAATTCCACTTCTCCACTATAAATCAGTTTTCTGTTCCTGGCCAACAAAAATCAGCAGGAAGGTTGGTGAGGATGGCAACTAAACAACAGAAATGAGGGCACATGAAATGAAGACAAGGTGCCAATTCTCTGCAAAGGAAATTGAAGCAAACAGTTACACCAAGAATTGCTTAGATTCAGATTTATTTATCACATGTATATTGAGAAATACAATGAAATGCGTTGTTTGTGTAAACAACCAACACACCCAAGGATGTGGTAACATAACTTGCCCACAATGCTCTGAGTTCTGGTGACAAACTGGTTAAGGACTGGAGGCAAACCAGAAAAAACCATGAGGATAATCCCCAACAGAAAATGCATAAGGATCAGAGAAACTTGGGATCTTCAAATTGTCCAAGAAGAGATTAGACCTGCAAGACATCTGTACTGCACAAGTCTGGAAGCTTACATTAAATTACTCATTTAGAATCAGAGGATACAGGATCACACCAATTAAAAAGTACATTCAATAAAAGTACAGCACTTCAGACAAAAAATACAGTGCCTTGTAAAATATTCAGCCCCCAACCTTTTGTTCACATAAATGAGTATTACGAACAGGGACTTTGCTTAACTTAACATCTAAAAAATTGGTGAATTACATGTTCTTTTTTCACATTGGAGCCAAAAACAAAGAAAACTGTAAGGCATGAAAAACTAAAAATTCAAAATCTGAAATGTCAGCATTTCATCCCCCTTTGCTCAGTATTTAATTGAACCACCTCTCGAGCAGTAGTCTCTTTGGATAAGTCTCTATTAGTTTTGCACAATGTGATGGAGTAAGATTTGCCCATTCCTTCTTGCAAAATTGTTCAAGCTGTGCCAGGTTAGTTGGGGAACAGTGGTGAACAGAAATCTTGAAGTCTTGCCAGAGACATCGATCAGTTTAAGGTCAGGACTCTGACTGGGCTATTCAGGGACATCAATTTTCTTCATTTGAAGCCACTCCACGGTTGCTCTGGCAGTGTGCTTTGAGTTATCTTACTGAAAGATTAACTTCCTCCCCAGTTTAAGTTTTCTGGCAGAGGCTAGCAGGTTTTTAAATTGAGGAATTCTTTGTACTTAGCAGCATTCATCTTCCCATCAATCCTGACCAGATTTCCAGTCCCTTCTGTTGAAAGGCATCCCTATGGCATGATGCTACCTCTACCATACTTTACAGTAGGGATGTTGTTACCTGGCTGAGGTGCAGTATTAGATTTACATCACACATATTGCTTAGAGTGGAGTCAAAAATTCCCACTTTAGTCTCATCTAATCACAAGACCTTCTTCCACACCTTTACAGTATATTCTAAGTGTCACTCTATAGTCTTTATGGGCAAGGATATGCTTCCCCCTCCCAAAGCCAAAACTACTTCTTTGTCACTCTTCCTTAAATTTGTACAAGGCCTTGGAGATTGCAGAGCTGTGAACTCCATCTCCAGTTGCAGCCACTGACTTCTGCAGCTCACCCAGAGTGTCTGTTGGTGTCACAGTAGCCTCTCTTACATGTGTCATTCTTCTCCAGTGACTAAGTTTAGTGGGGTGCCCTGAACTAGGTAGTGTGGCTGTGGTTTCACATTTTTTTTTAAACATTGGATTGCACTGAGCTCCAAGGTATTTTCAGTGCCTTTGAGATGGTATTACACCCTTCTCCAGATTTGTGCTCCTTTATTTCCCTAATTTATCTTCATTTTTATATGGTCTGCTGAAAATGCACCATACTGTTAGACCTTATAGAGCAGGGGTATTTATTCTTATGAATTCTTTGAAAATAGCCTATCCTCCAATTTTCCACATCAAGAAATTGGATGAGTTGGTAAGGCAACATACAGTATTGCATTTGAGGAAAGAGGAATTTCTCTTTTGATTTGACATGACGCACAAAATTTTGTAGATTAGCACAGAAATCCTACTTTAATATATTTTAACTTTAGAAAATGAGTGTAAAATGTGAAAATGGTTGAGGGGCTGAATTTTTTTTAAGGCACTGTGGAATGCAAGTAGAATAAAGGGATGAAGATCTGGAATAATTAGACACTGCAACATTGTTATTGTTTTTTGATCTTTAGATTTTGATTCAATCAACCAAGGGAAAGGAGGATTCCCAATTTGGTTGGCTTCAAAAACTCATTAATCTTAACCTGCTTAATAATCACAGGCAAGAAATGATTCTCAGTGGATCCATCCACAGACAAATTCCAATGGAGACAGCTGTCAAGGCTGTATCATTAAACTTTTTTGTTGCAGTATTTCACATCCTTTATTTTAGAGGTCTCTTATACCTTTTCATAATGACAATTTCAATTCAATTTTTCCAATATAATATTCCCAAATACAATTTTTGCCAAGTTTCCTTTTCACACATTTATAAAAGTTTACAATCTGCTTTTATTTTCATCATTGGATTACAATTCATCTACTTCTTCTTTCTTTATATAATGGTATTCTCTTACCACATTCTACATGGCAACATAATTCAACTTTTCAGCAATACCAAGCCTCGTGAAATTTTGTTAGCCAGAGGTGGACTTGTTTTCCAGTGACAAGTGTTTGTGCATAAGGCCACATTGTAAATTCAGTTAACTGGTAGTTTTCCAGTCTACTATAACAAAGCCATACCTCATACCATAAATTTGTTTTATTTAAATTTAAGACCTTGATCACTTCCAAACTTCTAACATTACCACTACTTTTCCTTTAATTACCAGATTCATCCACTCATTGCATTATACTAGACTTGCACTGTTGGTTCTTTGATATACTGATCTGGAACAATCTTAGATAATCCATTTATGTTTTGGATCAGAAGAACAGGTATGTTTTTACTAATACCACAAACACGACCCACTGGACTGCTAATTTCCTGACTTCTCCAAATTCAGATGTTGAAAGCAACCAAACATTATGATCTGCTGTTAAATGCTTCGAGCTTCTTACACAGATGGTGGGTTTCTATTCTTTTAGAGATCGATGTCCTCTGCATATTTAAAGAACCTGGGTTTGTTCAGGAAACCACAGCACCTTACATGAAATTGGAGTGGTTTTGTTTATTGCAAGTTCACAAAGTTCAAAAGGAAGCTAGATACAACACTTTTTTTAAAGTTGATAGTTTATTAGAAGTAATTAGCACTTATCTTTAAGGGTACTAAATCACTAGTGCTTGGCTACCAAAGTGTGCCTCATTTCCAGAACATTAAGGGATGTTGCACAGTGGCATGTACAAGCCACATTTGATACCAATCACATACAATCATTTGAAAACTACAGTTTGAGATTGTGGTGCGATTAATGCAAACTTTTAACAGCAACAAGACTTTCTTGTACTCCCAGCCCTCTGGTACTCAGCACAAAACATCCCAAAACTAGCACTAATTACAGAAGCTAGTGAAAACAAAAGTTGCTGCTGGGGACATTGAGTTTCAATATCACTAGCAGTTTTAAAAAGTAGTTTTCAAAGTTAACATTCTAAATCCTTGCCACATTAGCCCATTTCAAAACTAGCTGGCAGCAATGTCTGAAGATGCTATCAACACTTCCAGTGTGTAATACTGTACTTAAAGCATACTTTGAAACAGTCTTATTAGTTATTCATTTGTGAAAGGTGGCAAAGTTAATACTTCAATAGACAAATGATATTGTTGGTTAACTGTCTTCATTTGTACTATAAGTAATGCAATCCCAATGGAGCTGATAATTAAAAAGTTAGATATTATAAAACAAATACAAACTGGAGTTAATTTGCACCTCCCTCTATTTTTATTTGTCAAATTACAGAAGTTTTTATTACAGACTGGTATCTCTCACACAGGCAAACTTGCTTTCATTGCCAACAGTCAAAGCACGACTGAACACTCTCCACAAATCCAAGCATTGTGCAAGATTGTAATTGCTGACATTAGGGACATCACATCACCTCCATGGACATTGAAACTTGCAGATTGCAAAAATTTTGAACAGAATAGTGCATAACACTAGAAACCAAAAAGAAAACTCCATGCTTTCGAACACAAAGAGGAAGAACAAAACAGCTATGATGGAAGGTGCTTTATGGACATAATGGTTTACTGATTGAATACAAAGAAAACTTGCATTACAAATACAGAGATCCCTTTCAAAATTCATAATTGTGATTTGGTCAAAACCACAAGCATTTAACCGCTGATTCCCATGTTAATCTAAATTTGTTAATATTTATTGGAGGGGTTTAGTTCTTTATGCAGATTCACAAAAAGACATCTAATCTTTTTAAAAAAAAAATCTTTCGCTCTCCAGATATTATACAAGTTGTACAGTCTGAAAATGAAGGAATTGCCCAGGTAAAGTTGGCTCAACATAACCAGTGCATGCATCCATCACTGGAATTAGAAGGGAAGAGCAAAAAGGTTGATTTAAGACTTAGAACTTATTTCTTATGGAAAAAGTGTTGGCGGATTTCCTCCTGGGTGATCGGAGTGGTGTGAAGAATCAATGCAGCGATCTGCGGCCGCTCTTGCGGTAAGTGCGAGTGGTGAAGGGGCTCCGGTCGGGTTCTGTGAGGACACCTGCCAGTTACCAATTTAGTTGCTGCAGCACTGGCTCCGACTCTGTGGACTGGTCTCCTGGAGGTCTACGCCTCTGGTTCGTCCTGAGGTTCCACCTGCATTCTGAGGTTCATTTTTCGGCAGCTTTTTGGCTGTAAACGAAAAAGGTTTAATTTAAAAAAAGTTGTTCCAACAACTGATTTCATATTTATTATTTCACAATCTATAACACTTGAGTTGTATTCCCACCATAATTGGGAATTTAATGCACATAAACTACTGCTAATTATAGGTTCATGATTAAATCTTTGTTTTATTCTTGGTGCAAGAAACATCTTAGGATGCACATCTATCCCTGAGAATTCCTGCTTTGCTGAG
Source organism: Hemitrygon akajei (assembly GCF_048418815.1). NCBI lineage: Eukaryota > Metazoa > Chordata > Chondrichthyes > Myliobatiformes > Dasyatidae > Hemitrygon > Hemitrygon akajei. The sequence continues at coordinate 41,544,573 of NC_133141.1, forward strand.
TGCCTTTCAACCCAGGTACATTTCTATACTGTCCATAGGCTCCACCAGAATGACAATCTAATTGAGGACAAATATTTCAAAGTTAAAAATTGCAAGTGCTAGAAATCTACCATTGAAATGCTAGAAACATTCTGGTCCAGTAGGATCTGTGGAAAGAGAAACAGTTAATATTTCAGGTCAAAATTCTGATGAAGGCTCTGCAACGCAAAATGTTCACTTTCCTCCTACAGATGCTGCATGAACTGCCCAATTAAGCACTTTCTACTTTTTAGGAGAAATACTTGATGCTGCTGGCCACATTACAAGTGTTCCCAAGGTTTGTACACTTATTATTCAAAGCATTTTAATTTGTTTTTATTGTTGCAGTGGCATTTTCCTTTCAACTCTTTTGGCCAATGTTTTAACAGGGGAAGAGTGAAAAAATTGCATTAATGCTCGAAAAGTACAATTAGATTTTTATAATATGGCTTACATTGCCTATCATTGAAGAGGGCGTGCACATATGCTTCACTGTTTAGTTGGATATCATGAGTTATTGAAAAATATTCTTAAGATAATGTTAGACTGTCAATTTTCATAAAATACATAAATTTTCAAAATAAACATGGTTACCAGTGTACACAACCATGGACCTTGTTAATACTATACATTCAGTGTACATTCTCTATAAGATCTGTGGAACTATTTTGAAAAGTACTTTTTTTTTAGGGGAATATTTAGTTTTAAAGAACTGGAACGAACACCTGCATTCAGGAGGACAATTCACAAAAATACACAACCCTTCCACTGTTTAATTTTGGGCAATATAATGCATGATATTAAATTGAACATTTGTAGCCAAATGAACATTCCCACCTTGGCTCAAATGTAAAATACATAAAAATCAACATTTCAGATAACAGAATGGAGCCAGCAGTTCTGTAGGAAGCACCAGATAACAGTATTGCATAGGTCAATGCCTTAAAAGCAGGAAAGCAGAGGTGATGCTGATGATTTGACCCTCTACTTCACAAATTAACTTGATACTGAACTGTACAGCTCCCTTCAGATGAGCTTAGAACCAAGGGACTGGATGTATGTAACATGTTCTCTCATTTGAATGAGTGAACATGGGATAAGTGGATTAAAAAAGGGGATAAGTGTAGGCAAATTATTTTGTTACTACTTTTTTTAAGCTTGTAAAAAAAAATTGCAAGATATTTATTCTTTCATGCCTGATCTGTCATTCAAATCACACCAGATCTTTTACCTAAGCACCAACCTAAGAGCAACTGAACAAGCCCTCTTAGCAGAAAGTTTGAAAGATTCACTGTCTTTGGGCTTCTTGGCATTAATGCTGAATGGGCAGTCCTTTCCCTGGAAACAAGCAAATCTTTCCTTTGAAACGCCAAATGCTTCAGATGACATCATTCATCCAGCCGCCGAATCTGAAAATAATCTATTTATTCTATTGTTCTCTACCAACAAAACACCTTCCACACCAGTATATAACCCCTAATCCAGTACACTAATTTTGTTGAGTCATTTTATGTCACCTTCTTGAAAGCTGTCTATTCAAAATTCAACATTTCTTTGGGTTCCTTGTTTATTCCACCATTCAATTTTTTTAAATACATTAAGGTTTGCTCATTACAATTTCATAAGTCCATTCTCACTACCTGTTAAATGGATTTTAGCATTTCCCTGACAAGGCCTAATGAGTGGTCACAGACTGTTGTGCCTTATTCATGGTTGTAGCAGTGGTTGGTTAGTATAACCGAGACTAGCAACTGCAGCACTTTCATAGCTTAATTGCTTTCCTACAGGGTATATTATCTGGATAGCTCCAGAATAGCATTTACTAGCTTAGTATAAATACATAAAGATAGTGCCTCAACTTAATGCCAACATTCAGCTTATCCAAGGGGTAGCGGGATAATCTCCCACTACTTATTAAATGCTCCCAATGGTGTCTCTCTCTCAAATAGCCTTTGACAAGCAAAATGCGGCTCCTGACCTTCACGTGTGGTTTAGCTACTAAGCCCGGTGGAGCCATTTCTACTGACAGGAGAAGGGACAAAGGTGGGTTACTGGCACCTGCAAACCAGTTGCTTCAGGCAGATGGGGCTCGTCAACCATGGTTGCAGCTCATCTAGAAGCAAAACTGACCTGAAACCTCCACTGCATTGTGACTACATCCACTTATATGGAAGGCTTCGGGAGCAAACCCAGAAGAAAAATCTGATGTTGGAGTTCTTCATGAAGTCCTACATAGAGTTCAACGCTGACTAGCAACTCCTGCGACGCTGCTGGTGCCAAACTGTATTGGTCTCCGCAATTCCTTTGGATTCATATGCTGAGTGGAGGGGGAAAGCCTGCAACAGCTTGCTTGCCACATATTACCCTGGCTTGTGCATCATGAAGACAGCTGGGACACATCTACGGTCAACCCCGACCTGAGGGTCTCAAGTTTATCTAAAGAAGCAATTCTGTATTTCTCTCAAACAGTAATACCCTGTTATTAATGATGCAACGTTAAGCAGTGGATTCTGTTTAATTGCGATACATCGGGACCAGTACATTTTGCTCCAATTAGCTGAAATTATGACAATAGTTAAGTACAAGACAAACTACTATTTGACTGTGCAATAAAAATATATTTAAATGAAATACAGAACTTAGGTCACTACAGTATTATAAAATTAGTCCCCAATAGTTATCAATGGAGGCTGCCATGTACTTTCAACTGACTAACTGAACAAAATCAGTGCAGTTACCTAGTGCTGATAATGGACTACCTTTATACAATGCTATTGATGATTGCATCTTCCAAATCTTAATTTTAGTTGTAACATTTAAGATGATTGTCAATACCTTCAAATTTTTCGTAGTTCCTAAAATGAAGTAATGAATGTAATGGTTTCATTTTCACTCCTGACAGTTTCTGGCATCTCCAAGCCTGAATGCTTGAAACTGCAGTGAGCAAAAGTTCTGAAACGTCTTACTGCTTACTTCTCATGAACTATCAGTGACCAAAAAAACTTTTTTGAACACAAGTACACACAACTGATGCTATTTAAAAACTGTTTGCTCTAAGCATGACAATGTCTAACAGCCGCACAAATGCACGCATCTGATGCAAGTTAGAAACTGTCAGCAAGAGTTTCCTGCCCCTATTATGCAGCATAGGGGCAAATAAACGAAGGGAATCCTGGCTACTTTCTTGATTATTTTTCTATTATTTAAAGGTTGTCCCAAATAAGCAGCTGCCCTGATGAATGCCTGATTAGCTGGAATCAACTGTAGTTGAAGACTTCCAGTGATATAGTCCCTGTAATTTACATAAGTACTGCTGTGACAACATTTAGTGCAAATAACTTACTATTTTAAGTTTGTAAAGCCCAACTTTTGCTACAAGAGCACAAAGGCAAGCCAAAATAATTCCTCAAAGCAATTCCAAATGCAAGTTGTCATCTTAAAGGTCAAACTCAAATGACAGGAGACAAAAAACACATTTAAGAATAAAAATAGTCACATACCTATGGCCATAAATATTTCATTCACATTCATTGCTGTCTTTGCTGATGTCTCCATGAACAGCAAGCTGTTGTCTTCTGCATATGCTTGTGCTTCCTGCAAGAGAAAGAAACTTCTAATAAATCATCTATAGTTTACACATTTAAAATGCAAAAAATTCTTCTGTAAGAATTTCATTTTATGTAACAGGATAAAATGAATATACTTTGTTCCTGTGCAAAGATGTCGGAGTTGGGAGAGTGGGTAGTAGCAGATGACAAAAATGCAGTTGTATACAGTGACCTACCTGAAATTCCACTGCTCTTTTATTTGCAAGGTCAGCCTTGTTCCCAGCTAATGCAATCACTATATTTGGACTGGCTTGTCGCTGCAGTTCCTTTACCCAGTTCTTAGCCCGTGCAAATGTATCCTTCAAAATTAAACATTATATTCATTATATTTAGACCTGAAGATCTGTAAGATTTCTAATTCTTGCTTAGCAATGACTTGTTAGAAAGCGGCACGGTACTGACCAATCTATATTAGTTAATTTAGATGACTGACAGAGTCTCCTAAACATTTATTTATTGAGATACACCGTGGAGCCTTCTGGCCCTTTCAGCCACACCGCCAAGCTATCACCTGATGACCAATTAACCTACCAACCAACATGTCTTTGGACTGCGGGAGGAAACTGAAGCACCCAAAGGAAATCCAGGCAGGGAGAATGTACAAACTCCTTACAGGACAGCGGTGGGAATTGAATGCAGGTCGTTGGTACTGTAAAGCGTTGTGCTAACCACTATGCTACTGTGCGGCCCGAAACACTTCAATGAGTGATGTAGCTTTTCAATTTGTCTTCCACTGCAGGGTTTAGTTACCTGCTACACCATAGCCCAAGATAAAAAGCACACTCGTGCAACTAAACCTGGCTCAGCCAATGGAACACACAAAATGCCAGAACTCAGCAAGTCAGGCATCTATGGAAATGAATCAACAGTTGATGTTTTGGCCGAGACCCTTCATCTGGGGGGGGGGAGAGAGAGAGAGAGAGAGAGAGAGAAGACAAGATGCCATAATAAAGGTGGGGGGAGGGCAAGGAGGACATGTTAGGTGATAACTGAAACCAGGTAGGTAGGGGAGGGGGAAGTGAAGCTGGGAGGTAATAACTGGAAAAGGCAAACGTCTGGGGAAGGAGAGGAGAGTGGACCATGGGAGAAAGGAGAGCACTAGGGGAAAGTGATAGGCTGGTGAGGAGAAGAGATGAGGTCAAAGTGGCAAACAAGAGGAAAGGGAGATGGGGAAAAATTACAAGGAGAAACTGATATTTATGCCATCAGGTTGGAAGTTGCCCCCTTTCTCCTTCCTTTCCAGTCCTGAAGGGTCTCGGCCCTAAAAGTTGACTATTCCTCTCCATATATGCTGACTGACCTGCTGAGTTCCTCCAGTATCTTGTGTTGCGCTCTGGATTTCTAGCATTTGCAGAATCTCTTTATGATCTGCCAAAGGAAAGTGGACATGCAGTACTGTGCAAATGATACAAATCTGTTTTAGATGTTAATTTTGTCTTCTGCATTAGTGTGTCAGGAGAAAAGAGCACAATTTAGATTTCCAAACATTTACTTTTCAAAAAAATTAAATGTTAGAGAAATGTTTGTATTTCATTAAAGTAACATTAATAGACAACTTTTCAAAAACTTGCTAACCCAGTGCATGAACAAATGAAGATAACAAACAGGTGCTAATCATCAGTCACAGCCAGTTGAATGAACTAAAATGATTAACTTAAACAGAAACAGGTGTAGAAGAAATTGAACTGGGTGAAGGCCAACCAAATTAAAAGGCGAGGGTGTGGCAGATGTGACAGCTTAACCTTCAAATCATCAATTCGGCAAGAGAGCGCATAACAACAAGACACAAGGTGGTCATTCTGCATCAGCAAGGCCTCTCTCTCGAGCAGAAACTTTGCAGCAAACATGAGTTTTAAGGTGTGATGTCCAAGCTCTTCTGAAGCATGAAAAAAAATGGGCAAGGCTGAGGACGAGAAACGCAGTGGTCAGCTATGGAAACAGCGCAGCAGACAAGATATGGCAGCCCTTCTAAATCAGAAAAAGTCCAGTACTGCTATCAGCTCTGAAATCACAGAAACCACCAACACCCAGGTATATCCCTCTACAGACTGGCGAAGTCTTGTCAGAAGTGGTTTTCATGGAAGAGTTGTTGCCAAAAAGCTATTTCTCTGAAGTGGAAACAAAGCAGAGATACTCACCTACACACAAAAACACAAGGACGAGGCTGCTGAACAAGTGCTCTGGACTAATGAGTCAAAATTTCACGTTTCTGGCTCAAAAAGGAGGCAGTTTGTCCACAGAAGAGCTGGAGATCACTACATGGATGAGTGTCTGCAGCCAACAGTGAAGCACAGCAGAGGTTCTTTGCAGGTTTGGGGCTGCATTTCTTCAAATGGAGCTGGTGATCTAGTCAGAATTAGTGGAATCCTCAATGCTGAGAAGTACAAGCAGAACCTCATCAAACATGCAAGTGTCTGATTAGTTCCAGTTTCAGTCTGCGGCAAGACAATGACTCCAAACACACAGCTCAGGTCATAAAGAACCATCTTCAGCAAAAAGAATAAGGAGTTCTGCAACAAATGGTACAGCCTCCAGAGCCCCCGATATCAACATCGAGGCGGTCTGGGATTGCCTGGAGAGACAGAAGTAAGCAAGGCCAAGTCTGCAGAAGAACTGTGGCAAGTTCTCCAAGATGCTCGGAACAATCTACCAGCCAACTTTCTTATAAAACTGCATGACAAGTGCACCAAAGAGAACAAATGCAGTTTTAAAAGGCAAAGGGTGGTCACACCAAATATTGATTAGATTTAGCTTTTTAATGCTTACTGCTCTTTACAGTAAATTTTTTGATATTTAGAAACAATTTTTGAAAGCATCCTCACTTTAGAGATTTTTTTTTTTTAACATGTGCCTAAGACTTTTGCACAGTACTGTAATTGGGGTGAAAATATTTCAAGTTAAGAAAGTTTAACCAGATGCAGCTATGAAAGTTACAGGCACTGATCACAATTCCTACTATACTGTCTAAGATTTGTTATACAAGTAAAATATGACAGACTTGTATGATCGTGTCAAACCATTGGTGGCAGTAATCGGCAAAACCAGATGTAAATCACCTGCCTATAATCTGCCAAGTACGTCAGGCACAGGGCAAAGCTCTTATCAAGCAGCAAGCATAAATTAGAAGGTTGAATCTTTGATGCTCAAGTACAGAATATTTAAGCATTCTAATGCAAATAAATGCTGACTTACTTGCAACATAAAGGAAGTGAATGAAAACAAAATTTGGAGCAATGCCTCCAAAGTTAGATTTCCTCATTGGAAACTCAGATCATAGCCTGCTTACACCAGCTTCAGACTTTTTTTTTAAAAATGGGAAAGTCATTGCAAATCGCTTAGTAAGGCAAAAAGCAAAGAAATTTGCCAAGTTACATTTTCAGAAGTACTTAATTTGATTTTTAGTATAGTACTTTGCATTTGAGAATTGCTCTTTATCGGGAAGTTGTGAATTTCATATTCAGTCAATATGGTATTAGCATGGTGTTTTAATCCATTTAATCCATTTGGAAAAATCTTTTCATGTTCCTCTGGGCAAACGGATAAGAATAAGTGCACTAGTCTGATTTTGTCTGCAGTTTACTGATAGGGCTGCTGCCTCACTGTTCCACCAAACCAGGTTCAATCCTGATCTCTGGTGATGTCTGAGCAGAGTTTGCACATGTGAATGCATGGAGTTCCTGAGGCACTCCTCCTTCCCCTCTCATACCAAAATTGTGGAGGTTGGAAGGTCAATTGGCCACTGTAGATTGCCCCTGGTGTACAACTGAGGAATAGAATCTACAAAATAATGGGGAAATGTGGGAAATATAAATTAGGTTAGGATAAGATCAGAACAAAAATAGGTGATGTTCAATGCAGACTCAATGGGCCAAAGTACAATACCTATAAAATGTGCTGCATTTATTATAGCACAATGAATAAAAGTCAACCAAGGGGACATCTGAGCAACATATGCCGATTTGAATTTGAGATTCAGGCACCAGCACCAATTTATCAGTTCCCTGCTTCACTAATTAGTGTACACAAGGATAGTGCATGACCTTGGGTGGGTGGGACAACATACAGCAGTGAAGAGGGCAGTACAAAGTACAGGCTGGATGGAAAGAACACCTTTCCACTTCATATTTGAAAAACAAAACCAAAGCAGCTTTAGACTAATATTTTTAGCCATGTTAAAAAGGCAAGAGCATGTGCCAGTCTGGGGAGGCTCAGAGCCTGCTGCGGTCCAGTGGAAGGCTGCGTTTCTGGTCAAAAAGGAAGAAACGGGATGTAAAAGCAAAACAAAGCAATAGGGATTACTTACTGTGTTAGTTATATCATAGACCACAATGGCAGCCTGTGCCCCTCTGTAGTACATTGGTGCCAAGCTGTGATATCTCTCCTGCCCAGCAGTATCCCAGATCTCAAATTTAACAGTTGTGTCATCCAAACAGACGGTCTGTGTTAGAAAGGCAGCTGAAAATAAAATTTGACAAATATTTAATTCAGGCAATAAGGAAAAAGTAATTTCATTTGCCATTTGGCAAATCAATACATTTTTGAAAAATACAAAACATCACAAGATTATATTCCTACTTGATAATGAGTACTTAGTCATGTTTCATTAAAATTATCAAACCGGAGTAACAGACTAAGGCTCTCAATACATGAACTGATCAAGTTTTATTTCTAGGAAATACAGAAATGGATAACTTCAGCCTCGGGGCTGGGATGTTAACTTAAGATGGAGTAAATACTGAATGCAAAAAAATTAACTAAATGAGCAAATACCTGCAGCTTCACCTAGCTGCATAAAGGTCCTACTTGTAAATGATCAAACAACACACACAAAATGCTGGTGGAACACAGCAGGCCAGGCAGCAACTATAGGGAGAAGCACTGTCGACATTTCGGGCCAAGACCCTTCGTCAGGACTCCTCCTCGGCCCGAAATGTCGACAGCGCTTCTTCCTATAGATGCTGCCTGGTCTGCTGTGTTCCACCAGCATTTTGTGCGTGTTGTTTGAATTTCCAGCATCCGCAGATTTCCTCGTGTTTGCTCTTGTAAATGATCAAGTCAAATTCAAATTACTCAAACTGTTTCAGATATTTCAGATGCAAGAAACTGCAGATGGTGGAAACACAAGACACTGGAGGAACTCACTGAGTCAGGATGTTTCAGAACGAGACTCTTCACGACCAGAAAGGGAGAAAGCAAAGGTCAGAATGTACATGCCCCTACATTCTCCTCACTCATCATCATTCAGGGGCCTAAACAGCCCTTCTATCTCAGCCAGCACTTCACATGCGAATCCATCAGGGTCACACATTCTATCTAGTGTTCTCTCTACATTGGGAGACCTGACAAATTGGGTATTGCTTCATAGCAGCTTGGATCTCAGTGGCCAGCCATTTTAATTCCACTTCCCATTCCTACACTGACATGTCTGTCTACTGCCTCCTCTACTGCTACATTGAGGCCAGACATAGACTAGGAACTACACCTCATGTTCCATCTTGGTCGTCTTCAACCTTATCAATATTTAATTCTCCAACTTCTGACAATTACTCGTCTCCCCTCTGTTTTCCCTTTTTCCTATGGCCCCTTTACCCCTTCTTTCCCCTTCCCATCACCTACACCTTCCTGCTTTGGGGACTCCACTTTCCCTTTATTTTCTAATCTACTTCCTCTCCTAAAAGATTCATCCTTTAGCCCCCTGCTTCTTGCATGCATCAATGCCAGCGTCTCTCCACCCCCCACATAAGGATTCACCTACCAGCCTGTCCTCCTCCCCCACCCCCACATTTATTCTGCCCTTTCCAGTTGTGAAGGATGTCTGCCTGGAACATCAATTGTTCATTTCTCTCCACAGACATTGCCTGACCTTCCGAGTTCTTCCCTTGTTTTGTTGCTTAAAATATTCACCTATTTTTCTCCAAAAACAAATCTTTAAATAGCTCTGCTAAATTGCAGATCTACACATTTCACTCAAGCTGAATTTTTAAATTAATCATGGCAGTAAACATGCCGGCAATTTCCATATTCCAGACCTAAAAAAACTGACAAATTGCAGAACATTACTTCAAAAGAAAACTTCAAGATTAAAAATCACGAAGGTATAACCAATTGCAATTCTATTTGCAAGTAGCTGAATGATGTCAATTTTCCCAAAGCACTCATTTCACTTCCTTACATTACTTTTAAAAAAAATATAAACTCAGCTGTATTTTAAGACTTATGACATAATGCCTTCTGTACTTTAACAGTAACTGTTTTCGTTCAATAGTGAAACAACTTTATATGGAAAACACCCAATGTAAAAATGAGATTTCAATGTATCAACTGAATGTTTAAAATGCACAAGAATGCCAAAGTTCATGAATTATGTTTAGTCTTTTAGCCAAAATTTGACAAAGGAAATAAACAGAATCTTGGCACTCATGACAGCTACTGTAGATTTTGTAGAACTCATGGATCTGAGAAAGTGATTATGTGACCTTGCTTAAATGTCAGCAAGTCGTAGGCTCCATTTCATAGAATGAGCTCGGGCATAGGACTGGATGCTCCAGTCAGAGGCATCATATTCATGGGTTACGCTATTGTACTAATCTAGAGGCACGGATAATCAATACAGAGATAATGATTTAAATTCCAGAATGAAAGCTATAGAGTTAAACTTCCACCTACTTTGAAAAATGTTAAGTCTTTGTAATGATAGCCATAAAACCACTAGATTGTTGTAAAAGCCAGTCTGGTTGACCAGCGATCTTTATGGGAGTGAATCTGCTATGATAGAAGCAACTTCTGCCACCACAGCAGACCTTTTGAAATGGCCACTCACTCAGAGGTGCCCCAGTCCAGTGGTATTCAGAGATGGGGAATAAATGCCAGCCTTATCAACAAAATGTAGATCCAAACTGAGCTTTGTTCCTCCTTACCACAGACTCAGTCCATCCATTTAAGATGCCAATGCTACTACAGCACCACAAAGTCCCTGCAGTATCCTGGCTAGTATTTATTACTCATTTGAACTGTGGTTATTAAGCATTTTGTTGCAAAGTTTGCTAAGCCTCTACTTTGTAGCTGGTATTGGAAGTACATTAAAGGTGCATTTGTACTATGCCCTTAATTTATACAAATATCCTTTATCAATGAATGTATATCAATTCTGATTTAATAATCTGCCTGCATCTAAATAGTTTCAAGCCCTTTTTGATACCTTGCGTATTGCCATTTCAGAGTTTGCAAATTCACATAGTAAACCTGATTTTTGTTTCAATTCTCCTTTTTACAAAATTATTCAAACTGTTGAAGGTACAAAAAGTACAGGAATTAAATTATCTGCTTATCTAACCAAACAAATGAGGTTGTTCAGCATTTTGTCTTGCTAGCTCTGCATTAAGTTTCAGCTTCGTATGCACACTTCCACTTAAGAACATTTGTGTGACTGATGCACATTAAATGGAAGCTTGAAGTGATAACTCAAGAGTCTGTACTCATGCAGGCTCTCGAGCCATTTCACACTGAATCCTTATGACCTGGCACCATCATTTCCCATGTGCAATATTCCCACAAAAACAAAAGTTAGCTCGTTCATGCAGAGAAATCAGATTGCAGCCAAACAGATTTTGATACATCAGTATTTAATGATTTATGATATAAAACTACAACAGGCTGCATAATGGTCTTGAACAATGTCACTGGAAGCCTGCTGTTTGGACAACTACATTTTAGAAATTCTTAATTTTTTTTCCATAAAAGCAAATAAATCAGTTTTGGTATGGCCAATCCTGAGCATTTAATTAGATATTAAATATTCAATTTTTTTGCTTAATGAGGGTTTTCATCCTCCCAGTTAATAACAATCTGGCAGAACAAAAACCAGGAACTTGAGTAAAAACAGGTGGATGCATTTGATTTCTCTAATAAATTGCAAACAAATTAGCAATAAAACTAACACAATTGCAAGATAATACTTTGCTTATAGCTTCCTTCACTTGCCAAGATCCATGTTATATCAAATGCACATCACATCAAAAATTAACTTTTGGAAGATTCTCATTAATCTTCCCATTTTGATATTACCAATAGATCAATGATTCTGAATCAGTGGGGATACTGGCTGAATTCAATACCCCACAAACTAGACAATAGGTTCCTTAAAAGGGTACCATCAAAATTGACTCAGGTTATTAAGAAGTCATTAGACCCCTAAGTGATTCATCCCTAAATTATGCAGTTCAACTAACTCGAGGAATCAAAAATTAATATATTACAGAATAGAAATGCTAGGCCAAAAATCTGGATTATTTCCCTCTTTGAAGAGTTCCCTCTTTGAAGATAGCTTCTATGTGACAGTTCACTCAAAAGTTGGTGCTTGTCATAATACATCAATCTTAAGCAATCCCAGAGGATCAAGAATAACTGGCTTCCGCAATGTTGTATAACTGTTATATAACAGTTGTATAGGTTAAGGCAGCCGATGAGGCCTAAATTAGGATCTGCAGACTTCACCATAAGTGCAGCAGACAAGGTGGATATGGGAGGCGCCAAATACATTAGATCCTCAATGTTACCCCAAATACTGCTGTTTTCAGTGGTGATTGAGGCGAATTAGTGGGGGTTGTTGACGACTGAGGAGATATTCAAATTTTCTTCCTACAATCATCAACCAATTTCTTGGCATGAGTGCTCAGAAATGTGTAGGTTTGGGTATACAAAAGATAATATTGTTACAACCCCTTCATTACTTTATAATGTGAAAAAGCAGCAGCACCAGCAGCCAACCAGAAAAGGTCCCCTTTATGCCTACTCTTTGACCCCTGTCAGTCAGGCAATCTTCTATCCATGCTAGTATCTTTCCTGTAATACCCTGGGTTATCTTAAGTATGGCAGTATTGTACAGTAGGGACAAGCTGGAATGGAGACTTGCTTTGCAGGCTCAGCTTCTTGTCCTTTTGAAAGTGATTTCAGTGACCTGTAACTCAGCCTCCAAATGCTGTGTGTTTCTGCCCACTGGTGTGATGAACTGGGCTCCGAGGCTTGGGTCTATTCCCGCTGCTCGGGGAGCAGATCTGGAACCCAGTCTGGTTTGGCATGCTATTAGCTTGCTTCTATTGTTTACATGTGTTTATTCCCTCTTTCTCTGCACAGTGTACTTTGTTTCTTTTTAAATTGGGTTATTTGGGTTTCTTTGTGGCTGTCAGTAGACCAATTTAAAGGTGTATAATTTTTGCATTCTTTGATAAGGTGCTTTGAATCTTTGAAATCGGAAACTGTTCCACTGCAGAATCAAGGCCACCCCAGTTTCAGTCAGAAAGATGCAGTACACAAATTGCTTGCAGTTCACAAACTCGGTTCCATGGCGAAAGGAATAAACATTCATGAGAGAGCAAGTGAAATCAGCCCGAACCTCGCCTCCATACCCGACACTCGGACTTGCAGTCTGTCTAGGCCCACATTTAAATTGTCCAAGCACATTCCAGGACCCAGATCCAGGTGCAATCTGAGGTCAATTCAAATCCACCAAGATACCTGGAGGTGAGAAAGACTGAAAACACATAGGCCAGTGATCCAGCTTTACCCATCACCCTACTGTACTGTCTGTAGACCCAATGGTGCACACAAAGCAGATGCAGGATAGAGTTAGCCTTCTGCAGGCAACCAAATGGGAGAATGATGCTCCACAGTTCTTCTCAATTGACGGAAGGAAATGGCTTACAGGCCATCGAAAAAAGGTCACATGTTGCTCTCTTCTATCAAGAGCTGCTGCATGGTGATGATGTGTACTGTGTTGCTGGACAGACAACCCTCAGTACAATTCCAGGAGTAGCTCTTATGTCACAGGAGATGACTGCAGGCAGCTCTGGCAACAGGTTTTCCAGAAACAGACTAACCTAATTTATCTACTCTCTTGAAAACTATAACGGCCTGAGATTCTCACTTACCCTTCTCTCCCAGAAATGGGATTTGAGATTATGAATTCGTGAATGAATACTGTGCTCCCAAGGATTTACTGCTTTTTAGTTGATCTATGTCTGCTTATTTCAATACTACAGTGACATCAGCTGGAAAACCCTGGAATGGGGCTAAAATTGTTTTTGTTTGATCCTGAGGAATGTGCCATTGTTGATAAATGATACACAGCAATTGTAAATATCTGTACACCCAGAAAATAAATATGATATACTGCACATCCTGTCTACTCCTGTAAACACAGCTTGTTCTGGAGGCCCAACCATGAAGGAATGCTGCCCTGTAACACCTTCCCTGCTTTAATTCACTTAAGACAAAAGGAAAAGTTTGAATGAATCTGTCAAGGTTCCTCACCCTCATGTCAGAAACAGAAATTGTAACTTGACAGGTACCAGACCAGAATTTCATGTGCAAATCTCACACACTCCCATATCACAATATGGGAGCAATAAACAGCAGATACTCATTCAACAGTTCTCTCTCATGCTGTTTTTCATGTTTGGAAAACATTTCCAAATGCTCAAGGGGTAAACTGATCAAAGGTGCAGTTGAACAAGTTTATGATTAAAAAAACCCTCCATCTCATCTTGAACACCAAATAGTGCCAATTCAGGATTTGGGGCTGGATAACTCAAGAGCAGAATTGGATCTAGAGTAGGTCAGCTCATCTCTTTGCTTTGACACAGGAAGGCGTAGTAATATGGTACAGTCGACCTTCACTAATCCGACTACCTGTAATCCAGTTTCTTTGACAATCCGGCACTGATTTCAAATTTCCTGGGCCACCGTACCAATCTGATGCGCATTGTTTTGGTCGTGCTAGATCTGTTCACGCGTTGGTGCGTTCTTGTAAGTAGACAGGTGATTCCTGCTTGTTTTCCTGCATTTATTAACATCATTTGCTCTTTTTTTTTAGCCCCAATTACAGCCCCAGTGAGTAAAGGAAATGCACCTCGTGCTGTGAAGCGAAAACACCGCACGTTATCCTTTAAAGATGAGGTTGAACGCTTGAAAAAAAAAACTGGACAGTGATGTATCAGTGAAAAGCTTGTGCGAGTGTTACAACATTGGCTCTTCCACAGTGTATGATGTAAAGAAACAAAGAAAAACTGCATTTTTTTTTGCTGATAGTGGCTCAAAGAAACAGATGTGTGTAAGAAAAACAATGAAAGACGGAAGAAGTTCGGAACTAGATAAAGTGCTGATAACGTGGTTTAATCTTCATGTAAGTGAAGGTGTTGAACTATCTGGAGATATGGTGAAGGAACAAGCAAAAATGTTTCATGAAGAACTAGGACTAGATTATGAATGTGACTATAGTGAAGGCTGGCTTCATCTGTTCAAGCATCGTTATGGCTTACAGTTTCGTGCAGCGTGGTGAAAAACGCTCAGCAGACAGGGAAGCAGCAGCAGAGTTAACACTTCAAAATCCAGTGCTATCAACTTCTGCTCACCCAGATGTGCTGCCACCATTAGTTTTTTAAGAAACGGTTGTGCCAGTTTCAGCACCAGTTCCTGATGTTTCACTCATTTTTCAAGATGAAGATGCTGATGATCCTGACAACCCCACACTTGCAGACACATAACTCTGCCCGAATGTATATTAAACGTCTCACTTCAGAAGTGGAAGTGCTCAACTTTTCAGTACAAGTCAATTCCTGTACCCTTTATTTTATCTTTGCCTGTACAGTATATTACTTTATTAAAATTTCAATTGCTACTCATTTAATATTTCTGTTTATTATTGAACTTGTACTGATTTACATAATATTTTAAAGGTACGATGAGGCAGTTAGCTATTGCTTCGTGTGATCCTTCTGTAATTCAGCATTTTTACTAACCCGGCACTCCTCAGTGCCGGATTAGTGAATGTTGACCTGTACAACATAACTGGTTCAAGAAATGTGATAAGTTTGCGGAACAGTACAAGAGGTTAAAATTCCAGCTAGGTCCAATGAAGGGAAATATGGCTCTATATGGCCCTCCTTACCCATCACCTGCCAGCTTGTACTCTTACCCCTCTCCCCACTTTTTATTCTGGCTTCTTCCTTTCCAGTCCAAAACATGGACTGTTTATTCCTCCTCATAGATGCTGCCTAACTTGCAGAGTTCCTCCAGCACTTGTGTACGGCTCTGTATGGAATCCTTACTACAGCATTGACTGTCTGATCTCTTCCTGGGCATTCTGGACTACTTTGGCCTAGAAACTTTGCTTTGCTTCACTGAAGGGTCTAGGGCCCTTTGAACTGGAGTGTGCCTACAGCAAAAATATTTCCTTCACCACATCAAGTAGTCATGGCCAACTACTCCACTATCGATTGATATTAAAAACCACAGCTAACTCACCAAAATATTCAAAACATTACAGTCACTTACCTCCAATTGTGCTTTCTTGGTATTCATGAAACTGTCCTTTCACAAAGCGTAAAACGAGGCTGGATTTACCCACTGCCGATTCACCCAGGAGAACCAATTTAAACTGACAGATTTTGTTTCCAGCGGCTGGTCCATTGGATCGAGCCGTGCCACCCCGACCCGCCATGGCCTAAAGTGCAGAGGCTTGCAGAAATGCTCCAAGTTTCAACAGGAGTGTTATGTCAAGGCTGGAACTCCAGAGGCAGCGATCAGCAAGTTCAGAACTGCAAAACACATCAAATTAATCTTGCATGATAGAAGTATTTGTTGCAGAGCCATCTCTAGAAGCAGGTGATTGCACAGAAAAAAAAGTTAACAAATCATACACAAAACTTCATTGTTTCACATATGCTGAACAATAATTCAATGAGAGACAGTGAGATGTTATCATGTGCAATATAAATATTAGATTCAAGATCTGGATGTGCTTGAGGCAAATCTAAACATTAACATTGCACATGGCCATAAAAAAAATCAATCTGCCAGATGCTCTATACACACCAATCTTTAATACCAGGCATATTTATTACAAAGGCAGCTCAAAGTTCATGCTGCTTTCAGAGCCATTCCACTTCCCCACTTATTTCCCTCTGGCTTATTCTCACATACTCATCAACTCCCCAGGATTCTTCAATTATCCATCCTCATTTGGGTGAATTTATAGTGACTAATTAACCAGCTCACCTTTGAGATGTAGGAGGCAACTAGAAGAAATTCAGGTGGTCCAGGAAGAGCATGCAAATGAAACAAACCCCTGATAGGTAATGCCATCCACAAGCCCACCCACGGTGACACAGGGGCTAGGTATGTAAGGTACTCAGTCCACTTAAGAAAAAATGAGTTGCAGGTGAAAGTACTAGGATTAAAGGAAGATTCTTTAGGATGCAGGCAAAAATACTGAGATTAGCATAGACAAGTATCACAGTTGGCATACATGAAGTGGACCAAATCAGCCCATTTTTGTGACACATGTTCCTACAATTCTAAGAACTACTTCATATAATTGATGATCTTCACGGTCTACTGTTAATAATGAGCACTAATCCAGAAAAGTAAAATCTTTCTAAATAAAGACGAGAATATGCAAGACATGTTGCAGATGTTTGAGGGGGCTACAAAATAAAGATATTAATAAGAAATAACCCAAATCACAGTGATTCTAATCCATTTACAAACACCAATCTATAATAAAGCATAAACATGATTTTCTGTTGGGTAGAAGTAGAAATAATTCTATCAGTAAGCATTTGTTTATACCCAAAGTCCCATCCAATTCTAAGACTACAATCATTCAAATATACAACCAAATATACATTCAAATCTCCAATTCCTTGCTTTAGTGATTCAAGACAATCAAGTTACCATTCCCCTTAATGGAGGCCATTTGAATGTTTCTTGCTCACTTGTTGCAAGTCATTGTCATATACAAATAACCTATAACTAAAACAAGTATTGCAATAGGAGCTTGCTCCATGTTTACAGTGGCATGCAAAAGTTTGGGTACCCACTGGTCAAAATTTCTGTTACTGTGAATAGTTAAGTGAGTAGAAGATAAACTGATCTCCAAAAGTCAAAGTTAAAGATGACACATTCTTTTCAACATTTTAAGCAAGATTAGTGTATTATTTTTGTATTGTACAATTTTAGAGTGGGGAAAAAAAAAGGAAAGAAGCACTATATAAATGTTTGGGCACCCCAAGAGTTTTGAGCTCTCATAACTTTTACTAAGGTCTCAGACTTTAATTAGCTTGTTAGGGCTATGGCTTGTCACAGTCATCATTAGGAAAGGCCAGGTGATGCAAATTTCAAAGTTTTATAAATACCCTGACTCCTCAAACCTTGTCCCAACAATCAGCAGCCATGGGCTCCTCTAAGCAACTGCTTAGCACTCTGAAAATTAAAATAAATGATGCCCACAAAGCAGGAGAAGGCTATAAGATAGCAAAGCATTTTCAGGTAGCCGTTTCCTCAATTCCTAATGTAATTAAGAAATGGCAGTTAACAGGAATGGTGGAGGCCAAGTTGAGGTCTGGTAGACCAAGAAAACTCTCCGAGAGAACTGCTCATAGGATTGTTAGAAAGGCAAATCAAAACCCCCGTTTGACTGCAAAAAACCTTTAAGAAGATTCCTGAATCTCCTAGGGCTGAAATGGTTGCCACAAGAGGACACAGGTTTAAGGTGCTGGGGAGCAGGTACAGAGGAGATGTCAAGGGTAAGTTGTTTTTTTTTACTCAGAGAGCGGTGAGTGCATGGAATGGGCTGCCGGCAACGGCGGTGGAGGCTGATACGATAGGGTCTTTTAAGAGGCTTTTAGATAGATACATGGAGCTTAGTAAAATAGAGGGCTATAAGTAACCTTAGTAATTTCTAAGGTAGGGACGTGTTCTGCACAACTTTGTGGGCCAAAGGGCCTGTATTGTGCTGCAAGTTTTGTGTTTCTATGTTTCTAAGATTTAGCAGACTCTGGAGTGGTGGTGCACTGTTCTACCGTGCAGCGACACCTGCACAAATATGACCTTCATGGAAGAGCCATCAGAAGAAAACCTTTCCTGCATCCTCACCACAAAATTCAGCATCAGAAGTTTGCTTGCAAAGGAACATCTAAACAAGCCTGATGCATTTTGGAAACAAGTCCTGGGAGCTGATGAAGTTAAAATAGAACTTTTTGGCTACAATGAGCAAAGGTATGTTTGGAGAAAAAAGGGTGCAGAATTTCATGAAAAGAACACCTTTCCAACTGTTAAGCACAGGGGTGATCGATCATGCTTTGGGCTTGTGTTGCAGCCAGTGGTACGGGGAACATTTCACTGGTAGAGGAAAGAATGAATTCAATTAAATACCAGCAAATTCTGGAAACAAACATCCCATTGTCTGTTTAAAAAAAAAAGCTGAAGGTGAAAAGAAGATGGCTTCTACAACAGGATAATGATCCTAAACACACCTCAAACTCCACAATGGACTACCTCGAGATGCAAGCTGAAGGTTTTGCCATGGCCCTCAGTTTCCTGACCTAAACATCATTGAAAATCTGTGGCTAGACCTCAAAAGAGCAGTGTATGCAGGACAGCCCAAGAATCTCACAGAACCAAGGAAGAATGGGCAAAAATCCCCGAAACAAGACTTGAAAGACTCTTAGCTGGCTACAGAAAGCATTTACAAGCTGTGATACTTGCCAAAGGGGGTGTTACTAAGTACTGACCGTGCAGGGTGCCCAAACTTTTGCTTCGGTCCCTTTTCCTTCTCTTAATTTGAAACTGTAAAAGGTGGAAATAAAAAAGTAGTAATCTTGCTTAAAATATTAAATGTGTCATCTTTAACTTTATGCTTTTTGGAAATCAGGTAATTTTTTTTACTCACTTAGCTATTCACAGTAACAGAAATTTTGACCGGGGTGGACTGGTGTGTATTCCTTCGACTTCCCCTTCCTGAAGTCCACACTCAATTCCTTGGTCTTACTGATGTTTAGTGCAAAGTTGTTGTTGCAACACCACTCAACCAGCTGTTCTACCTGCTGAACTGTAATTAATAAACAGCAGCATGACTTAGATGTTGCTGTTGTCCAGGTTGAGCGGAGAGCCAAATGAAACTGCACCTGTACTTGAATGGCAAGTTTTAGATAATGCAAATCTCAAATAGCTTCACATGGCAGAAGTACCTGAACTTATGACTTTTGGCCTTAAGCTAAGAGTGTCCAACTTTAAACAAAGCTGGCACTTGGTCCAAACACAGCAGTAAACTCAAAAGGAAGACTTCACACAGAATTTTGGTAATACATTACCGATTACTGATTTAGTTTATGTAATGCACACACAAATATTAGACATGTACAACAATGTTACAAATAGATTAATCTGGGGATATACTACTACATTAAAGATGCCATAAAAACTCAAGCAATTCATCAGACAAATTTTTCCTCATTAACAAACAATTGCCTGCTGATAGTAATTACATTAAGATAAAGAAAATATCCTGAACTGGAGCATGGGGAAAATTAGAAGTGGTGAAAGACTTAGGTTCTATAACAGGGATCAAGATACAGGAAAAACAATTAGGAAAAGAATCTTAAATTTCAAAATGACTGAAGGTTCTGTTGCCAATGGTGAGCAGGATACCCAAGATTACAGAAGAGAACAAAGCTTAAAAAAAACTTTCAAAGCCACTTTTAGAGATTGCAGATAAGATAATTATTTGGAGAGAAAAAACACACCTTCACGCCAATAACGTGCTGAACAACTAGGATGCTAGTTTATTTCCCTCAAAGGATGATAGCAAAAAAATGGAGGACTATTTAGGAGAGAAAGGTTTAGGTGGATCTTGGAATAGGTTAAAAGGTTAGCACAAAATTGTGGGCCAAAGGGCCTGTACTGTGCTGTAATGTTCTATGGTCTATGTAAACAGCCAACTCTCTGCAAAAAATCCCCTTTTACAGCTTCAGCACTCACAGCTGCTCCTTCTTGAGGGGGAAAAATATCAACATAATTGTGATTAACATTTTCGTAATTGGCTTGACATCGTCAGGATGTTCTGACAAGAGTAATGTATAACCAATGAAGAGCACCTCTTCTGCTTCAGCATTAAAAGCAGTCCAGGACTTCTGTCAAATATGCAAATATTTACACAAGCCTGTCACATCCAAGATTTTATTTGAACATGGTTTTAATAGTTCATTGAAAAACTAAACCCATTCAGAAAGCAAAATTAGTAAAGAAAACAATCACTGGACACCTCATTTGGGCAGTATCTTATAACCACAATCCCCAGCATATATCGTACACCCATTTTTGACTTCACACTGTTGATATCAAATTTCCATCACTGGTTGTTCTTGACATGCACATTGCATGTAGTTAAAAATTAATTGTCTGGGCAGGAAACTTATATTTCAGCCTTCTGGTAACGCGACAGTACTTGGCCTAAAAGGTGCAGCTAAAGAATACAAATAGTCTGAAACCGTTGCAAACTAGTACCACAGCACTAATGGAAACTTTGCCCATCACCATTTAGTAGTGAGGTCTTAGAACATATGCATATTACAGGAAGGTGTTAATTGCAGCCTTGAAGCACACTGAGGTTGGCAAATTTCCACAGACTGATGAAGTGCACCTCCCAGATCTTATGGGAGGTCAAGGATGAAATCATGGAGGCCCCTTAGTGATATTTGATTTGTCATTTGCCATGAACCTGAAGACGACCGGAGGGTGGCTAATGTTGTTCCATTGTTCAAGAGTAGCAAGGACAGGTCACGGAAATACAGCCTGACATCAGTTGTAGAGAAGATACTGGAGGGCATTCTGAGGGACAAGATCGACTATCACTTGGATAGTCAAAGCCTGATCAAGAATAGGCAACATAGTTTTGAGGGGGAGGTCACATTTGATGAATCTTAAGTTTTTTTGAACATAACTAAGGAGAGATGAAGATAGGATAGTGAATGTTGCCTACAAGGACTTTAGTGAAACCTTTGACCAAGTCCCACGTGGCAAGTTGATCTAGAATGTTAGATCATATGGGATTCAGGGGAAGCTAGTGAGGTGGGTTCAGAATTGTCTCAATAGGAAGCTGAAGGTGAGTTGAAAGTTAATTGGCCAACTGGAGGCCTGTGACTGATGGGGTCTCTAATCCTTTAGATATATAAAGTGTTTTTGTGAATGTACATGGCACAATTAGCAAGCATGCCAATGATACTACATTAAAGATTAACTTCATTTGTCACATGGTGAAAAAGATGTACAGAGGGCAGCCTGTAAGTGCTGTTGTGCTTCTAGCGCTAAATTAGAAAGCCCACAATTTACTAACCCTAACCAGAAAGTCATTGGAACATCGGCCAAAACCCGAGCACCCAAGGGAAACCGATACAGTCATGGGAGAATGTACAAACTCCTTATTGACAGCAGCAGGAAGAGAATCCCGATTGCTGGCACTGTAAAGCTTTATGCTAACCACTACGTTTCCGTACTGCTTGGGTCTGTTGATAGCGAAGTAGATTACAATGATTTACAAATAGTTTGATCAGGTTGGGAGATGACTGGGAGAGGGTAAATGGACTTCAACTTGAGTAAGTGCGAGGTAATGCAGTTTGGACATTCAAACCAGGGTAGGACCTACAGAGTAAATGGCAGGGCAGTGACGAGTATCATGGAACAGAGGCACATGGGAGTACAAGTGCACAGTTCACTGAAAGTGGCATGTAGACAGGGGAGTGTCTAGTATACTGGCCTTTAGTCAGGGCATTGAGTTTAGAAGTATGGTCATTATGCTGAGAGTTATACAAGTTGCTGGTGAGATCACACTGGGAGTATTCATGTAGTTTTTCATCACCTTGTTATATGAAAGCTGGAGAGGGCACAGAAAAGATTTACAAGGATGCTGCCTGGACTGGAGGGCTGAGTTAGAGAGTAGCTGGCCACGCTGGATCTTTATGTGCTGGAGCATGAGAATGAGGGCAACTTCACAGAAGTTTATAAAACGATGAAGGGTATTGATAATATCCATTGTCATAGACTTTTGGTTCCTTAATGTTGTCACAGCCCGGGGGCGGGGGGGGTTGGTGGTGGTGTGGGGTGAAGAATAAGTGGGAATAAGCTTCCGCAACCTACTAAATGCTCCTAATGGCATGCTCTCGAATAGCCTCTGACAACCAAGTCCAGCTCCTGGCCTTCACATGTGGCTTAGCTACTAAGCCTGGCTGAATTGTTTCTACTGACAGGAGAAGAGGCAAAGGCAGATTACTGGCACCATAAAATTGGTTGCTTTGAGCAGATCAGGCTTGTCAGCCATGGTTGGCAGTTCATCTAGAAGGAAAACTAATCTCAAACCTTCTCTGCCTTGTAACTATACCCACTCATAGGGAACGCTTCAGGAGTAAGCACTGAGGAAAAGCCCAAAATTGGAGTCGTTAAGGAAGCCCTGCGTTGAATTCAATACTGATTGGCAACTCCTGCAGTGCTGCTGGTGCCAAACTGTATTGGGCTCTGCAGTTCCTTTGGATTCATAGGCTGAGTGGAGAGGGTGAGTCTGCTGAATGGACAACAGCCTGCTCTCCATATTGTACTGCCCTGGCTTGCAGACTGGCTAGTGCATAGACAGCTGAGACGCAACAATCATGGTTGACCGCACACAATGGAGGGAATACCTACCATAGTCTTTTTCCCCCGGGTTGGGGGTGGGGGGGGGGGGGGGGTCCAAGACTAGAGGGCACAAATACAAGAAGGGAGAGATTTAAGAGAGAGACTAGGGGTAACTTTACACAGAGGGTAGTAAGTATCTGGAACGAGCTGCCAAAGGAGGTGGTCGAGGCGAGTACAGTGGCAACAGTTAGAGGCAGTTGCAGAGGTACATGGAGGGAAATGCTTGAAGGGTTAGGGACTGAACACATGCAACTGGGACTAGCAAGGAGGATGCTGTGGTCGGCATGGACTGGGGAGTGGTGTGGGGGGCGGTCCTGTTTCCGTGCTGTATGACTACGATCAATGCACCAATCATTGTCATTGCAAAGCTACAAATAAAGTAGAAAAGATACATTTCCAAGCATTAAACTACCCTTCAAAAAGGATTCTTGTTTTATAGCTTGGATCTTTAATTCTATCCCGTCCGCAATCACAATATTTTACTGATGTTCTTTAAAAAAGTTATCAGAAACAGCATTTTAAATTTTAAAAGTTTTCCCATTTCTCATTTCTGAACAGCCCCTGTAGAAACCTGGGCAGCCAGTGTTTTATGAAATATCAATCAGAAGTTGCCAAAATGAACCAGGTCTCTAATTTTCTGTTAAAATTCTGTTTTAATCAGTTCCTGGTAATAACTTTTGAACTTGGGCTAATGACAAATTCCTATTACTATGGGTCATGGCATACTTCGTTGTCAATCACCGGAGGATCAAAGCAAACAATGGCATAACCTGAAATCATTCACTGAGATCATAGTGAATAACTTCACTCACCACTACTATGAGCTGATTATATAATTAGTCCGTGAGCCAAGACCCCAAATTTGAGCCACTAGTACCATCTGGGGGGGGGGGGGGGTGGAAGAGATGGGGAATAATGTGATTTTTGGCAAGGTATACACCCCTAGTGCCAGAAAATATGTGATAGCACTGCAGCAGTGGTAGCTTTCATAGTCCATGAATGGAGGAAGGCAGAGCACAGAGCAAAGCTACAGAAGATTCTGTATGCAACTGTGAATGACAAATCTTGAGAATCACATCTCAAGACAGTGAGGTGTCAGCTCTTCAGTGTCAACAAGAAGCAGATGGCTGCCTACTTCTCCATGCTGCCCATGCCACAAGAGAGGGATAGCAATCTGTAGTGATTTGCTCAGAAGACACAGATGTCTTTATCATGTCTTTAGCATTTTGTGACAAGATTGAGGCCCCATTGTTCCAGAAGTGTGGCACTAGAACCCATACAAGGCTTGTAGACATCAAGAAGGTTGCTGCCACTGTTGGCATAGAGGTTTGTAGGGCTCACATCGAGTTGCACACATATACAGAATGTGACACTGTAAGCGCTTTTGCAGGCAAAGGGAAGACAAGTGCCCTAAACTTTCTGACCAACAACAGGGAAACTCAGGACACATTTAGAGTTGGGTCAAGAATGGGACCTCTCCCCAGAACTGATGGACAAACTGGAGGCATTTACATGTCTCCTGTATGCCCCAAAAACATTGACCACCAAGGCCAATGAGCTCAGGTATCACCTTTTCTGTGCCCAAAAAGGTGGAATCAAAAGTCATCAACTCCCAACATGCAAGGACTGCTTAACAAAACATGCACAGTGAGCCAACTACCAGGCTGGTATATGGAGTAGATGTTTGGAGAAGGACCCACAAGATGGAAGATGGAGAGAGAAGAGGAAGCTGAACAGTTGGTGGTGCACTGAATGGAAGGCCAGCCAGCACCCGATGCCGTCCTGGATCTACTGGCCTGTAACTGTCCAAAGAAACGTTCACTCCCAAGATGTATGTGTGTTGCAAATGGCCTCAGGTGTACTGACGTGTGTAGACTGGCAGACTGTGAGAAGCAGGCATCCACCTCAGAGAGTGGGGAAAGTTCAGATGAAGATGTGGAAGACTTGGAAAATTATGATTATTACTAGGTTATGAAAGTATGGAAAACAAAGTATGGAAAGCAGTCTTTGATTAAATATATTCATTTTACAACCAAATGGGGCCTAGGTTATGGCCGTGTGGAACCCCACATTTGAATTATTGTACTGTAATTCTACATGCTATGACAAAAGCTGAAGATTGTTTTGATTTGATACAACGATATGGAAAATATGACATTGATAAGACTCCAGAAATCTCTCCAAATGAGGTTTTTTACCTTTAGTTCTGGGTAATATTTTCTGCTGTACCAATGTTAATATGGAATATATACAAAAAGTAATTACTTATTTGAATTCCTGAATAAATTCTCTACAAGTCCATGTGATTATATATGCCCTAGGGTTTTTATTGACTTTTCCCAAATAAACAAATATTTTTCTAAAAATTATTTATGACCTATTAAAAGTCATAAGCATCTTTCAAAAACTAACAATTTTGCAATCTTTCCAGAAATGACACTTCTGGGATTAAAATATTTTTAGAAATGCTAGGCTTTGCTTAGAAAAATAAATGGAATGTGAGAAATTCGAAGAGGAAAGCAAACAAATTGGTACAATCCATAATTTACTTACCCCAATCAGATGAAATTACAAGCAATGGGTTTTGGTTACATAGTTCAGTCCAAGCAAACAAAAAAAAAATCAGGTGAAGCTTTGAGGATATAGATCTTGTACTTGGATAGATTTAAATGGTTCCATCAATGGATTCGGTCCAGTGACCATGGCAGTAGATCCAGTCTCAAAGTCTGGTATCAGTATTAACAAAGCAACAATCAGTTTGCACACTGTCTGTGTCCCATCCCACATCTTTCAACCAATCACAAAGCAGCAAGGTCTTCCATTGCCTAGGAATCAGTAGATACTGCAGTCTAGCTGGTCCAGTAGTTATAGATTGACAACTCAATATTTGGGGATAAAAAATTATGGAAACCAAAAGACTGCCTTGTCAAATCCAAAACACAAACAATGCTCTAAGTATTCACCAGTTCAGGTAGTATCTGGGGAGAGTGAAACATGTTAGGCAGAGTTTTGCTAAGAACCAGAAATTCAGAAAGCAAATTTTATATTTGAAGAGTCAATATTTCCTTGTGTTTGGCACAATACATCAACATTGTAGTAAGATTTACCAAGCAATCATTAATATCCTACTTTATCTCCCATTTTCCTTTTGGTTTCAGACAGAACTTTGATTCCACATCGCCAAAAGGGAACAAGCTACCTCAACAAGTGCAAATTTAATTATAATGCCAGCCTAACCACCAGAGCAGGGGTTCGCAACCTTTGTCATTGACCAATATCATTAAGCAAGAGGGTCTGTGAACCCCATATTGGAAACCCCTGCACTGGAAGGTTTTGATATTATTGGTAAAAGGAAAATAAAATCAAGTAGTGGTATTATAACACCTAGATTTGGTAGTGTCCACTGCAAAAGAGAGCCTATCAAACTTACCTTGTTTGACATTAATTCACTTATTACGCCATTTGATCACTTCAAAAGATAAAGCATTGTTTATCACCATTAAGAATCAGAATAAAACTTGATTTTTGGAATAAGTCTGCATCCAGAGGATAAAAAGTTAGCAGAATTCAAACCGAAAAGTTGACTCTAAGCTTAAGGAAGCTTGCAGAAGCAGATGGACAATATCATTTAACTTATCAAAAAACTCGTGTTTATAGTTGGAACGTTTATGTACTCAAGGAACTTAGCTTTATAGCATTAATTGTGAACTGTGAACAGTGAGCTGAGATCTGTCTCCAAATGCTTTTAGACCATTTGTGTAAAAAGAGAACCTGAGGAAATAGATGTGTGACGTTACCCAAGTGATAGGGTATAAATGTAAAGAGAAGATCAGGCTTATTGGGAGTTGTTGAAGAACATCAAGTAGTATGTTAGGAAGACAGGATGACTAGAATCCATTCCTCTGGCTTCAGTTTCTGTGGCGGCAGATTTGTTCATTGGCATCGTTATATCTTTTTAGTTTATAAGATTTGTACCTATGTTTTGGAAGTATGTGTTTTAGGATTTGTTTGTAATTTGGAAATGTTGAAAATAGAAATCTTTTGAGTTTAAAAAAAAAAATGTTTTCAGAACATTGTTTGGATTTGAATGTGCATTACTGAAAATAAATGAACTGTATTTAAACTACTATGCTAGCTCGAAGCATTCTTCTCCTTGGTAGGGAGAGGGGACCCACTGCTTGAATAGTGGGCATTGGCAGCTAAATCTCGGCGTGGAGAATAAACAGGGAAGTAAACTAGTCTTTGAAGATTGGGTAGTGACAGTATAATCTCCCTTTTGTGAGAGTACCCATGGCTATTTATATCTGATAAGATTTAAGGTCTTCGTTTTAGTTTAGAACTTTGCAGTCAGCAAACTCAATACCACTACAAGATTATGCATCTTTTTAATAGCCCAATTTGCCAGATCTTTCCCTATTCCTTTATCCTATTTTTATAGCTTTGTAACCCGTGTATACCTTTCGACTTGTTATCAAATTTACCAACAGTATTTTTAGTGCCCTCATCCAAATTGTAAGATGTTAAGGCTGCATTACCAAATCCTTTGACACATGAATTTGTAACATCTAGGTAACCAAAAGTTGAGACAAAAAAAGACAAGACAAGGGATGTATGGAAAAACATTTAAAAATGCCAGAGGAAAATGACAAATCAGATCATTGGCCATTTGGATGAGTTACGTTGAATACAGCTCCATTTGACATCAAACTTTTCCAAGCTTTTTAGTCAAGCTAAAAAAAAATGAAAAAAATATTACAGATGGTTCTGTAATCATCTAGCATAAAACAACTAACATTTAAGTTTCTAGGTTTAAACTATGTAAAACAGGGATTAGACTTAAATCAACTTAAGAATGCAATGAACACTTTTTCAGCCAAAATATTGTAGTCATTACTTTTGAACATAGCGAGCAATGCCTGAAAGCAATGTGCAAGTTTAGACTGGCTAAGTTTCAATATTTTCATATCTGTGCAACACTCAGGAATCCTAGGATGTGGTAGAAAAGCTGGGCTTCTCCACTTTTATCCTTTTATTCTGACTGTAAATCACTCACGAACAAACAAGTGAACAATGGTACATGCAAAGTACTCTTCAGGCTCAAATATAAGGAAAGAACACTTGTGCAAAGAACTTCAGTATTTAAATATGAGGTTAAGGACTTTTTAGCAGCACTTTGGACATAAAGGTATGGTATATTGAGACTTAGATTTTAAACTAGCCATGCTCTTAGGGCAATAGAGGTTGTCTTTGGTCCGCTTACTGTAAGTATTCCCTGAATTAAGTATTAAGGAGTGTTCCAATTTCTAGCAAACTTGGGTCCACAACACAACACTGGAAGGTTAGTATGGGGAACTCCTCCCTGCAAGATGGTGAAGAGGATTTTACTGTGCAACAGCCAATGCTATGGAGTTCTAGACAACAGGTCCAATCAAAGGGAGGAGTTCTGTTTTACAGTACCAGTTCAATTTATGGGGTGAGGAAGGGCAGGGTTTGGCTGAAGTTGGTGAATGAAGTCTGCCTAGCAGTTACTACAGAATAGAAGCAGCTGGTAGCCCCAAAACAAACGGAGGCAGCCCTGGTAACCTTCATTCCAAATAGCGATCACTGATGTTTGTTCAGTCATTGAGAACAGGTTTGACAGCATCTAACAATTCTGACGAAGGGTTCCTGACATGAAACGTCAATTGTTTCTCTTTCCACAGACACTTATTGACCGCTGAGGGCTTCTAGAATTTCGATTCACGTTTCAGATTTCTGGCATCTGCAGCTTTTGATTTTCAATTAAGTATTACTTAGCAAAATTTTAAAGCTTGTCAAAGTTTAACAAAACTCCCCAAATGATAATGCATATTTGAAATCAAGTTTGATCGGTTCAAGGAAAGCTAGTTAAATAAAGCAGTTCAAAGAATCATGTTCCTCTGTTCTTGAGCTATACTTGGCAGAAAGTCACCTTTTCCACTTCCATATATGCCATGGAAAATTAGAGGGGGGGGGGGGGGGGAGAAAGAGAGTCAAGTCAATTTTAAGTCAGCCAAAGTAACATCAAGAGAGGTAACACCCAACAAAATTGGATCTAGCAGAACAGCAAATTGCATCTGGATGAATCATAGATAATTTCTAGTTACTTTCACATGGGATTTGAAAACACCTGGGGAAATTCAAGACTGGCTTAATCAACGATCAAGCTTGATAGAAAAGACAATCTATGAAAGGAAGCAAGACAAACTAATCTTTGAATGGGGGTGTAAGTGACAATACAGCACAGATATTAGCACTGGAAAGCTAAAATCTTGGGTAATCAGTTCTGCTTCAGCATTTTATTGTTTTATCACAACAAATCAAAAATTGGTGGCATTGTGGATAGTGTAGAAGATTAACAAAGAATGCTGTGGAAGATATGGGCAGAGAAATGGCAGACAGTTTAATGTGGCCAAATGGGAAATGCTGCATTTTGGGAGATCAACAGTAGAGATAATATACTTAATGGCAAGACCCATAACAGTGTTGATGGGCAAAGAGATCTTGGTCACACAGTTCGATAGGTGGAAAAGGCAGCAGATGGTATGCCTACCTTTATTAGTTGAGGAATCGAGATAGAGACAGGAAGGGTATAACTTTATAAAACACTACATCTGGATAATTGCATTCAGTTTTGGTCACCCCATTATAGGAAAGACAAAGCTTTAGAGAGAACGCAGAAGAGGTTTACCACTTGGGTTGTCCCCACCCCCGGAGACCGAGAAGAGACCTGATAAAAATTTTAAAATTATGGGGCATAGAAAGAGTAGACAGCCAGCATCTTTTCTTCTCCCCAAAGTTAAATTGGCTAATATCAGAAGGCATGCATTTAAGGTGAGAGCATGTAATTTCAAAGGAGATATACAGGACAAGGTTTTTAAAAAAAAAGTGGTAGATGCTTGGAACGGGCTGCCTAGGGTGAAGCAAATGTGAGAGAGACATTTACGAGGCACTTAAATTGACACACAAAGGTGCAGGAAATGGAAGGACGTGGACACCGAAAGATTAGTTTAGTTTGGCACTTAATTACTCATTTCATTAGTTCAGTACAATATTGTGGGCCAAAGGGCTTGTTCCTGTACTGTGCTGCATTTTGTTTTAAAAATCTGTTTGGAAATAAAACCTAAAAATTGCAAATGAACACAACTTATCATGGCATTATGTATAAGTAAAATGTAATGATTCACAGGATAAGCCTTTGAATGAATGCTTACTCTCTAATAAGTTTTAAGATGAGAAACCTTTGTCCCTTGCTTCTCACAACCAACCCCAATGACATTCAGCTAACTTTCAATACCAAAATTATTGCTGAACAGCAACTGTGACCAAGACAGTCCTTTTCTTTTGATCGCTGCCAGAGAAGGAATCTGTGAGCGGTCATTGCTTTGTGGCAGGCAGGTAGGCCTCTCTTTCGATGAACGTCTGTGATATCGGAGGATGGTATCGTGATTCAGCGTTTATG
This sequence comes from Hemitrygon akajei, assembly GCF_048418815.1. Taxonomy (NCBI): domain Eukaryota; kingdom Metazoa; phylum Chordata; class Chondrichthyes; order Myliobatiformes; family Dasyatidae; genus Hemitrygon; species Hemitrygon akajei. The sequence goes on from NC_133141.1 coordinate 41,575,179, forward strand.
GATTGGACTATTGCATTTATGGATTGTGGGCTTTTTCAGACTCTCAGTCTTTATATTCTGTATTTTTAATCGCCTGCTCCTTTTCCGTTTTGTTGTGCAAGAGAGATGCTTGGGGGTTGACGTTCTGTTAATTTTTTGTGCCGGGGGGGTGTTGATGTTCCTGCTCCATTTTGCGCAGGGGGGTGGTGTTTCGGGGTTGATGATCGGGATGCTGTTCTTTTTTGTGTGGGGGGTGGTGGGTGGGTTTGATGCTTCTCTCTGAATACCTTTCATGCTCTGTTTCATGGCTGTCACAAATGTTCACTAATTTCAGAGTTATATATGGATACATGATTTGATAATAAATGAACCTTTGACTAGAAAATCTTGCCAAAATTACCTCCAAGTTAAACTATAAAGTCAATAGAAAAATATTTTCAATGAAATACATAGCAAGAATTTTATTATAATCAATTCACCTTTTTAAATCTATTTGTTCCAAATGCAAGACAATTTGTTAATTCTGCAGCAAATGCACATTTATATATATATTTTTTTAAAATCACCCATTATGAACAATACCACTATAATTGATAGCTTTTGTAAGGTCTTTAGATTACCTGCCACTGTACCCCAAATCTGGGGGAGAAAAAAAAGAACATTAAGTTTGGTGGTGATAGTGGAAGACAGGGATGCAGGAAAACCATTACCGCATACTTCAATCAACTATGACAGCTACCAAAACAAATTTAGTAATTATAGGAAAGAAAAATCACATAGCACAGGAACCAGCCATTTGGCTTTCAGCCTGTGCTTAAACTTGTCATTCTCTGCTCATTTCCCATGTCTCTTAAGTGTTTCCTTTTAAACCATACATGCAACGTCCAAATATGCTGCTGTCATCTTTTCAGACAATGCATTGTAGGCCACACTGCTGAGAAAATCATTGCTGTTTCTGACTCTAAAGATCATTACTTTCTGCCCTCTGCTTTTACTTCAGTTTATCAAAGTAATCTGCTTTAATTCTCCCAACCCCTCCCACATAAAATCACTCCTCAATCTTCAATTTTAAGCAACACATACTGCATTTATCATCTCCCATAATCAAATACTCTCACTCTTTGGGCCCTTTTGAAATGAAAACATTTAATCCATTTCTCTTTGGTGTTACAAATAAAGGGAGAAATGAAAGATTCAAAACCTGGCACCCAGAAGTGAATGAAGGACTTGAGCAACCTGTTATATGGTTTGTGGTCAAGATAATTACTATTTGCTGATCATCTATTGTAGGACTGAGGGTTACTTCCTGCATCATACAATACAAACTTAAAAGCCAAATTTAAAAAAAAAACACCTTATCCTTGTGATTTGTTTAATTCAGTTTGTGAATATGAAACCATGAAAATTCGGCATTCCCTCCCCACACACTCATTTAAGGAAGAACAAGTTTTTCTATCATAATTTACACTTCCAATTTGCACAATGGAACTTCTTCGGAATCATTATTTGTGCAGTCCAAGGTGTACTTTTAGCTACAATTAATGAGTCATACTTAAATACAACAGAATACAAGTAGAAAGTTAAGCAGTGCCATAAATACCAAGATATTTTAACTGAAGAGGCAGTACAGCTATATAATGTTAATGAATAACTTTAGCCTCATGCCAATTTTATGGGAATATACTTGTCATATAGTTTCATTACCTGCAGATTTTAAACCCAACTATCAAGGTTCAAATATTCACACATAATATCCATGTACATGAATCTTGAAAAACATTAAAGTAAAACAAAAGTCTGAAATTAAAAATTATGGAACTCCTCAGGTCAGGCAGCATCTGTGCAAAGAGAAATAGTTAGCATGCAATAGCTCTTCGTTAACTGTTCCTTCTTCCATCAGAACCCATTGTGAAAAATTTTGAAAGAATGAGTTTATTAAAAGAAATTGTGACTTTTGAACTTGTAGTAATTAAAACAAAAACAGTATTTCTAATAATTGCAAATTAATGCTCACTGTAGCCTGTCAATATCCTAAGGGGATTAAAATGGTAATAATGTTAACAAAAGAAAGGATTGCAATATTTGCAACAACCTGGACCACTATTGGACTCAGTTATCTCATGTACTTTATTAAAGTTGCACTTCCTGTTTTTGTTTCATTTTGTAGATTTGAAAAGGGAATTGAGGAATAAGAGTCACAAAAACACTTGAAGTATGCAATTGAACAAGAGATTTTAGTTGGACTAATAATGGGCCAAATGGCCTAATTCTGCTCCTATATCTTATGGTCTAAACCAATAGGTGCATCAGCAATACAAAAATTGGAAAAGGCTACTCTATTTTTACTTTAGAAAACAAAAGGCTCTGGATGTCCAAGTTGTTTGAAAAGCTTCAATGAAGTACTACCTAGGCTTTGAACTATTAAAACAAATGCATACAACTACTATCATGGAGCCCCCAGCCCCCAACCAAATATCCCTTTTGTCCTTGTCAAAAGATGTAGACTTCTTCCACAAACAAGAGAAAACCTGGCAGATGCTAGAAATCCAAGCACGCACAAAATGCTGGAGGAACTCACCAGGCGGCATCTATAGAAAAGAGTAAACAGTAGACGTTTCGGGCCAAGACCCTTCTGTAGGACTAGTTCCTTTCCTACCCCCCCCCCACCCCCACCCACCAAACCCAAGAGAACCAAAGGCATATAAACAATTTTATTGACCCAGGAATCACTTAACATAACGCAGCAAGATTAATTACTGGGTATAAAATATTGCTAGCAAAACATCACTTGCATTAACATTAATGTTGAATACACTTTTAAGCCACAGAAAGAGCAAGTTGGGAGACAAAGCAGATGCCAAACGCCGCATGATTGAGGGGCAGGAATAAACTGAAAACCAGAAAAAAAAGAGGAAGGAATGATGGAAACTTGAGCAACAAAATTGATAAGAAAAAAGGATTTGTTTCAAATCAGAAATAAAATAATTTACACCGAGGTTTAAACTTCACACCATGTCCCAGAATTGCTTCGCAGTACATTTTTTAAATAAAGTAATTGACAGAGCAGAAACCGTGATGCATTAGTACTCTCTCCAAGTTTTGTTGTTTACATACAAGCTTTTTAAAGTAATGGAGCTTGAAATATTTAACACCGTGCTAGAAATCAGGAACAGGGCACCATTACACGCAGGTTAGACACAGCAGTTTCCACTAATGTCACTGTAGCCTGGCTTCTCTCTGAAGTTTCTTTGTGGCGTTACGGAACGAAGAAGGCGTCGAAACCCCCTTTAATCTCGGTCTGAGGGGTGGGAATGCCCGGCTCTGCCAGCCCACCTCCCACAACAACTACCCGAATGTATACAGAAGTATTTACCTCACGAACAGGGCGTTCACCCACTACGAACTGATACACAAACAGCGACAATGGGAAAGGCGCGAAACGTGCAACAGCAACAACTTCGCTTGAGTCTCAGTTTCTTATTTCACTTCTCCTGGCTGCTTCAGATTAAAAAAAACTCCAGGCCCAAGTTTCGGCCTCCACTTCCGCCTTTCCGCTTTCGCATCACCGGCCCGCCCATTCCTCTTCCGGAAACTACATAAAAAGTAAGAAAGCGCGTATCCTCGATTGGCATTACATCTACCCAATCAGTAAACGGAATGGACTGAAGCTTGGAGAGAGCAGTCGGGTGACTCGAGACAGCCAATTAATGCTATGTCGGAGGATGTTATGTCGGAGGATGGACCAATAACAGTGAAGTAAGAGCATGTCGGGAGATGTAGTCCTGTATGGGACCTTTTTAATGGATGGAGTTTGAGACAACTACAGTCCTTAGAGGGCATTGCAATTTCCCAGGGACTTGAGGGTTGATTGACAAGTGGATTCTAACCTCGGAACGCAGAGTAGGAGGGTGATAGGAGAAATAAATTTTGTATTGGAATTCGAACACTTATAACAATTGGCAATTTCAATTAGGTCTTTTGTAGAGCTCTCCAATCTTATTTATTTTAGTTTCAGAATATTATTTTAGGTGAGTGTCATTGTTACAACCGTATGTTTAAAATTAGTTTTGCGCCGTACGAGTTGGGGAAAATTGTTCTCTTGCTATCCATGCAATGATATCAAATTGGTATAGTTTTGGTGATTACTATATACCTATTTAGTTATATATTTAAAACTCAATAAATTAATCCGTACAGATAAAATTATTTGCGTCGATTTACCCCTCTAATACGAACTGCACATCGGGCCTACTCAGGGCTGCTCCGGGAATTTGGAACTAAGGACTCAATTTGGTTCGGAATGCTGTTATTGTTGCTCGCTTATATTGTTTGCATGATTTTTTTTTTCTCTTTCTCTGTGGGCACTGGGGGTTGGTCTTGTTTTTTAAATTGGGTTTTTTCTGGTTCCTTACTTTGTGGTTACCTATAAAGAAATAAATCTCAAGGTTTTATTATTTATACAGACTTTAATAATAAGTGCACTTTGAATCTTTAAATATTTGCTGTTTTGTACTTCATTGTATTCTGTGTACATATGGCTGAAACAAATTAAAATATATTTAAAAATTGGCCCAACGAATCACTGGTGTTTGGCTGCTAAACAAACAGTTACTTCTCTCATTTATCAAAATCATATGTTTTCTATCATTCTTTGATCTAAACTCTTGAATAGCTGTTTCGCTTGTCTTATCTCACCTTTTCATAAGGTGTACAGCGAATATCTTGCTATACCTAACCTGTCTGTTGTTGAAAAGTCTCTGGACAAAAACACCTTTTGGCCACAAATCCATCAGGCAGTGGTCAGTGTGGAATGTCCTGGATGAAGAGTCAAAATTATGAGTGATCTCTTTTCCAATAAGATTATTCCCCATTTTTGAGATTTTCTTCATATCCTCCACATGAGGACCACTCTCTTGAATGGCCCAACATCTTCCCCTATCACACAGTACTCAACTGTGATGCTAATAAGACTTTATATAGATGAGAATTCACTTTGATTTTATAGGTTGTCAACACACTTTGGCAGTAAGAAGTGCTCAGCAGGCTGGAGATAGCGATATCATTTAAATTTGGGGGCAAATAGCTAATTTCTTGCTGCATCACCTGTCCCTTGCAGGAAAGATCCTGCTAAAAATCACCTTTGACCACAGGCAGTGGAGGAGAAATCAGTAGATCCCATTGGATGGTTTGCCAAGCAGAGTGTCAAAGTCATTTAACTGAATGCCCATCACCCAAACTCTCAAACAGGTACAAAGACATAGTTAGTAATGAGAAGGGCTGTCCACTGCTGATCTAGAGCCCCAGTCCACCAGATGATGCCCTTGAGGTGGCTGTGGTGCTAATAAGATGGTTGCTCAACTCTTTGTACACTGTGTTTGCTGAGACTTAGGAAGGAATGTAGTTTTGTCAAGGTCCATCCCCAGCAGCCGTGTAAAACATGATCTATGCTCTCTTCCAGAGGATGCATACAGAGATGAGCATTAGATGCTCATTAGAAGGTCATCAACTCAATAAAAGACACATTTTGCTCTGCTGGAAACTGGATGGTCTTCCAGTGCAAGGAGATGTCCACATATGAACATTGCTGATTGCGCATTCTAAAAAGCAGAAGTACCTGTCAAGACCAAAGCTCATTACAGCCATGGCAAAGGCTTGGGGGATGAACAACAGTCTAGTCTTGCTCCCACTGGATGCTGAATGGCTGTACCCGGTGCGGCAGTCTCTAAGATACTTCACTGTGAAGGAAACATTAAGGTTAGTGACATATTGTAAAGGGATGCATTGAATTGCTTGGTTCAGTGGCTGTAGGTAAAAACATGGCTTAATTGTATTTGCTGTGTATATATTATGAATTAAATATATTTTGGGGGAAAAAAATTCAAGCAGCGCGCTGTGATCACAGTGGTTAGTTATCCTCTGGTAGCAGCAATTCCATTTCCAATTCCAAATGAGAATGATCCTATTCCTCAGACTGTTTGTCTAGCATTGCTAACGATCAGTTATCAGCAGTATGTGGATAATCACTACCAGAGAGAAAGCCAAATTGTAACAGCGGTCAAGAGGGGAAAAAAAGTAGTTGCTCCGACTACAAAAAATTCTAAACTGCAGTTTTATTCAAATTCTGATTAGAACTGAAAGTGTAATGTAGTCTGCACAAAGGTTTAAAAAAATCCTGTTCAGGAGCTGATCTGCTCTTTGTATTTGTAGAAACTGCGGTGATCTATTGATGCGTCAAACATTTCTTAATGTTAATTTCCATTCCAAATATTTTATTAGATTTTCAAGAACATTTGTTTGAATATTTATTCAAATATTTGATTGAGCCTTGACAAACAGATGTATATTCATATACTTCATGAGAACATTTTGCATTTAGATGCAAAGTAACATTCATTTTACAAAAACCTACATTTTCATCTAAATTTTGTATGTGATGTTTGTAGGAGGAGTTCAAAGATTTGCCAGGTCCATCATGGCACGAGCTTCCCCAACAGTGAGGACATCTTCAAATGGCAATACTTCAAAAAGGTGGCATCCATCATTAAGGACCCCCATCACCCAGGACATACCCTCTTCTCATTGCTACCTTCAAGGAGGAGGTACAGGAGTCTGAAGGCACACTCAATATTTTAGGAACAGCTTCTTTCCCTCCACCAGACTTTTAAGTTTTTAAATGGACAATGAACCTATGTACACTACCTCACTTATTTCATTTTTTGCACTACTTATTTAATTATATAGTATATATAATATACAGTACCTATAAAAAGTATTCACCCCCCCAGCTTGGAAATTCTCATGGTTTATTGTTTTACAACCTTGAATCACAGTGGATTTAATTTGGCTTTTTGTGTCAAAGTGAAAACATATCTCTACAAAGTGATCTAAATTAATTACTAATATAAAACACAAGAAAATTGATTGCATAAGTATTCACTCCCTTCAAATCAGTGTAACACTTACCCAAAAGGCTGGTATATGTCTAGGGGAAAAGGAGATCCAGCCACACACCAACCCACCTCCCGTACACGCAGGTGCTGTGAGAATCGAGTTTATGCCTTGCGCCGCTCACCGTATCAACTTCACACCAAATACCGTTATGACATACACTTTATAGAATTTACTAACATTAACTAAAGAAGTATTAGGCAATACAATATATATATACAAGGAAAGAAAAAAACAAAAGGCGCCAACTTATCAAAGTTCAGTCAGTGTAGTGCACATCGTAGGAGCTCAATCAACGAATCATCCGACAGCCACGTCGTCACCCCTGGGACCACCCGGTGGTCTTACGAGCCGTCCAGTGCCAGTCGCGGTGGTCCTACGAGCCGACCAGCACCCGTCCACCTTCCTCGTCCGTCTCTCCTCCCGACTCTCCTCACACCCCAAGCCCGCGCAACCCCTCCCCCAAGTTCCCAGCCTCACAAAACACAATAACATTCCCCATTGATTAACAAATGAATACAATTACCATATCAGCCATTCTAAAGCGAAACAACGGCGAGAGAAACTTTTAACAGACAAAGAAGCATTCCTACTCGTAACAAACCAAAGAAGCCCTTTTTAGTAACATACACAGGACATTGTACATTCTCTCCCCACCAGCAAATGTCATGCCCTCATGGCATTACTAGAGTTCCCCAAAGCTTCTTGCAACACCCAAAACCCAACCCAGGTGCAGAAAGCAGTGACATAACTACCCAGAGCAGTAGAAATCACACTCGGTTCTCCTGGTACCACATATGTCAACCGCTCTGGGGGGCGCCTAATCCTCTGAGATCTCCATAACCCTTCTGCTCCACTGGGCTCCCTCTCCACCTGCGAACCCACTGTCTCGGACACCCCAGGTCTTCCTGACAGACCCTCACCCCCTTCCTCACGGGGGTCCTCCCTCACCTGAGATCTCTCCGGCTCACGCTCAGGCTCCACCCTCTCTCCCACCAATGTTGGCTGCCTCTCCATCTGACCCTCAAGACCTTCCCTCCTCTCACCCAACTCAGTATGGGAAGGGCCAGGAGCCTCCTCTCCTGGTACTGGAGCACCAGCGAATGGGAACAGGGGCCACTCATCTGAGTCGTCCTCTTCTGAATCAGTAGCCATTTCCGGGCGAGGGACCCGTCCCCGCTCTTCAGCAGCGGTCTCTTCCCTTTCTCTGCGCCCTCGCAGAGTCCTTGTACTAGGCGTAACCTCCCACTCTGGCTCCGTATCCACCTGCACCGCTTGACCCAGCGGCAGCAGGTGATTCCGATGGAGTACCTTGATAGGCCCTTTCCCATCCTCAGGTTTCACCCGGTAAACTGGCAGGTTCGGCATCTGGCTCTCTATTACATAGGGGCTGGCCGCCCATCGATCTGCCAACTTGTGCTTACCAGGGAGTCCCAAATTCCGTAAAAGGACCCGGTCGCCCGGCAATAATTGAACAAACTTCACCTTTCGATCATACCGCATCTTATTCCTCTGATTTTGTTTGGTAGCCGCCGCCTCGGCCAACTCGTACGCCTGCTGTAACTCCCTCTTCATGTCGGACACATACTTTAGATGGGACTTTCCGGGTAATTCACCCACTTCACCCCCAAAACACAAGTCAATGGGCAACCTCGCTTCCCGCCCGAACATCAGATAATAGGGCGAATATCCTGTAGCATCATTGTGAGTACAATTGTAACAGTGAACCAATTGTCTAATATGACGACTCCACCTGCTTTTCTGCCCAATCTCCAGCGTCCTGAGCATATCCAACAGGGTCCGGTTGAACCTCTCTGGCTGCGGATCTCCCTGTGGGTGATACGGGGTAGTCCTGGATTTCTCAACCCCAAGCATAGTCAGTAATTCATGGATAAGGCGGCTCTCAAAGTCCCGCCCCTGATCGCTATGGATTCGCCTGGGAAGGCCGTAATGAACAAAATACTTCTCCCATAACACCTTCGCCACTGTCGTCGCCTTCTGATCCTTAGTGGGAAATGCCTGAGCATAGCGAGTGTAATGATCGGTCATGACTAAGACATTCGCGGTGTTGCTGGTGTCAGGCTCAATCGACAGAAAATCCATACATACCAGGTCCAGAGGTCCCGCACTCTGCAAGTGCGACAGTGGAGCCGCCAACGCGGGCAGGGTCTTCCTCCGGATGCAACGACTGCAGCCCCTACAGTATTCTTCGACTTCCCCCCTTATCCGGGGCCAGTAGAACCGGTCTTTGAGTAATCCATAGGTCTTTTCCACCCCCAAGTGTCCAGAATCATCATGTAGGGCCTGGAGTACAGCCTGCCGATACTCCACGCCACCTTGTCCTCCTCCAGAGAGCCACTGAATAACTGACTCATCCTCACGCTAGCCACATCAGGCGCCTTCACTACCCCCCGGCGCCGCAGCCCCGAGAGCATCCCCTCCATCCTAAATATGCACTCGGAGAGCTTTTCCCCTCTCCATTGTTCCAGGCGTTGGAACTCTGCTAAAAGCAGCCAGGGTTCCCCTGACAATCCAATCCGGGACGAGCACCCCACAAATGTAACACTTACCCAAAAGGCTGGTATATGTCTAGGGGAAAAGGAGATCCAGCCACACAACAACCCACCTCCCGTACACGCAGATGCTGTGAGAATCGAGTTTATGCCTCGCGCCGCTCACCGTATCAACTTCACACCAAATACCGATATGACATACACTTTATAGAATTTACTAACATTAACTAAAGAAGTATTAGGCAATACAATATATATATACAAGGAAAGAAAAAAACAAAAGGCGCCAACTTATCAAAGTTCAGTCAGTGTAGTGCACATCGTAGGAGCTCAATCAACGAATCATCCGACAGCCACGTCGTCACCCCTGGGACCACCCCGGTGGTCTTACGAGCCGTCCAGCGCCAGTCGCGGTGGTCCTACGAGCCGTCCAGCGCCCGTCCACCTTCCTCGTCCGTCTCTCCTGCCGACTCCCTTCACCCCCAAGCCCGCACAACCCCTCCCCCAAGTTCCCAGCCTCACAAAACACAATAACATTCCCCATTGATTAACAAATGAATACAATTACCATATCAGCCATTCTAAAGCGAAACAACGGCGAGAGAAACTTTTAACAGACAAAGAAGCATTCCTACTCGTAACAAACCAAAGAAGCCCTTCTTAGTAACATACACAGGACATTGTACATCAGTATTTACTAGACACACTTTGGCAGCAATTACAGCCTCGAGTCTGTGTGGATAGGCCTCTTTCAGCTTTGTACATCTGGATACTGCAATTTTTCCCCATTCTTCTTTACAAAACTGCTCAAGCTCTGTCAGATTGCATGGGGATCGTGAGTGAACAGCCCTTTTCAAGTCCAGCCACAAATTCTCAATTGAATTGAGGTCTGGACTCTGACTTGGCCACTCCATGACATTAACTTTGTTGTTTTTAAACCATTCCTTTGTAGCTTTGGCTTTATGCTTGGGGACTTGCTGGAAAACAAACCTTCTCCCAAGTCACAGTTCTCTTGCAGACTGCATCAGGTTTTCCTCCAGGATTTCCCCGTATTTTGCTGCATTCATTTTACCCTCTACCTTCACAAGCTTTCCAGGGCCCGCGGTAGTGAAGCATCCCCACAGCATGATGCAGCCACCACCCCAGGGATGGTGTATTTTTGATGATCTGCAGTATTTGGCTTACACCAAACATAGCATTTAGTCTAGTGGCCAAAAAGCTCAATTTTGGTTTCATCAGACCACAGAACTTTCTTCCAGCTGAATTTAGAGTCTCCCACATACCTTCTGGCAAACTTTAGCTGAGATTTCATGTGAGTTTTTTTTTTCAACAGTGGCTTTCTCTTTGCTACTCTCCCATAACTGGTGACTGGTGAAGCACCCGGGCAACAGTTGTTGTATGCACAATCTCTCCCATCTCAGCCCCTTGTGACTCCTCCAGAGTTCTCATAGGTCTCTTAATGGCCTTCCTCACTAGTCCCCTTCTTGCCAATCACTCAGTTTTTGAGGACAGCCTGCTCTCGGCAGATTTACAGCTGTGCTATATTCTTTCCATTTCTTATAACCATATAACAACTACAGCACAGAAACAGGCCATCTCGGCCCTTCTAGTCCATGCCGAACGCTTACTCTCACCACTGGCCCGCACTCAGCCCATAACCTTCCATTCCTTTCCTGTCCATATACCTATCCAATCTTACTTTAAATGACAATACCGAACCTGCCTCAACCACTTCTACTGGAAGCTCATTCCACACAGCTACCACTCTGAGTAAAGAAATTCCCCCTTGTGTTACCCTTAAACTTTTGCCCCCTAACTCTCAACTCATGTCCTCTTGTTTGAATTTCCCCTACTCTCAATGGAAAAAGCCTATCCATGTCAACCCTATCTATCCCCCTCATAATTTTAAATACCTCTATTAAGTCCCCCCTCAATCTTCTATGCTCCAAAGAATAAAGAGCTAACTTGTTCAACCTTTCCCTGTAACTTAGGTGCTGAAACCCAGGTCACATTCTAGTAAATCTTCTTGGTGGTTGACTTAACTGTACTGCAAGGAATATTCAGTGACTTGGAAATTTTCTTGTATCCATCTCTTGACTTGTGTCTTTCAATAACTTTTTTTTTCGCGGAGTTGCTTGGAGCATTCTTTTGTCTTCGTGGTGTAGTTTTTGCCAGCAGTTGGACCTTCCTGATACAGGTGTATTTTTTTCTATAATCAATTGAAACACCTTGACTGCACATGGTGATCTCCATTTAATTAATTATGTGACTTCTGAAACCAAATGGCTGTTCTAGTGATGATTTGGTGTGTCACATTAAAGAATGTGAATACTTATGCGATCAATTATTTTGTGTTTTATATTTGTAATTAATTTAGAGAGATCTGTTTTCACTTTGACATGAGCCTTTTTCTGTTGATCAGTGTCAGAAAAGCCATATTAAATCCACTGTGATTCAATGTTGTAAAACAACAAAACACAAAAACTTCTTGGGGGGGGGGGGGCGTGGTGAATACTTTTTCTAAGCACTGTGGGTGTATGTATATATAGACACACCCAGCCCTAGGACACCAGGCAAGGCCATTTGATTCCAAACAATTGGTTTATTGATCATTACAGAATGTCTCTTTGGTGCTTCCTGCTCTCTCTCTTTTCCCTTCCCCTTTTCCCAACCGTGATTCCCCTCTCCCTGTCCCCTTCCTACTCTCAGTCCACAATAGAGACATCATCACTCACATCTGTCATGGAATTTGTTTTTTTTTACGGCAGCAGTACAGTGCAATACATAAAATTACTACAATACTGTGCAAAAGTCTTAGGCACCCTGGCTATATATCAGGCATCATAGCCACCGAGCTGAAGGAACACGTGTGTAAATTCCTGAGCCCTGTTCAGAAGGGGATTAGTAATGGAACCAGAGGCTCCAAACACCAACTACTGACAGACAGAACAGTCATGTGAGACTCCACGATCAGGCAAACCAACAAAAGCACAATCTGGATCGACTGCCAGAAAACATACAACTCAATGCCCCACACATGGATCCTGGAATGCCTGTCTCTGTACACGGTCAACAAGACACTAGGGACCTTCATCAAGAACTCAATGGGCCATTGGAGAACAATGCTAGAAGCTAACTCAAAGCCAGGATGATGCATGGGTATGATCATCTGAAAGAGTGGATATGGCTACAGGTTCAGAAGTGGAGTGACCATCTGCCACCTCCTGTACATGGATAACATCAAGCTGCATGCCAGAAATGAGAGACATTGATTCACTGATCCACCTGTAACGGTATACAGCAGAGATATCCTGGTGTCATTTGGACTGGAAAAGTGCAGCCAGATGGTATTGAAAAGAGGCAAACTCATCAAGACTGAAGGAGTCGAGTTACTTGAGGGCCACATACCAGTTGAACAGGACAGCTACAAATATCTGGGGATCCTGCAGGTGCATGGAGGCCACGATGAGGACAAGGAAGGCTGCAACATCCAAGTACCTCCAAAGAATGAGACAGGTCCTAATAGGCCAGCTGAATGGGAAGAACAAGATTAGAGCCATCAACACATTCGCCCTACCAGTCACCAGATACCCAGCTGCAATAGTGTGCTGGCCTGGACCAAACTGGAAGCCGCTGACATCAAGACCCGGAAATTACTAACAATACATGGAGGATTCCACCCAAAGTCCAACGTTGAGTGACTGTACGCCCTCCGGAATAAAGGAGGACGGTGATGGGGGGACTTGGAAGTGTCAAGGCCACGGTCCTGGAAGAAATGCGAAACATCCATGAGTATGTCAGGAAGATGGTCCCTAAGGATGACCTGCGAGGAGATTACCTCAGACAGCAGGCAGGGGACATGGAAATGGAAGAGGGTGAAGCAGAGCCAGAGGACCAGAGGCCTTGGCAGGACAAGCCACTGCACGGGATGTACCATTGCCGGGTATCAGAGGAGGCTGACATAAGAAAGTCCTACCAATGGCTGGAAATGACAGGGCTGAGACAGCACAGAGACGCTGCTCATGGCTGCACAGGAACAGGCACAAAAACAAAAGAAGCAGGGGTCTATCACACCTGAGAAGGTAGTGGAGAATGACAGAGCTCAGATCCTGTGGGACTTCCAAATACAGACTGATAAGCAGGTACTGGCCGACCAACCAGACATAGTAGTGTTCGACAAGGAACAGAAAAAAGCAATTTTAATAGATGTGGCAGTCCCGAATGACAGTAACATCAAGAAGAAGCTGGAGAAATACCAGGCTTTGAAAGAGCAGATAGAAAGGATGTGGTAGGTTAAAGCCAGAGTAATCCTGGTGGTGAGAGGAGCACATGGAGCTGTGATACCCGGACTGGGAGAGTGGCTCCAACAAATCCTGGGAACAACATCTGAGATCTCGGTCCAGAGGAGCGCACTACCAGGAACAGCAAGGACACTGTGCTGAACACTCAAACTCCCGGTAGAGGGGCCGAGATTGAGGGAAAACACACATACACACCACCCATAAGGGGTGAGACAAAAGATTTTATATATACACATTGTAATTTATAGTTTTTCTATTATTATGTATTGCATCATTCTGCTGCAGCAAAACAACAAATTTCACGACATATGCTAGTGGTATTAAACAGATTCTGATTCAAAGGCATATAAAATACCATTATGCATGCCCTGTTATTTTGTGTGTACAGAAGTGACTGCCTATCTGATGGTTCTGTTGCAGGAGAGCCAATGAGCATTTTGATGGTATCAAAAGTCAAAGTGAATTTATTATCAAAGTACGTATTTGTTACCATATACTACCTTGAGATTCATTTTCTTGATGTGTTACCCCGTCTATAATTTTTAATAAGTGCTCAATTTCTGAGCACACATTGGATTTGGGAATGCTTACATATGATTCTGTGTTACTATAGGATAGAGTGTCACTTTGTGAATATTACTGTACTTTTATCCTGTCATATTGTCTCTTCCAGAACTGCTTATTCTTTGAATATTCCTTCATCATTAAAATGTTGCCAATACACAACAATAAAAATAAACTGTTTTGGAATTTGCTGCAACTTTTAAAGGAAACTTATTTCAGTGAGAAAGGTTTCATTAAGGTTTAGGTACATAACTAACAGATTTTCATTGGGCAGTACCATATGTTATTTAAAAAATGCTTTATACACAGCTACAATCTTTCTGGCAAGATGTTTAAATCAAGTCTTCATTTGTCCAGCCTGAGAGGCAGAAAAGACCTTAGATGAGATGAGAGGGCATACAGGAGCGAGATACAGTATACCAGCTGGTTGAGTGGTGTCACAGCAACTGCTTTGCACTCATCATCAGTAAGACCAAAGAGCTGACTGTGGGTATCAGAAAGGGTAAGACAGGTTAACACACATTAGTCCTCATAGAGGGATCAGAAGTGGAAAGGGTGAGCAATTTCAAGTTCCTAGGTATCAAGATCTAATCTGGTCGCACCATTTCGATGCAGCAATAAAGAAGGCAAGGCAGCAGCTATACTTCATTAGGAGTTTGAGGAGATCTGGTTTGTCACCTAAAACACTCAAAAACTTCTTCAGATGTACTGTGAAGGGCATTCGAACAGGCTGCATCATTGTCTGGTTTGGGGGGAGAGGAATCAAAAGAAGCTAGAGAAAGTTGTAAAATTAGTCAGCTCTTTTTGGGTACTAGCCTCCGTAGTATCCAAGACATCTTTAAGCAGTAAGGGGAGAGCCCTTAACTCCTGGTGGAATCATCGGGGCGCTGTCATGACAAGCTTTTTGCACCAATCTTTTTGGCGATTGCTCATTGTACAGCGTGTCTTTAACGTTTTTTTTACGAGGTCGAGTTGCTAGCTCAATGTTCAACCCAGCACGGATGGAAAGCGTGCACAGGAGATCTTCAAGCAGTGGTACCTCAGAAAGGTGGTGTCCATTATTAAGGACCCCCATCACCCAGGACATGCCCTCATCTCATTGATACCATCAGGAAGGAGGTACAGAAGTCCGAAGACACACACTCAATGACTCGGGAACAGCTTCTTCTGCACTGCCATCTGATTCCTAAATGACATTGAACCCATGAATTTAACAATTTAGTATAGATATATATACTTACTGTAATTGATTTACTGATTTATATTGTTTTCTATATTATGTATTGCATTGTACTGCTGCTGCTAAGTTCACAGATTTCACAACAGATGCTGGTGATATTAACACAAGTGAATCGATTCTGATTCTTTTTAAGGGGGAGCGATGAACTATTCCCAGAGGCCAACCTAAAAGAGATAATATGCTTAGTTCCTCTCAGGATATCCTGGTTGTGGTAACCAAAGCAACATGCACAAAATGCTGGAGAAACTCAACAGGTCAGGCAGCATCCATGGAAATGATTAAACAGTTGACGTTTTGGGCTGAGACCCTTCATCAGGACTCAAATGTTGGATGATTGCTTTACGAAATGCCCACAATCAATCTGCAGGCATGGCAATGAAAAGCCTAACTTCCATTTTCTGTTCCATTTCTACTTTAAACCCTCTGTCCTCGGTGTTCAGCATCAAGATTCAAGATAATTTATTGTCATTCTTCAGTATATGAGTGTAAAGGAGAATGGAATGATTGTTACTCTAGATCTGATGCAACATAAAAAACACAATGAGAATAAAGAACAGAATGAAAAAAACAGTAAATATAAAAGCAATCCTATAAAAAGGAATGTACAAGTAACTGAGTGTGGTCATATATACAGCACATAAGCTTGGTTTATATAGTGACATTGTAGCGTAGTGGTTAGCACAATGCTTTACAGCACAGGTGATCCAGGTTCAATTCCCACTGCTGCTTGTAAGGAGTTTGTACGTACTCCCCGTGACTGTGTGGGTTTCTTTCGGGTGCTCCAGTTTCCTCCCATAGTCCAAAAAGACCTACCAGTTGGTAGGTTAATTGGTCATTGTAAGTTATCCCATGATTAGGCTAGAGTTAAATCAGGGGTTGCTGGGCAGTGTGGCTTGAAGGACTGGAAGAGCCTATTCCATGCTGTATCTCTTTTTTGCTCGTTTTTTTGTGCACGGAGGAGGGATTTGGGGGGTGGTGATTGTGCTGCCGTTCTTTTCTTTCTTGGTTTCATGGCTATCTGGAGAAGAAGAATTTCAGAGATGTATACTTTGATAATTAATGAACCTTTGAACTTTCATATTTATGAATTTTTGGTTGACTGATATCCCTGGCTTGGAGAGCAACACCCAAACCTCTAAGTAGACACATTACAGCCTTACAGATTAAAAAATGAGTTCAAATAACGAGCATTTGTTCCGTTATTGCAATTTCAAGCAGATTTTCCTTTTGTAATTTTAGATTATCCCTCTGCTTCTCCATTTACACCTCCAGCAGACTCTTATCTTTTCTTGTCCCATTACTGCCCTCTTTTGTTGAGCAGATCATACTTTTTATCATGAGATTTCCCCACCCTCTATCCTATTACCAAATTTATCTTTTGTTCTCCCCCACCTTTCTCTCTGAACCTCAATTTATTTTTCTCAATTCCAATGAGAAATCTTTAACTCGCATTGATTTTGTCACAGACGGTGCCTGACTTGTTAATTATTTCAAGCATTTTCTAGTTTATTTTAATTATCACTATTTAATTACTGTTCTTAGCTTGCTGAGGATAAATGTATCTGCTTTTATCATACATTACAAACCTCACTGCACATGAAAGATACTTCACATTGAAAAGTGCTTTGGCATTTCATGAGAATCGAGAAGGTGTTATGTAAATCCAAGTCTAATCCATTGTGTGAATGAGCCCATCTTTCAGTACTTATGCTATGATTCAGAATGAAATATGATGCGCAGGGTAAGTAATGTTTTTGTGTGGGAAGGAGCCATTGAACACAGAAGAAGACCCTTTGGCCAACTATGTTTATGCAGACCACCAAGTACTCGTTTCTTCTAATCCTATTTGTTAGCTCTTGGTCTGAAGGGGGTTGAGTTGAGGTGGAAAAGGAGGTTGAACCTGAAGACCTTAATAGTGATTAACATTTTATGTCAACTTGCTGTTGGAAACTAAAGATAACAATATTCATATAAAATAGAACTGAAGCAGTACTTACTCTATTATGGCCACTTTTTGAGCTAATGGTCAATTTTTTAATTTTCTGGAGCAAACAGGCAGAATGTGGAGGGTCTGTAAGGGATTGAATGTCATTTTCAATCAGGAGATACGAGGTTTTCAGCCTTTGACACAAATGAGAGTCAGTCTTTAATCGAGGACAAGGATAGCTGCAGACTGCAGAGATCCATCTCTGGGAAAAGGCAGCTGCTTTTGGTGTCTGGATTCCCAACAAACGTTTTAAAATTGATTTTGGTATTGGTTTACTATTGTCACATATACCAAGATACAGTGAAAAGTTTGCCTTGCATATTGTTTGCACAGGTCAAATTATTACGCAGTGTTTTAAACTAGAATAAGGTAAGACAATAGTAATGCAAAATAAAGTGTAAAATCTGCCAAAAAAGTGAAGTGCAGGTAAATGACAAAGTTTGTTTGTTGTTCCTCTTCATACCTGTGGCGCATTGGGCGGCAACCTTGCCATTTCTTTAGCATTTGTCTGTTTTTTATCAGGCTGACTTGCAAACTTGATGCTCAACCCAGCACGGATGGAAAGCATGCAAGGAGCCAGCTGGATTTGAACCTGGGACCATTTACCTCAAAGTCCGGTGCTGATGCCACTACACCACTAGCCAACTAAAAATGATGAAGTGCAAGATCATAATGATGTAGATTGTGAGGCCAAGAGTCCATTTTAAGGTACAAGAGGTCTGTTTGAGAATCTGATAACACTGAGATAGAAGTAGTACTTGAGCCAGGTGGTATGTGCTTTCAAGCTTTTGTACTCTTTGCCTGGTGGGAGAAGGGTGAAGAGAAAATGTCCAGGGCGGGTGGAGTCTTTGATGATGTTGGCTGCTTTAGTGAGGCAGCGAGAAGTATAGACAGAGTCCATGGAGGAGAGGCTGGTTCTTGTTTTGTGCTGAGCTGTGTCTACAACTATGCAAATTCTTGTGGTCCTGTGACAAGTAAGACCATGAGACATAGGAGCAGAATTAAGCCATTCGGCCCATGGAGTCTGCTCTGCCATTTCATCATGGCTGATCCATTTCCCTGTTAACCCCATTCTCCTGCCTTCTCCCCATAACCTTTCACAGGTTGACTAATCAACCTCCACTTTAAATGCGCCCGATGATCAGTTAATTCACCACCCTCCGGCTAAAGAAATTCCTCCTCATTTCCATTCTAGATGGATGTCCCTCTCATCTGAGGTGGCGAAGATAGTTGAGGGGCAGGTAGTGTTGAGGAATCAGGGAGGCTGCAGAAGGACTTAAACAGATTAGTAGAATGTGCAAAGAAGTGGCAGGTGGAATACAGTGTCGGAAAGTGTATGGTCATGCACTTTGGTAGGAATAAAAGCACAGACTATTTTCTAAACGGAGAGAAAATTCAAAACTGAGGTGCAAAGGGATTTGGGAGTCATTGTGCAGGATTCCCTAAAGATTAATTTGCAGGTTGAGTCCTCTGGTTCTAGACTCCCCCACCACAGGAAACATCCTATCCCCATCCACTTTATCTAGGGCTTTCAACATTCATTAGGTTTCAATGAGATCCCCCATTATTCTTCTGAATTCTAGCGAGCAAAGGCCCAGAGCCATCAATCGCTCCTCATATGATAAACCTTTGATTCTCAGAATCATTTTCATGAACCTCCCCTGAAGCCTCTCCAATGTCAGCATACCCTTTCTTAAATAAGGTTTCCAAAATGGCTCACAATATTCCAAATGAGGCCTTGCCAGTGCCTTATAAAGCCTCAGCATTACTTTCTTGTTTTTATAGTCTAGTCCTCTCAAATAAATGCTAACGTTGCATTTTCCTTCCTCACCATCGACTCAACCTGCAAGTTAACCTTTAGGGAATCCTGCACAATGACTCCCAAATCCCTTTGCACCTCAGAGTTTTGAATTTTCTCTCCATTTAGAAAATAATCTATGCTTTTATTCCTTCTACCAAAGTGAATGACCATCCACTTTCCGACACTGTATGCCACCTGACGTTTCTTTTCCCATTCTCCTAATCTGTCCAAGTCCTTCTGCAGACTCCCTGCTTCCTCAACACTACCTGCCTCTCCATCTATCTTCGTATTGTCTGTAAACTTGACCAGAAAGCCATCAATTCTGTCATCCAAATCATTGACATACAATGTAAAATGAAGCAGTCCCAACACAGACCTCTGCAGAATGCCACTGGTCACCAGCAACCAATTAGAAAAGGCTCCCTTTATCCCTACTCTTTGTCTCCTGTCAGTCAGCTAATACTCGACCCATGCTAATATTTTTCCTGTAAGGCCTTCTGAAAATCCAAGTACACAATATCCACCAATTCTTCTTTCTCTTTCCTGCTTGTTATTTCCTCAAATAATTCCAACAGATTTGTCTCTTGAGGAAAACATGCTTCCATGTACTCCAAAACCACATCCTTAACAATTGACTCCAGCATCTTCCCAACCACTGAGGTCAGGTTAACTGGCCTATAACTTCCTTACTTCTGCCTCACTGACTTCTTGAAGAGTGAAGTGACATTTGCAATTTTCCAGTCCTCCGGAATCTATTGATTCTTAAAAGATCATTCCTAATGCTTCCACAGTCTCTTTAGCTACCTCTTTCAGAACCTTGGGGTTAGTCCGTCTGGTCCAGTTGACTTATCTACTTTCTGACCTTTCAGCTTCCAAGCATCTTCTCTTTAGTAATCGCAGCCACACTCACTTCTGCCTGTTGACACAGTCGAACTTCCAGCATACTGGTGGTGTCTTACACAGTGAAGACTGATGCAAAATACTTATTCAGTTTGTCCACTATTTCATTGTCCCTCATTACTACCTCTCCAACATAATTTTTTAGTGGTCCAACATTTACTCTGATCGATTTTGTACTCTTTATATATCTGAAAACAGTTTTGGTATCCTCCTCGATATTATTGGCTAGCTTACTTCATATTTCATCTCCCCCACCTCCCCCATTAAGGCTTTTTTAGTTGTCTTCTGTTGATTTTCAAAAGCTTCCCAGTCCTCTAACTTCCCATTGATTTTTGCACTTTTATATGCTTTCTCCTGCTTTTATGTTGGCTTTGACTTCCCTTGTCAGCAATGATTGTATTAGAATACTTCCCTTAGAATACTTATTCTTTGGGATGTATCTATCCTGTGCCTTCCAAATTGCTCCCAGAAACTCCAGCCATTGGTTCTCTGCCATCATCCCTGCTGGTGTCCCCTTCCAATCAACTTTGGCCATCTCCTTGCTTGTGCTTCTATAATTCCCTTTACTCCACTATAATACTGATACATTTGACTGTAGCTTCTCCCTCTCAAATTGCAGGGTGAATTCTATCATATTATGATCACTGCTTCCTAAGGGTTCCTTTACTTTAAGCTCCATAATCAAATCCGATTCATTAGACAACACCTAATCCAGAATTGCCTTTTCCATAGTGGACTCAACCATAAGCTGTTCCAAACATTTTACAACTTCTCTCCCGGGATTCAGCACCAACCTGATTTTCCCAATCTACCTTCATATTGCAATCCCCCATGACTATTGTAACATTACCCTTGGGACCTGCCTTTTTCATCTCTCAATGTAATTTGTAGCCCACATCCTGGTTACTGTACGGAGGCTTGTATATAACCCCCAACTGGGTCTTTTTATCCTTGCTGTTTCTTAACTCTACCCACAAGGATTCTACATCTTCTGATCCTATGTCACCTCTTTCTAAGGATTTATTTCATTTTTTACCAACAGAACCACCCACCCCATCTCCTCTGCCTACCTGCCTGTCCTTTCGTTACAGTGTGTATCCTTGGACATTTAGCTCCCAACTATAATCTTCTTTCAGCTATGACTAAATGATGCCCACAACGTCAAATCTGCCTATCTCCAACTGCGCTACAAGATCATCTATCTTATTCCATATACTGAGTGCATTCAAATACAGCACCTTCAGTCCTGTATCCGTCACCCTTTTAGACTTTGTCCTCTTTTACCCTGCACCTTGTCCCACTGACTCCAATTTTGCCCCATCATCTGCCCGTCCTTCCTGACAGTCTCACTGCACACTGAATCTACTTGTAAACAAACAGCCCTGTCACTCTGGTTTCCACCCCCCTCCCAGGTGTTGAGGTGTTACTGTTAGTTGAGATATGTGTTGTAAGTTTGTAACTTTTATGGAGCCATCTTCTCAGACCCAACATGTTGAAGGTGAAATAGCATTTAATTAGCTGATGTTACCTTTCTACTTAAAGAGTGTAAAGCCTCAATGTACTTTCTGTTCAGTGAGCTTCTTGCAAGAGAGGATCATCCAAAATGCTTGCTTATCTTGCTGAATAAAGACCCCATACACCTACAGCTCCAGTCTCCATCTGGCTCAAAGTCACAATAGGGACGAGGTACCATGACTGGCTTCCTACATCCTCATTCATCTTTCAACCAAGTTCTTTGGTGTCACATTTGGAATCTTACTGCCTGCTTTCCTGTGCCAAAATGAAAACATAGTCAAAACAACTCTGGAAATATTCCAACCACAGCGATCTCTCATCAAGTATTTACTGCACGTTTGATAGCACACTGCTCACAATGGGTTGAAATTTTAAGACACAGCACCTTCTGTGTGAAGTTTGGTTTCTTGAGCAGCTGTTGATGGAATATTGGCTGGGAATAATGACATAAACACAAGTGATTCTGCAGATGCTGAAAATCCAGAGCAACACACACAAAATTCTGTAGGAACTCAGCAGGTCAGGCAGCAATAATTGAGAGGAATAAACAGTTGACGTTTCATTTAGCTGTATACATGTGTATGGTTGAATTACAATAAACAAACTTGATAAAGATACCAAGGGCTATTGAGACTGTATTTCATGGGTTCCCAACCTTTTTTTATGCCATTGACCAATACCATTAAGCAAGGGGTTTGTGAACCCCAGGTTGGGAACCATTAATAAGTAAGGTCCCACCCTGGTCTTCAGAGACAGAGGCAGGAAAGTTATACTAATGCTACTTAAAACTCTGCTTAGAACATTGTGTCCAATTCTAGTAACCTAACTTTAGCAACTATGTGGAAGATTATATGCAGGTCACAGAAACAACTGACTAAAATGATTCTAGGGATTAGGAAATTTAGCCAAATAATGGAAGCTAGGGTTATTGCCTTTGGACATCCTTAGTGACACAGTTTGGGAAGTCAATTAGAAGTAGGATATATACAGTAAACGCTAAGGCATTAAGGAATATTGATGAACAGGGAGATCTTGGGGTTCAATCCATGGTTCCATGAAAGTTGTAGCACAAGTAGATAGAATGAAGAAGTCATATGGCATGTTTCCCTTCATAGGTTGGGGCACAGGATATAAAAGTTATGTTGCATCATTACAAACTAACTAGACAGTACTTGGAGCTATATGCACAGTTCCAGCTGCCACAGATGTGAGTATGCTGGAGAGAGTGCAGCAGAGATTCACCAGGATGTTGCCTAGACTGGAGGATTTTAGTTACAGGGAGAAGTTGGGTAGGTTTGTTTTCCATGGCGCAAAGGAAGCTGATGGGTGACCTGATAGAATTATGTAAAATTATATGAGATATAGCTAGGGTAAATAGAATATTTCTTCACTTGGAGGAGAATCAAAAGCAAGAGGACATAGCTTTAGGGTGAAAGGAAGGAGATTTAAAGGGGATCAGAGTGGAGAAAAGCAGAGTGGAAGATATCTGGAACACTTACCAGAGGTGTTCTCAACAGCTAGGAGACATATGGACGTATGAGACTTTATTGGCAAAGCTTGAAGGATATGGAACTAATGTGGGCAAATGGGATTGGGATAGATAGATAGGGAAAAAACTTTGGCATTGATGTGACAGGCTCAAAGGCCCATTTCTTTATTGTAAAGCTCTGACTTTAGGAACCTAAGAAGGAGATTGGCTGTTTAACCTAAAGAAGAGATTGGTAGAGGGATGCAGGATTGTAGTTACATAAGGAAAGAGGCAGATGAAGTTTCTCTCTGCAGATGTTTCAGGACCAGAGGCATGAATTTAAAAGATTAGGCAAAAATGCACGAGGGATTTTGTTTAAAGTAGAGAACTGATAAAGTCATGAGTATAGAGTCATAGAGTACAGAAGCAAGCCCTTGGGCCCATCTATTCCATACCAAACTGTTATTCTGCCTAATCCCATGGATCTGAAACCTGCAAATCCTTCCCATCCATGTACCTATCCAAACTTTTCTTCAGTTCTGCAATTGAAACCGCAGGATGGGATGGGTCTTTAATGATGTTACGAGCATTCCATAGGCACCGAGAGTTGTAGATTGTCTCCAGGTCCAATAGTTGAGTCCTAGTGATGTGTTAACCATCCTAATCACCCATTGGAGCACTTTGTGATCTGTCATGCTGCAGCTAGAGTACCACACTGCCATTCCATATGTCACTATGCTCTCTATTGCACATTGATAAAAGTTGGCTAGCAATTTTTAAGTCGGGTAAGCACCTCAGGTAGTATAGTTGCTGTTGTGCCTTCCCTACTATTGCGGTTCTGTTAATGGACCAAGAGAGCTCCTCGGTGTTGTTCATCCCTAAAAACTTGAAACTGGCGATCCTTTCCACCACCATTCAGGACCTTTTGCCTTCCTGAAGTAAGCAATGCTGTACTAGATGCAAGCATAGGCGTGATGGGCCAAATGAGTTAGATTCTGGATCACCCTCAGTCCTCTGGACCAGCTAGTGTGTGAGGACCTGATGCTTGGGACCTGCATGTGGGCCTATAGCATCCTGCAGTCTGTGGCCTGAAAGAATACCATCAAAAGTCTCCAGATGAATGATTCACTTTCCAAACATATTCTGTCTGCTCTGTCAAATAATTTGATCTCAACTAGCAGTGCATTTTAAGGTTTGTCTTCAAGCATATGGGCCCATGAGGGGGATAATTTGTCCAGGTCTCTCACTTTTATTGTTAGGACATCTTCAAGGAGCGATGCTTCAAAAAGGCAGCGTACATTATTAAGAGTCCCCATCACCCAGGATATGCCCTCTTTTCATTGCCACCATCAGGAAGGAGGTACAGGATCCTGGAGGTACAGGAGCCTGAAGGCACACACTCAGCGATTCAGAAACAGCTTCTTCCCCTCTGCCATCCCATTCCTAAATGGACAATGAATCCATGAACACTACCTCACTATTTAAATTTTTATTATTTTTGCACTACTTGTTTGATTTACCTATTTTATATATACTCACTGTAATTCACAGTCTTTCCTCTGTTATTATGTGTTGCATTGTACTGCTGCCACAAAGACAACAAATTTCACGACATTTGCCAGAGATATTAAACCTGATTCGAATTCCAGTTCTAATACAGCATGGTAACGGAAGCTTCTGGCCCAACGAGCCCGTGCCGCCTAATTACATCTGTGTGACCAATTAAGCCATATCTCTTTGCAATGTGGGAGGAAACCAGACCACCCGGAGGAAACCCACACAGTCACAGGGAAAACATACAAACCACTTACAGACAGCAGTGGAATTGAACCCTGGTCGCTGACACTGTGAATGAGTTAATCTAACTGCCACACTACTGTGCCAGTCCAATCCATGCTTATAATATCTGCATGGAAGGACTGGAACCAGATCAGATGCTCTCATAAGGTTAAACAGTCAGGTATTACTCTTTGCCTAGGCTCATATACAATCAGTATTAGAGGCCTCCTGTGCCTAATACAGTGGCCACTGAGTGTATGTTTGTGGTATACTGCTGCTGTAGCCCATCCACTTCAAGGTTCAATGTGTTATCCATTCAGAGATGCTCTCCTGCACACCACTGTTGTAATGTGTGGTTATTTGTGTTACTGTCGCCTTCCTGTCAGCTTGAACCAGTCCGGCCATTCTCCTCTGACCTCTCTCATTATGAAGGTGTTTTTGCCCACAGAACTGCCTCTCACTGGATGGTTTTTTTTTGTTTTTGCACCATTCTCTATAAGTTTTAGAGACTGCTTTGTGTAAAAATCCCAGGGGATCAGCAGTTTCTGAGATACTCAAACCACCCATCCGGCACCTACAGTCGATGATGATGACGTTGACTCAGGCCTGAGAGGCCAGTGTCGGGCATTTTCATGCCTTACAAGGTGCGGAACGAAAGACTGTGTGGCGCGCCACTCCTGACACAGACATTTCACAGCATTTTTTTTTCTTTATTTTAAGAGGTTGAGTTGTGAGCTCAACACTCAACCCAACACAGATGGAAAGTGTACTTGGGGATGGCCTGACTGGATTTGAAGCCGGGAACCTACAATCATTCAACAGCTAAGGTCACTTAGATCACATTTTCCCCATTCTGATGTTTGGTCTGAACAACAACTGAACCTCTTGACCATGTGTGTGCTTTTATGCATTGAAATGCTGCCACAATTTGTGGGATTTGTGGAGGGATTTGTAAAATTACTCCTGTCTGTATAATAATATTCATGGGCACTTAGAACCATAGAACATTACAGTACAGAAACAGGCCCTTCGGCCCTTCTTGGCTGTGCCGAACCATTTTTCTTCCTAGTCCCACTGACCTGCACCTGGACTATATCCCTCCATACCCCTCTCATCCATGTACGTGTCCAAGTTTTTCTTAAATGTTAAAAGTGAGCCCATATTTAACACTTCATCTGGCAGCTCATTCCACACTCGCACCACTCTCTGTGTGAAGAAGCCCCCCCCCCCATGTTCCCTTTAAACTTTTCCCCTCTTCACCCTTAACCCATGTCAAACTTCCCCTCATTCTTCTACGCTCCAGGGAATAAAGTCCTCACCTATTCAACCTTTCTCTGTAACTCAGTTTCTCAAGTCCCGGCAACATCCTTGTAAACCTTCTCTGAACTCTTCCAACCTTATTAATATCCTTCCTGTAATTAGGTGACCAAAACTGCTCACAATACTCCAAATTCGGCCTCACCAATGTCTTATACAACGTCACCATAACCTTCCAACTCCTATACTCAATACTTTGATTTATAAAGGCCAATGTACCAAAAGCTCTCTTTATGATTCTATCTACCTGTGATGCCACTTTTAGGGAATTATGTATCTGTAGTCACAGATCCCTCTGTTCTACTACATTCCTCAGTGTCCTACCATTTACCTTGTCCGTTCTACCTTGGTTTGTCCTTCCAAAGTGCAATACCTCACACTTGTCTGCATTAAACTCCATCTGCCATTTTCAGCCCATTTTTCCAGCTGGTCCAAATTTTCCAGCTGCAAGCTTTGAAAACTTTCCTCACTGTCCACTACACCTCCAATCTTTGTATCATCAGCAAATTTGCTGATCCAATTTACCACATTATCACCCAAATCATTGACAAATAACAATGGACCCAGCACTGATCGCCGTGGCACACCACTAGTCACAGGTCTCCACTCAGAGAAGCAATCCTCCACTACCACTCTCTGGCTTCTCCCATTGAGCCAATGTCCAATCCAATTTACTACCTCACCATGTATACCTAGCAACTGAATCTTCCTAACTAACCTCCCATGCGTGACCTTGTCAAAGGCCTTACTGAAGTCCATGTAGACAACATTCACTGCCTTCCCTTCACCCACTGTCCTTGTAACCTCCTTGAAAAACTCTAATAGATTTGTTAAACATGACCTACCACGCACAAAGCCGTGTTGACTCTCCCTAATAAGTCCCTATCTACCTAAATACTTGTAGATCCTATCTCTTAGTACTCCTTCCAATAATTTACCTACTACTGACGTCAAACTTACCGGTCTATAATTTCCCGGATTACTTGGATAATACTTTCTAAATCTTTATGTACATAGAGTCATAAAGCTATACAGCGTGGAACAGGGCCTTCAACCCAAATCCATGTTGACTATTATGTCTCCCTGAGTTAGTCCCATTTGCCTGCAATGGGCCTGTATCCCTCTAAACATTTTCCATCTGCCTCTATAGCTTCCTCTGGCAGACCGTCAAATATACCCAACATACTCTGTGTGGAAAACTTGCCCTCAGATCCCTTTTAAAACTTTCACCTTTCTTAGTTTTAGACTTCCCTATGCCGGGAAATGGCTGTGACTTTCTACCTTGACTACACCCGTTATGATTTTGTATTCCTTTATAACATCACCCCCTCAAACTCTGATTCTCCAAAGGAGAAAGCTCCCAGCCTATTCAGTATCTCCCTGTAACTCAGTCCCTCCAGTCCCAGTAAAATCCTTGTTAATCTTTCTGCACCCTTTCCAACTTAATGACATCCTTCCTATGGGTGGTGACCAGAACTACATACAGTCCACTAAGTTAGGTCACTCCAGTAACTTGTACAGTTGCAACATGAGGTCCCAAGACCTGAGCTTAGTGCCCTGACTGAGGAAAGAAAGAGTGCCAAAGGCCTTCTTCACCACTGTGGTTATCTGTGTTGCCACTTCCAGGGAACTAGATAGCTGAAACCCCAGTTCTCTCCATTCTACAACACTCACCATGGCCTTACCATTTACTGTATAAGCCCCTCCCTGGTTTAACTGACTAAAATGCAACATCTTGCACTTGTTCAGGTTAAATTCTATCTGCTATTGCTTGGCTGACTTCCCCAGTTCATCTGGATACACCTTGCAAATTGTGAGAGAACCGAGATTTTTTTTCTAGAAATCAAATGTAATCTGAACTCATTAAATGATTTCAGTTTTGCATTTGTTTGCCAAAATGAAATTGCAGATAAATAACACTGCTTGGAAAAGGCGAACAGTAGAGCCGAAAGCTCTCTTCTCTGCCACGCAGGGAGTTGAGGCAAGGATCAGTAATAACATCTCCTCCTTGCTGACGATCAACACAGGCACACGCCTCTTGAAGATGTCCTAGGTAGTGGGGAGGGTTGTGCCAGTGATGGCGCTTGCTGAGTCTATAACACTTCAGCCGCTTGTGATGCTTGCATTGGAGGCTCCATACAAGGTGGTAATGCAACCAATCAAAATCCTCTCCACAGTACATCTGTGGATATTTGTAAGTGTCTTTGGTCACATACCCAATCTTCTCTTTGCATTACTACCATGAAAGAGGAGGTACAAGAGCCTGAAGAAACACACTCAACGTCTTAAGAACGGCTTCTTCACCTCTGCCTTCAGGTACCTGAATAGTCTTTGAACGTTACTTTGTTCTTTGTCTTTTACACTATTTATTTATTTTTGTAACATAGTAATTCTAATGTCTCCAACTGTACTGCAGCTACAAAGCAACGAATATCATGACATACGTCAGTGATACAAATCAGGTAAAACCCCCTCAACCATTGAGCACGTCTACATGAAATGGTGTCGTAGGAAAGCAGCATCCATCATCAGAGATCCTCACCACCCAGGACATGCTCTCTTCTCACTGGTAGAAGGTACAGGAGCCTCAGGACTCACACCACCAGGTTCAAGAACAGTTACTACTCCTCAACCATCAGGCTCTTGAACAAAAGGGGATAACTACACTCACTTGCCCATCCATTGAGATGTTCTCACAACTAATTATCTCACTTTAAGGACTCTTTATCTCATGTTCTTGTTATTTATTACTATTTATTTATATTTGCATTTGCACAGTTTGTTGTCTTCAGCATTCTGGTTGATCTTTCAGTGATCCTGTTATAGTTACTATTCTTTAGATGTGCTGAGTATGCCCACAGGAAACTAAATCTCAGGGATGTATATGGTGACATAGATGTACTTTGATAATAAAATTCACTATGAACTTTGAAGTTCGATTCTGATTTCTGTCATATCTGGGTAATGGCTAATTCATCAGTAGCACAATCTTCTTCACTTGACAACAGAGGGTGCTGTTGTCCTCCTTAATGCAGCATATGGAAAACCAAACAAATATTTGATGATTGTTTTTTTTTGCATTAAGGAATATTCCCAATTTAGAGCATTATGAGTAAAATATATACTTAAATATTTGGTAAGGTTTGAAGAATATCATATTGAATTGCATGTGGTGAGTGCACGTATAGAAGAAATAGTGGAGTTTGAGCTTTGCACCTTTTCAAGGAAGGGTAACAAACCAAAGAGATTATATTAGCTTTATTTTTGTCACGTGCACGTTGAAACATCGAAGCATATGGTCAAGTGTGCTGTTTGCATCAACGACCAACACTGTCCAAGATTGAGCAGGGTCAGCTCACAAGTGCCACTATGCTTCCAGTGCCAACATAGTTTACTAATCTTTACTAATCTGTATATCTGTGGAATGTGGGAGGAAACCCACATGGTCACGCGGAGAATATACGATTTCCTTAGAGATAATAATGAAAATTGAACCTGGGCTACTGGTGCTGTAAAGTGTTACGCAAACTGCTATGCTACTATGCTGGTACTAATCTTATTTTTCTGGGTTAGCTGACTAATTCACTGTGGTGTCAATAGTAATAGTTTCTTGTCCTTCAACATAGAAATGGAGAAAGGGATTAGAAATTGACCATTCAACCCTTCAAGCCTGTTCTGCCATTTAGAACGATCATGGCTGATCACCTATCTCAATATTAATGGATCTTTCAGCCCTCTGCTCCATGCTAACCTTTTTTGCCCATCAACACTAATCTCGTTTGCCTAACATCAAATTTCTGCCCTTTCTCCATGTCTTCTGATACCTTTCATGCATAGAAATTCATCCTTCTCCTTGAAAGTATTGAATCAGCCATAACAGCAGAATCCACACTCTCTGAGTGAAGAACTTCCTTCCCATCTCAATTCTAAATGTCTGGGGCCTGAGACTGTAAACCCACGCCTCTCCCCACACTCAGCCAGAGGGAACATCCTCCTCAAGTCCAGTCTGTCTAGCCTTCTCAGAACTTAGGAAGTTTCAATCAGATCTGTCTTTCTCTTCCATGATCGAGTAACGTAAACCAAACAATCCCTCCTCATCCTGCAATCTCACCATCCACAGAATCAGTCTGGTAAATCACTGCAATCCTCTACGACAAGAGGGTGCTCTCATGACATTTAAGAAGTATCTCAATGAGCACTTGAATTGCCAAGGCATTGAAGGCCATGGACCAAGGGCTGGTAAATAGGATCAGTGTAGATGCATACTTGATGGCCGGCATAGACACTGTGGGCCAAAAGGCCTGCTTCCAGGTTGTTTGACTCTATGATCCAGCTGTGTTGGATAAGCAGACCCAAACTGCACAATTACTCCAATTGTGGTGTGACAGAAGTCAATTTTAGCAAGACTGTGTTCCTATAATCAAATCCTCTTTCAATAAAGGCCAGCATTTGCCTTCTTAATCAATATTTCATTTCCTCATCCATATTATTGATGCACAGCAGGATTAGCTAAGGTCTTAGCCTGGGATTCTACAGTAGTCCCTTTCTTACTGCTTGCCATAAATTGCTCTTTGACAGCTGTTTCACTTACTGTTTAGAGTTAATTGGTTTTCTTAACATGCGTATCCATAAAGTAGCCTGATAGAAATTGCACCTGGAATTTATATTTGAAACACTTACACTGACAACTTTAAAAGGTTTTACACAAAAGGATCCAGATCCTTATTGATGTAATGATGCCCATCCTAACCTGCAGGACACCTGCTCAGTTGTTATACTTTGTAATACATCATGCTGTTGTGTGGTTTCTGAGCAGTTTCTCTTCTGCTGAATGTCCTGGCTGACAATCTTTATTGCTTTATAAGGTTCAACAATGAACTGTTAAAAAGCATTAACATCTTCGTGACCTCTGCAAAAAAAATCTCAGAAACGTAGCATGTTAAGACTAATGTTCACCATTCCTTTTAAACCGAGCAGTGCAAGGAGTTGCACTGGATAAATGATACAAAAACAGGCTATTCAGCCCCTCCAACCTATGCTAGCTTCATGTGAGGGCTTCCCTCTCTTTCCTCATCTACATCTAAAAGAATAGTTCCCTATTCCTTTTTCTCTGATGGCTTCTAGTTGTCTTAATCCCCACAAAGGGAGACATTCTTCTGTCTACACTCTATAAAAGCTTTAAAGATTTCAAAGACCTCTGTCATACAACACAGAAACAGGCCTTTCAGCCAAACTTGTCTATGCCAACCAAGATTCCCATCTAAGCTGGTCCCACTCGGTTGTGTCTGGTCCAGATTCATCTAAGCCTTTCCCATCCATGTCCAATACCTGTCCAAGTACCTTTTAAATGTTGTTAATCTGAAAGAAAAACAATATAGTGTTGACTATCTCCACTCTCACCAACCCCTTTACCCAAGAGATAAGAGATTCAATCAATTTATCCTTTCCTAATACGTGCACAATTATTTTTGTATTTCTCTCTGCATTCTATATATTACAATGAACCGCACGTCATGCGCAGTCTAACCCATGGTTTAACATAATAAAAGCAAAGAATGCTGAAAACACTCAGCAGGTCAGGTAACATCTGTGAAAAGAGAAACGTAAGTTTTCAGTCCAAGACCCTTTGTCAGAACTGGATAGGAGAAATTAAAAAATATATAATTTTATGTTGCTGAGAATGGATGGACGGATAAAACATTTATTCCCTTAACTCCTACCTAACTCTACTGCCATCTTTGCTGCAACTTAAAATGACCTTTTCTATGTCTTTGACCTGAAATGTTAACCATGTTTCTCTTTCCACAGATGCTTTCTGACCTGCTGAGGATTTAAAATCTGTTCCCTCTGGAACCGAAGCCAAGTGCTAGGTGTACTTTTTTTTAATGACCATGCTTATCTTTCCATTCTTCTGTGTCAGTAGGAATGCCGGGAAGGTGGGAAGTACATTGGGAATTCAATGTACTTGTGCTAAAAATATAACAACATCACAAACTGTGATCCAAGCACATTTTTACAGCAAAATGTAAGGGTGCGAAAAAAATCAAAAAATCCATAAATAACATGAAAAATAATCTTTAGACACTTGTAATCCAAAATATTTATATAACAGTTCCAATGGCACATTTCTTCAAGGGTTTTGATTGAGCTGTACTTCCACAATTTCCCACTTATAACACAAAGGTGGATATTTTAGATTTTAATTTTCTTGTTAAAGTACCCATTCTTTAAAAAGTCCTCTTTCTTCTTCTCATTTTTTTGTATGTGAAGTTATTCCAGTTTCCTGTGTTACAAGACAGGAATGAAAGAAATTTAATTTTAATCACTTTTAAGATAGATGCAATTTCTACTTGTATACTCACATTGGTATTTATCTTCAGTGAATTTGATGGTTACTGGGAAGGTGACGGAGTATCTGCTCCTGGCGGGTCATCCCACTGTACCCAACCCTGCTACGAAGGTTTTTATTTCACTGCTTGAGTTACCTTTAGCCTTTCTCCAGCCAAGTTTAGAAACGTAATATGCATGGCAATATGCATGGTAATATACTTCACGGGGTCTCAGAAAAAGCAACGTGCAAATGACTACATTGTCCCTCTTTGTGATGTTGCATGAGGGATAACAATAGGCTAGGAAACTCTCCTCTCTTGCTCTTCCTCAAATTAGTACCGTGGGATCATTTATATCGGCTTGAGAGGGTGGATATGTTATTCTCTTTAGAATGATGACTAATAGTGAGGAGAAACTGCTTCTTGCAGAGAGTAGTGAATCTGTGGAATTCTCTGCCCAGGGAAGCAGTTGACGCTACCTCATAGATAGATTTAAGACACAATTGGACAGATGTTTCCATAGCAGGGGAAATGAAAGGTTCTGGGGAAAAGGCAGTTAGATGGAGCTGGGTCCATGGTCGGACCATGTTCTTATTGAATGGTGGAGCAGACTTAATGGACCAGAAGGCCCACTTCTGCTCCTATTTCTAATCTTTATTTCCTCACTACCTTACTGTAGGTCATTGTGCTCATTTCTCTCAAGCAGATCGTGAGCCTATGCCTTCTGATTTAGATGAGAGGGCAACAGACTGAGGCAAAGCTGACAACACTTCTGCCTGTGTCGCTAGAGAGCATAGCTGTAAGGCAAGAAGCGGAAAGTTTAAAGAGTATGTGTGAGGCAAGTTTGTTTTACACAATGGGTGGTGGAAACATACTGAGGAGTAAAAATCTTCACGTTACATCTCCGTCTAACTGTGCAATCATTGTAATTTATAATAAGTAGAACAGTCAATGTAACATAGAAATATGCTCAAATCAGCATGAGTTAATCAGTCCGATGGCCTGGTGGAAGAAGCTGTCCCGGAGCCTGTAGGTCCTGATTTCTACACTGCGGTACTGTTTCCTGGACAGTAGCAGTTGGAATAGATTGTGCTTGGAGTGACTCAGGTCCCCAGTGATCCTTCGGGCCTTTTACACACCTGTCTCTGTAAATGTCCTGAATCATGGGAAGTTCACAACTACAGATGCGCTGGGCTGTCCGCACCACTCTCTGCAGAGTCCTGCGATTGAGGGAAGTACAGTTCCCATACCAGGCAGTGATGCAGCCAGTCAGGATGCTCTCAATCGTGCCCCTGTAGAAAGTTCTTGAGGTGAAAGAGGTGCTGTTGTGCCTTTGTCACCACACAGCTAGTGTATACAGGTCATGTGAAATCCTCAGTGATATGTATGCCAAGGAACTTAAAGCTGTTCACCCTCTCAACCCCAGATCTATTGATGTCAATAGGGGTTCGCCTGTCTCCATTCCTCCTGTAGTCCACAACCAGCTCCTTTGTTTTTGCGACATTGAGGGAGAGGTTGTTTTCTTGACACCACTGTGTCAGGATGATGACTTCTTCTCTGTAGGCCACCTCGTTATTGTTTGAGATTAGGTCTTCAGCAAATTTAATTAGCAGATTGGAGCTGTAAGTGGCGATACAGTCATGGGCATACAGAGAGTAAAGGAGGGGACTTAGTACACAACCCTGAGGGGCTCCTGTGTTGAAAGTCAGAGGGGTGGAGGTGAGGGAGCCCACTCTTATCACCAGCCACCAATCTGACAGGAAGTCTAGGATCTAGCTGCACAAGGCAGGGTCAAGCCTGGGTGGAATTATGGTGTTGAATGCTGAACTGTACTTGAAGACCAGCATTCTCACATAAGCATCCTTCTTCTCCTAATGTGTAAGGCCGGTATGTAGAGCAATGTCTATTGCATCGTCTGTCGATCAGTGCTCAAGAGGCTTTTAGACAGACACATACAGTAAATATTGCAAGGAAATTTATTTATTGAGATACAGCGTACAATAGGTGCTTCCAGCCCTTCAAACCATGCCGTTCAGCAATCTCCCAATTTAACCCTAGCCTAGTCACAGGATAATTTACAGTGACCAATGACCTACCAAGTGGTACATTTTTGGACTGTGGGAGGAAACTGGAGCACCTGGAGGAAACCCATGCATTCCACGGGGAGAATGTACAGATTCATAGAACATAGAAATCAACAGCACATTACAGGCCCTTTGGCCCACAATGTTGTGCTAACCATGTAACCTACTCTACAAACTTGGATGTGAATTGACAGCCCCTGTCTGACACAACATCTACAGGTAAACTATGTAATTTAAAAACATGCAGTACAAGTAATTTGGCTGTTTCTTTGGCTGAGGGGAGTTCAGGTAAAGGAATGAAGTGTACAGACTTGGAGAAATGATCAACTACTGTGAGAATGGTGGTGTTACCATCTGATGGGGGAAGACCAGTGACAAAATCCAGGACAATGTGGGACCAGGGTCTCTTGGGGATATACAGGGGTTGTAACAGACCAGCGGGTGACCGTTTAGAATTCTTGCCTTGAGCACAGACGGAGCAGGCTGAGACGAAGTTGTGGATGTCATCTTCCATGGAGGGCCACCAGAACCACCGGCTGATGAAGGCCCGAGTGCACCTGGTTCCAGGGTGACAGGATAACCGGGAAGAATGACCCCACTGCCATACCTGTGAGTGGACAGAGCTGGGAATATAGACATGGTGAGACTAGGGGCTGCCCCGCTCTGTTGAGCAGATTTCATCATGGTTTCAGTGTCCCATTGCGCTGCACCCACAAGACAGTGAGCAGGGAGGATAACTTCGGGGACCTCAGGGGTCTCAGAGGAAGGAAATCTTTGGGAGAGGGCATCAGGTTTTCCATTCTTGGAACCTAGACCGAAGGACAGAGTAAAATTGAATCTTGAGAAAACCAGGGACCAATGAGCTTGACGGGAGTTGAGATGCTTGGCCGTATGGATATATTCCAGATTCTTGTGATCAGTCCAGACTAAGAATGGCACCTTGGCTCCCTCCAGCCAATGCCTCCACTCCTCCAGAGCTAACTTCACAGCCAGCAGCTCCCGGTTTCTGATATCGTGATTCCACTCTGTGGGAGTGAGGCGGCGCAGCGGTGTACCTTCTCATCCTTGGCTGAGCGCTGAGAGAGAACAGCTCCTACACCAACGTCAGATACATCCACCTCCACAATGAACTGCCGGTCGGTGTCGGGTTCCTTAGGAGTTTGCAAAGATTTTGCATGACATCGAAAACTTCGATAGACTTCTACAGATGTGTGGTGGAGAGTACATTGACTGGCTGCATCACAGCCTGGTATGGAAACACTAATGCCCTTGACCAGAATATCCTAAAAAAAGGTAATGGATATAGCCCAGTCCTTCATGAGAAATGCCCTCCCCACCATTGAGCACACCTACACGAAGTGTTGTTACAAGAAAGCAACATGCATCATCAGGGACCCCAACCATCCAGGCCATGCTCTCTTCTCGCTGTTGCCATCAGGAAGAAGGTACAGGAGCTTCATGATCCACACCACCAGGTTCAGGAACAGTCATTACCCCTCAACCACTAGGCTAGTCGAATGTACTTCCTTAGAAGGTTGGCGTCATTCAATGTTTGTAGTGAAATGCTGAAAATGTTCTATAGGTCAGTTGTGGAGAGCGCCCTCTTCTTTGTGGTGGCATGTTGGGGAGGCAGCATTAAGAAGAGGGACGCCTCACGTCTTAATAAGCTGGTAAGGAAGGCGGGCTCTGTCGTGGGCAAAGTACTGGAGAGTATAACATCGGTAGCAGAGCGAAGGGCGCTGAGTAGGCTACGGTCAATCATGGAAAACCCTGAACATCCTCTACATAGCACCATCCAGAGACAGAGAAGCAGTTTCAGCGACAGGTTACTATCGATGCAATGCTCCTCAGACAGGATGAAGAGATCATTACTCCCCAATGCCATTCGGCTTTACAATTCAACCGCCAGGGGAAAGATATGTTAAAGTGCCGGGGTTATGACTGAGCTTAAGTTACCATTCAATGTATTTTAGTAAACTATTTAAGAACTTTTTAAAAGCTATTTATTAATGCTTTTTTTGAGAGGGTGATTTTAGATGCATATCATATTTATACTGAGTTAAGTATTGTATGTAATTAGTTTCTGATACAATAAGTGTATGGGACATTGGAAAAATGTTGAATTTCCCCTTGGGGATGAATAAAGTATCTATCTATCTATCTATCTATCTATCTATCTAACTTCAATCAACTTCACTCACCCCATTATTGAAATGTTCCCACAACCTGTGGACTCACTTTCAAGGACTCTTTGTCTCATGTTCTCAATATTTATTGTTTATTTATTTATAACTATTATTTCTTTATGTATTTGCACAGTTTGTTGTCTTTTGCTCACTGGTTGAACGCCCAAGTTTATGCAGTTTTTCATTGATTCTATTATGGAGTTATTGAGCGTGCCCACAAGAAAATTAATTTCATGGTTGGATATGGTGATATATATGTACTTCGATAATAAATTTATTTTGATCTTTGAATTATTAGCAAAGTGGACAGCGAAGAGGGTTGTCTAGGATACAGCAGGACAGAGATCAGCTGGAAAGTTTGGCAAAGCAGTGCAAGATGGAATTTAGTTGAGACAAGCATAAGGTAATGCAATTTGGGAGGTCAAATTCTGGGAGAACATATAAAGCAAATGCCAGAGACCTTGGAGTCCAAGTGTAATAGCTCCCTTAAGTGGCATTAGAAGTGAACCGGGTAGTGATAAAGGTATTTGTTAGGTTGAGGCATTGAGTGTAAGGGTTGGGATGTTGTTTTGCAATTGTACAAAACATTTCCTAGATCACACTTAAGAGTTTTGTGGATACTTCTGATCACCACACTACAGGATGCAGGAGAAAGTCACCAGGATGTTGTCTGGAACAGAAGGCTCACTGGAAGGCTGAGGAGTGATCTAATAGAGTTTTAAAAAAATTATGAAAGGGCGTATATGGGATGGATAATCAGAATCTTTTTCCCAGAGCAGGGAGTCAAGAATTAGAGGTCGAATGTTTAAAGGTGAGGGGGGAGAAATTTAAAGAGATCTGAGGGGCAAGTTTTTCACACAGCGGGTGGAGAATATCTGGAACAAGTTGTCAAAGGAGGTGATGCAGGCGAATACAATAATGACCATTCAAAGACTTTTAGAGAGGCGGTAGGAAAAGTGTAGAGGGATATAGGCCTAATGCAGGCAGCATAATAGGCATCATGGTTGGCACGGATGAGGTGTGCTGAAAGATCCTGTTTCTGTGCAGTACATTCTTACGATTCCGTGGTTAAGACCACAAGACCATAAGATATAGGAGCAGAACTAGGCCATTTGGCCCATCGAGTCTGCACCACGATTTCATCATGGTTGATCTACTTTCCCTCTCAGCCCCAATCTCCTGCCTTCTCCCTGTATCCCTTAATGCCCTGATGACTCAAGAATCTATCAACCTCTGCCTTAAATATACCCAGTGACTTGGCCTCCACAGTCAAGGGTAAAAACTGTTGCTTCCATCAGCTGGAGTCTGTCACCCTCTGAACAAAACGACCCTACGCACAGATTAGAGTTTCTGGCTTTGAAATGGGCTGTGGTGGATAAGTTAAGTGACTATCTATATGGTGGCAATTTCGAGGTGACGACTGACAACAATCCACTGATTTATATTCTGAACTCGGCCAAGTTGGGTGCCACCGGTCATCGCTGGTTGGCAGTGTTGTCTGCTTATGACTTCAGCTTGAAATATTGACCAGGGAGTTGGAACATTGATGAGGATGCATTGTCCCGACGTACGCATGAGGTGCTGGAAGTGGTCAGAGAGTGGGAGAGCATTCCTGCCAGCTCTCCATAGTGGGGAAATCAGAGACAAGGCTGTGGCTTGATAGAGCTGTGGTTAATTTGGGAGATTCTAGTTGTGCCATTCCACAAGTTTATTGCAACTTGACCGCTCTGGATACAAAGCCTGCCTTGAGTCCTGTGGAACTGGCAGCAGCTCAGTGAGGCAACACCTTGTATAGGTGCCATTTAGTCATCTGGTGTCAAAGGGAAATGACCCAAGTTGGGAAGACAAAACACCTTATCATATCCCTACTGATGAGGGAATGGGACAAACTGGAGCTGAGGAATAAGTTTGATACAGACCCTCATCTCCTCCAGACAGACTTCTGCATTCTTAGTTGGCTTTGTCTGAGAAGTACTGGAGGATTGCACTAAAGAAGCTTCATGATGATTCAGGTCATTTGGGGTTTGACAAGACCTACAGATTTGTCTGAGATTGGTTCTATTGGCTCAGAATGGAGCCTGAGGTTGAATAGTACTGTAAATCATGCATCCAATGTATTTGAAGGAATATGCTGCCTACGAGAGTTGCTCCATTATCTCACTTACAGAGTATGGGACCACTTGATTTAGTGTGTATCGATTTCCTCTCCATAGAGCTTGACTCCAGTAACTTTGCAAATCTCTTGATCATCACAGATCACTACAGATATGCTCAAGCCTTCTGCACAAAGGAGCAGAGAGCATCCACAGTTGCCAAAGTGTTATGGGAAAAGTATTTTGCTCATTATGACCTTCCAAGAAGGATACACAGTAATCAGGTGTAACACTCTTGATCCGTCAGCTGTGTAAGTCTAGGGAAGGCACACTCCGGCCCCACCAAACGTGTGAGATTTGGGCACAAGCCCCCCCAAATCCCCCTGTTTGTGTGAATGCTGCATGATTCGTTACCCTGTTACAAATCAGTATCACTAAATAACAGACAGTACACCAATACAATTAAAAGATTTGGCTTTATAATTCTTAATTTGACTGAAGGGTTAGTAAAGATAAAGCAAAACAAGAAAAGGGCCCATTTTAATGAGACAGTCTAATGTGCACAAGTTGGAGCTCACGGTTTCCCCTTCACTGATCCTCCATTGATCTCCCCGGGCTTCATCGAATCATGGCCCCTCTCCGGGTCGACTCCTCCGACCTCTTCTCTCTGGCATCTTCTCTCTTCTCTCCCAACAAAGCTCCAAGCCCAACCTTAGTGTCCCTCACCAGAGAAACCTCCCCTGAATCTGTTCATCCCCATTGGATGGCACACAGTTCTCTCCGATCTCTTGTCTTCAACAGTAACCCAAACAAGCAGCATACACAGAGACCAGAAAAGCATAACAGAGAAAAATTTGAACCATCTGAACCAGGGTATTGCACAGGGAAGGGATTTTGAGAGTAGGCTCATGCATGAGTTACTGAGCATGCTTGGAGCTGAGAAGTATAGGACCACACCATAATCACCCCTCAGGGTGATCCTCAATCTGAAAGGTTCAACCAGACATTGCTGATAAGCTTGGAACTCAGGATATCAGCAAAAAGAACAAGTGGAGTCAGCACATTGGGCATTGGGTACACTGCTACAACGGTACACAGAATGAAGCTACTGGACACTTGCCATACTATTTGATGTTCAGGTGTGAAGCAAGATACCTGTAGATCTCTGTCTTAGAGCCGGTGGTGAAGATTTGCTGCAGAAGACATCTCAAGTATGTTTCTGACATGAGGAAAAACTGCAAAAAGCTTTTGAACTAGCAACGGTTTCTGCTGTGAAGGAAACAAGAGGAGGTATGACAAAAAGATTAGGTTCTCTCAACTGATGCCTGAAGACAGAGTTTTAATAAGAAATTTGGGGCTACCGGGGAAGCATAAGCTGGCAGACTGCTTGGTGTCTATGCCTTATGTAGTGGAGAGCCGGATGCCAAATTGCCAGTTTTCTGGGTGAAGCCAGAAGATGGGAATAGTCCAATGATTCCATTGGAATCACCTTCTACCCCCAGGGCAGAATGTGCGTGTTGGCCCAGAGCCTGACATGGAATCTATACTTCATAGGAGAACTCTGCACAAAAGGAGGAGAACAGAAAGGCAACAAGTTGATATTAGTGTGATTTCCGTGGAAAGGCCTGAAGAGGGATCTACCACTGAGTACTGTTTAGGCTCAGAGAATGAGGAAATGAGAGTATGGTAGGCTTTACCTTATGTAAACTCCCCAAGAATTGATGAAGAGATTTCTGAATCTCCCAGCCCTGACTCAGATACAGAGGGGAGGACTACCAGTGGACAAACTGGGGTTAAAGCTGAGTTCATTCAGGTGGCCAGGGACCTGA
The DNA here is from genome assembly GCF_048418815.1 of Hemitrygon akajei. Lineage (NCBI taxonomy): Eukaryota > Metazoa > Chordata > Chondrichthyes > Myliobatiformes > Dasyatidae > Hemitrygon > Hemitrygon akajei. The sequence goes on from NC_133141.1 coordinate 41,616,012, forward strand.
GTTGCCAGAAAGTATGAGTGATAGACAGGTAGAGGCTTTCCCAAATAAATACGAACAGACACAAGAAGTGCCCGAGACTGAAGATGAGATAAGAATGTCTCGAGTCAGGAAACCCCCAGATAAGCTGGCACATGATGCATCGGGGAAACAGAGTGTGTGTCCATCCCAACAGGGAGATATGCTATTGCCATTTACAAATGGATTGGGAGGTCCTGAAGTCAGAAAATTCATTTGAATGCTGTGTTATTAATAATGGTTTAATAAGTTCCAAAGTCACAAGGATATGACTATTTTTGGTGGGGGGGAAGAATGTAATGCCCTGGTTAAGATTTCTACTGCAATGCTGTGAGGTATTTTATATTAGTAGTTTTCTGTAAAAGCAGAGTGTCCTACTGGTAGAATGTTTTGGTCTTGGCTAAAGATAAGGAGCATTGTTGTTCAACTTAGGAATGCTGTGTCAGCCAATCAGGATGGGGGGATGGAGAGAAGGTTCCAGAGAGTGCTGGCTGGAGAGAGATTTCTGATGGACATTAGTCGGGTTTGTAGTCTTTTGGCAGCAGATGCGAGAGGAGAGGATCAGGGAAGCTGCCTGGAGGACTCTATCTGAAGGGAAGACCTTAGTGCAAGGAGTGCTTCCCAAGACAAAGGAGTCCAAGATGGGATGTTCTACCTGTGATTGGTGATGAGAATTCGGCGCTGTGAGTAAAGTGGTATACCCAACCACTACAGACATCAGCTTCAATGTTTCTGTGGACATCTAGACTGGTTTAATTGTAATGGGTCCTTTTATTTTATTTCCTTTTCTTTTCCTATTAACTGTTTGATAAAGTTGAAATTGGTAAATATACTTTCTTTATAATTTCATGCTTGTGTACAATTTGTTATTGCTTGGCAACCAGTAATAGTGTATGGGCAGTATTTACACAGCATTCACTCAAGTCAAAGTTCCTTTAATTGGAATTCCCAACGTTCCTGTTTGGTTGAAACCCCAAATTGTACTGACCCTGGACGTATATTGTTTAGAAAGGTGGCCTGCTCACCGTTGAGTCACATGGCTGTTAGCAGAGTTAACTGACGAGCCAGGCTGGCATACAACCAACATTCCCTCTAATTTGTAATGACCAGTGTGCACAAAAATTTTGTGCTGTGCTATTTTTTGCCCAGTGACAACAACATGACAATGTTGACAATAAAACCAATTTAAATAAGCCAGTTCTAACAGCTGCAGGCAAATCACTGCAAACTCCACATTGTCAGCACCATCTGCATCAGAAACTGGAAAAGGAAATGTAATTGTGTATGATCATGCCAATAAGGTAGAGGGTGGCAACCTTTTGTGTGCAGTTTAAATTCCTTTGTCCGCTGGTAGCGAAAGAAGTGTGCATGCACACACACGCACAACTTAGAGGGAACTTTGGTTTCAATGACATGAAAGGTGGTGAGGGAGAGACTTTCAACATATTTAAACTGTAAATGAAAATCAAATTAATTTTAGAGTTTGGAAATTTGAACCAAAAATGATTATTTGGATGTGTACTTGAAGAGGTTTGACCTGCAGCCCTATGGAAGGTGGGAGTAGACACCAATAGGCTGATTGGCCTCCCGTACAGCAAATGTTCTATGAATCTATGAACCATCTGGCACAATGCTTCTAAATTGTTTTAGAAGATAGGGACCTAAAACAGTAGAGGCCTTCTGGCCCACAATGTTCTGCCAACCTTTTAACCTACTCTAAGATCAATCTAACCCTTCCCTCTCACATAGCCCTCCATTTTCCTATCATCCATATACCTAAATGTTCCTAATGTATCTGCCTCTACGCGGTTTCCTGCAGCCTCTGCAGTATTCAGGCAGATACTAATCACTTTTGACCCTGTCATGTTGTGATCTTACTGTCTCTGCTTGCTGTTTGCACATGCAGAATTTAATATCTGTGGTCCAGCTGACCAGCTGAGTTCCTCCAGCATGTTGTGTGTGTTGCTTTGGATTTCCAGCATCTGCAGATTTTCTCCTGTTTGTGATACCACACTCACTGATAAAGTGGAAGCCTGATTCAGTGACTGGAGTATTGCAGAATCCCTAAGGTTCTTACTTACAAGGGAAAAAGGATTGGGTTTGATATAAATTTTTGCTTTAAAAAAAACTGAGCTCTAAATCAGCCTTAATTTCATCAGTACCTTTTTTTCTCACACTTAAGTGCAATTGAATAAATTTGAATCAGTAGCTGACTGCATGTGCCTGAGAGATTTTGTTGCCTTGGTGCTGTTTACCACAAGATTTTAAAAAAAGCTGCAGTGAACAGTCAGGAGTGTTCTCTCAATTTCTCCCAGTGTCTTCAATATGTTAAACGGATCGCAGGGGTTTCAAAGCAGACTCTTTATCACTTTCCTCTCTCCTCCACACCTTCAAGACCACTCAATGTTATGCAAGCTGGAGCTATAAAACTTGCCTGCCACTATTAATGTGTAAGCCATTGAGTGGCTCTTCACAGTATGGAGGGAGGCAGAATGGGATGCTGTGATAAGGGAGATTGTTAAGGAAGGATAACTGAAGACACAGAAGAATATGTGGGAGTTCTAAAAGAGGAAAAATTGACAGTTATGAGGAATGGATTCTGCAGATGGCTGCGAGGAATGGATTAGATTTAAATTTAGCCCATAAATAATACTAGTGCATATTGTTTATGCTCAGTGTAGTGTCATACAGCACTGAAAAAGGCCCTTCAGCTCACAATGTCAATGACAACCACTGTACTTACCTACACTAAATCCCATTTGCCCACATTCGGGCCATGGTCCTCTCTGCCTTGGCTATTCAAGTACCAATGTAAATACCATTTACTTGTTATGGTTACATTTGCCTCCAGCAACTCCCCAGGCAGTGCATTCCTGATATAAAACTATTCTGTGTAAAAATCTTCCCCCCTGGATCCCCTGTAAACTTCCTCCCTCTCTAATTTGAAAGAGCACAGTACGGTAGGTTATTCATGTCCTTGGTAGGGAATTGAACTGGGATGTTTTTACCCATGAGGCGGTGAGTATGAGGTTCTCACTACCACAGATAATAGGATAATATAGGATATTAGGATAGGATAGGATTAAGATAAATAGTACAATTGAATTTATTTTGGCTTTCATTTTGATAGGATAGAACATAAAAGTTAGCATGTACTGCTGAGGCTTGATAAGATGTTGGTCAGATCACACTTGGAATATTGTGAGCAATTTTGCTCCTGTATCGAAGGGAAGATTAGCTAGTCTCAGAGAAGATCCTGAGGAGGTTCTCAAGAATGATCCCAACAATGAACGATTTAACATCTGAGGACTGTTTGATGTCTCTGGGCTTGTACTGGATGGAGTACCGGAGGATGAGATAGTATCTTATTGACACCTTCTGGATACTGAAAGGCCTGGATAGAGTAGAAATAGAGTAGGTGTTTCCATTAGCAGGAGAGTCTCGGATCCAAGGACACAGCCTCAGAATGAAAGGACATCCCTTTGAAACTTGGATGAGGAGGAATGTCTTCAGTCAGAAGGTGGTATATCTTGGAATTTGTTGCCACAGAGGGCTGCGGAGGCCAAATCATTGTATGTATGTGAGGCAGAGATTGCTAGATTGGTAAAAGGGTTAAGAGTTATGGGGAGAAGGTGGGAGAATAGGGGGTTGAAAAAAATGGCAGCCATGATTGAGTGACGGAATAAACTTGATGGGTTGAATGGCCTAATTCTACTCCTATATCTTATGGTCTTATGGCACTTAAACGGATAAGTAGAGTATATGAGTCATCCTGGGTGCAGTGAGGTGCTAGAGTAATAACATGGATTTTAACTGGAATAAACTGAGAGAGGAGAGTGCACCAGTTGATATGATGAATAGACGACATGTAGCATGAGATTCCATTCCATCATCTGTGTTTATATAAAATTAAAGGTCATGCAGTTAAAGAAAGGTCAGCAAGGGAAATGTAGGATTAAAAAATCACTTAGCGAGAGCTGGGTCAGGGTTTCAGAGAGGAACTGGCAGGAAGAGTGATAGAGCTGAAAGTGACATACCTGAGAGCTTTGCAGATTCAAAGTCAAAGTTGAATTTATCGTCATATGCATGGGTGCAAAGAAAAACTTGCAGCTGCATCACAGGCACACAGCATCATATAAGAAGCACTCACAAGACAAGATTTAACCATCAGTCTCGGCTCACTGCTGGATTCTCGGTCTAAGGTCATCAACATTGCTTTCCAGCAATAAAGTACAAATTGTGAACGGGGCCACACCAACCTTAATGTGTAATAGAAGTTCCCAGGAGGCTCAATACGCTGAATTCTGTAACCACGGATGTGAAATGGTATGTAGACTGCACTGTGGCAGACGAAAGGGCTCACAACAGTTAGCTAAAGCTGCCCAAAGCATCACCAGCACCAGCCTACCCACCATCCGGGACCTATATACAGAAAGGTGCCAGGAAAAGGCCAGCAATATCATGAAGGACCTCACCCACCCTGCTCATGGACTGTTAGTCCCACTCCCATCAGAGAAGAGGCTACACAGCATCCACACCGGGACCACCAGACTCATAAACAGTTACTGCCCCCAGGCTGTCAGGCTGATCAACACCTCCATCCATTAACCCACCACCACTACATACACATCACCTAGTGTCGCTCTATGTACATACAATCAGTCTAGTATATACATACCAGTTATTTGTACATTGTGTTTTATAGGATTGCTTTTATATTTATATACTTTTTTGTTTTTCTTACTGTGTTCTTTATTCTTATTGCCTTTTGGATTGGATCTGGAGTAACAATCATATCGTTCCCCTTTATACTCATGTACTGAAGAATACCAATAAGCAATATTGAATCTTGAATTTTAAATTATTTGATATTAAATAATTGAAAGAGGAATAAGAAAATATGGGATATTGTGTGTGGTTCTGCTCAGTGCAGTGTTGGGGAGGAAGCATTAAGAAGAAGGACGCCTCACGTCTTAATAAGCTGGTAAGGAAGGCGGGCTCTGTCGTGGGCAAAGTACTGGAGAGTTTAACATCGGTAGCTGAGCAAAGGGCGCTGAGTAGGCTACGGTCAATTATGGAAAACCCTGAACATCCTCTACATAGCACCATCCAGAGACAGAGAAGCAGTTTCAGCGACAGGTTACTGTCGATGCAATGCTCCTCAGACAGGATGAAGAGGTCAATACTCCCCAATGCCATTAGGCTTTACAATTCAACTGCCAGGACTTAAGAACTTTTTTTTTTAAAGCTATTTTAAAGCTATTATTAATGCTTTTTGAGTTAGTGATTTAGATGCATATCATATTATTACTGAGTTAAGTATTGTATGTAATGAGTTTTTGCTACAACAAGTGTATGGGACATTGGAAAAAAATGTTGAATTTCCCCATGGGGATGAATAATCTATCTATCTATCTATCTATTACAGAAAAGATTGGAGAGACTACAGAAGTGGTTCACCAGGAAGTTGAGAGTATTAGGTGTTAGGAGAAATTGGACAAATTTGGAATTTTTTCTCTGAAATGTCAGGGGTCGCCTAATAAAAGTATATAAAATTATGAGAGGCATAGAAAGGATAGATATCAGATTTTTTTTGCCACTGGAAATATCAAGTACTGCAGCACATAGCTTTAAGGTTGGGGGGGGGGTATGTGGTGTAGGTTTAAAGGATACATACATGGCGAGAGTGGCAGGGGCCTGGAATACACGTCGCTAAGGAAAGTGGTGGAAGCAGATACAATAGCATAGTTGGAGATATTTCGACAGATGCATGAAGAGGGATTTACAGGAAGATGGGCAGTTTAAATTGGCACTGCGATCAGCATAGGCATTGTGGGCCGAAGGGCCTGTTTCTGTCCTGCACTGTTCTACATTCTATATTGTGGATCTGCCTGTGACACCTTCCTGAAATCTGATAATTATGATACTGCTGAATTCTCCAGAGTACAGACTATTATATTCAAAGTTAAACACTAAAGCAGCACTCCAGTCCACTGAAAATAATTATTGAAAAGCTAAATACATTTTAATCAACAAGCCTGTTGTTCACATGAAAGCAACTTATTAATAGATAGCGATCAGTGATTTGTGTGGCAAGGAGGGAAAATTTTGCTCTGTGTGAACAAGCAGTACACCTTGTGTTTGCAAGTTCTGGTGGGTCTGGCTTATTGAATACTGCTCACAATAGAGTCATAGGGAAGTACAGCACAGAAATAGGCGCTTCAACCCATCTAGTCTATACTGAAACCATTTAAGCTGCCTACTCCCATCAAACTGCCATTTTGATGGGACCATTGCCCTTCATACCCCTACATGTACCTATCCAAACCTCTCTTAAACTTTGAAATCGAGCTGGTATGTACCACCAGTGCTGCAGCTCGTTCCACCCTCTACGACCCTCTTAGTGAAGAAATTTCCCCTCATGTTCTCCTTAAACTTAGAACCTTTCACTATTAAACCATGACCTCTGGTTGTCGTCCTACCCAACCTCAGTGGAAAAATAGGGAAGGTATTGCATTTGGTGTGCTAATTCAAATGTATTTCATTATAAATTCTGATTTATACTATTTTAAGATAGGTATTAACACAGATTAATACAAAACATCAGTAGCAACAGTACCAATTATCAGTATTCCTAATATCTTATATTTACCTTAGGCAAAATACTCTGTTCAAAAAAGAAAGCACACAGTATATTAGAGATTAAATCTTTGCATCAGAATAAAACCAAATATTCAAAGGAAAACCAGAATCATGTCTGAATTAAAGACCTGGGTAGTACTGATAGAAATGGAGAACATATATTTAATATAAGCACACTTTTGAGGCACTGCATTCACCACCAGAGAAGTTACTATTCATAAAAAGAACACAAATAAGGTCCTGCATTTATATAGCATAGCCTATTATCTCTTTCAAGGTTGTATTATTTTGAAATAGAAATCAGCTTGATTCAATCAGGACCTGCACATTTAAAAAAATGTTCAAATATGCAAAGTAGACTTAAAAAAATTTTGTTCATTGAATTCTGGTGAGGAATGCCAGTTCCTGTAGGCAGATCAATAATGAAACTTATTTAAACCAATTTCATTCTAATAACTGCAGTTAATTGCTCCAGCAGTATACATAGCAACTGAAAGGTACCACGTTTAATTGATTTGCTAATTAGTGCAGATTAAATCCAAATCAACAGGTTCTCCTGCATTAGGCGATTGATTGCAAGAGCTTCTGTTTCACATTTAATATGTGCAGATGGATAATAGCTCCAGCTGGAAAGGATGTAAATTTGAAAGTCTCAGATGGAGGAATAATGACTGCACTCCTATCTCCAGATCACAAGTAAAATGCAAGACCAAATGTTATCAAAGTTTGGAAAAACGATGAAAACAAATTTCAAACAGTTGAGCTCACTGGATTAAGTTGCAGCCTCTGTACCCGCTCTCTTAATATTTGATATGATGATATTATGTGAGATTGCAGTTTCTCGGTGGCTATCAGTTAATTAAACTGCAGGAATAAACAAATGGATATAAAACAGGGCTGTTGTTTGACTGTAGTTGAAAAAAAATGTTTGTTTTATTTGATAAATTTCCAGGAGCAATGGAAGGAAGCATAGTCAATAATTTTGCATAAACTCAAAATCGTGGTTAAAATTTCACCTCACCTCGTTTAACAGGCCCTTCTGGGCCACTGAGCCTGCAACCCTCCTATTTAACCGGAGCCTAATCACAGCACAATTTACCACGACCAATTAACCTACTAACTGGTACATCTTTAGACTGTGGGAGGAAACCAGAGCACCCAGAGGAAACTCACACATTCATGGGACAGATGTATAAACTCCTTACAGACAGCATCAGAATTGAACTCTGACACCCCGAACTGTAACAGCAGTCACACTAACTGCTACGCTGCCATGGTGCTCATTTAAACATTATCATAGTTTATTGATAATGCTCTTATGATTATTATCTGACTCATCCAAGTACAAATGTAGTAATAGATGAGGAATGTTTAATGGCTTTGGGCCTGTATCCTTTGAAGTTTAGAAGAATGAGGGAAGATTTCATTGAAACCTATTGAATATTGAAAGACTTGATAGGGTGGACATGCAAATGGTTTCTCCATTGGTGTGTGAGTCTAAGACCAGAGGGCACAGCCTTTGAATACAAGGACATCCCTTTAAGAACAGAGATGAGAAGGAATTTCTTCAGCCAGAGGGTAGTGAATCTGTGGCAGCTGTGGAGGCCAAGTCATTGGGTATACTTAAAGCAGAGGTTGATAGGCTGTTGATTAGTAAGGGCATCAAAGGTTCCAGGGAGAAGGCAGGAGAATGGAGTTGAGAAGGATAATGAATCAGCCATGATTGAATGGTGGAGTGTGTAGTGTGTAGGCCTCCGATAGTCTCGATAGACCATGGATTTGTGCCTTGGAAAGCTTCCAAGCCTGGGCAGGGTTTTTTTTTATGGAGGACTGACAGTTGCAAGTCTCCCCTCTCCATGCCACCGATGTTGTCCAAGTGAAGGGCCCATACAGCTTGGCACCAGTGTCATCACAGAGAAATGTGTGGTTAAGTGCCTTGCTCAAGGACACACACGCAGCCTCAGCCAAGGCTCGAACTAGCGACCTTCAGATCACTAGACGAACACCTTAACCACTTGGCCACGCGCCAACACGAATGGTGGCGTAGTCTTGATGTGGCAAATGATCTGATTCTGCTCCTGTGTCTTATGGTCTTAAATGCCATACTGGGGATAAAGGGGAAATAGTGAATGCACTGTACTTAGCTTTTCAAAACCTCTACAAGCATTAAGATGATTTAACGGGCACTATGGTAGCTTAGCAGTTAGCGCAACACTATTACGGCTTGGGGTGTTTCAGAGTTCAGAGTTCAATTCTGGTGCTATTCTGTAAGGAGTTTGTACATCCTCCCCATGGGTTTTCCTCAGGTGCTCCAGTTTCCTCCCACAGACCAAAGATGTATGGAGTAGGTTAATTGCTGATTGCAAATTGTCCCATCATTAGGTTAGGGTAATTGGGGTTGTGGGGTGGCTGTTGCAGTGTGCCTCAAAGGGCCTACACAGTGCCGTATCGCAAAACAAATGAGTAATTTATTTTGGAAAATAAATTTCCTGGCACAGGAAATAACATTGTCAGGGCTTAACAGGAAACACAGAAGGGATAAATGGTCTTTTTCTGGTTGGGCAAGATTTAATGAGTGATGTGGCTTGGGGATTAATGTTTAAGCCTCAATTCATCTAACTGACTTGGATGAAGCAATGAAAGAGCGGATGCTAAATCTGCTGATGATACAAAACAGGTTGGAGCACAATTTGTAATGAGGACATAAGGAGGCTACAAAAGGATGTTAAATGAGTGGGGAAAAGCACTGACAAATGGAGCACAATGTAGGAAATTGCTCACTTTGGCAGGCAGACTAAAGTAGTGTTATCTAAATGGTGAGAGATTACAGAGTTTTGAGAAACACAGGGATCTGTATGTCATTAGATCATGATTCACTATTCAAGTAGAGTTTTTAGAAGCCTCTTCTACAGAGGACAGAGTTTTATATATTTTTAAGAGAGAGGTAGGTAGATATTTGATAAACTATGCAGTGGAGGTTTACTGGGGATCTGAAGGACAATGAGATTAGCTGTGATTTTATTAGGTAGCAGAGCAAGATAGAGGGCTAAGTATCCTGCTACTATATCGGTAAGGTTGTCAAGCTGAGGAGTGGTGGTGGGGACAAGCTCCCACTACCTAAAAGTGCTCCTCACGGCATGCGCCTCAAATAGCCTTTGACAACCAAGTCCAACTCCTGGCCTTCTCGTGTGGTCTAGCCTCTAAGCCCAGTGGAACTGTTTCTACTGACAGGAGAAGGGGCGAAGGCGGGTCGTGGCGCCTTAAAATCAGTGCTTCGGGTAGATGGAGCTCGTCAGCCTGGGAAGGCAGTCCACCTAAGAGAGGGAAAACTCTGATTTCAAACCTCCGCTGCCTTACGGCCATTCCCACTCATGGGAAAGGCTTCGGGAGTAAACCCTGAGGACAAATCCGGAGCTGGAGTCCCTAAGTCAGTCTGACGTTGTCTTCAACCTCACTCTGGCAACTCTTGCGACGACACTGGTGCCAAGCTGTATCGGCCCTTGCCCTTCCCTTGGACAACATCGGTGGCGTGGAGAGGGGAGACTTGCTGCTTGGGCAACTGCCGGTCTTCCATACAACCTTGCCCAGGCCTGCGCCCTGGAGAGAGACTTTCCAGGCACAGATCCATGGTCTCACGAGACCAACGGATGCCATACATACATATATTGGTATGGATGTTTGTATGAATCAAAAGCTGAGTACTTCAAGGATTTTCTGTTTAAAGTTTAGATAAATTCAAGTTTATTTTGTTTATTAATAGGGAAAAAATGATAAGATGAAAACAGCCCTTGTTATATTAAAAGCATGTAACTTTTAGTGTTTAAAGTTCAAAGAACATTTATTATCAAAATATATATGCTATATACAACCTTGAGATTCATCTTCCTGTCGGCAGCCACAAAACAAAGAAATGCAATAGAACTCATGCAAAACCCTCTACTACAAAGGCTGTCAGACATCCCATGTGTGAAAAAGAAAGACCAAGTTATGCAAGTGTAACACTCTGGGAAAGGTTTCACTGCTAATGTAATGGTTTCTCTGTAGCAGCAGTGTTTGGGTTATGACTAGAGGTAACGGGGGCTTTGGAAAGTGTGCCGTCCAATGAAGGCAATGTTTTTCTTTTTTGTGTGCCCGAGAGTGAGGTGTTCGCAGTCTTTTGTTTGGCAGAAGATGGAGAGAGAAGATGCCGGAATGGAGAGGCCGTAGACTGCAGGACGGCAGGACAGGGTGGACATGGAATGGGGCTGGGAGTCAACGACGCCCGGGGGAAACCGATGGAGAATTAACAGACGGGAAACCATGAGCTCCAACGTGCACATTAGACTGTTTCATTAAAATGGGCCTTTTTCATTTTGTTTTCATTACTAACCCTATAGTCAAATTAAGAGTTATAAAGCTCAATCGTTTAATTGCATATGGTGTACTGTCTGATATTTTGTGGTACTGATTGTAACGGAAACACATCACGCAGCATTGACACAAACGAGATTTCACAAGTTTGGCGGGGCTGGAGACTGTCTTCCCCTAGACTAAAGCCACCGGCTGAACCTGAGGGTGACACAAACAATAAAAACGTAAACAAATAATGCACAGAGCATGATGTCCTTCGCCTTTGGCCTTAATCTTTTAAATCTGGCTTGGCGCTTAAATCGGTTAAATGTCAGTTAATTTTTTGCTATTGGACCCAGGTCCCACCACTTCAATCTGGTCCAAAGTTTGAATCCGGACACGTCTATGCTAGGAATGGCCGCTGCAGCCATGTCTGGATTCTCAAGAGTGCAGCTCGCCAAATCCTTTAGAGTACCGCAAAAATGCCAGGCCGTACAGACACAGCACCCAAAGGGAAATTACAGGCTGTGGATTGCAGTCCAGAAAAAGTATATTTAGTCAAATTGTTAAAACCATTGCTGTGTCTCACCAGCGCCATCTTGAGATAAGTAACCTTTGTTTTAATCTAAAGGGTTAGTTTTCCATAAGCATTATTAGTAAGATCGGGACAAAAAAATGGAATAACTAGCATATACTGATGAAGCAATAATCTTGAATTATGTAAAAAAAAATCAAAAATAAAGACAATGGAGATATGTCAACAAGCCACTGTCCAGAAACATTAATTCCGTTCTTTAACTTTTCCTTTTAGAATTCCCAGTTTTTATTTCTTTCAGATTCCAGCATCTATAGTCATTTTATGTTACGCCAAAACCCATGAATACAGGTGCTTTTCAAATGTAACATCAGACTCGATCATGAAATGCGTATTAAGTCTCTCGTCTTGAGAGAAGTCAAAATTGTCCAATCCTGAAAACTGAATTAAAAAAAAACATTCCATTGGGCTATGTCTCAAGATGGTCAGTCACATCATTGACCGTTCTTCAAAGATTTTCTTCCCCAGATGAATATTTGTGTTTTTTTTTAAACAACAATCAATCTCACCGAGTCCTAAAGTCATAGAACATAGAACCTGGTCCTTTTGCTCAATTTTTCCATGACACCCACAGCATTCTCCATGCTAGACCCAATTGCCTACGGAGAGCCCATACTTCTCCAGGTGTTGTTTTCTTAAGTTTAGCCTTTACTTAATTATTTGAGCAACTATTTCTCATCTATATTGATAGAATTTAAATTCCAGTCATCATTATCATGATGTGCCATGTTGTATGATGTAGGCGATCATGGTCTATGACCATGGTTATTCTTGGGAATTTTGCAGAAGTGGTTTGCCATTGCCTTCTTCTGGGCAGTGTCTTTAAAAGATGGGTGACACCATCCATTGTCAACACTCTGCAGAGATTGCCTGGCATTGGTGGTCGCATAAACAGGACTTGTGATGTGCACCAGTTGCACATACGACCATCCACCACTTACTTCCATGGCTTCACATGACCCTGATCCTGGAGCTAAGCAGGTGCTACACCTTGCTCAAGGGTGACCTGCAGACTAGCGGAGGAAAAGAGCGCCTTATACCTCCTTCGAGATGTACCTCCACCCTGCCATTCGTAAAAATTCTAATATCTAGCTTAATAGTTCAGATTTTTAGATACTTGCACAACAGTGTAACTACTATGATTCTACATCTTTAATACATTTTGCAATTCCCTATTTTACTATACCATAGGAAAAAATATCAAAAGAGAAGAAGGCCATCAACTCTAGCCCTTTTCCATTATTAAATAAGATCACGACTGATATTTTACTTCAGTGCCACTTTCCTGCACCAAACCCATAATTCCTTTAATATCAAAACATCTTCATATCTCTCCGCTCTTTTTTAAAATCTGTTTCTTACGCTCGATCTCCAATGAGTTGCACTTTTACCCGAGTCATAATATTGACCCGGGTAAAAGTGTGGCATTAATGGAGTTGCAATAATGAGCTACTATCTTTTGGATGAAAGGTTACAAGGAGTCCCCTGAACACTGTTTTGAACAAGAGAGGGAACGTTTCCCCTGGTTTCCTAGCCTTTATATACATAATTTGACATTCCTAGTCATTATATTGCTGCTTGTGGGAGCTTTCTGTGCACGAGTGGCTTTCACATTTCTTAAGTTAGAATAGCAGCTACACATTACAAGGACTTAATTGGCTGTTAAGTGCTTTCAAATATCCTTATTGGCGATATGAAAGCCATTATATAAATTCTTCTTTGTTTCATCCCTCGTTTGTTTACTGGTTGCACCTTATTTTTAACAGACTTCCGTGAGTCATTGCACCTACAACCATTTATTTAGTGGCACAGGTCTGACCTTTGGCCTGTTTATTCCTGACTTGAGTACTTCTGCATTTGTCAGCTCATCAGCTGTAACAGTGCTTGTCATACAATTATAGGGGAATGTGGGAGCTGCAGCATCCTCCCCTCAATAAGCTGATGACAGCACAAAATCATCTCTTCAGGGGAGGGTTGGAAATAATTCATCTTAATGTGCAGTTGATGACCTTTCTGGCTTGGGTGCAGATGAGTAACAGAAAAATGTTTATGTGGGGAAATTGTAGGGAAACAGGCCAAAACGAATGGATAAAAATATCTGCTCTTTAATAGGTGTGACAAGTCTAAATGTCATTGAGCTGTCTTAATCTAGTTCGTAATGGCACAAATCTAGCACAGAAAACCTCCCACAATTTGTTATCAAATCATTAGACCGATTCAGCGACGCCTGATTTCGAAAACAAAGCTGTTGAAGTAGGAAGCGAATAGGAACGTTGGGGGGGGGGGGGGGTGTTGTTGAAAAAATGGAGAAGGGTGGAGGATGTTCAAAGTTTGTGATTACAGTGAATTACAATAGGACACAAAATATGTATACATCGCTCCCATTATGCTTATTGTGAGTAGTTTTGACGCTGATGGTTGAATAATAAACTTCTTCAATAGCCCCAAAGCAGAAAATTCTGGGAATATTCAGCAGGTCAGGCAGCATCCATGGTGAAAGAAATGGAGGCTGATAACCTGTCATAATTGGCATGCATTTCCATCATTTTCTGTTTTATTTCAGTTTTCTGTTGCTTTTGTGTTGAAAATCACAAATAACTAGCAAGCAGGAAAGTTGATTACCTATTTAATTGGAATCAACTTTCAGCAGCCCATCAATTGTAATGATAAAAAGAATGTTTCTAGAACCATAGATGAGCTGGTACTATCTCTTTGTAATTATTCATTGAGCCTTGCAAGTAGTTTTCATTTGTCCTGTTGGTGACAGCACCTCAGATGACGGGTCTCAGACCAAAATGTCGCCTCTTCATTCCTTTCCATAGATGCTGTCAGAGCTGCTGAACTCCTCCAGCATTTTGTGTGTGTTACTCAGTGCTAATGATTTCTGTTTAATATATTTCTGCTTTAGATAGACATATGGATGTACAGGGAATGGATAGACCATGTGCAGGAAGAAATTATTAAGTTTAATTTGATATTGTGCTTGGCAAGGGTTAAAACTTCCGATTTAAGATGGCGCTACCGAAGGCATGCAGCAGCTTACTAATAGTTCAAAAGCAAAGAAATTTGATTTAAAAACATTACTAATAACACATTTTTTGAAGTAAATTGTGGTAAACTCTCACCGCAAACAGTGAAGTGGTGAGCGAAGGCGAAGTGAATTTGAGATATGCTGCAAAATCGACGCACTTGGAGTTGGAGTCGTGCTGGTTGGAGTGAAGGATTTGGTGCAGAAAACCCGAGGCAGAGGAATTCAGATGCCCGTCCAATTAGCCCGGATGTGAGGTTGGATCACTCTAAGCGCTGAGCCAATTTGGAGAGGTTGAGAACAGCTTTCTCAGCAGTGAAATCTAGGCCTGAGGTGAATAACTGGGTGGCGTATTCTAGACCCAAGGTGATTGCTGGGTGGCATGTTCTAGGCCCAAAGCAAATTACTAGGTGGTGTGTTCTAGGCCCAGAGTGATTCACTGTAGCAGAGCCAGGTTCCTAATGCGAGGCATGATCTGCTATTGGACAATTTAAACACCGGCTTGGATAGACTGGAAAGGCAGGGTGTCGAGAGTCGGGCAAGGTTGGATCGCTCAAAGTGCCGAGCTGATTTGGAGAGGTTGAGAACAGCTTCTTCGACAGCAAGATCTAGGCCTGAAGTGAATCACTGGGTGGCATACTCTAGGCCCAGAACGATTGGCTGCAGCGGAACCCAGGTCCTTAATGCGAGGTACGATCTACGGTTCGGACAATTTAAACATTGGCCCAGATAGTCTGGGGGTTCCTCGCTCTGCGATGCTGTGAGCCTGCCCCCGGCTGCTGCGCTTCGTGTCTGCGAACTTCGCGGCGATTTGCCCCACTAATATGATGAACTGAAGGGCTGTTCCCATGCGACTGTTCTAGTTTCTAATATTATTCATTTCTGTATTATTTGACATCAGAAATATTTCCATTTATTTATTGGTTGATTGAGTGAGAGAGATACAACGCAGAATAGGGCCTTCTGGCCCGTTGAGCAACCATCCTCCACTTTAATCACGGGAATTTACAATGATCAATTAATCTACTGACTGTGGGAGGAAACCGGAACACCCAGAGGAAACCCACGCGATCCACGTGGGGAACACACAAACTCCTCCCAGTCAACGGCAGGAACTGGACCTGGGTCACCTGTACTGTAAATCGTTGTGCTAACTATGACGCTACCATGCAGGTAACATGTGTTAATGGATTAACCTGAAAAAATAAAGATAATCAAGTGGCTGTGCCTCTTTGCAGTCACCCCATGTAAAAAGAAAAGAGAAATTTGGACTGAAATCCATGAATGCAACAACAGAAAAACATTAAAATTGCTTTAGAGCTCTGCTGTGCTGAGCAGCACAATGTGGATCTGTGGTTGAGCTGCTGTTTTGGCAGGTACATCACTGGCCAGTAAGTGTCCCTGCTGGATATTGAAAGAATCCCATGGGAACAGCATTGAGTTGCAACCTTTCTAACTGGGCAATCAATACAGTTAAGTCTCAAAGGCATAACAATGCAGAATAAACACATGCCACACCATCCAATAACTTACACTTGTAAACTGTCTCTAATATTGAAAGGAAAATCACAGAATGATTTTTAAAATAAGTGACAGATTCACATTGTAGCGTACGGATCTACTTTAGCACTAATTATTGATTGATAACTTACGCACGTGCATTGATTTGTTGCTCTTTCTGTAAAGTGAAAATACAAGTTAACTTTACCTCCAAGTGTGTGCCTTTATTTATTTGATAAGCAGTTGTACAGACACGACACACATCGCAAGGCATTAGAGTGATGGCTTGGTCAAAAAAGCAGTAGTTTTGGAAAGTCTTAAAAGAGGAGTGGGAGAAGTTTAGCAAAGGATGTCTACAGTCTATAGGCTAGGCTTCTTAAAGTACAGCTGCCTATGACAATATCAAATGCTGTTGGGTTAGAAGCGTTTACAGAGATGGGGAAGAACAAAGTCATAAGGAAGTTTAAGTTAACTCATCATCATCATCATTGTTATGTGTTGTGTCATATGATGTGGCCAATTATGGTCTTCCATCTGATATGACCTTAGCTGTTCTTGGCAATTTTTTCTGCAGAAGTAGTTGGCTATTGTCTTCTTTTGGGCAGTGTCTTTACGAGACGGGTGACCACAGCCATACTCTTCCGAGATTCTCTGCCTGATGTCAGTGGTCACATAACCAGGACTTGTGATATGCACCAGCTGCTCATACGGCCATCCACACCTGCTCCCATGGCTTCACATGACCCTGATCTGGGGGCTAAGCAGGTGTAACACCTTGCCCAAGGGCGACCTGCAGGCGAGGGGAGGGAAGGAGCACCTTGCACCTCCTTTGGTAGAGATGTATCTCCACCCCGTCACCCATGAAGGTAAACTGGGAGCTTTAATTAGAGTCATTGGAACCATGCAGCCAAAGAGCAAGGAAACAGGGCCCATCAGTTGCCAACCATTGAGAGGTGTTTGTTGACTGCAGTCAAAGTTGGGCAGCAAGCAAAAGGACACGGGGTGAGCAATGTTGTCTGCAGGTTAGGATACAAGTGGCATTGTTTTAGAGAAAACTAAAATCCACAAAAGTAGAAAAATGGGAGGTTAAAAGGAAGATTATTGGAATAAAAACAGAAAATACTGGAAAAACTTAACAGGTTAGGCAGATTCTGTGGAATGAGAAATAGAGTTATGCTTCACTTTGAAGACCCTTCACCTCCAAAAGGACCACAACCTTGTTGAAGTGTTTGGAGGCTTGCGTGCCTCAATAACCCAGAGAGCTATGTTGGCTGGAGTCAGGGCTTTATGCTTTGGCTCTTGGTAGGGTCACCCATGCCAAACAGGTCAAAGGGCAGAGGACAGACTAAGAGTGGTCCACTTGTTCTCCAGGTTTGGGGGTTCAGCTCAGGGCTAACAATCCTGACTGGTAAAACAAAATTGTTTCAGAAAGAGCAATCAAGAACCCTTCTACATCTGAGTGTGATGGTATTCCTGAGTCTCCACCTGGAATTTGCATGACTGACAGCAGTGAAAACCGAAAGGAAGCCACTGACACAATGAAGGAAGCCCTGAACATCGCCAGAAATGTAGGATTAAATACCAGCGGCGGAATGGGCAGCAACTTTTCAACCAAGTGTTTCATGGCCAGGGCTTTCTATCCATCCGTATTCTATTCATAGACTGCTGCCAATGTGTTCTCTGAAGTTGTCATAGATTAATATCTGGAATAGACTATGCAACATCCTAGGGTCAACCTTCAGATTGCCAGCACTCCAAAATATAATATTTCAAAAGGAGGAGGAAGCCACCAGTAGTTATTCAAAGGAATTCTGGAATATTACAAACAATGCAGTAATCAGCCTCAATGATGTCATTATTCTTGCATGTTCCTACAAATTTGTTGCTCTTGCGCAAAAGCAGCAGGATGGAAATTTTATATATTAGTGCAACATTGATGATAAAGTGATATGCTTTTTATTTCTAAAGAACCCCCAATTACAGTAAAACTCTGATAACCCTCCATGCGTGGGACTTTGGTGATGCTGGATGGCTAGATTTTCCAGACTATTCGGTAGTATAGCAGTTACTATCCCACTATTACAGCACCAGCAACCTGGGTGCAATTCACCTCTGTCCGTAAGGAGTTTTATACCTTCTCCCCGTCACTGCAAGAGTTTCCTTCCGGTTAGTAGGTTAATTGGTCACATGGGTGTAATTGGGTGCCGCAGGAATGTTGGGCCGGGTTCTGTGCTGTGTCGCCAAATAAATTAAAAAAATATATTGAATATAGAACATAGAACAATATGGAACAAGCCATGATGTGTGTGTTGACCATGATGCTAATTTAAGCTGCCCATGGTCCATATCCCTCCATTTCCTGCTTGTTCATGTGCTTGTCTTAATGCCTCTTAAATGCCACTATGGCCTCGGCTTCCACTCTTTCTCTAGCAGTGCATTCCAGGCACTTGTCACTCTTTGTGTGATATTGGATGCTATTCTATTAGTATCCCAACACACTTCTAATTTGTTTTGCTTTAAGATGTCACATAGTATTGTAACAAAATTTTCAGTGAACCAGGTAAGTTGAAAGAGAAAGTGGGAACTGTGGCCTCCAGTGAATGAGAGGAGTGTGGGGACTTCGGCCGCAGTTTCTGGGAAAGGAGTGTGGCAGATATCAGCCAGTGAGCCAGGCACTGAACTGCTGAGATTTTGACCAGCTGAAGTGCAGATTATGAAAGTTTTGTTGCACTTTTTGCACTGGTGGCAAACCTTCGATACTTGAACCCGATTCCCCAAGTCTATGATAAGATGAAGGGTGTTGGCACTGCACAGTGACGTCAAATGGCGTGCAATGATAATTTTGAAATCACTTGAACAGAACTGCACTGTACCAACATGGAAGCAGGATTGAGGCCTACTGTTACTTAACAAGCCACCTTCACTTGGATTGCCGCCAGAGAACAGAAGCTTTTCATGAAATTGTAACGGCACAGAAGAGGCCATTCAGTTAGTAAGAATCATACATCTGTTCTCCATCTGCATTCTGTTCTGTGTTGCATGTTTATTATGGTAACTGGTCACATGAGTGGGGTCATGTGCAAAAGCAAAGGGAATAAGTCACGTATCTGTGCTTTGTTCATCACAGTTTGTAGCTTGGGACTGGCGAAGGTCATATCCTTTGCTGACCGCTGAGATAATGCTAAATTGATTTTATGTTTAATCACAAGCGAGAGAAAATCTGCAGATGCTGGCAATCCAAACAACACACACAAAATGCTGAAGGAACTCAGCAGGCCAAGCGTCCTTCTTCTTCAAAGAAAGGGGCTTCCCTTCCTCCACCATCAACGCTGCCCTCAACCGCATCTCTTCCATTTCGTGCATGTCTGCCCTCACCGCATCCTCCTGACACCCTACCAGCAATAGGGTTCCTCTTGTCCTCACCTACCATCCCACCAGCCTCCGCATCCAACACATAATTCTCTGTAACTTCTGCCATCTCCAACAGGATCCCACCACCAAGCACATCTTTCTCTTATCCCCCAACTTTCTGCTTTCCGCAGGGATCACTCCCTACTCAACTCCCTTGTCCATTTGTCCTTCCCCACTGATCTCCATCCTGGCACTTATCCTTGCAAGTGGAACAAGTGCTACACCTGCCCCTGCACCTCCTCCCTCACTACCATTCAGGGCCCCAAACAGTCCTTCCAGGTGAGGCGACACTTCACCTGTGAGCCTATAGGGATCATCTGCAGAATCCGGTGCTCCCGGTGTAGACTCCAATATATTGGTGAGACCTGACCCAGAGATGAGTTATTAACTTCAAACTTTCTGCATAATCACTCAAAGAGTTGAACTGCATGTGCACCTAACAAGAGCTGTATAACTCATCTCCTTCTACCTTAGGCCATGAACTTATCAATCACCCATCTGTGGACACTTTCTGCAGGTCCAAAATCCGTATGCTCCACAACCGCTGGACTGTGTGTGTAAATGTAGGAGGGGACTATGTTGAAAATAAATGTTCTAGTTTTTCTAAAATTGACTCCTTCTACCTTAGGCCATGAACTTATCAGTCACCCCTCGCAGAATGCTTAAGTTTCATCACTTCAAGATTGTATGTTTGCTAATTGCTAATAAAGGATCGAATGAAGGACTTTTGGAGCAATCATTGGAGCTGAGGTCTGGGTCATGCAAGTATGACAAATCTGCAGGGTCACAGGCAATAGCAATTGCTTTGGCTTTGGTTTTGTTTTGGTTTTGCTGCCGCACAGTCCATCAATCCTGTTTTTGGTTGCGGCTACCTTCAACATTGTTTACACCACCCCGTCAAAAAACCTGGTGCCCACAACTCCCTCCTGTCGGTATTCTCAATCATCCATCTGTTCTGCTGATATTTACCCACCCATTCTGCTGGTATTCTCATCCATCCTTCATTGTCATCTACCCAAGATCCTCATTGATCCTCAGTCAAATTGACAGCCTCTTTCCTCCCAACTAGCATCAGCTTGGACATGTAAAGGTGAGGAAGACAGGTAGTGGGGATGGGGGGTAATCCTCACAGATGTAAACAAAATATATGTATTCATGTGTCTCTGTGTATTTAATTTGACCATTCAAAAAAATATCCTACTCCAGATAGGATATCATACAACTCAAGTGCTTCATTGGCATGGCCCTCTCACAATGCATTGCTTTAATCAGTCTTTTTCAGTCGGTACATTTTCAGTCTACAGTATGTCTTTTATTTGTCATGTTGCATATTGTACCATTTGTCACCAAATTTGAGTGAATAGCCTTTTGTGTTATGAAGAAAGTTGGGTACAGTATCTATTTTTAGAACGTCTATATATCAAGTATTCGATGTAAACATTCCACTTGGCACTTAACATGAACAAATATGATACAATATGTCAGTTTTCATTTTTCTCCTTGCATCCGCAGTGCTTTGAAGTCATACTCCTCCTGTCTCACTTTGCTGAAGCATCCCTGGCGTTTGAATCCCCGTTCTTGATCACTGTTTTCTGACTGAACTTGTCTCTCAATTGACTTTCCACCTGATCACATCCTGTTCTACGGGTCACAGTTTTCCACCAATATACAAAGATAAGTGAAGGGATGAAGATTAGGGATGAAAATTTAGAAAGGAAATGATTACGAAATCATTTTCTGTACGTAGCAAGTAATGTCACTATAGTTCTTTCATAAGTATAGGAGAATTACTACAGTTGCAATTGGTGGGTATGCAACTCCAAAAATCATATAGGGTCCACTACCTCTCTATCCCTTTTACTGTGGACCCACAAATGAGAATCAGAATCAAGTTTATTATCAACAGGAGATTCTACAGACTCCTATCATATTCCATCTTCTTCAGCCCTGTACATTTTCCATCTATTACCTCCCAGCTTTTCACTTCATCCCCCTTCCCCCATCCACCTACCTTCCCCCCACCTGGTTTCACCTATCGCCTTCCAGCTTGTAATCCTTCCCCTCCCCCTTCCTTCTTATTCTGGCCTCTTCCCCCTTCCTTTCCAGTCCTGATGAAGGGCCTTGGCCCAAAATGTCACCTCTTTTTTCTTTTCCATCGATGCATCCTGACCTGCTGAGTTTCTCCAGCATTTTGTGTGTGATTCTCAGGCTTTTAATGCTGTCTTACACAATGTGGAATTTGCTTTGCAGCAGAAGTACAGTAAAAGAAATAAAATCACTATAAAAATTACTATAAATCTCCAATTACAATGACTTCATAGTTCTGCACGTACAGGTCCTACCCTGATTTCCGAACACTTGACTTGCAAACACACTGTACATAAGAACAATATCTGGCAGCTCTGTGAGATGGATGGTGATGGATTTGGTTGCTGCAGGGGCTGCTGGGTGGGAATGGGGCATTTCCACATGTTTTCCATTCCCATTCCTCCCCCCAATCCACAACAATAGGGGGCAAAGTTAACACAGCACTAAAACAAGCCCTTTGGCCCATCTCGTCTATGCCAAGCTAGTAATCTGCCTAGTCCCATCAACGTCCATACCCCTCCCATCCATGTACCTCCAAATTTCTCTTAAATGTTGAAATTAAGCCTGCATCCACCACTTTGGCTGGCAGCTCGTTCTACTCTCACCACCCTCTGAGTGAAAAAGCTCCCCCTCATGTTCCCCTTAAACATTTCACCTTTCACCCTTAGCCCATGACCTCTCGTTCTAGTCTTTCACAACCCCAGTGGAAAAAGTCTGCTACCTTATCTATACCCCTCATAATTTTGTATACCTTTATCAAATTTTGTCCCATTCACCTACATTCTAGGAAATAAAGTCCTAACCTATTCAACCTTTCCCTGTAACTCAGGTCCTCAAGTCCCGGCCACATCCTTGTAAATTTTCGCTCATTAATTTTATTGATATCTTTCCATAAGGTATGTGACTAGAACTGCATACTATACTCCAAATTAGGCCCCACCAATGTCTTATACAACTTCAACATAACATCCCAACTCTAGCACTCAATGTGCCAGTGTGCCAATAGCTTTCTTTACGGCCCTATCTACCTGTGACACTAATTTCAAGGAATTATGGATCTGTATTCCCAGATCCCTCTGTTCTACCCCACTCCTCAGTATCCTACCATTCATTGTGTAAGTCCTACCTTGGTTTGTCCTCCCAAAGTGCAACAACTCCAAATTACATTCCATATATCATTTTTCAGCCTATTTTTCCAGCTGGTCCAGATCCCGCTACAAGCTTTAATTGCTTTCTTCATTGTCCACTCTGCCCCCAATCTTGGTATCATCCACAAATTTGCTAATCCAGTTTACCACATTATCATCCAGTTTGACATAGATGACAAACAACAATGGACCCAGCAATGATTCCTGTGGCACATCTCTATTCACAGGACTCCAGACAGAAAGGCAACCATCTACTACCACTCTCTGGCTTCTCCCACAAAGCCAATGTCTAATCCAATTTATTGCCTCATCCTGGATGCCGAGCGACTGATCCTCTTGACCAACCACCCATGTGGGACCATGTCAAAGTCCATGTAGACAACATCCATTGCTTTGCCTTCATCAACTTTCCTGTTAACTTCTTCGAAAAACTCTATAAGATTGGTTAGACATGACCTACCATGCTAACTATCCTTAGTCAGTCCATGTCTATTCAAATACTTATATATCCCATCCCTTAGAATACCTTCCAATAACTTACTCACCACTGATGTCAGGCTCACTGGCCTCTGATTTCCCTGCTTTTTCTCAGAGCCTATTTTGAACACCATTAGATATCCTCCAATCCTTTGGCATCTTATCCACGGCTAAGAATGTTTTAAATATATCTCCTAGGGACCCTGCGATTTCTGCACTTCTGCACCAGAACTGGGAGTGCTGAGCAGACTTGCTCACCCGCTGAGTCAGTGAGGTTGGCAGCTGGCCACTCTTCCCACGCCTGCCTCCTCTCCCATCCCAGCTGTTTCTGTGATCCTGTCCCTCACACCTTTTGTTCACTTCTAACTTACTAACAGTTGTTAGGAGTGGAACCCTGTCATAGCATGGGGAACTGTTTGTACTTTGATAACTAGACAAATTCCTTGATTGCCATTGTGTTACTGCCTTCCTGGAGAACACCAATATGAGAGAACATATAGCATTGATAAAAAATGGGCTCTTTACTACCCTCTTTATGGTGGTGGGAGAAGCTGTTTCTTAAAAACATGACCAGCACTGTTGTCTATCACAAGACGATCAGTTTTGGAACAGTGGAACTAACAATTCCTTTCTGTGCTCCTCGGTCAACTATAGTATGGGTCACTATGAGGTGAGTACCACTTAATGTCTGAAATGTTAAAGAAGATGAAAAGAACATTTATGGTCAGTTTATTGTTCTGTAATTTTCAATGCATATTTGAATTACAGGAAGCAGTCTAGTCGCAATGCATGTTCCCTGTAGCCATAATAATCATCCAACTAATGCCCATTAATTAGTTAATTCAAGATAAGTGGACTGTTTGGCTATAAATACTAATTGAAATAAATCACAGATTTATTCTTGTTACCTAAATTGTAATTATGAAAAGGACAATGCTTAAATTGTAAAACACAGAAGCAATAATTAAAAGGAATTGTCATTTAGGGCTGAATCTTGCAGGACAAAGCAGCCTCTGAATGGAGTTTGTACAATGGCATGATTGCTAACACCTTATTAACACTATCTGTTGCTGGAAATTTATCAAGAACCTATTGTGAGAGTTTGTATTTGTAACATCTCTGGCCAACAGTGTAGAAAGGTAACATTTTTGGCTGTTCTCCGTACACATTCAACCAGTCTCCCAAATCCTCTCCATGAATTTGTGTGTTTCCATGATGTTGCTGTGTCCCAGCTTCCCCCATAGTTGCTGCTTTCATCTCTGTCCCTGTCAAGGCTCTTCAGAAATGTGTGGAAATTATCATAGGGAAACCTGCCTTGCTGTGAAACTAGTTTAACAAGAGGGGTTTAAGTATAAAAATGAAAATCATCAAAATGTGTTGAAAACCAGTGAGGTAGTGCTGCAGCTCTACAAAACTCTGGTTAACACTTGGAGCATTGTATACAGTTCTGGTCACCATTGTAGGAAGGATGTGGAAGCTTTAGAGAGGGTGCAGAGGAAATTTACCAAGATACTGCCTGGGCTGGAGAGCATGTCTTATGAGGAAAGTGTCATGGCCCCTTCTGCAATCCCCCACTTGGCTATTTACCTCAGGAATTGGGCCTCAGTCCCCTCGCTTAGTTTCCAATCATTCCCAGGTTCCACGAACTACAAACATCTGCTTTCCATCAGGAAATGCAGGATAAAGACCCTGTGATCACAACAAGGAGCTGACAGTTTGTTGGTTGACTCCGGTGTGAGTAACCTTGTTTCAAGGATCTTAGGACTACCAGTTCTAGGTCAAGCATCGCTCCTGGATACCGACTCCATGCTCGCTACGTTAATAATGCCTCCCGACTCTGCCTCCACGCCTGTGTTCTGCACTTGGGTTCGTCCACCGCCACGCTCGTGTAACAGAAAGTCTGAATGAGCAGGGGCTTTTCTCTTTGGAGTGAAGGTCGATTAGAAGTGACGTGTTTGAAGTTTAAAGTAAGTTTATTATCAAAGCACGTGTACTGTGTATCACCATATACTACTGCCCTGCGATTTATTTTCTTGCAGGCATTCAGAGTGGAGCTAAGAAACACAATTGAATCAATGAAAAACTACACAGAAAGACTGACAAGCAACCAATGTGCAAATGGAGACAAATTGTGCAAATGAAAATAAATAAATAAATAATATTGTGTATTGAGAACATGCATTGTAGAGTCCTTGAAAGTGAGTCCCTAGGTCAGGGGTGTCAAACTCATTTTAAGTCACGGGCCGGATTGAGCAAAATGCAGCTTCATGCGGGCCGGATCAGTTGGACGCGTGCGAACGCAGCTTTCGTTGCCTCCGTTTTTTCAGCCTGCTCTCATGTGTCTCAGTCTCTGCTATAACTACAAAGTGTTTCACTTTACAAATTCCGTTTCTTATGAAGAAGACTGCTGAGCAAGACTGCCGAATAAACACTAAAAACCCTGAAAACCTGGTACCTGAATAAACTCAGCATTAGCCATATCATACGCCATAGGCGCTTCGATTACTGGGGCCAGCTTTAATAGTAATTAGATATTATCTCGCGGGCCAAAGATAATTCCACCGTGGGCCGGATTTGGCCCGCGGGCCTTGAGTTTGACATATATGCCCTAGGTTGTGGAATCAGTTCAGTGTTGAGGTGAGTGAAGTTATCTATCCTGGTTCAGTAACCTGATGGTTGAAGGGTAATAATTCAGAGGTGTGTAAGATGGTAAGAGGCGTTAATAGAGTGGACAGCTCACGCCTTTTTCCCAGGGCAGAAATAGCTAATGTGAGAGGGTGACATTTAAGGAGATTGGAGGAAAGTGTAGGGGTGATGTCAGAGGTATTCTTTTTACACAGAAAGTGGTGGGTGCATGCAACATGCTGCCAGAGGTGGTGGTAGAAGCTGATACATTAGAGACATTTAAGATACTCTTAGCCAAGCACATGAATGAATGAAAAATGGAGAGCTATGCAGCAGGGAAGTGTTAGATTGATCTTGGATTATGTTAAAAGGTTGGCACAACATTGTGGGCTGAAGGGCCTTATACTGTACTGTTCTATTTTCTATGAATTGGATGGTCTGTTTGTGTTACTGGATAGTGCGAAGAGGGAAAAGGACAGGTGTGGCATCTCCTGCAGTTGTAGTGGGAAGTATTGGAAAGGGAGTGATTGGTGGGGACAGAAGAGTGAATCAGAGTCATGAAAGGTATAGCCCCATCAAAAGTAAAGGGGCTTATGTGTAATGGTGGAAATTGTGAAGGGTAATTTGTTGGATTAAGTTGTGGATTAAGATTTTGTTGGGGTGGAAGGTGAAAACCAGAGAACTCTATCTTTTCTCTCCCCTGGGTTGGGAGCAGAGATGTAGGAAATAGATGAGATTCTCTCAGGTGTGATGGAGGAAAAGTCACAGTTCAGAAAAAAAGAAAATCACCACAGAAGCACCTGTGTGGAAAGTCTAGTCGTTGGAGCAAGTATGTCAGAGATAGTGGAACTGGGAAAATGGAATGGAGTCCTTACAGAGGCTGCGTTGAAAGAAATATAGTTGAGATAGCAATGAATGTTTATGACTCGCCTATCCCCCTAAGATGGAAGTGGAGATAGTCAGAAAGAGAAGGGAATAGTCAGCTGGATTATGTGAATGTGAGAACACAATGGAAATTGGCAACAAAAATAACGAGATTTTCAAGCTCTGCATTAGTACAGGAAGCAGAACCAGTTGACTTGGAGATGTGCCACTAGAAAGAATTGAGACAGAGGGCTAGAGTAGAACTTAAAAAAAAACTGTTCCACATAGCTGACAAAGAAAACAGGCATAGCTTGAGAGTTCCCATAAATACATGTTGGATTTTGATGAAGTAGAATAGCTAAAGGAGAAGTTGTTCAGTGTAAAGATGAGCTCACACAAGGAAATGAGTCTATTTATGAATGGGAACTAGTTGTGTTTCTGTCAAATAAGCAGTGACGGGCCCTTGGTGTGTCAATGAAAAACTGATCTGGTTGGGTAATTAACTAGGTAATTGGAAACCATTAAAGAGGCAGATGTGGTATGGATGCGTATGGAAAGGACTGGACCAGAGGTATAAATATAAATGATTCAAGATGTAAAATAACCAACACATTGTTTTCTCCTTTTCCCTCTCTTTTCTCTTGTCACTTGTTTTGTTCTATAGCTTCTCTTCGAAGCTGATCATCTTCACCACTCTCTTTCAACTGGCACTACTTAATCTCTTGGTCTCCAGCCTATCACATGTTCCCATTGTTTTTATCTCCACCCTCCAACTTGTTTGTAACTGTAAACATTTGATTTCAAAATTTTTATCATCCTAAATAAAAACTATCAACTTGAAATATTAACTCCTCTTTCCACCGAGAATACCTGTACAGTTGAGCATTTACTGTATTTTTTATTTCAGATTTCCAGCATCTGCATTTTTTTGGCTTTTGAATTATGATTGTTTACATCATTAAAGGGATACATGTAATGGTGAAATTAATTGTCATTCAAAAGTTTTTCCTCTTGTTTTTGGATTGTTGAGACACACCATTTGTTAGTCTTCCCAAATATTCCCAAAAATAGTCTTTCTCAGTTCTGAATAAAGGTCATCAATCTGAAATGTTAACTTTGTCTCCCTTTTAGATGCTGTTTGACTTTCTGAGTATTTCCTATATTTACTGTTTTTATTTTAGTTTATTCTTAAATTCCTTCCTAATTACCCTTAGCTACCACCTTAAGATCTTGTGCTTATGGCATTCCTATCCCACTTGCCCATCTTTCCCAGCTCCTTTCATTCTGTGATTCATCCAGTTCCTTGACTGGTTGTGCAAAGTATGTGCATCTTGGAATGATATATTTATTCAAGGTCATTCACTCTCACTTTTTTCCATTTCCTCACATTATCCATCAGCCGATGGAATGAGAGAAAGGACATCTTTGCCTCAAACTCTTCCATTGTTCTGCTTGTAACCATTTTATCTTTGGCCAGTGCCTTCAGCAGTTTGTCCTGGCTTCTTAGATTTTTACCACATTACCTTTGGAATCATGAATAAAATTGCCAGTGGTAATGCTCACTGTGAGTCTGTACACTTTCACACGGTTAACATCACACCATGGTATGTACAATGCATCTGTTCTCTCAAGCCTTCAATGTGGATCAGGTTGGCGGGCCTGCACAGGCAGGCATCTCCCAGCTTCCACCCAGCTGACAGGCATCACCTCTCACTCGTTTCCAACTCATCACCTGCAGCCTATTTAAACCCAGCTCCCATCCACAATCTTTGTTCACTTATATGAACCAGCCAGCCTCAACCAGTTGCTCCTAGCCTTTATTAATCTTATTGTGCTAAGTATCTGTTCTCTTTTTTTGTGACCCCACGTGGCTTGTTATTTTGCAGCTTGTTACTAAAACTCACCACTAAATCATCTACAATGCTCTGCATTTGGGATAATTCTCCTTTACATTGCCTGACTGGACGGGTGAACCAGTGACTTTCCCAGCAAAGTTTGCTCACCTGAAGGAAGTTGTCCATTGGCATGAATACGTGATCCAGAAGCAGCAGGAAACCATTGACCATCTGCTCACTCTCAAGCAACTCTTCAACTTGATACAGCAACCCTGTGACAGGAAACGTCTGCCCTCTGAGCCCTGGATTCCAGTGCCCAAACTCTTCAATAGATTTCCAACCCAACACCGCAACTTCCTGTCCAGGGCATCTTACAATTTGAGCTCCAGCGATCTCTGTATGTTATGGAGCGAGCCAAGATTGACTTCGTCATTTCTCTCTTGACTGGGTGAGCTCTAAACTGGGCTGCTGCTAACTGGAACAATAAAGCCACCATTTTCAATAAGCATAAGGATTTCGCTGCTGAGATATGCCAGGTTTTTGATCATTTGGGAAGTGGACAGGGGGGTGGCAGCACATCAGATACTTCGCCTGCATCAAGGCTCATGCTTGGTGCTGGATTACACTGTAGAATTCAGGACCCTCATGCCAGAGTGTGGCTAGAATGCAGAAGCACTACCGGCCCATTACCATCACAGTCTCTCGGAGTGCTTGAAAGATGAGCTGTCTACCCAGGAGATGCCCACCAACCTTGAAAGCCTCAAAACTCTGGCCTTCCGAATTGACAAGCATCCTCCAGATCACCAGCCAGAATCCCAGTTCAGTAACTTCTCCAGAGCCCATGCAGCTAGGGACAGCTCCTTTAACCCCCGCCCCCCCCTCCCCAAGAGCGTGAGCTTCAGTGGGGAAACAATTTGTGTGCTTACTGTGGAGTCACCGATCACCCACTCATCAAATACCCACTGAGTCGGGGCCTGAGGAGACAAACAAGTGGGTAACAGTCAGGAGAGAGAAGGGCAGGAGTCAAGTACTAGAGAGTATCCCAGTGGCTGTCCCCCTTAACAATGTACTCCTGTTTGAGTACTGTTGGGGGGGGGATGGCCTACCTGGGGGAAGCAACAGTGGTCGCGCCTCTGACACAGAGTCTGGCCCTGAGGCTCAGCAGGGTAGGGAAAGGAAGAGGAAGGCAGTAGTGATATGGGGACTCTATAGTTAGGGGGTCAAACAGGAGTTTTTGTGGACGTGAAAAAGAAACACGGATGGTAGTTTGTCTCCCAGGTGCCAAGGTCCGGGATGTTTCTGATCACGTCCACAACATTCTGAAGTGAGAAGGTGAACAGCTGGAGGTCGTGGTACATATTGGTACCAACGACATAGGTAGGAAAAGGGAGGAGGTCCTGAAAACAGACTACAGGGAGTTAGGAAGGAAGTTGAGAAGCAGTACCTCAAAGGTTGTAATTGCAGGATTACTGCCTGTGCAACGCGACAGTGAATATAGGAATAGAGTGAGGTGGAGGATAAATGTGTGGCTGAGGGATTGGAGCAGGAGGCAGGGATTCAGATTTCTGGATCAATGGGACCTCTTTTGCGGTAGGAGTGACCTGTACAGAAAGGATGGGTTGCACTTGAATCACAGGGGGACCAATATCCTGGCAGGGAGGTTTGCTAAGGCTGTTGGGGAGAGTTTAAACTAGAATTGCTGGGGGGTGGGAACCGAACTGAAGAGATGGAGGAAGGGGTGGTTGGCTCACAAATCGAGAAAGCTTGTAGACCATGTGAGAGGGAGGGTAAGCAGGTGACAGAGAAGGGATGAGCTCAGACTGATAGTTTGAGATGTGTCTATTTTAATGCAAGGAGTATCATGAACAAAGCGGATGAGCTTAGAGGGCGGATCAGTACTTGGAGCTATGATGTTGTGGCCATTACAGAGACTTGGCTCAGGGGCAGGAATGGCTACTTAGAGTGCCAGGCTTTAAATGTTTCAGAAAGGACAAGGAGGGAGGCAAAAGAGGTGGGGGCGTGGCACTGCTGATCAGAGTGCCACAGCTGCAGAAATGGAGGAAGTCATGGAGGGATTGTCTACTGAGTCTCTGTGGGTGGAAGTTAGTAACAGGAAGGGCTCAATAACTCTACTGGGTGTTTTTTATAGACCACCCAATAGTAACAGGGACATCGAGGAGCAGATAGGGAGACAGATCCTGGAAAGGTGTAATAATAACAGGGTTGTCATTGTGGGAGATTTTAATTTCCCAAATATTGATTGGCATCTCCCGAGAGTGAGGAGTTTAGATGGGGTGGAGTTTGTTAGGCGTGTTCAGGAAGGTTTCTTGACACGATATGTAGATAAGCCTACAAGAGGAGAGGCTATACTTGATCTGGTATTGGGAAATGAACCTGGTCAGGTGTCAGATCTCTCAGTGGGAGAGCATTTTGGAGGCAGTGATCACAATTCTATCTCCTTTACCATAGTATTAGAGAGGGATAGGAACAGACAAGTTAGGAAAGCGTTTAATTGGAGTAAGCGGAAATATGAGGCTATCAGGCAGGAACTTGGAAGCATAAATTGGGAGTTCTGCATAGGTACGTTCCAATGAGACAGTGAAAGGATGGTAGGATACAAGAATTGTGGTGTACAAAGGATGTTGTAAATCTAGTCAAGAAGAAAATAAAAGCTTACGAAAGGTTCAAAAAACTAGGTAATGATAGAGATCTAGAAGATTATAAGGTTAGCAGGAAGGAGCTTAAGAATGAAATTAGGAGAGCCAGAAGGGGCTGTGAGAAGGTCTTGGTGGACAGGATAAAGGAAAACCCTATGGTATTCTACAAGTATGTGAAGAGCAAGTGGATAAGATGTGAGAGAATAGGACCAATCAAGTGTGACAGTGGGAAAGAGTGTATGGAGCCAGAGGAGATAGCAAAGGTACTTAATGAATACTTTGCTTCTGTATTCACTACGGAAAAGGATCTTGGCGATTGTAGGGATGACTTACAGTGGACTGAAAAGCTTGAGCATGTAGATATTAAGAATGAGGATGTGCTGGAACTTTTGGAAAGCATCAAGTTGGATAAGTCACCGGGACTCAATGAGATGTACCCCAGGCTACTGTGGGAGGTGAGGGAGGAGATTGCTGAGCCTCTGGCAATGATTTTTGCATGATCAATGGGGACAGGAGAGGTTCTGGAAGATTGGAGGGTTGCGGATGTTGTTCTCTTATTCAAGAAAGGGAGTAGAGATAGCCCAGGAAATTATAGACTAGTGAGTCTTACTTCAATGGTTGGTAAGTTGATGGAGAAGATCCTGAGAGGCAGGATTTATGAACATTTAGAGAGGCATAAAATGATTAGGAATAGTCAGCATGGCTTTGTCAAAGGCAGGTCATGCCTTACAAGCCTGATTGAATTTTTTGAGGATGTGACTAAACACATTGATGAAGGTAGAGCAGTAGATATAGTGTATATGGATTTCAGCAAGGTATTTGATAAGGTACCCCATGCAAGGCTAATTGAGAAAGTAAGGAGGCATGGGATCCAAGGGGACATTGTTTTGTGGATCCAGAACTGGCTTGCCCACAGAAAGCAAAGGGTGGTTGTAGACAGGTCATATTCTGCATGGAGGTCGGCGACCAGTGGTGTGCCTCAGGGATCTGTTCTGGGACCCCTACTCTTTGTGATTTTTATAAATGACCTGGATGAGGAAGTGGAGGGATGGGTTAGTAAATTTGCTGATAACACAAAGATTGGGGGTGTTGTGGATAGTGTGGAGGGCTGTCAGAGGTTACAGTGGGACATTGCTAGGATGCAAAACTGGGCTGAGAAGTGGCAGATGGAGTTCAACACAGATAAGTGTGAAGTGGTTCATTTTGGTAGGTCAAATATGATGGCAGAATATAGCATTAATGGTAAGACTCTTGGCAGTGTGGAGGATCAGAGGGATCTTGGGGTCCGAGTCCATAGGACACTCAAATCAGCTGCGCAGGTTGACTCTGTGGTTAAGAGAGCATACGGTCTATAGCCTTCATCAATCATGGGATTGAGTTTAGGAGCCGAGAAGTAATGTTGCAGCTATATAGGACCCTGGTCAGACCCCACTTGGAGTACTGTGCTCAGTTCTGGTTGCCTCACTATAGGAAGGATGTGGAAACCATAGAAAGGGTGCAGAGGAGATTTACAAGGATTTTTTGCCTGGATTGGGGAGCTTGCCTTATGAGAATAGGTTGAGTGAACTCGGCCTTTTCTCCTTGGAGCGACGGAAGATGAGAGGTGACCTGATAGAGGTGTATAAGATGATGAGAGGCATTGATCGTGTGGATAGTCAGAGGCTATTTCCTAGGTCTGAAATGGCTAGCACAAGCAGACACAGGTTTAAGGTGCTGGGGAGTAGGTACAGAGGAGATGTCAGGGGTAAGTTTTTTACACAGAGAGCGGTGAGTGCATGGAATGGGCTGCCGGCGACGGTGGTGGAGGCGGATACGATAGGGTCTTTTAAGAGACTCCTGGAGAGGTACATGGAGCTCAGAAAAATAGAGGGTTACGGGTACCCCTAGATAATTTTTAAGGTGAGGACATGTTCGGCATAGTTTTGTGGGCTGAAGGGCCTGTATTGTGCTATAGGTTTTCCATGTTGCTATGTTTGTAATATGGCACCACCAGGTAGAGACGAGGGGCTTTCTATTAGCAAACACCCCCAGCCTCTCGTTCCAGCACCATAGCCTGACTAACTTTCTCTGTCTTCCCCCCACACCCTAATGGCTCTACACACATGTGGGTTCTAGTGGATTCTGATGGATTCTGGCACAGCAGGCAACTTTCTGGACTGGACTTTGTATGTGCAACTTGGATTTCCTACTGAAAATATCTCTCAGCCCTTCTGCATTGACGGACATCCTTGGGGTCTGGGATAGTCAGAACGTGCACATGGCTAGTGGGCATGAGCATCAGAGGGCACTCTGAGCCCACCCAATTCCACCTTATCGACGCTTCTCTCATCTTGGATCCATCTCTCATTGAGGACTTGCACTGGACCCATCTGGATCATCCTGGGTTATTGGGTGGCACCTGTACTAGGGGTGTCCTGTTAAGTCTGCACAGGGAGGCGCCTC
Organism: Hemitrygon akajei; assembly: GCF_048418815.1. Taxonomy (NCBI): domain Eukaryota; kingdom Metazoa; phylum Chordata; class Chondrichthyes; order Myliobatiformes; family Dasyatidae; genus Hemitrygon; species Hemitrygon akajei. The sequence continues at coordinate 41,649,668 of NC_133141.1, forward strand.
CCAGTCTCCACCCAGCTAACAGGAATCATCTGCCACTCATTTCCAACTCATCACCTGCAGCCTATTTAAACCCAGCTCTCATCTACAGTCCTTGTTCACTCATATGAACTAGCTAGCCTCAACTAGTTGCTCCTAGCCTTCAGTTACCTTGTGTTAAGTATCTTTTCTCTCTTGTTTTGTGGCCCCTTGTGGCTTGTTATTTTGCAGTTTATTATTAAGGTTATTACCCACAGCTGAATTGTCTCTGCTGCTCTGTGCTTGGGTCAAAACTTCTCTACATTTCCTGACACAGGTGTGCTAAGGACACGATGCTCTCTGTGCCAACCTCCTTTTGGAGCGCTTGGGAGAAGAAGGTCTGGGTCCTTGGGATGGTCATCATGGAGCATATCAAGATCAAATGAATGCCCCCAATTCAGGTGGATTGGGATCCCCCTGATCTCTAATTGTGTCACAAAACTCTTCTGAACACAGCGTTGTCCCCCCTCGCCCTTCACCGCCGCTGACTGTAAGGAGTTCATACATTCCCTCCTTGATCACGTGGATTCCTTTGGGTGCTCCAGTTTCCTGCCACAGTCCGAAGACATGGGTTAGTAGGTAATTTGGCCACAAGGGAGTAATTGGGCAGCGCAGGCTCATTGGGCCGGAAAGGCCTGTTACTGTTCAGTATCCCTAAGTAAAATAAGTAAAAAATCCCTGCGCTTGGCTTTTTCTCTCCAGTCCCCCAAACCAGTCCCTAGTATTGTTACTGTGACCACCAGATCCTGCCTTCAATCATCCAAGGTCCACTTTCTGACTCTCCAATCTTACTCCCAATATCACCCCTTGCCATCCAAAAGCCCTTGACATGTTCCTCTGAATTCATCCCTAATCTTCCAAGGCCTAGACAACAACAAGGGCCTTGATCTCTTTATTTATTTTATTTTTTATTTTATTTAGAGTTACCACGCGGAATCGACCCTTCTGGCCCTTTGAGCCCCACCACCCAGTAACCCCCAACCACCCTGATTCAACTCTAATCTAATCATGGGCAATTAACCTACCCAGTATGTCTTTGGACTGTGGGAGGAAACTGGAGGACCCGGAGGAAACCCATGCCTTCCACATGGAGGATGTATAAACTCCTTAAAAATAATGTTGGAATTGAATTCCAAACTCTGACAGCCCGAGCTATATGTGTGGCGTGCTAACTGCTACACTAGCATGGTGCCCTGCACTCCCCTCTGGCCAATCGTTAGTCTCCCGGAGCTTCCAGTCTCCACCCCATTCACTTACTTAATTTCCAGCCCACACAACTTTGCTTGGAGATCACACTTTCCCATTCTAAACCCCAATGTGACCCTTGGGCCCCAATCTTTGGCCATTGGCCACTGTTCTCTCTATCTCCAACTATAAATATCTCACTCTCTTTCAATTGCACCTAAGACACTGGCCTTCCACTGCTGTGTCTGTCCATCTAGAACAGTGGTTCCCAAAGTGGACGATATCGCCCCCCCCCCCCGGCGACCAATGGAGGTATCTAAGGGGGTGATAAAGATAAAGTGGGTGGTCAGGGGTGCTCACTAGCAAGGGGAGGAGCTGAGAGATTGCAGGCTTAATTTAAGAAATTAAATATTTTTATAAGCATTTGATCCTCAGTGCCTCATAATTGATTACAATGATCACATAATCATCTCTTGCTAACCCACTGTTCTCTGAGACTTCGCTCGAGGCGCATTATAGTTGTTGAAAAGCAACTCTTCTGTATTTGACATAACATGAGAAATCATGTTATTTCCGAGCTCGGCCTGCATGTTATTGCTGTTCACTCCTGTGATACAGTGTTAGCTAGTACGATTCCCATACTCTAATCACACAGTGACGCAATTCCTGCAAATTAGGGTTTGGAATTCAATGGGGGTAAAGTTCAGAATCTGCCCTTTCAAATAGTCTTGAATGCATTTGAATGCTCCTTGAACATTTGAAGTGAATACTGTCTGATAAAGCAAACAAGAACTTATTTTCAGTCACTTTGAGAAAACTTTCAGAAACAGAAAAACACTTCAAAACAAGTTTACCAGCATTTCACAACAAAACAGTGATGGCTTACAAGCTTCATGTAACATCATTGTTCATTGTTAAATCTGTAAAGTCCCACACAATTGGAGAAGAACTGGCTCTTCCAGTAGTAAGGGAGGTTCGATTTTGCGTAAGTCACCAGACCAAATAATGAAAGTGATGCCGCTCAGCGGCAATGCTATTAAAGATGAATAAATCATACATCTGAGAATGTGGAAAAACACTGTGTACAACATACTTAGAACAGCAGAAGTTGCTTTACATTTTGTGCAGGTCTTGTAGCTTTAGTTTTGTCTGATGGGTTTGTAGTTCCTTTCCGGGGAACGTGCTAAGACGGTAGCGCGATATTGACACGCAGAAGCCTCTCTGGACTCTGGATTGGGGATTACCAAATGTTATGTGGTTTTTCTTGTGCGGTCTGTTTTGTGCTTTTTCGTGATATCATTCCGGAGAACGTTGTCTCATTTTTTAACTGCATTGTATTTGTGGTTTATAAATGACAATAAACTGAATCTGAATCTGAATCTGATTTGGTTGAGTCAACTTTGCCAGGCAATGAATCTTTGCTTCGTGGTTATACTTGCTCCATAAAAGATGAAAATATGGTTCAAGAGTTGTTATTTGTAAGAGAACTAGAAACAGATAGGAAGGGGGAGTCAATATTTCAGGTTATTGAGCAATTTTACAAAGAGAAGGACATTCCGCTGACCAACATTTTTCCTTGTGTTCTGAAGGAGGTGATTGAAGAGATTGTGAAGGCATTAGTAATGATCGTTCAAGAATCAATGGATTCTGGCATGGTCCTGAAAGAGTGGAAATTTGCAAATTTCACTCCACTCTTCAGGAAAAGAGAGAGACAGAAGAGGGAAAATTGCAGGGTAGTTAGTCTGAAGATGTTGGAGTCAATTGTTAAGATGTGATTTTGCGGTACTTGGAGGCACATGATAAAATAGGCAGTAGTCACACACACAAAATGCTGGAGGAACTCAGCAAGCCAGTCAACGTTTCGGGCCGAGACCCTTCAGCAGGTGTAGGCCATAGTCAGCATGGTTTCCTTTAGGGAAAACCTTGCCTGACAAATCTGTTGGAATTCTTTGAAGAAATAACAAGCAGGACAGACAAAGGAGAATTGGTGGATGTCTTTGGGCCTCTTATCTTTGAAGGGATTTGCTGGCATTGGAGAAGGTTCACTATATGATTCTGAGATTGAAAGGATGATCATATTAGAAGCTCTGGGCCCAATCTCAAAAGGAACTCAGAAGAATAAGTGGGGGATCTCACTGAAACGTATCAAATGTTGAAAGGCCTCAATAGAGTAGATTTGGTGAGGATGTTTCCTATGATGGGGAGTCTAGGACCAGAGGGCTCAGCCTCAGAATAGAGGGATGTCCATTTAGAACAGAGATGAGGAGGATTTCTTTAGTTAGAGAGTGGTGAATCTGTGGAATTCATTGCAGGTAAGAATGGAATGGTAGCATGGATGAATGAGTGGCTGTGGAGATGGTGCAAGGGACAGAGTTTCAAGTACTTGGATCATTGAAACATTTTCTGGGGAAAGGGTGACCTGTACACGAGGGATGGGTTACACCTGGAGGGGAACCAATATCCTGGCGGGACATGTGATGAGGATGTTAGGAGAATTCAGGGTGACTTGGATAGGCTGGGTGAGTGGGCAGATACTTGGCAGATGACGTTTAATGTGAATAAGTGTGAGGTTATCCACTTTGGGAGTAAGAACAGGAAGGCAGATTATTATCTGAACGGTGTAGAGTTAGGTAAGGGAGAAATACAAAGAGATCTAGGAGTCCTTGTTCATCAGTCACTGAAGGTGAATGAGCAAGTGCAGCAGGCAGTGAAGATGGCTAATGGAATGTTGACCTTTATTACAAAGGGAATTGAGTACAAGAGCAAGGAAATCCTCTTGCATTTGTACAGAGCCCTGGTGAGACCACACCTGGAGTATTGTGTACAGTTTTGGTCTCCAGGGTTAAGGAAGGACATCCTGGCTGTAGAGGAAGTGCAGCTTAGATTCACGAGGTTAATTCCCGGGATGTCCGGACTGTCTTACGCAGAGAGATTAGAGAGACTGGGCTTGTACATGCTGGAATTAAGGAGATTGAGAGGGGATCTGATCGAAGCATATAAGATTATTAAGGGATTGGACAAGATAGAGACAGGAAATATGTTCCAGATGCTGGGAGAGTCCAGTACCAGAGGGCATGGTTTGAGAATAAGGGGTAGGTCATTTAGGACAGAGTTAAGGAAAAACTTCTTCTCCCAGTGAGTTGTGGGGGTCTGGAATGCACTGCCTCAGAAGGCAGTGGAGGCCAATTCTCTGGATGCTTTCAAGAAGGAGCTAGATAGGTATCTTATGGATAGGGGAATCAAGGGATATGGGGACAAGGCAGGAACCGGGTATTGATAGTAGTTGATCAGCCATGATCTCAAAATGGCGGTGCAGGCTCGAGGGGCCGAATGGTCTACTTCTGCACCTATTGTCTATTGTCTATTTTGCTGATGCTATGCTAGAGAGTTTAAACTAGTTTTTCAGGGGGCTGGGAACCAGAGCCCCAGGTCAGTAAGGGAAGGATCATACAGGAAGGTAGATGCCAGGGAAAGTATTGAAAGGCAAAATTGAAATAACAAGTATGATGGGTCAGATAGTTTGAAGTGTGTATATTTTAATGCTAGGAGTATTATGGGTAAGGGTGATGAACCTAGAGCATGGATCAGTATATGGAACTACGATGTTGTGGCCATTAATGAAACTTGTTTGAGAGAGGGGCAGGAATGGGTGATAAATGTACCAGATTTTTGAAGTTTTAGAAAAGATAGAGAAGGAGGTAAAAGTGGGCTGGTGGTGGGGGTGGTGGAATTGCATGACTAATCAGGGAGAATATCACAGCTGCACTCAAGAGAGATATCGTGAAGGGTGCAGATACAGAGACCATTTGGGTAGAACTTAAGAATAGAAAAGGTGCAATCACACTGCTGGGATTGTACTGCAGACCCCTAATAGTCACCGGGACATTAAGAAACAGATATGTAAACAGATTGAGGAAATATGTAAAATTAATAGGGTTGTTGTCATAGGGGATTTCAACTTCCCTAATATAAATTGGGACATTCTTAGTGCAAGGGGGTGAGATGGGGCAGAATTTGTTCAGTGTATCCTGGAGAGTTTCTTAAATGAATATGTGGACAGCCCAATGAGAGAAGGGGTTGTATTGGACCAGGTGTTGGGTAATGAGCCTGGCCAGGTGACTGATCTTTCAGGGGGTGTACAGTGACCATAACTCCTTAACCTCCAGCATAACTATAGATAGCAACAGGTATGGTTCTTGTGGGAAAGTCTTAAATAGGAGTAGGACAAATTACAAGGGCATTAGACAGGAACTAAGAAGCATTAATTGGGAACACCTTCTCTCTGGCAAGTCCACATCAGACATGTGTAAAGGGTTTAAAGATCAAATGCACAGAGTACAGGAAAGGTATGTTCCTGTTAGAAGGAAGGATGGAGGTGGAAAGATAAGAGAACCTTGGATGTCCAGAGAGGTGATGAATTTAGTCAAGAAGAGAAAGGAAAAGTATGTAAAACTTTAGAAGTTATGATCAAACGAAGCACATGAGGAGTATAAAGAAAACAGAAAAGAACTAAAGAGGGGAATTAGGAAGGCCAGGAAGGACCATGAAAAGTCCTTGGCAAGTGGGATCAAGGCAATTCCTAAGGCATTTTATACATATCAAGAGCAAGAGGTTAACTAAGGAGAGGGTGGGATCACACAAGGATAAAGGAGGGAACATTTGCTTGGATGCAGAGAATGTGAGTGAGGTACTTCTTGAGTACTTTGCTTCAGTATTTACCAAGAAAAAATATATGTAGGACCAGGAGATTATTGCTGGATGTTTAAATGCTTTAGGGCATTTAGAGGTCAAGGAAGAGGAAGTGTTGGGCCTCTTTATAAGTATTAAGATGAATAAGTCCCCAGACCCTGATGAGATTCACTCCATGTTATTGAAGGAGGCAAGAGATGACATTGTTGGGCCCTTGACCAGTATATTTGTGTCCTCTCTGGCCACAGGCAAGGCCCCTGAGGACCGGCAAATGGCAAATGTTGTACTTCTATTTTAAAAAGGGAACAAGGGAAAATTCTCGAAACTATAGATCGGAGAGTCTCACGTCAGTTGTGGGGAAATTACTGGAGAAAATTCTTAGGGATGGGATATATGAGCATTTGGAAACCCATGGGAGGGAGAGCCAGTATGGCTTTGTGAGTAGAAGGCTGTGTCTCTCTAACTTGATTGAGTTTTTTGATTGATGAGGGTAGGGAAGTGGATGTTGTCTAGGGAAGTGGATGTTGCCTACATGGATTTTAGTAAGGTGTTTGACAAAGTCCCTCATGGGAGGCTAATCCAGAAGATTAAGATGTATTGAGTCCGCAGCAAATTGGCTGTTTGGGTTCAGAAATGGCTTGCCATTAGAGGACAGAGTAGTGGTTGAAGGGACTAATTTGAGCTGAAGATCAGTAATTAGTGGTATTCTGCAGGGATCTGCACTAAGATCTCTGTTGTTTGTGAATTATATAAATGACTTGGATGAAACTATAGGTGGGTGGGTTGGTAAATTTGTGGATGATGTTAAGACTGGTGGAATTGTGGATAGTGTAGAAGACTGGCAAAGAATACAATGTGATATTGATCAGTTGCAAATATAGGCTAAGAAATGGCAGATGGAGTTTAACCCAGATAAATGTGAGTGTTGCACCTTGGTAGGACAAATGCAAGGAGACAGTATACTACTAAGGGCAAGATCCTTAACAGTGTTGCTGAGCAGAGAGATCTTGGGATCTAAGTTTATAACCCCTTGAAAGTGGCTGAACAGGTTGATAAGATGGTTACGAAGGCTTATAGAATGCTTGCTTTTATGAGTTGAGGCATTGAGTTCAAAAGTCAGGAGGTTACGTTGCAACTTTATAAAACTCTGTTTAGGCCACTTCTGGAGTATTGCATACAGTTCTGGTTGCCCCATTATAGGAAGGACATTGAGGCTTTGGAGAGGGTGTGGAAGAGGTTTACCAGGATGCTGCCTGGTTTAGAGGGTACAGGCTATCACAAGAGCCTGAATAGATAGATAGATAGATAGATACAATAAACTTGGATTGCTTTTTCTGGAGTGCCGGAGGCTGAGCAGAGATCTGATAGAGGTTTACAAGATTATGAGAGGCATGGATAGAATGGATGGAGAGTACCTGTTTCCCAGGGTTGAAATGTCTAATACCAGAGGGCATGCATTGAAGGTGAGAGGGGTTAGGTTCAAGGGGGACGTGAGGGGTAAGTTTTTTCCTCAGAGAGTTGGAGATGCCTGGAATGCTCTGTCTGGCATTGTGGGAGAGGCAAATATATCAGAGGCTTTTAAGAGACGTTTGGATAGGCACATGGATGTAAGGCAGATGGAGGGATGTGGACATGGTGTAGGTAGGAGGGATTAGTGTTTGGGTTCTTTTGATTTGCTTTTAGCTGGTTCAGCACAACATTGTGGGCCGAATGGCCTGTTCCTGTGCTGTACTGTTTTGTGTTCTAAGTTTAAGGTAGAGGTTGATAGATTCATGATTGGTCAGAGTATGAAGGTTACGGGGAGAAGGCAGGAGATTAGGGCTGAGAGGGAAATGGATCAGCCATGATGAAATGGTGGAGCAGACTCGATGGGCCAAATGGCCTAATTCTTTTCCTTTATCTTATGGTCTTATGCCACATATGGGGCACCATCAATGACAGGATGCCACCATGGGGTTATTACTTTCTTGAAACAAGTTGTAACTACAGGATTTACCATTCCCTGTGTAATTCTCAGGCAATATCTTGCCACAAAAAAAACATGTGATCAGCTGCACAAATCATTCAATTCTGTTATCTCAGTGCTAAATAAAATCAAGTCCCATGCCTTCAATTCTCGACTTTTTTTGAGAACTTTGTATTGAGAAAAATGAAGAGTTTGAATGTTTGCTGTTGCACACAAAAGTCCGATGGCTCTCAAAAGGAAACTGCCTGAAATGCTTTAGTGCACTTTTTGAAACTGTGGTAAAATTCTTTGAAGTTTTGAATGTTTCATTCAATAATCAACTGTAGCATGGCGGTCAGCGTGTGCTATTACAGCTCGAGGAGTTCGGATTTCAATCCTGGCATCCTCTGTAGGGTGTTTATACATTCTCCCTGTGGAATGTGTGGGTTTTCTCTGGGTGTTCCAGTTTCCTCCCACAGTCCAAAGATGTATAGATTAGAAGGTTAATTGGTCATTATAAATTGTCCCATGATTAGGTTAGGGTTAAATCAAAGGTTGCTGGGTGGTGCATCTCAAAGAGTCGGAAGAGCTGACTCCACATTCTATCTCTAAATAAATCAAACTCAAGAATATTAGGAATGACATTGCTCATTTGTCAAAATTATTTGTAAAGTTTAATGAAATCAATCTTCAATTGCAAGGCAATGAATCTTATCAAAGTCAAATCAGTTATCTCCATATTACTGTCTACGTTAAACCTATTTAAGTGCAGCATTGGCTGTCATGACCTTTTCCAATTTCTGAACCTCTCTGACTTGGAAGTGAAAGAAAAAAATACTAGATGATGGTCTTCAAGTATACTGTGTCCATCTGGGTGAACAGCATAAAGACATGTCAGAGAGATTTCAGGATCTTCTCCTGATCCAAATCCCAGATTGGGTAATAAATGCATTCCTGAACATTTGTAATGAAGAATTAACAGGGAGGATAGAGAAGAACTGATCTTGCTACAAAATGACTTTGAGCTGAAGCCAAGGTTCAAAAAATCATATCAAGACTTTTGGTTGCAGAAATTAATCTCTGAACGCTATCTTGCACTATGGAAAAAGGTCAAGATGTTCTTTATTCCCTCTCCAACATTATATTTAGTGGAGCGCGGTTTCAGTGAAGTCTCCAAACTTCTTTCAAAGCAATGAAACAGAGTGCAAATTATCGAACATGGGGATCTGAGACTCCTTCTGAGTGACATTCAGCCTGATGTTGAGAAGCTGATATCACTGCACCAAGCCCGTCCGTCTCATTGAAAGGTGAAAAAGCAATGAAGTAGTTGGACTACTAATATATGCTCTAAAATTGTTGATGAAAATTGCTTTTACTGTAATTATAGAAACAATTTTATTTGTAGCTTTAAATAGATTTGAATAATTTTGCAATTATTTGTCACTGCTTTGAATTTGTAGTTCCTATTTTCTTTCACTATGTGTTGTAAATCAAAATTCTTTATGGTCTTTATGTAGTGGCTGGAAAGGGAAAGGGGGGGGGCATTGGGGATGTGGTCTGGGAGCCAAGAGGGTGGTAACCCAAAAAAGTTTGGGAACCACTGATCTAGAACCAGCATTTTGACTACGCTAGAATCACTCGTCAATTACATGGACATTCTTTGGAAATTTAGCCTCCTTATAAACATTACTCTAATGACAAGTCAGCTCCTTTAACCCAGTGAGCACAAACTTTATTTTTCAGTGTGACAGCATTAATAAAATTCCTTTCTTCATAACAACAAGAATGCTTTCATTGTAAATTAATATAGATGTGAAATTACCAACACAAAGGAAATGTATTTATCAAGATAAGAATGTCGACTTCTTAATTTTCTGCTTATAGCAAGAAACACAAGTTGAACTTCAAAGGGTTGAGTAGAAATATAACCTTGTGTAGAATACAATAGTTAGAAGTTTAACAAGACAGCTGTCTCTATATTAACATGCAAGTAAAATGGTGACATTAAGACAATGTGCTGTTCATCCCTGCAGTCTGAAGGGAAGAATCCCTCGGTCTTTGCACTTATGGGAAGGTGAATATAACACATAAAAAACACGCTGGGTACATTTAAAAATGCATCATAATTTACATTCAATTGTCTTCTTTAACATGAAAGAAAGCTTTGCATTGTTGCCTCTTCAGTGTTTAATATTTTTTCAGAGTAGTTGTATCCTGATTGCTCTCTGGACTGGCTACACAGAAAATGTTACGTGATTCCTTTGGTTTAGAGGTGGAGTCCGACCATAGTACATATGTGCCAATGTGTGAAGCCAGAGTTTCTGGATTACCACATATTCAAATTAACTAGATACTGACGCTCCTCGGCCTTCCCACCTTGGGTTCTCGGGTGTCGTCGGACTTGTCCTTCCTTTCTTCACCAGCATGTGTAAGGTTTGGCTGATCTATCTGTAGTAGCTGGCTGTGTCTGAATGCCAGCCAATACAGAAACCAGCAACCAACATGAACTGAATATAGGTTTAGATATGGAAAATATATTAACCAGGTTTTATTTATCATATGGGTTCAAATAAACTAACGCACGAACCCTGAGATTCAGATGTTCCTGATTTTAGCCTGCTCACCTCTTCCAGAAAGGTGTTATGTGGAACTCTCACTATATATATATATTTTTTTCTCTGGCTAACCTGTACAATTTTCAAAATAATAGAAGCAGATACTCTGTCTCAATTCTCTACTGACTATGATCAGCTGGTAAGAGTGGTTTAGGCTGGCATATCCTCCCTGGTCTACTCTCGATTACTGAGTGTTCTTGGTACAGCACCTGGCTACCCTGTTGGAATGTTCTGCCACTCAGTGACGCATTGTTTCTGAGAATGATGGAAAACTTACAAAGCAGAACAAGGCCATTCAGCACCTCATGTCAGTGTTGGTCAAAAACAGCCACCCGGTGTAAATCCACTTCTTAGCATTTGGTTATTAGCCCTATAGGTGAGGTCTCTTCAAGGATTTCAGTCACAGTTGCTTTCTCAGGCCATTCACCTTTAGGGTGAAAAATGCTTTTCCCAATTCCCCTCTCATCCTTCTACCAATTGCAGTCTCATTTTTCGATAACTATGCTAAATGGAAGTCAGTCCTCCCTATTTAGTCTATACTGTAGACCACTCAGAATTTTATACAGTTTATTTATAGTCTCTCTTCAGCCCACTCTGTTCCAAAGAAAGCACAACTTTATCCAACCTTTCTTCATAGCTACAGTTTTCCTGTCCTGTGGCACCAGTTCACCTTCAAGTGCCTTTCTTTTTTGTCAAATCAAATAGTTTTTCTTCAGATATTTCTGATTCTAGATATTGTTCAAGATCAGAAGAAGTTAAATCCTTCTTCTGTGAACCTCCACTGTAAATTAAACTAATTTCTCAGGTTGTTGCAACATTATCTCTGCAAAATGCTTCCTTATTCAAATGCAAATTACTCTTGTCAATAGCCTAACATTGTGTTCTATTACATCGGACTAGGAAAGGGCAAATTGATTTGCAGTTTGATACTCCTGATTCTCTGTTCCTGTCATTCATTACCTTTGAATTGTATCTTGGTGAATGCAACCCAATATAAATTACTTCATGCCCAAGGATAGCCAGCCATGAAACTCAACAACTTGTGAGCCCAAATAATCAGTTTAAAACTCATTTCCCTAAACATGTCATTTGCTCAACAGATATGAGTAACACAAGATTAAGGAAATTTCCTCCAGAGCATATGGCTCCTTTGCAATGTATTCTCAGAGTCCCTGAATCAATTCCGAAACTACTTGACCTCAAGATATACATTCATCGTTTGTACCTCCCGAGTTCATATCCATCAGATCCTCCATAGAGCTCAAGCCAGTAACTGTGGAAGTGGGAAAACACTGATTGGAGCTTGGTGAACCAAAAATGTTGTGATTGGGATTGGGAATCACTGAGAAGGACTGGCCAACATTTAGAGAGACATTTTCAGACTGGCAAGGCATTGGAATGATAGAAATAAGTGGGCTGGTAGAGGGAGAGATTGTGACAGCATGCGAAGAGTTCTCTGTGGGTTGCATGGCACCTGAAGTTCTCGGTACGGATCGACCTGGACTTGCAGTGATCAGAGGAGAGTTGTGTGAACTTGAAGGAAGACAGAGAGAGTGACAAGGGCTTGGTGATGTTGAAAAAGTGGGCTTTTGTGAGACTGGTGTTTGTCGTCCAGGTTTGGAGCCACTGCTCACTGGCAGCGAGACTGGCCGAGCAACGTTTGGAGAGGCAGCAACTGACTGAGTAAGATTTCGATTTATGTCTGTGAGAGTCACTGGGCTCTCTCTTTGATCTCCCACAGTCACCTGATAATGAAAGGATGCCACCGGACTTGAGACTGCATGGAAGCAGTCCAGCACTGGATGAAGCTCCACATCTGCTGTCCTTTGGCATGACACTGTTGCCCTCACAGAGCTTCCAGGATAGCATGCAGCTGAATGGCTGTTGTAATTCCATGAGCTGGGAACCTCTGTGCTTCGGCTGAGCTGAGCCATAGGAAATGGTCCAGACTGCACACGAAGAGTAGACTGCTGTAAAGAATGTGAGCATCTTGGTTGCCACTCATTCCCACTGCTATCAGTAGAAGGAGATGAAGAAGAAGCCATGGAGACACCATATGGTGCGTAGGCCATTGCAGGTGTGTACTGCTGAGCAGACATTTGCCTTTGAAGAAGGTGCATCATATGATGAAGCTCCTTGGCGAGATGAGATACCTCCTGATTTAGATTATTCATCTGCAAATAAATAAACAAGTCATGTTCTTGTCAGCTGAATGGTTCTGTTGTATTTATTTCAAGTAGTTATTGTAGAAATTATAATGTAGATCCACATTTAACAAAAAAACAAAGCTGATAAATGATAAAAAGACAATACTAAATTAATTTACCACAAAGTAGTACCTATTTATACAATAGGTATGAAGTATTAACATGTCTAGATTTTGGATTATACAATTATAGGCTTAAACAATGTGCCACAGATGGTGTTGCACAAATACAATAAAATGCACAATAAATTCAAAATATAGATGATGATAAGCCACCATATCAACTGATTTAAGTTTGTTTTCTTCATCTTCTTGCTTTTCATCAGAACAATGTGGAAGAATTAGAAACTGCAGCACAATTTGGCACCAGGTTCAATTATAATAGGCTGACCACACCCCTGCTCTATAATGACCTAGTGAGGATGAACAGTACTTGTGGGAGTGTTTTTCAATAATAAATGAACATCATTGGAAATGGAGAACAGAAAATTAGTGGAATAGGATAATAAATCTGCAATATTTCTGCTACTTCACATAAATTCAATTTTTATTTGGTGTAAGTAGGCAGCAGAGATATTGTCCAAAATCATTAAGAAACTTCTGTGAATAATCTCTTCCCTACTCAAAAAAGTGGCATATGTTGAACTAATAGTTCATATTTCTAGAATTCTGAAGCATCTTCCATGGCATGCTCTGCTGTGTGAACAGTACTAATGATTTCTCCATGGGACTTCATATGTGAAGCTGCCATCAAACAAGTGGAAAATGTCAACTTTTCGACTTCTTTCTGCTGTGTGGGTGAAATTGTTAAATATAATTAGCGCAATAAACCAGACACTCAAGCAATCTTACTCATTAAGTTCTGTTCATCTTCTTTTTGCTTTGAGGCAATCTGCCTGTTAACATTGCCATGAATGAGCATCGCTCTGGGGCAAATGCTGGCTGAATGCCTTGTGTCGGAGTTTGCAAAATAACCACCCATGCAAGTGAAGTTTTTTGCACTGCATCCTGGAAGATGAAGTACAGCCTTCGCCGTTACTTAGGCTCATTAATCTAATGCCATACCTAAACCATGTAGACAAAGCATATCGTACAGAATGGTTGATCATTGATCTTTGTGATATTAGCAGATTTTAATAAACAAATGAAAAGAACATGTCACAAATTTAATTCTGAGGAAACAAAAAAATACCAGGCAGTCCTCATCATGACTCAATGACTGTGTAACTGTCCTACTGGTGTAACTTAATGAAGAACAGGAGCGCTGTGGTAATGTCAGTGGATCAATTAACCAGGAGCTGCATTACTAACTTGAGACATGACTTCAAATCTCATCTTGTCAGCTGGGAAATTTAAATTCAGTAAATTAAATTTGGAACTCAAAGTTATTGATGATTTTATAACCATTAGATTGTCATTAAAGCCGCACAAGATTTCTCGTATTCTCTTGAGAAAAGAATTTACTGTTATCACCCTGTGTCTCCAAACCCATAGCGTAATGTACTGACTCTCAATTGACTTCTGAAATGGCTCAACAAGCAACTCAATGTTAATTTAGGATGGGAAGTAAGTGTTGGCCCAGCCAGAGAATCCCACATCCAATAAACGAATCAAAGAGGAGCCGGGTGACGTTCACAATATGTGCTCAAACATACCTGAATAAGGTAGTAGAGCTCAATTAGTTCCTGTGGAACTGTATCCAGTTAGGAGTCAATGCCTTCAGGAGTAAATTAGTAAGAAGACATTATATAAAAAATATGTTGGAAAATGAAACCAACTTTTATATTTGCACTCTAATGAAATTAATTTTTCTCCAATCATGCATGGTTCAAAACAAAGAAATTGTTCTGGACCAAACCTCTGCCTTAACAAATCAACCAACCAAGAACGTACTAACAAAAGATTATTGATTTGAAACATTAACTGCATTTCCCCTTCATGGATGTCTGCTGCTGTGTGGAGTGTTTTGAACATCTTCTGCTTTGACACGCTATTGCAGAGTGACGTATGCAGAACACAAAAATACCGATGAGAATGGTAAAAGGGAGTGATGGCGGAGGAGTAAAACTGTCCACATTTTATTAAATTGCATTATAGGATCTTTCTCAAATATCTATTTAACCAGGTGTGTCAGTTCCTTTTCTCTTCTGAAGGATGACACCACTGACAATTCAGCCCTCCTTCAGAATTGTAATGTGGTTTGGCTGTGTTATGTATTTGATGTCAGAACTCTTGACTTAAAGGATAGGAATATATAGGAAACTGCTGGTGCACACACTTTGGTTCTTGTTGCTGGAAAAATAATCTGCCTAGGGATTTATTTCCCAATAAGTAGTAGTAGATATGTACTTAGGTGCAATGTAGTCTGCTTCAGAATTTCAGACCAAGGGTGTAGTGTACTGACTAAGGTCTGGAATAATTCACCACAAGATCTCAAAGCTCTCTCCCACTGATGCTACCTGACCTGCTGAGTGCTTCTCCATTTTCAGTTTTTGTTGTATTTCCAACATAGGCAGTATTTTTCTTCTAATGTTCCTTAGTTTTCCCTGGTTAGAGCTCTTGTTTTATATGGTTTTTTTGTGTTTATATACATGCCATCAATTGTAATGGCTTTATTTTAAAACTAAAACTAATTTCTAGTTTTGGAAAAACCTTATCTGGAGTATGAAGAGAAGGAACTGTGTTAAATTGTGTTTTATTTATATATTGGGAAGATCAACAGTAGAGAACGATGTGGGCAACATGGTAGCATAGTGGTCAGCATTATGCTATTGCACACAATCAGACACAAATGACACATTTCACTGTATGTTTCAATGTGCATATTGTAAATAAAGATAGTATTTAACCTTTGGAACAAAGAAAAGCCTATGCTATATAAATTATGTAAATTAATTGTACTGTTACGAATGTGCCACAGCTCTGAGGGGCCGAAGGGTGCGGGGTAGCCCGCTCCTTTGTGAGAATTACAAGATCACTATTAAGTCAGTTCAGGAGACCCAGGAAATGAGAGAAAGACATGCAGAATCCACAAAAGGGTTGGACTGTGTCCTGGCCTCCGAAAGGCGGACCCATTGATACCGGCTATTGTCTCTTGGAGACGGACTTGTGTATTGCATCCTGTACTATGCATCAAAGCCCCAGGCAATGAACCAAGGAGGAGGTTGGTGGAGGGTTTGCATCATCCCCAACCTGATTGACACCTGAGACCCTGTGAGTCAGGATAAAAAGAGGGTCTGTGGGAACAGCCCCTCAGATGCACCAGAAGGAACGCTAACGATCCCGTAATAGCAAAACCCCGTGGAAGGCCACATGTGTCCTTTTCCGTTTGCCCCGGAATCGGTGGGCCCTGTACCACGGCAGAACGGTTTTTAGCTAACAACGGGGAAATCAACTCCCAACGACTCTCGAAGGATTGACATCATAAAAGGAATGGGCAAGTTTTAACCCGTCTTTCTCTCCAACCCAAAAGCTGCAGCTTGAATGAACTGAGTGACTTTTATATTTCCATCGGACAATACATTATCCCCTAGACAACGACAGAGCTATTTCTTATTGATTACTATTAGACCCGCGCTTTTAGATTTAGTATTGACAACGTATATTATCTGTAAGTTTGCCTTGATATTATTTTGTGTATTTTTATCAATAAATACTGTTAAAAATAGTACCATCAGACTTCAACGGACCTCTCTATCTTTGCTGGTAAGTGACCCAGTTACGGGGTACGTAACAGTACATTGGTGAGAAAAATATTCTTTCTGACTTTTTGATGAACCTTACAGTGATTAAGCTCTGGAAAGTGAAGGGGTTTTAGTTATTCTTTGCAACACACACAAAATGCTGGAGGAACTCAGCAGGTCAGGCAGCACCTATGGAAATGAATAAACAGTCGATGTTTCGGGCCGAGACCCTTCTTTGGAGCTGAAAAGGAAGGGGGAGAGGGGGAGGATACCAGAATAAAAAAAAGTGGGGGGAGAGGAATGAGGAGAGCTGGAAGGTGATGGGTGGAGCCAGGTGGGTGGGAAAGATAAAGGGCTGGAGCGGAAGGAATCTGCTAGGAGAGGAGAGTGGACCATAGGAGAAAGGGAAGGAGGAGGGGCACCAGGGCGAGGTGATAGGCAGGTGAGGAGAGGTAAGAGGTCAAAGTGGTGAATACAAGAAGAGGAAAGAGGGAGGGAAAAATATTTTTTTACCAGAAGAAGAAATTGATATTCATGTCATTAGGTTGGGGGCTACCCAGACAGAATATAAGGCATTGTTCCTCTGTTCTGATTGTGGTCTCATCTGGTACAAGAGGAGGCAATGGACTGACATGTCAGAGTGGGAATGGGAATCGTAATTAAAACGTTTGGCCACCAGGAAGTTCTGCTTTGGTGATGGGAGTGGAGATGCTTGATGAAGCAGTTCCCCATCTTATGATGGGTGTTACCAACGGAGAGGAGGCTGCATCAGGAGCGCCGGACACAACAGACAGTTGTTTAGGACCCTGAATGGAAGTGAGGGAGGAAGTTAATGGGCAGGTGCAGATTAGTGGGAGGGACGAATGGACAAGGGAATCACAGAGGGAGCAATCCCTGTGAAAAGTTGGGGGGGGTGGGGTGGTGGGCATGTAAAGATTAGTTTCCTGGTAGGATCCCTTTGGAGATGGCGGAGGTTGTGGAGGATGATGTGTTAGATGTGGAGGCTCATGGGGTGGTAGGTAAGAACAAAAGGAACTCTATCACTATTAAGGTGGTGGGAAGATAAGGTGAGTGTGGACATTCAGGAAATGGATGAGATGTGGGTGGGGGCGGCATTAATAGTGGAGGGAGGGAAACCCTATTCTTTGAAGAAAGAGGACATCCCTGATGCCCTGGAAAGGAAAGCCATATCCTGGGAACAGGTGAGGCGTAGATGAGGGAACTATTATCATTTATGAGTGAACTATGTATCAATTTTACAGGAGACAGTGTAGGAAGAGGTATAGTCAATATAACCATGGGAATTGGTAGGTTTATAAAAGATGTCGGTTGACACTTTGCCTCCAGAGAGGGAGGTGTCAGAAATGGGCCAAGTGAATTTAAGGGCAGGGTGGAAGTTAGAAGCAAAGTTGGTTAAGTTGATGAGCTCAGCATGGGTGCATGTAGCGGAGAAAAGGCTGGGCAGCATTACTGGGGCAGGCTTGGAACATGGACTGTTCTACATAGCCAACAAAAAGGCAGGCACAGCTCGAGCCCATGCGAGTGCCCATGGCTACCCCTCGCGTCTGGAGAAATTGGGAGGAACCAAAGGAAAATTTGCTGAGGGTGAGGACCAGATCTGCTAGATGGAGGAGGGTGATGGTGGAGGGGAACTGGTTGGTTCTCTCATTGAGAAAGAAGCGGAGAGCTTTGAGGCCTTCTTGATGGAGGATAGAAGTGTATAGGGACTGAACATCCATGGTGAAAATGAGGAGGTCACGGCCAGGGAATTGAAAGTTGTTGAGGAGATTGAGAGTGTGAGAAGTATTGCGGATGTAGGTGGGAAGGGACTGGACCAAGGGAGATTCTTTATCAGCTAGTGAGTATGAAATCCAAGTTTAGGTGAATCATGACTGTTTGATTGTTTTATGTGAATAGATATTACAGTATAATAAAAAGCTGATTATTCCCCAGTTGAACAGTGCAATTTCTTCCCTTTTCCTCCAAAAGTAATTTATCCCTACATTTTGTCTGGTTAACCAAGGAAGATAACACTGATGAACCTGTTCCTATTCTAAATTAGATAAGATATAAAAAAAAATCCAAAATGTTTCACTGCATTAGAAAATCTTAAAGTAGGAAAATAGTGAGGTTGAAAGGTGTTGGTGTTCAGAAGGACTTGGGTGTCTTTGTACACAATTTGTTGAGTTTCAGCAAGTATTTGGAAAGGCAAAGGCTCTCTCGCAAAAAAAGGTGGTTTGCTTCAAATGTAAGATCACACATAGATTATTGCGGACGTGGCTGGTCTGCCTCCCTAAGGAGCATTATACTTAATGCAGTGGAGCTTTATCACATTGATTCCCAAGCTGAGGGGTTTTGTCAGGCTAAATTGTATTGACTTGTGTTTCATTGGAATATTTATAATTATTAACAGACTTTGATGCAAAGAGACTATTTGTCTTGATGCAGGAATTCCGAACAAGAGAGTCCCAGTCTCAAAATAAAGGACGGGCCTGTCAGGAAAGAGGCGAGAAGAAATTTCTTCACCCAGAGATTGTGGAGACTTGGTTGCTGAGTGTATGGCAAGAAAGAGACATTAAGGGAATCAAGGCATGTGTGATTAGTGCAGGACAGTGGCACTGAGGTAAAAGCTCATCCAGAATCTGATTGCAAGACAGAGGAAACATGATGGGTGCACTGGCTTTTGTTTCTATTCCTATGATTGTATGTTTTTATTCTTAATGGGTTTGGTGTTTCACGATGCAGCTCTGTACAGGAATCCATCAGTGATCCATGATGGTCAAATCCATCTGTCCACTTCTCAGTATGCCCATAATTGCCAGCAACTTCAGAAATTAAACATGGGTCTTTACGGCTTCCATGCATGAGCTGTCAGTGGACAGCGTGCCCCTTAGAGCAGCTGCTGGAAATCCAAAGCAACACACACAAAATGTTGGAGGAACCCAGGCTGCATCTATGGAGAGGAATAAAGAGTCGACATCTTGGGCCAAGACCCTTCATCTGGTCACATGATACACGTTAATGAAGGGCTTATAAACTGTTATAAAATGCAGTCAATTCATAAGTTTTTTTTAAACATTTGCTTATAGGATTGTGATGGGACTGGTAAGCAGGTATTTACGCTTCACCCCTACCTGACCTCAGAAGCCTATGCCAGAAGGTACTAGCTAGATTAATGAGTCCAGAGTCACATGTGACCAGCTTGGGTAACATGGTAAATTTTCTTTCTTAAAGGATGTTAATGAAAGTTGGCACTTTTTGGTGCTCCACAGTCCCTGAGGAGACATTGGATTGCACAGAGGGAGAGAGAGAGTTCAAAAGAAGCGAGCAGGGGCAGTCAGCACATTTAGCATGCCACTGTTCCAGAGGAGACATTGAGTTGTGCATAATCAGGCACTTGGCAAGGTCCAATAAAGAGAAGTTCGGTTTAGGCGGAGCGGCCATTGTGACAGTGGCCAGGGTATAGTTGGGAGTTGGGTCTTTAGCTCATTGAAGCTTCAGTGAGGAGAGGCATAGGAGGTAGGTAAATTTTTTTCTTTTTTTTGTTTCTTTCTTACTGCACACTTGAAGCAGTGGGGATGTCAGGCAGGATAGTGAAATGCTCCTCTTGCAGGATGTGGGAAGGCAGGGAGACCTCCAGTGTCCCTGACAACTACAACTGCGAGAAGTGCATCCAGCTGCAGCTTCTAACACTCCACGTGAAGGAGTTGGAGCTGGAAGTGGACAAACTCTGGATCATTTGGGTGGCTGAGCGGTTGATGAACAGGACATACAGGGAGGTAGTTACACCCGAAGTGCAGGACACAGGTAACTTAGTGATCGTCATGAGGGGGAAAGGGGATAGGTAGTCAGTGCAGAGTACCCGTGTGGTTGTTCCCCTCAGCAACAGGCATACTGCTTTGGATTCTGTTTGGAGGAGTGGCCTAGCAGAGGAAGGCCACAGCGGTCAGGTCTCTGGCTCTGTGGCTCTGAAGGGAAGAATGGAGAAGAAGCAAGCTGTAATGATAGGGGACTGGTTAGGGGAACAGAAAGAAAGGTTCAGCGGACGGGAGCGAGATTCACAAATGACATGTTGCCTCCTGGGTGCCATGGTCTGGGACATCTCAGATCAAATCCACAGCACTCTTAAGTGGGAGGGTGAACAGCCAGAGGCCATGGTCCACTTCGGTACCAATGACATGGGCAGGAAGGGTGACAAGGTCCTGCAAAGTGGGTTCAGGGAGTTAGGTGCTAAGTTAAAGGACGTGACCTCCAGGGTTGTGATCTCAGGATTGCTACCTGTGCCATATGATAGTGAGGGCAGAAGTAGGAAGATCATACAGCTTAGCACGTGGCTAAGGAGATAGTGTAGGAGGGAGAGCTTCAGATTTTTGGATCATCGGGTTCTCTCCCAGGGAAGGTGGGGCCTGAACAAAAGAGAAGGTTTGCACCTGAACTGGAGGGGGACTAATATCCTTGTGGGAAGGGTTTCTGGTGCTGCACACGGGACGGGGTAAACTAGGGTTGCAGGGGAATGGGAACCAGAGTGCCAGAACAGATAGTGGAGAGACTGTGGAGAAAGATGCTGTTAAATCTACATACAAAGTCAGAAATCGAAAGCTTGAGCATGGTGGGACTAATGTTGTGAGCTGTGCATATTTCAATGCAAGGAGTATTGTAGGAAAAGCTTAGAGCATGGATCAGCACCTGGAATTATAATATTGTAGCCATTACTGAGACTTGGTTCCATGAGAGGCAGGACTGGCAGCTCAACATTCCAGGGTTCCGTTATTTTAAATGTGATAGAGCAGAAGGGATTAAAGGAGGAGGGGTGTCATCACTAGTCAGGGAAAATGTCACGGCAGTGCTCTGTCTAGTCTGTCCAGACTGAGAGCTTGTCCAGTGGGGCTTTATGGGTAGAACTGAAGAATAAGAAAGGTATGACAAAGTTATTATATTATAGACCACCCAACAGTGCACCGGATTTAGAGGAGCAAATTTGTAGAGAGATTGCAGACTGTTGCAAGAAACATAAGTTTGTAATAATCGGTGATTTTAACTTTCCACATATTGACTGGGAATCCCATATTTTAAAAGGGCTGGATGGAAAGAGTTTGTCAAATGTGTTCAGTAAAGTTTCCTTAATCAATACATAGAAATCCCAACCAGAGAGTCTGTGATACTAGATCTCCTATTAGGGAATCAGACAGGGCAGGTGATGGAAGTTTGTGTAAGGGAACACTTTGGATCTAATGATCATAATGCCATTAGTTTCAAGGTAATTATGGAAAAGAATAGGTCTAGTCCTCAAATTGAGATTCTAAATTGGAGGAAGTCCAATTTTGATGGTATCGGAAATGATCTGGCAAGTGTTGATTGGGACAGGCTGTTTTCTGGCAAAAGAGTGCTTAGTAAATGAGAGCCCTTCAAAAGTGAAAGTTTTGAGAGTACAGAGTTTGTATGTTCCTGTCAGAATAAAAGGCAAGGGTAACAGGTTGAGGGAATATTGGTTTTCAGGTGATATTGAGGCCCTGGTTAACAAAAGGAAGGAAATGCATAGCAGGTATAGGCAGGTAGGAACAAGTGAGGTACTTGAGGAGTGTAAGAAATGCAAGATACACTGAAGAAAGAAATCAGGAGGGCCTAAAAGAAGACACGAGATTGCTCTAGCAGACAAGGCGAAGGAGTATCCTAAGGGATTCTACAGATATATTAAGAGGATAGGGTTGCAGGGGACAAAACTGGTCCTCTGATAGATTAGAATGGTAATCTATGTGTGGAGCCAAAAGAGATGGGGGAGATCTTAAATGGATGTTTTTTGTATCTGTATTTACTTGTGAGACAGACACAGAGTCTCTCTTAGTGAGGCAAAGCAGCAGAGAGGTCATGGACCCTAAACAGATTTCAGAGGAGGAGGTGTTTGCTGTCTTCAGGAAAATTAGGGTGTAAAAACTCTCATGGCCTGACAAGGTGTTCCTTCAGACCCCGTGTGAGGTAAGTGCAGAAATTGCACGAGAGCTAGCAGAGATATTTAAAACATCTTTAGCCATGGTGAGGTACTGGAGGATTTGAGGATAGCTTGTAATGCTCCGTTGTTTAAGAAAGGCTCTAAGAATAAGCTAGAAAATTGTAGGCCAGTGAGCCTGACATCAGTAGTGGGCAAGTTATTGGAAGGTGTTCTAAGGTACCAGATATTTGAGTATTTGGATAGACATGGACTAATTAGGGATAGTCAATATGGCTTCATGCTTGGTAGGTCGTGTCGAACGAATCCTATAGTGTTTTTTGAGGAAGTTACCAAGAATGTAGATGAAGGCAAGGCAGTGGATGTTGTCTTCATGGACTTCAGCAAGGCCTTTAACAAGGTCCCACATGGGAAATTGTTCAAGAAGATTCACTCGTTTGGCATTGAAGATGAGGTAAATTGGATAAGTTGGATTAGATATTAGCTTCACGAGAGAAGCCAGAGAGTGGTAGTAGATGGTAGAGGTCTGTTGCTAGTCATGTGCCACAGGGATTGGTGCTGGGTCCATTGTTGTTTGTCACCTATATCAATGATCTGGATGATAATGTGATTAACTAGATCAACAAATTTGTGGATGACACCGAGTCTGGGGAATGGTAGTGGACAGCGAGGAAGACTATCAAAGGATCTGGACCAGCTGGAAAAATGGGCTCAAAAGTGGCGGATGGAATTTAATGCAGACATTAATTACACTTTGGAAAACCCAACCAGAGTAGGTCTTATATAGTAAGTGGTAGGACACTGAGGAGTGGGGTAGAACAGAGGGATCTGGGAATACAGATCCATAGTTCCTTGAAAATGGTGTCACAGGTAGATAGAGTCATAAAAGAAAGCTTTTGGCACATCATAAATCAACATAGTGAGTACAGGAGTTGAGATGTTATGTTGAAATTGTATAAGACATTGGTGAAGCTTAATTTGGAGTATTGTGTGCAGTTTTGGTCACCAACCTAACAGGAAAGATGTAAATAAGATTGAAAGAATGCAGAAAAAATTTATAAGGATATTGCTGTGTCTTGAGGACCTGAGTTATAGGGAAAAATTGAACAGGTTAGGACTTTATCCCCTAAAATATGAAAGATTGAGGGGAGATTTGATAGTGGTATACACATTATGAGGGGTATAGATAGGGTAAATGCAAGCAGGCTTTTTTCCACTAGAACTGGAGGTCATGGGTTAAGGGTGAAAGGTGAAATGTTTAAGGGGAACACAAGGGGGAACTTCTTCACTCTGAAGGTGATGGGAGTGTGGAATGAGCTGCCAGTGGAAGTGACGGATGCAGGTTCAATTTCAACATTTAAGATAAATTTGGATTGGTACATGGATGGGTGGGGTATGGAGGCCTATGGACCGAGTTCAGGTCGATGGGGTTTGGCATGGACTAGATGGGCTGAAGGGCCTGTTTCTGTGCTGTAGTGTTCTATGACTATAACAAAATAGACTACTAACAACAAGCTGGCTGTTTCTTGGTCACCATGGAGACGACTTTTTTTTAATCCTGGGTTTATTTTATTACTTGATTTTAAACTCTCCAGCTGTCACAGTGGGATTTGAACTCATGTCTTATTATGACTAGATCTCTGCATGCTGGTGCAGTAACTTTGCCTCCGTGCTACCAAACCCTCAAGCTAGCAGGTGCAAGATGGACAGGAGGAACTAACAATGCTTCAGGCAGAAGCTGCAAGACGCTTCCCACACAGTGTTTACTGCTACAGCTCTGAATGGCAATCCGGGAATTGCTTGTGACAATGAAAACTATCCAGTCAGCAGTTTCCCAAGATTACTGATAATTTCAGTAATTGCAACAATTCCTCAATGAGTGTTCCCTAATATTATGCCACAAGGAGATGAAGTGCGTTCAGATTTCATGCAGTACCTAGATGATGAGGGAGTAATCAGAAGACAAGTTCCCAACACATTGCTTCTGTCCATGCTGTACCTCTTGTTATGACCAGGATATCAATGTTGGAACTCTGAATAGCCTGCTTCCAATGGCAGCTCAGTCCTGATATAACATGAATTACTTGAGAGTTTCCCCACATACTTTACCTCCTGATTAAGTCGGCAGATGTTCAGCTTTATTTCCTGTGCCTCAGCTGCTGCAGTGGAATTCCCCTGAGATAAAGCTGTCAACAAAAGACAGTATTGTTAAAAGGTACCTAGGGCAAAGAAATGGCGGGGGGGGGGGGGGTGCGATGTTGGGGAGAACAGAGAAAACAAATCAGAGTGAGCCAACAGAAGGTAGGTTTAATATGGTTGCCTGTGACAGAAATTGAGATTATCACCAGAAGTGTTGAAAGGTTTGTACGTTCTCCCCGTGTCCACATACGTTTCCTCCAGGTGCTCCAGTTTCCTCCAACATTCAGGTTAGTAAAGGGTTAGTAAGGTGTGGGCATGCTATGTTGGCGTGATACTTGCAGGTCGCCCCAGCACATCCTTGGAGTGTGTTGATTGTTGATGCAAAACAAAACATTCCACTCTATCTTTCAATGTTTCAATGTACATGTGACAAATAAAGCCAATCTTTAACTTTATAAATTCTGAAAAACTTCCAGGTGATTTTCTGCAGGAAAGGTAAATTATTGGATTAAAGTGATCATACTGTATTATAGTTTCCATATAGCCTCCTGTGTCATTGTTCCAGTTAGATGTACTTCCAACTATGTAGAAGTACTTAATTTATAGTTATTAAGTAGGTTTTCTTTATTTCAATATTTTAATATGGATAAACATTTTGAATTGATGTTCCAGTAGGATTGGGCTATTCCAAACTCCAAGCTTGATCTCAAAAGATAACGGAGGTTTGGAAGGGAGAGCTAGGGAACTGCCAAGGGTTCCTGCCAGGCAACATTATCCTATTAGAAACAAACAGGAGGAAAAACTGCAGATGCTGGAAATCAGAAGCAACACACACAAAGCTGGAGGAACTCAGCAGGCCAAGCAGCATCTGTGGAAAAGAGTAAAGAGTCGACGTTTTGGGCCAAGACCGTTCATCAGGACTGGAAAGGAAGGGGAGAAATCACAATAAGAAGGTGGGGGAAGGGGAGGGAGAAATACGAGGTGGCAGGTGAGAGGTGAAACCGGGAGAGGGGAGGGATAAAGTAAAGAGCTGGGAGATCGATTGGTGAAAGAGATACAGGGCTGGAGAAGAGGGAATCTGAGAGGAGAGGACAGAAGGCCATGGAAGAAAGAAAAGGGGGAGGGACACCAGAGGGAGGTGATGGGCTGGTGAGGAGATAAGGTGAGAGAGGGAAATGGGAATAGGGAATGGTGAAGGAGAAGGGGAAATCACTAGAAGTTTGAGAAATTGATGTTTATGCCATCAGGTTGGAGGCTACCCGGACGGAATATAAGGTGTTGCTTCTCCAACCTGAGTGTAGCCTCATCGTGGTAGTAGAGGAGGCCATGGACTAACATGTTGGAATGGGAATGGGAAGTAGAATTGGAATGGGTGGCCACCGAGAGATCCCGCCTTTTGTGGCGAACGGAATGAAGATTCTCGGCGAAGCAGTCTCCCATTAGTCCCGTTAGTCTCATGCGATGAACCATAGAAAAGGATAGGCGAGGACTTCCCTCTTCTCCAACCACTAGTAACATTAAAAATTGGTGCAGTTAACAAGTAGGACAAGAGACATTGCCTAGTTAGTGCCACCTGAGCCAAGTCACTTTACTGGAGCATAGATAGAGAATTTTAGATTTCTGGAAACCACTGGCTGAATGCTAACCTAGAAGAATGAATGAAGACCTAGAATGTAGTTCCGACAACAATCAGAAAACTAATGCATTTGTAGAAACACATCATCTACTGGAGGAACTCTGTTGATCAATCAACATCTGTTCAGGGTTTTGGGGAGGAATTGTGGATATTTTGACCTGACAGAGGATGACCACGGTGATCACTCTAGCACGGAGTCTGGTTCCGTGGTGCAGAAGGGAAAGAGGAAGATGAGGAATGTGGTAGTCATAGGGGATTCCATAGTGAGGGTAACAGACAGGAGGTTCTGCCAGCCTGATAGAGATACCCACATGGTGTGTTGCCTCCCAGGTGCCAGGGTACGGGATGTCTCGGATCGGGTGCAGAGTATTCTGAAGGGAGAGGGTGAACAGCCAGAAGTCTTGGTACACATTGGTAACAATGACATAGGTAGAAAAAGGGAGGAGGTCCTGAAGAGAGAATTCAGGGAGTTGGGTAGGAAGCTGAAAAGCAGGACCTCCAGAGTAGTAATCTCAGGATTGCTGCCTGTGCCACATGCTAACGAGTGCAAGAATAGCATGATCAGGCATATTAATGCATGGCTGGGAGACTGGTGTAGGGGGCAGGGCTTCAGATTCCTGGATCATTGGGGACTCTTCTGGGGGAGGTACAACCTGTCCAAAAAGGACGGGTTACACCTGAACCCAAAGGGGTCCAATATCCTAGCGGGCACATTTAATAGAGCTGTTAGAGAGGGTTTAAACTAATTTGGCAGGGTGATGGGAACCGGGGTGATAGGGCTGAGGAAGGGGAAAACAGAAGTAAATCAAAGATAGCATGCAACAGAGATGATAGAAAGGACAAGCAGGAGATGAGGCATAATCACAGCCAGTGGGATGAGTTACAGGGCAATAGAGGCGTGGTGCAGTTAAAACAGAAATCAACAAATACTGACCTGAAAGTGTAATATTTGAATGCATGCAGCATATGAAATAAAATGGACCATCTTGAAATTCAGCTACAGATTGGCAAGTATGACGTTGTGGCTTAGGGATGGCTGCCATTGGGAGCTGAACATCCAAGGATATATGGTGTATCGAAAAGATAGGTTAGTAGGCAGTGGGGGTGGTGTGGCCCTGTGTATAAGAAATAATATTAAATCATTAGTAAGGGATGACATAGGATCAGAAGGTGTAGAGTCTCTATGTGTTGAGTTAAGAAATGGTAAAGTTAAATGGGAGTTGTATACAGGCCTCCAAGCAGCAACAGGGATGTGGATTACAAATTACAGCAGGAAACAGAAAAGGTGTGTCAGAAAGGCAATGCCATGATAATCGTTGGGGATTTTAACATGAAAGTGGATTGGGAAAACCAGGCCAGTAGTGGACCTCAAGAGAGAGAATTTGTAGAATGTCTAAGGGATGGCTTTTTAGAACAGCTTGTTGTTTAGCTCACGAGGGGATTGGCTGTGCTGGATTGGGTGTTGTGCAATGATCTGGAGGTGATAAGAAAGCTTGAGGTTAAGGAACACTTAGGGAACAGGGATCACAATATGATCGAGTTCACTTTGAAATTTGAGAAGGGAAAACTAAATTCCAATGTGTTGGTATTTCAGTGGAATAAAAGAAATTACAATGGCATGAGAGGGGAACTGGCCAAAGTTGACTGGAAAGGGACACTAGCAGAAGGACAGCAGAGCAGTAATGGCTGGAGTTCCTGCGAAAAATGAGAGAAGTGCAAGACAGATATATTCCAAATAAGAAGAAATTTTCAAATGGAAGAAGGACACTACTGTGGCTGACAAGTGAAGTCAGGGTCAAAGTAAAAGCAAAAGAGAGGGCATGCAAGGAAGCCAGAGCTAGTGGGAAGATAAAGGATTGTGAAGCTTTTAAAAACTTGCAGAAGGAACCTAAGAAGGTCATTAGGAAGGAAAAGATGAATTATGAAAGGAAGCTGGCAAGTAATATCAAAAAAGCTTTTTTAAGCTTTTTTAAGAATATAAAAGGTAAAGGAGGTCAAGGGTAGATATAGGACCAACAGAAAATGACACTGGAGATATTGTAACGAGAGATGCAGAGACGGCAGAGGAACTGAACGCATATTTTGCATCAGTCTTCACAGTGGAAGACATCTGCAGTATACCAGACATTCAAGAATGTCAGGGATGTGAAGTTTGTGCAGTGAAAATTATGACTGAGAAGGTGCTCAGGAAGCTTAATGGTCTGAGGGTGGATAAATCTCCTGGACCTGATGGAATGCACCCTCTGGTTCTGAAGGAAGTAGCTGGAGAGATTGCAGAGGCATTAACAATGATCTTTCATGAATTGGTAGATTTTGGCATTGTACTGGATGACTGGAAAATTGCCAATGATTGCCAATTGCAGAAGATCGTGAACCCAGCCCAGCACATCACACAAACCAATCTTCCATCCTTGGACTCACTTTACACCACACGCTGTCAGAGCAGTGCTGCCAGGATATTCAAGGATAAGTCCCACTCAGCCAACACACTTTTTGTCCCTCTTCCCTCCGGGAGAAGGTTCAGGAGCTTGAAGATTCATACGGCCAGATTTAGGAACAGCTTCTTTCCGATTGTGATAAGACAGCTGAACAGATCCTGACCCGGATCTGGGCCGTACCTTCCAAATATCCGGACCAGACTTGCACTACCGTACTTTCCATTTTCTATTTTCTAATTATGATTTATAATTTAAATTTTTATTATGTTTACTTCGATTTGTACTTCAGGGAGCACGAAGCGCAGAAACAAATATCACTGTGATGATTGTACGCTCTTGTTTGGTGACAATAAAGTATTTGTATTTGTATTATTTGTATTGTATGTTACTCTGCTATTTAAGAAGGGTGGGAGGCAGCAGAAAGGAAACTGTTAGCCTGACATCAGTGGTTGGGAAGTTGTTGGAATCGATAGTTAGGGATGAGATTACGGAGTACCTGGAGGCACATGACAAGATAGGCCAAAGCCAGCATGGTTTCCTGAAAGGAAAATCCTGCCTGAATAACCTACTGCAATTTTTTGAGGAAATTACAAGCAGGGTAGAGAAAGGAGATGCAGTAGATGGAGTGTACTTTGAGTTCCAAAAGGCCTTGGATAAGCTGCCACTCATGAGGCTACTTATCAAGATAAGAGCCCATGGAATTACAGGGAAGTTACTAACATGGGTGGAGCACTGGCTGATTGGCAGAAAACAGAGAGTGGGAATAAAGGGATCCTATTCTGGCTGGCTGCCAGTTACCAGTGGAGTTCCACAGGGGTCAGTGTTGGGACCACTGCTTTTCACAATGGATGTCAATGATATGGACTATGGAATTAATGGATTTGTGGCTAAATTTGCTGATGATACAAAGATAGGTGGTTGAGTGGGTAGTGTTGAGGAACAGAAAGTCTGCAGAGAGACTTAGATCATTTAGGGGAATGGGCAAAGAAGTGGCAAATGAAATACAATGTTGGAAAGTGTATGGTCATGCACTTTGGTGGAAGAAATAAACAGGCAGACTATTATTTAGATGGGAAGAGAATTCAAAATGCAGAGATGCAAAGGGACTTGGGAGTCCTTGTGCAGGATACCCTAAAGGTTAACCTCCAGGTTGTGTTGGTGGAGAAGAAGGTGAATGCAATGTTGGCATTCATTTCTTGAGGTATAAAATATCAGAGCAGGGATGTGATGTTGAGGTTCTATAAGGCACTCGTGAGACCACACTTCGAGTACTGTGTGCAGTTTTGGGCTCCTTATTTTAGAAAGGATATACTGACATTGGAGAGGGTTCAGAGAAAATTCACAAGAATGATTTCAGGAATTAAAGAGTTCCTGTATGAGGAACATCTGGCAGCTCTTGGGCTATATTCCCTGGAGTTCAGGAGAATGAGGGGGGGATCTCATAGAAACATTCTGAATGTTAAAAGGCCTGAACAGATTAGATATGGCAAAGTTATTTCCCATGATAGGGGAGTCTAGGACAAGAGGGCACGACTTCAAGATTGAAGGACGTCTATTTAGAACAGGGATGCGGAGAAATTACTTTAGTCAGAGGGTGGTAAATCCGTGGAATTTGTTGCCACGAGCGGCTGTGGAGGCCAAGTAATTGGGTGCATTTAAGGCAGAGAAAGATAGGTTCTTGACTAGCCAGGGCATCAAAGGGTATGGGGAGAAGGCAGGGGAGTGGGGATGACTGGAAGAATTGGATCAGCCCATGAATGAATGGTGGGGCAGACTCGATGGGCCGATTGGCCTACTTCTGCTCCTATATCTTATGGTCCAAATCCTATATCAGTACTGAGAGAGGAGAGGGGAGATAGGCAGTACAAAATGTGGGGAGGGAAGGATGGAGTTAGACACAGCAGCTGAAGGGAAAGATTACTTAATGCTTCCTTCCAGTGTGTCCACCTCCATTTCCAATCAAACTCCCAATTTTTCCACCCCCACAGCTCTGCATCATGCATATTTGTTGGCTCCCCTTCCAGGTTCCATTCATCCACTGCACAGCGTGTTCACTCATAGGTTCTTCCTCCTCATGTTTGGATGTGATTCTCATTGTCACCTCCTTTACTTATTCAGACTCCAGCACTGATAACCTTTCTGTTCCTGTCTATCTCCCTCTGCCCACCTCACTCCAGCTACCTATCCCTTTTTGCCTGCCTCCCTCTATCATCTACTGGTCCCCTGCCCCACCTGTCATCTTTCACCCCTTCCCAGTCCACCAATCACCTGTCTTGACCTTTGCCCTCTCCTCTTGAAATTGGCGATCACCCCTCTCCACTTGCAGTCCCGATGCAGGGTTTTGACCTGAAGCTTCAGTATAAGTTTTAGTGCAATTTGGCCTCTTTTTTTTAACCTTATTTCTTTCCTCTCAGGCTGTGACCATTGCCAGTCAGATTGCACGTCACTGACCGTCTTTCAAAGATTGCTGCTTTCAGTGCAATCAGAACTGCGGGAATTCCCAGAGTGTTATTAGAAGGGGATTTCCAAACTTTGGTTAGTAGTCATGAAGGGGTGAAATATTTTCAAGTCGAGCTGGTGTACAAGCTGGAAGGGAATATGCAGCTGACAGAGTTTCCATGTGCCAGCTACCTGTGTTCCTCGAAGTGGAACAAGGTCAACAAGGACGTTGCCAAAGGATTCTGGACAGGTTGTGTTATTGCATCTTGTAAATGGTGCAAGTTGCCTTGCTAGAAGAATGGAGTGAATATTTAAGGTAGTGGACATGGTGCGTTGAAGATGAGGTGCAACATCACAAGTGTTATGGAGGGTGTTCCATTGCACTCCTAGCTTGTGGCTTTGGGGAGTCAAAGAAGTGAGTGACTCTTCGCAGAAAACCCAGAAAACACAGATTGTATGTGGCTGGTCCATTTAAATTATTGGTCAATCGCTGATAGTTTTAGAAGGAAAATACAGAGGTAAAAATTTATTGAAGAGACTTAGTGAAAAAACATGACCTGCAAGTTAAGGAGATGTAATGATCTGGCCAAAAAATTGAGAGCAATAGCGCTTTCCTAACTTTAAAGAGAGCTGTTTTGAGGCAAAGTAAACATTTGAAGAACGTACAGACATGTTAAATCTGTTCACACTGCATCTTTAGAAAACTCCTCATTAAGAGGAGGAAATTCTTTGCCTGCTACAACATTGTGCGGTCACAAAAACAGCTTAACCAGCGATCTTTCTGTCTATCATTACTTGTGGAAATGTTTAATAGAGATGGGGAAATGGAAATAGCACTTAATGAAAGGTTAAGACTCCAGGCATTGTAGGTTCCTAAATTCAGTTCAACTGTTGGGAGGAGGTGTAGAGTGGAGCAGGTGTCAAGCAGGAGAAGAAAATGTAGAGGAAAACCTGACAGGCTCTCATTATTCCCCTAGCAGTTTCTGCATTGTTTAAGACAGTCAGTCATATGAATAAGAGGGGTCAGAGGGTTATGCTGATGATTAGACTGGAAGGAGACTTCCTTGGAGCAAAATTTCTGGCAAAAACAGGTCAGGCTGAAGGACCTGTAATTTTACCTCATTTTCAGGGATGAGAGAGAAGCTTCTCAATCAAATAATGAAATGTAGTGTTACCATACTGCACAAAATGACAACCACTTATAAATGAGAGACACAAGACACTACAGGTTCTGGAAGCTGGAGCAACACACATAAAATGCTGGAAGAATTCAGCAGGTCCTATGAAGGGAAATGGTCAGTCGATGTTTCGGGTCGAGACCAGACTAACACTAACCCAGTCTAGATGAAGGATCTGGCCTGGAATGGTGGCTGCCCATTTTGCTCGAAAGATACTGCTTGACCCGCTGAGTTCCTGCAGCATTTTGTGTGTCAATAAATGGAAGTTTGCTGCCGAAGGGTTTCGGCCCGAAACGTCGACTGCTCCGTTCCCCCAGCATTTTGTGTGTGTCGCTTGGATTTTGGACATCTGCAGATTTTCTCTTGTTTGTGAATGTTTGCCTCACTTCAGATTTTGACTTCAGACAATTAATTTTAGTTGAGTGTTGCTTTCAGGAATGTTGGAATGTAAAGGCTTCAAACAAGTAAAACAATGAAGATTAGTCAACTGGATCTGACATGATAGCACTGACTGTTATATCTGACATGTGCATTATTCCTCCAGTCAGTTATTTCTCCTTGTAGTTTAATGTAAAATAGAATTTATAATAAATGAACACACTTGCTTAACTTGTGGACAAGGAGCAGTGCAATGTATTTTGGATCAATTCTTTTGTGTCGTACAGCAATCACCTAGGAAACAAAATATTGTGTTCTCACTACAAGTAAGTTTTCCTCCATCCATTAGCATTTATGGTCTTGGCACTCTTGTCCGGTGCTTAACAATAAATAGTAACATGAGATCAGACAGTTTTGAAACCCAATTATGTTATTGCATTCATCTTTCATAGCCGTTATTTAATGCTATCAGGGTAATTGTGTAGCTGGGTAAATAATCTGTATTTGAGTCTTTATGTCATTGTAACTGTAATGCTAAATTAATTGATCATATCAATTCCATAAATGTTAAATCTCAATTGACTTGATTGATATTATAAAATATTTAATGTCCTGTCTTATTTTCAGGAATAAAGGACAGAGACACAGAGCTGAGGTGTTCTATATGCTGAAACAATACTCAAGGAGCCTGTGCCGAGATTCCAATGATCAGGCATGCTAGAACAGGACTTTTAATTGGATCCTCACACAAATGAAATCAGATAGGCTGGGAACTCAGATCTACACCTCGGACTTCAACTACTGCACAGAGTCTTGCCATCTTCAGAAGTTTTCTGATGACTCTGCCATAGTTGGATGCATCAGCAAGGGAGATGAGGCTGAGTACAGGGCTATGGTGGGAAACTTTGTCACATGGTGCGAGCAGAATCATCTGCAGCTTAATGTGAAAAAGACTAAGGAGCTGGTGGTGGACCTCAGGAGGGCTAAGGCACCGGTGACCCCTGTTTCCATCCAAAGGGTCAGTGTGGACATAGTGGAGGATTACAAATACCTGGGGATACGAATGGACAATAAACTGGACTGGTCAAAGAACACTGAGGCTGTCTACAAGAAGGGTCAGAGCCGTCTCTACTTCCTGAGGAGACTGAGGTCCTTTAACATCTGTCGGACGATGCTGAGGACGTTCTACGAGGCTGTGGTGGCCAGTGCTATCATGTTTGCTGTTGTGTGCTGGGGCAGCAGGCTGAGGGTAGCAGACACCAACAGAATCAACAAACTCATTCGTAAGGCCAGTGATGTTGTGGGGGTGGAACTGGACTCTCTGACAGTGGTGTCTGAAAAGAGGATGCTGTCCAAGTTGCATGCCATCTTGGACAATGACTCCCATCCACTCCATAATGTACTGGTTAGGCACAGGAGTACATTCAGCCAGAGACTCATTCCACCGAGATGCAACACTGAGCGTCATAGGAAGTCATTCCTACCTGTGGCCATCAAACTTTACAACTCCTCCCTCGGAGTGTCAGACACCCTGAGCCAATAGGCTGGTCCTGGACTTATTTCCACTTGGCATAATTTTCTTATTATTATTTAATTATTTATGGTTTTATATTGCTATATTTCTACATTATTCTTGGTAGGTTCGACTGTAACGAAACCCAATTTCCCTCGGGATCAATAAAGTATGTCTGTCTGTCTGTCTATTGGTAGACACTGGCTTAAGTCCATTTTGTTGCTTGGACACAGGTCTGTGTTGTTGCTGAATATCACAGTGGCACCAGCACCAAGCCAAGATGGACAGTGACATCCAGAAAACACAATTCAAGCCCAGCTGATGTCCCTTATATCTTTCCCAGTGGCAGATGTCAATGCCTGATCTTGGCCTCAAGGCAAATTTGCAAGATACCATACAAGAAACACAGCTCATGGCTGAGCAATCTTCCCTGTTCACCCCCAAACCATTGTCACTACATCTGAAATGGACACTTGCAAACCACACGACCATCTCCACTCCTGTCTCTTAACCACTCCTGGCCGGGCGTCTATGGGATACAGCTCCTACCTTGGTACAGAATACTGGTCGGTTTGGATGGTGGAGTTGAGGTGGGAGGGTGAGTATTGTGACTGGTTAGAAAAACAATTAATTGGGGCTAGGATACATGAACAGGGCCCTGTGCACATCAGCAGTGAGGGGGAGGACAGAGTAAATAGTAAGGCAAATACTTAAAGGAGAATCTACTTGTAGATGCTTTGGAATGACTTGCACTGCTATTGTGGAGTTCCAGCGCTGAAGCAGACTTTGTCGTATGTGCCTGTTTTCTTTGTGACATCAGAACATGCACTGCACACATGCCCTGGGGCTTCTGGATGACAAAACAAAACAGGATGTTAACTAAATTCAACTGTGCATCGTACAAAACGGTTGGGCTACTTCAGAGACCATGAGCAGCAACAACTTGCTTTGATACATTTTGTATTTTAAATATATATATTATATATATTTTAGTGAGATAAAATGATTTGAGATACTCTGCCCAAGCATAACTGAGGAAAAAGTGCCATTGAACCAAAGCAGCAGAGGTCAGCAGAAGAGAGGAAAATCTGGGTAAAAAGATCTTTCGTAAATGCACTGTAGAAAGAGGTGAGAGGGATAGAGAGGGATAGAGAGGGATGCCAGTCTGCACCAGCACTTTCTTTTATGGACTTTTTGCAGCCTTAAAAATGACCATAGAAACATAGAAAACCTACAGCACAATACAGGCCCTTCGGCCCACAAAGTTATGCTGAACATGTCCCTACCTTAGAAATTACTTGGGTTACCCATAGCCCTCTGTTTTTCTAAGCTCCATGTACCTATCCAGGAGTCTCTTAAAAGACCCTATCGTATCCACCTCCACCACCGTTGCCAGCAGCCCATTCCATGCACTCACCACTCTCTGCGTAAAAAACTTACCCCTGACATCTCCTCTGTACCTACTCCCCAGCACCTTAAACCTGTGTCCTCTTGTGGCAACCATTTCAGCCCTGGGAAAAAGCCTCTGACTATCCACATGATCAATGCCTCTCATCATCTTATACACCTCTATCAGGTCACCTCTCATCCTCCTTCACTCCAAGGAGAAAAGGCCGAGTTCACTCAACCTATCCTCATAAGGCATGCTCTCCAATCCAGGCAACATCCTTGTAAATCTCCTCTAATACTAATCACCAATATTGGCATTACCATAGAGACTTTCATTTGTGCTGAAGAGGACGATCTTGTTTGGTCCTTTCACACTGTAGGGCTCATCAGTTTACTGGAATGCTGAATTGCCAGAATTCAATTAAATGGCCATTGTTTTTGCAAACTTGTTTATGGTTAACACACCTTTAAAGTGTTGTGAGGAAAGAATGCGGGGGGGGGGGTGTTGAATGTCAGAGATAGAATTTTTTTTACGCACAGTGTGGTGGGTGCATGGGATGTGCTGTCAGGGTGATGGTAGAGGCAGATACGTTAGAGACATTTAAGAGACTTTTAGGCACATGGATGGACCCCCATCACCACTTCATACACAACCCCTAGTGTCACTTTATGTCAGTCTGTGTGTATAAAAGTTACTTGTGCATTGTATTTTATAGGATTGCTTTTATATTTATATTTATTGTGTATTTTTTGTTTTTTTATTGTGTTCTTTATGATTATTGTTTTTTTTATGCTGCATCAGATCCAGAGTAACAGACCAATTTCTTTCTTAAAGCTTTTCAAGTCACTATTAAAATAAAACTTTCATTTGGGCTGAAGTAGGTGATTGTGATTGGTGACATTAAGCTCTCATGAACCTGGCGTCATTACTCTCAGTCAAAATTATAAATTCACTGGGAACTTATACTGAAATCCTGGACTACAGTAGTTTTATCCTACACCTACCATAAACTCAGCAGATATAAGCAGCAGTCGCTGATGAATGGCTTTGAAGAGAGATCCGGTGTATTAATATTGCATCACTCAAGGTTTCACAGCTGCAGCAGAAATGGTCTGGCTACAGACTAAGCCTCATGCCGACTTAAGATTACCTATACTAAACATAGTTCATGAATGCTTTAAAACATTGAACATATTCCAAACTTCAAAAAAGAGTGTAATGTGGTCAGCACAATTCCCTTTCATTCAACAATTAATTATATCAAAGAAATCTCTAAGTTCTACCTAATTTCTGTTTCACGCACAATACACACTCCCATTATCTGCTTTCCCACGCAGGTTAAATTTGCCACATCATCTCAACCCTGCTAACAAGTTTCAAAGTGGATTTTTCTCTCTGTAAATATATCCATTTTTGCAGAGAATTAGCTCTTGAAGTAGTTAGTAGCTCTTTACATTGAATTGCCCTGCTCTTTGCAATGATTATGTAGAAACCTGAAAATTCCATGTTTTTCATGTTGATTTTGCTCATTAAATAGAGGGGAAGCTTTGCTTCCAGTTGCCCAGTGTAGCAAAATAATAAACTGCCCTTTCATGAATGAATTAATGATTTTGCTACATCTAGTGCTCAAAGGAACCCTTCACCATACAGCTAACTCTTTAATCACAGGCTAGAAACCTATTTTATAAACTCCAATTAAAAAGTGTGATTCTCCTGTTTCAACATTTGTAGTTTGTCCATCGCACCTCCCATTTCTCTGTTCCTCCTTTCAAGGCCGTGATCCATGCTATCTCCAACTGCACACAGACAACTTAATCCTCACCAATCAACCAGGTAAAGCCAGGTTACAAGAGCTTGTGAGGTATGCAACGCTATAAATGACTGCAACAAAATAACAAAACCTAATCTTCTCACGCAACTTCCTGCATCCACTTTCCAAGAGGAATTGCTGGGGAGAGTTCAGGAAACTGCCCTATTAATCTTTCCCCTAGGACAAGCAATCACTCTCGTGAATATTCACATTCCAGCCAATTAGTGTTTCATTGTGGTGGTATTTAACTTCCTTCCTTTCGTTTCAGTTTTATCGGGCCTTGACCAAAAGTGGAGCAATGCCAATGCTTGTTGTTGTCCTGGTTCTGGGAAAGAAGGCTACCATTTCGAATGAAGCTATTAGTGAGCAATATTCATTTAATATTAAGTTACTACTGCTGAGTTGCTGTTTGGCATAAGCTTTAGTTTGAAAGTTCTAGTTAACAGCTAGTTGGCCTAGCATTTATTGTATTTCCTGTATTTCTGCACAATTCCTATTAAAGTCAGTGAACTGTTGATCCTTCTGTGCCCCTCTCTCTCGGCACTTGGGACATAACCACACAGCTGGTGTCAGCAAGTCTCGAGCAAAGAAAATAGACTCAGCAGAGAGAGATCAGCTGACCTTGGCTCTAACATTCATTGGCTGGATAGGAGAAAAGTTACAGTCAGTTGAAACTGTGTTGGGAGAAGTGACACAAGCAGTGTGACAGATACTCTCAGTCTGACAAGTCCAACCCAGACTGAAGTTCATGGAGGAGAAACTAAAATCAGTCAAAGTTGGGTTGGACAATGTGTCTCTTGCAGGGCTACTATCAGAGTGGCAAGCCCAGTCCCATCTGGAAGAACAGGTGTCAGCCCTGGCAGCGACGGTTCACTGCAGCCGGTCGGAATCAAGTGGCAGTGATTACCACTCTTTGCTGACACAATTCAGCAGCCTTTAGCCATGTCAGTCCCACTCCAAGCATTTCCCAGGTCCCCCTCTTCAACAACCTCATTAATGCCCAGACTGCCATAACAGTGTCTGGACCAGAACCAAATATTCCTCAACTAGGCAGATACTCTGGTGGCCCTGATGACTGCAGGAACTTTATTATCCAATGTGAGCTGATTTTTGAAGCCCTGCCTGGTCGGTTCGCTGATGATGCTATAAACTGGTGTATATGGTGAACCTCTTAGACAGTCTCTCACTTGCCTGTTCAATGCTCTCTGGGAACAAGGTTCCCCATAGCTCTGTCATTCCAGAGTTCAAGTGTGTTTCTGATCTTCCAGTATGGGGTTCGGAAGCTGCCCACTGACTCCAGGACCAGCACCAAAGTAGAGGGACAGTGAGGGACAAATGGATCCATGTAAAGTTCAGGCAGTCACAGAGTGGCCCAAACCATCTATGGTGAAACAGATGCAGTGCTTCATGGGGTTTGCAAACTTTTATCGACACTTCATCCAAAAATTCAGTTCTATTTGCAGACCCCATAAATGCTCTCAACGAAGAAGACTGCTGCAGGATTCCTTTGAACAAGTAAAGCAGACCAAGAATTCTTGGAGCTAAAGCAACGCTTCACCACTGCCCCAGTGCTGCAACGTCCAGACCCATCCTGTCCACTCATCGTCGAGGTGGATACATCAGATGTTTGCATTGGAGCTGTGTTCTCCCAGTGCCGGCTGCACCCCTGTGCCTTTCTTTCCCGTCATTTGACATCTGCCAAATGTAATCACGATGTCAGGAATCGAGATCTTCTGGCTGTCAAGGAGGCTCTGGAAGCATGGTGACACTAGCTGCAGGGGGTAGAGCATCCCTTTTTGGGATGGACGGATCACAAGAGCCTCTTCTCCATTTGGGCCACCAAGAAACCCAACTCCCATCAAGCCCATTGGGCTCTCTTCTTCACCCGGTTTAATTTCACCCTCATCTACCGTCCTAGCAGCAAGGATACCAGGGCCGATGCTCTCTCCTGGTAGCTCAACATGTTTGAGGACATCAATCTAGAACCCATTGGTCCTCGCTCGTGCATTGCTGCTCCAGTGATTTGGAGAATAGAGGTGGAAGCGAGGGACGCCTGATAGTCATATCCAGGCACAGGTGGGAGACCTGTCAACTGGCTGTTTGTCCCTGCCTCTGTGCACCCCAGAGTGCTGGAGTGAGGTCTTCCTCCTATCTTCTTGGACATCCAAGAATTCAAGCGACCCTTGAATTTATTAAGAGATGATTTTGGTGGCCATCTATGTTCCAGGGTGTCCATGACTTTGTCTCTGCCCGTCCCACTTGTGCCCACAACAAGATGCCACACCAGCACCCTACAGTTCTGCCTAGGCTCACCGCCCTTGGTCCCACCTCTTGTTGGATTCTGTCCCTGTCTAATGGAAACACTACCATTCTGGGAGTTGTGAACTTATTCTCCAAGGCTGTCCACTTCACTGCTCTCCCCAAGCTCCCGTTGTCTTGTGAGACTGCCACCATCATAGTTCAGCATGTGTTCAGGCTGCACAGCCTCCCTCAGGACATACTGTTTTTTTTTATTAAATTTTTTTATTAGTTTTTCAAAACATTTTACAAAATTAAAAACCCCAAATCCCAATGAGGAGCATTAATACAGAACAAGGTTAAGCATACAATAACAATATGCTACAAAGGAAGAGAATTTAACAAAAAAGCACCTAAATTAAAGACAAGTGAGCTTAGTGTCCTCCCCAAACCCCACAACACAAGAAAAAACAACAACAACTCCAGACCAACCACAACACAATATAGAGAGTATAAGTCCGGACAGTCAAACTCCCAGACTGTGAATACACTTAGCAACAGAGGATAATAATGCCTACTACCAGAAAAAAAAAGGGAGCTGAAAGCAAGGGACCGAAAAGAAAAAAAACCCCTAGTCAAGAGGAAGGTTATGAAAGTACTCGATAAAAGGCCCCCAGATCTTATGGAACTTTAAATCCGAATTGAGAACTGAATAATGAATTTTTTTGAGGTAGGACATACTGTTTGATCATGGACCACAGTTCACATCCTGGTTTTGGGAGGCTCTCTGTTCTCTGGTTTGTCTGCTGTCTGGTTTCCACTCCCAATCTAATGGCCAGACTGAGAGAGTGAACCAGGAGTTGGAGACAACCCTGAGCTGCCTTGTCTCTTCCAACCCCACGTCCTGGACTCCCAACTGGTTTGGGCAGAGACTGCCCACAACAACCTCCAGTCACCCTCCACTGGCATGTCCCCCCTCTGAATGCCAGAAGAGATTCAAGCCACCACTCTTCCCTGCCCAAGAGATGGATGTGGGAGTTCCTGCCACACATAGGCCCCACACTACATGGGAATATTCATAGTGGAGAAGGCTATCAAGAAGGTCTCATATAGATTGCACCTACAATCATCAATGAAGATCCATCCAGTATTCCATGTTTCCCGGCTCAAGCTGGTGACTACTACCACTCCTGACTCCAGTCACTCCCCCTCCTCCTCCTCCCCACTTGGTGGATGGGTCCCTGGCACCTCGCAGGGTACGGGGCAGATCCAGTACTTTGATGATTGGGAGAACTACGGCCCTGAGGAACATTTTTGAGTTCTGGCCCCTGACACCCTGGACAAGTCTGTCATCTGGGACTTCCAGCGGGTACATCTCTCTGGCACCTCGGGACAAGGGCCAACCATGGACTGTACCATGGGGCCTCTGCACCCTCGCAGATGAACTACGGAAGAGGTTCGCCAATCACGCTCGTGAATATGCACGTTCCAGCCAATTAGTGTTTCATTGTGGAGGTATTTAACTCCCTTCCTCTCACGTCAGTCTTGTCAAGACTTGACCAAAAGTGGAGCAATGTCAACGCTCCCTGCTTACTGTTATCCTGACTCTGGGAAAGAACGCTACCATTTAGACTGAAGCTGTTAGTGAGCAGTATTCTTTAGTATTAAGCTAATACTGCCGAGCTGCTCTTTCTGCATTAGCTTTAGTGTGAACCTTTTAATTAATGGCCCGTTGGCCTAGCATTTATTGCTTTTTTCTTTATTTCCATACAGTTCCTATTAAAGTCAGTGAACTGTTGATTCGCTTCAGTGCCTCGCTCTTGGCACTTGGGCCATAACTGCATACTTCATGTCACTCTTTGTGTATCTTCTTGTTTGATAGAGTGAAAATGAGGCATGGAAACTCAATCTACATTGTTTAGTGTAAAGAAAAGAAATGAAGACTTGTATTTATATAAAGCCTTTCGCAATCTCTGGATATTGCTAAACCGTTTAGAGCTAGAGTACCCTTAAGGGTAAATGTAGCCTCAAGAACTAATTGTACCATGTGATATGACATTAATACAGACACAGCATCAGGTGAACACTTGAAGTGTTGTACTAACATCTCTATCTTTGTTTTTTGACTTTGCAAACTGAAGCACTAACGAACCCATAGATCATATATGTCAAACTCAAGGCCCGCGGGCCAAATCCGGCCTGCGGTGGAATTATCTTTGGCCCGCGAGATAATATCTAATTACTATTAAAGCTGGCCCCAGTAATCGAAGGGCCTATGGCGTATGATATGGCTAATGCTGAGTTTATTCAGGTACCAGGTTTTCAGGGTTTTTAGTGTTTATTCGGCAGTCTTGCTCGTCAGTCTTCTTCATAAGAAACGGAATTTGTAAAGTGAAACACTTTGTAGTGATAGCAGAGACTGAGACACATGAGAGCAGGCTGAAAAAACGGAGGCAACGAAAGCTGCGTTCGCACGCATCCGACTGATCCGGCCCGCATGAAGCTGCATTTTGCTCAATCTGGCCCGTGACCTAAAATGAGTTTGACACCCCTGCCATAGATAATGTGTTGGCGCTGAATCTGGTGATGTTGACACAGCTGCAGGACAGCGATCTAAAGTGAAGGAAATAAGGAACATGTTCTCTAGCTGGAACAGATGTTGGTGATAGATGTCATTATGTAGTCCGCAGCCTGACATGAAGACATGGAGAGCTTTTGCATCTTGGCAGCTATAAATCAGGGCACTGAGTACCGGAGTTGGCATGTTATGTTGATGTTGTATAAAGCATTGGCAGGGCTGAATTTAGAGTATTATGTTCAGTTTTGGTCACCTACCTACAGGAAAGATATCAATAAACTTGAAAGTGCAGTGAGAGTTTACAAGGATGTTGCCGGGACTTGAATTTATAGGGAAAGGTTGAATAGGTTAGGACTTCATTCCCTGGAGCGCAGGGGAATGAGGGGAGATCTTATAGAGACATACAAGATTATGAGCAGTATAGATAGGGTGAATGCTTGCTGTCCTTATCCCTTCAGGTTGGGTGAGACTAAAACTAGAGGTCATGGTGATTAGGGTGAAAGGTGAAATACCGAAGGGGAATCTTCTTCACTCAGAAGGTGGTGTGAGTGTGGAATGAACTGCCAATGGAAGTGGTTGATATGGGTTCAATTATAACATCTAAGGGAAGGTTGAATAGGTACACGGATGGGAAGAATTTGGAGGGATATGGTCTGGGAGCAGGTAGATGGTAGATCAGTTCAGCAGAAGGACCTGTTTCCATGCTGTAGTACTCTACAACTCCATTCAATATAGCTGCAAGTGCAAAGGTGGTACTTAAAATTCACAAGGATTCTTAGGGGCATATTTCTAAGAAGCCAGCAGGGAGTAAACCCATAGAAATGGCAATGAAGGCATGGTCATCTTCAAGCTGAGTCACAAGGATGCTGGAAATGGATTCACTGGGAAATCAGTAGGTAATTTGAACACAAAAGTGACGTGGCTGCAAATGGCAGGAGGCCTCACCATGTGTTGTGAGGGTAAAAACTGTACCCTCCTACAGTTGTCACAGGGTAGAGCAAACCTCTGCTGGAAGTAACGATTGGTAAAGATGGAAGTCCCCATTTTCCTTGGACGCAGAATTTTGGACTAGTCCTGTTGGGGGACTATACGCTTACAGAATCAGAAAATTAGGAAGTAAAAATGGAATACTGAACAGTACATATTGCACATCCAAAGGGGTTGGAATAAGAACATAGTAATATCTATACAAATTGATGCCATGGCAATTTGGGCAGGGTGTGTAGCTATACTATAAATTTCCAATGTTACAAAGCAAAACAATGTTGGATACATTTTGGGAAGGGCACTGTGAATAATTGGGGGAGAGGCGAACTGTTGATTTGCCAGTGGGGAGGCAAGGGTCCGGTTGTCCATTGTTGTATGGGCCATGGATAGGTGTCACCAGAGTCACAGAAAGGAATCATTAGAGAAAAACCATTTGGCCCATCAAATCTATACCATCCCAATGTAAGAGAAATCCAACTAGTCTTGCCCTTCTGCTCTCATCCCATGTAGAGAGTTGTAAAGTCAGACAGCTCCATCATGGGCACTAATTTCCCCACCATCAAGGACATCTTTAAAAGTTGATGCTTAAAGAAGGTAGGGAATGGAAGAGGATGGCAGCAGTGATAGGGGACTCTATAGTTAGGTGGGTCAGACAGGCGATTCTGTTGACGCAGGAAAAGAAACAAGGATGGTAGTTTGCCTCCCAGGTGCCAGGGTCCGGGATGTTTCTGATCGCGTCCACGATATCTTGAAGTGGGAAGGAGAACAGGCAGAGGTCGTGGTACATATTGGTACCAACGACATAGGTAGGGAAAGGGAGGAGGTCCTGAAAACAGACTACAGAGAGTTAGGAAGGAAGTTGAGAAGCAGGACCACAAAGGTAGTCATCTCGGGATTACTGCCTGCGCCACACAACAGTGAGAATAGGAATAGAATGAGGTGGAGGATAAATGCGTAGCTGACGGTTTGGAGCAGGGAGCAGGGATTCAGATTTCTGAATCATTGGAACCTCTTTTGGGGCAGGTGTGACCTGTACAAAAAGGACGGGGTGCACTTGTATCCCGGGGGACCAATATCCTGGCGGGGAGGTTTGCTAAGGCTATTGGGGAGAGTTTAAACTAGGTTTGCTGGGGGTTGGGAACCAAACTGAAGAGATGGAGGAAGGGACGGTAGGCTCACAAATAGAGAAAGCTTGGAGGCAGAGCGAGAAGGAGGATAGGCAGGTGATGGAGAAGGGACGCGCTCAGACTGATGGTTTGAGATGTGTCTATTTTAATGCAAGGAGTATTATGAATAAAGCGGATGAGCTTAGAGTGTGGATCAGTACTTGGAAATATGATGTGGTGGCCATTACAGAGACTTGGATGGCTCAGGAGCAGGAATGGCTACTGAGTGCTGAGTTTTAGATGTTTCAGAAAGAACAGGGAGGGAGGCAAAAGAGGTGGGGGCATGGCACCATTGATCAGAAATAGTGTCACGGCT
This sequence comes from Hemitrygon akajei, assembly GCF_048418815.1. Classification (NCBI taxonomy): domain Eukaryota; kingdom Metazoa; phylum Chordata; class Chondrichthyes; order Myliobatiformes; family Dasyatidae; genus Hemitrygon; species Hemitrygon akajei. The sequence continues at coordinate 41,694,156 of NC_133141.1, forward strand.
GGAGAAAACGACAAAGTCACGGAGGGATTGTCTACGGAGTCTCTGTGGGTGGAGGTTAGGAACAGGAAGGGGTTAATAACTCCACTGGGTGTTTTTTATAGACCACCCAGCAATAACAGGGACATTGAGAAGCAGATAGGGAGACCAATTCTGGAAAGGTATAATAATAAGAGTGTTGTTGTGGTGGGAGATTTTAATTTCCTAAATATTGATTGATATTTCCCCAGAGCAAGGGGTTTAGGTGGGGTGGAGTTTGTTAGGTGGGTTCAGGAAGGTTTCTTGACACAATATGTAGATAAGCCTACAAGAGGAGAGGCTGTACTTATCGGGTATTGGGAAATGAACCTGGTCAAATGTCAAATCTCTCAATGGGAGAGCATTTTGGAGATAATGATCACAATTCTATCTCCTTTACCATAGCATTGGAGAGGGATAGGAATAGACAAGTTAGGAAAGCGTTTAATTGGAATAAGGGGAAATATGAGGCTATCAGGCAGGATTTTGGAAGCATAAATTGGGAATAGATGTTCTCAGGGAAATGTATGGAAGAAATGTGGCAAATGTTCAGGGGATATTTGCGTGGAGTTCTGCTTTAGGTACGTTCCAGTGAGACAGGGAAAGGATGGTAGGGTACAGGAACTGTGGTGTACAAAGGCTGTTGTAAATCTAGTCAAGAAGAAAAGAAGAGCTTACGAAAGGTTCAAAAAACTAGGTAATGATAGAGATTTAGAAGATTATAAGGCTAGCAGGAAGGAGCTTAAGAATGAAATTAGGAGAGCCAGAAGGGGCCATGAGAAAGCCTTGGCGGACAGGATTAAAGAAAACCCCAAGGCATTCTACAAGTATGTGAAGAGCAAGAGGATAAGTCATGAGAGAATAGGACCAATCAAGTGTGACAGTGGAAAAGTGTGTATGGAACTGGAGGAAATAGTAGAGATACTTAATGAATACCTTGCTTCAGTATTCACTACGGAAAAGGATCTTGGTGATTGTAGTGATGACTTACAGCAGAATGAAAAACTTGAGCATGTTGCATTTTAATCTGCCTCCACTACTACTCCTGGAAGTGCACTCTAGACCCTTACTACTTGCTACGTAAAACAAAGATTTCCTTGTGTAAATAAAAATTTAAAAATAAAACTACAGATGCTGAAAATCTGAAATAAAACCAGTAAGTGCCGGGAATATTCAGCAGGTCAGACAGCATCTGTGTAAAAAGAAACAATTAAATTTTCAGGGCAAAAACCCGTTGCTTCCTGGATTGTCTCTGGGCCCAATGATGCCTTTAAAGGAACAACAAGGAGGAGGAAAGGTCCAGTGTCTACATGAAGTCATGTTGGCCATAAAGGAAGTGAAATATGGCAGAGAACACCAAACTCAAATGGGTTAAGGACAGTGGAAGTGGACAAACCAAATGTCTTTGATCTTGCCATGTGTTTGGAGGAATAGAGGCTGCCATTTTGTGAAGCTGCTCTGTAGCTTCCATTTTGTGAGCTGATTTTGTGAACTGTTTTTGCTCAGAAATAGTTCTATCAAAGTGCTTTAAAGTTGACACAATAATGCTCCAGATAATCTGCTGAATTAGAGATTTTTTTTTCCAAATAAGAAGTCATTTGTAAGGTGCTCTTCGGTAAGATAATACATACCGGTTTATGAACAGGGATTCTATGTCTGCCCTGGGTAACTCACGCCAAGTAACTGGCTGATTCCGAATAAAGAAACATTAATTACAAATTGCTACTTCTGAGAAGGGCAATCAGATGATGCTGGCTTGGACGAGAGCCAATGGGAAGCTGACACATGTTAGCCAGCTAGGCCAGAGTCAGCAAGATTGAAACGCAATGTTTGAACTGATAAGGAAAGAGTACAAGAATGAGGGTCTTCGAATGCAAAGTGGTGAGAACTCCGGACTATCACAAGGAAGAACCCCTTGCCAGGAGCTGGGCAAAGAAGGATCAATTGTTTGGCCAATGTGAGATCCCCTGTTTCAGTGTTATAAATTGGAGAAGTAGTCTGAGAGAGCATTGGTACAGAGGGAACAATAGAATTCATGTTTAGGTTATTGGCCTGGGGTCAACATACTTTTTTAAAAAATTTTTATTTAATTGCATTTTTAAATGATTACAAGTGTGGAAAAAAAAGTATATATCTCTTCCCCCCTCCCCTTAACCCCTCCCCCCTAACTTCCCTATATAGAAAAAGAAAAATTAAGAAAGAAAAAAAAGAAAGAAAGAGTGCCTGGTGGTTGGAAGGTCTCCACATGCTCCATGGGGTTCTTAATAACTTTAGTATATATATTTATTTCTTTCCCCAAGTAGCCAATTATTTCATCTTCAGAGCACCTATATATTTAATCCTGTCTTTTGTAAATAAGGGCCCCAAATTTTCAAAAATGTTTCATATTTATCTCTTAAATTATAAGTAATTTTTTCTAATGGAATACAGCCATAGATTTCTTTTTTCCAACAATCTATACTTAAATATGTATCTGATTTCCAAGTAATTGCAATAGCCTTTTTATCTTAGGTTGATTTTGGTGCAGAGACAATAAAGTGCAAGCTTTGATTGATTAAGCATCGTGTAGCGAAATGCCAAAACTAGACCAGTCGATGACAGTCAACAGTCAGACTGGGAGTCAAAATTTAAGATGGCATGAAAGCAGAGCTACAAAAATGAAGAGCCTTAAAAAGCAATTAAACCAGAGATTGTCGTTAATGAGTTCATGTTATTCAGTAATGTACTAAAAATAGTATATCATTGTAACCAATGCAGTAGTCGATGAGAGCTATTAGTCCTGTGTTATACTTTCTGTGAACTGTTTGGTGATTTGAATATGCAGTATATGCAATATAATTGTTATGAGGACAATTATATTGCTGTAATGATTGCAGAACAGGTTATGAGTCCAGATGCACATGCCAATCTGGAGGAGTGATCATCTACAATCATCAGTACGTGGAGTGGATGCCCATGCTGAAGAGTTTTATAGATAACAAGGCTAAAAATCTGAGTGAATTTATAAATGATCTAATTTAGAATCATGCAATTCTCTATAAATACCTTGTTAATTGTATATTTTCAAACCTGTCAATAGTTATTTCTTTAATTTTATAGATGTAAATACGGTAGTTGATGTTTTATATGGGCTTCTTAAAAAGAAGTGGTATAGTGTTGTGAGTGCACCATGCCACATGCCTATTGTATCAGACACTGCTGTTAGCTGCATTCATTGCCTTCAGTAAAAATGTTCTGCTAGGTGGTCTGCCTCTGAGACTTGCCTTTGTAAGCAGAGATCCTAAAAAACCACAAACATTAACAACAGCAATGAAATGCGAATTATGTGTGCAGCTGCTATCAAAATGTACGAAACATGGAATCAATTTGCTGAAACAAGATCTCGCACTAGATAATCGTTATGTTATAGTTGGTTGAGGGAGAAATATTGAACATAACACACAAACAATGATTAATTCTGCTGCTTTTTTAGAATGATATCTATAATGACATGAGGGGCATCTGTGGCCTTGATGAAATATTTCTTCAAAGTAAAATATTAAAAATTATTTAATAAAGTGTGGTTGGAGGCTACATTATTCATTAGAATGGGAATTAGTTCTTGGTTGTATTTATATACGTAACAGGTTTCTAGCTTTAATTTCATTTAACCGACATTAAAATTCAATATTAACTCATAACCTGTTTCACAATCATTACAGCAATACAAATTATTATACTTCTCACCTCTCTGCCTTTTACCAAACTTAGAAAGCTCACCATATTTATTACTGACGAATTTACATCTAGTATGAATGTTTCGCTCTGAAAAATCTCTAAGTCATATTACCTTTACTGCTGTAAATGTTGGTTTATTTACTTTAGTGAGTATTCACTGTGTTGGTGGTAAATTGGATTAATCAGGTTGCATGTCTAAAGATAAGGGATGATTTTATTTCAAATCCATTTACAAGATGTGGATGCTGTCATTTACCATTGAACTCTATCCAAGAGGCAGTTAGCTTTCATTGTAATGGGAGAATGGCGGATGACGGACATTAGTAAATCAGTTAAGCTTTTGATGCCAATCCAGTAGTTTATAAGTTTTCATTTATTTACTTATTTGAATTTAAATTCTGTTTCTGCCATGATGGGACTTTGGATTGTGCAATGGTCTGAGCCTCTAGGTGTGATTGCGCAACTTATTCACAAAGCTATTGACTCTGACTATAACGGTATTTTTTGCCCATGACCACATGGGTTTCTTAACTACTTATTCCCCTGTAGTTCGACAACTTATTCTCTCTATAAGTCCATCAACTCTCCTTTGATTCCAAAGACACACACCTAAACTAAGAAGCAATTTACAATAGCAATTTGTGGTAGGCAACTGATATTAACATTATTTAAAAGGGACTTGGATAGGATAGGAAAGCTTTAGAGGGTTCTGGGCCAAATGCAGACAAATGGGACTAGTCGAGATGAGAATCTTGGTCAGCATAGACCAGTTGGGCTGAAGGAGCCTGTTTCTGTGCTGTATGACCCTATGACTCAATAATTAACCACTAGCATATCTTAGAGAGGTGGCAGGAAACTGAAAGCCCTGGTAGAAATGCAAGTGGTGGTGGGGAGGACACACAAATTCTACCTAGGCCATGCCAGTGTGCTGCCTACCCTTGCCTTGCCTACCCTTGAAAGGGAAACGAGCCACATCATTGAGGAAAAATGGGCAGGGGTTGTGGAAATATACTAACATATAAATTGGCCTTCATGGCTACCACAGGGACCAGAGCAATAAAAAGCTTTCACGATTTAATGCCAGATTTTCAAGCTACATGATGCAGGGACACCAAAGATACAATGGTCAGATGTAAGCAAACTACAATTCTACAAACGCTGGTAATAAAGGGCATTAGTGGGCACTAGGACCTCAAACTGAGGAATGTCAATCCTGTTATATTCATCAACATGTCACCATTTCCATAAGACCATAAGATATAAGAATGGAATTTGGCCATTCAGCCCTTTGAGCTGCTCTACCATTCAATCATGGCTGACTTATTATTCCTCTCAACCACAATCTCCTGTCTTCTCTCTGTAAGCTTTGATGCCCTTACTAATCAGGAACCTATCAACTTCTGCTTTAAAAAGAACCAATGACTTGATCTCCACAACAGTCAGTGGCAATGAATTCCACAGATTCACCAGCCTCTGGCTAAAGAATTTCCTCCTCATCTCCATTCTAAAAGGGACATTGTTGTATTCTGAGGCTATGCATTCTGGTCCTAGATTTTTCCACTATTGGGAACATGATCTCCATGTCCACTCTATCTAGGCCTGACATTATTTGGCAGGTTTTAAGGAGATACCCCCTCATTCTTCTAAACTCCAGCATGTACAGGCGCAGAGCCATCAAACGTGCCTCATACCTTAATACTTTACTTCTTGGGGTCATTCTCATAAACATCCTCTGGACCTTCTCCAAATGAGAAACCCAATATTGCTCACAAATACTCCAAGTTCTGCCTGACCAATGCTTTATAAAGCCTCAGTATTACATTTTTTTTTCACATTCCAGTTCTCTGGAAATGAAGGCAACATTACATTTGCCTTTCTTACCACAGACTCAATCTGCAAGTTAACCTTTAGGGAATCCTGCACTAGGACTCCCAAATCCCTTTGCACCTCTGATTTCTGAATTTGCTCCCCCTTTAGAAAATAGTCTATGCCTTTATTCCTTCTAGCAAAGTGCATGTCCATACGCTTCTCTATACTGTATCCCATCAACCTCTTTTTCCCTAATCTTCTAATCTGTCCAAGTCCTTCTGAGGACTCCTGCTTCCTCACCACTATCTGCCCCTCCATCTATCCTTGTATCATCCATAAACCTGGTCACAAAACAATCAATTCTGTCATCAAGATAATTAACATATAATGTGAAAAGTAATGGAATCACCACTATGGGACATCACTAGTCAATGGCAGCCAACCAGAAAAGGCCCCCTTTAATACCATTCTTTCCCTTATGCCAGTCAGTGAAACTTCTTTCCTGGATATTCTTATGACAAGCTGTTTACATTGCTAATTAGAATATTCATGGCTGTTTCTCAACTCTTTCCATTCTTTGAATCACCCTTTGCCCCTTTATGTATTTCAGGTATATTACCTTTCTTTGGAGATAATCTGGTCGATTTCTGGAAACTCTGATCAATGTTGAAATGAAATGTTTGTGTTTCGGAATTCTTCCCATCATCTTCAATCCCGTCAACAATCCTGTGACAATAATGTAAAGAATCAAGTGTAAGTTATTCATTACTCTGATGATTATCAACGCTATGTGTCATGCAAATACGCTTAGGGTCTTACTCATGACTGCACACTGCCAATTCACTGTGTAGAGAGCTGACTTGATGGAATGTTACTGGCTGACACCTTGAAAAGGCTTAAGAGACAGTTTCAGCTTCAATTCATTAATTCCTGCTCACTATCACATCAGCCTTGAGACAATCAACCTCTGCCTTCTTTAGTGCACTAATGTCTGCAACACAACATTGGCGCGAAGATGTCATTCCAAGAGAAAGAGGGAAAAAAAGGAAAGAATGTGAGAGAATAACTTAAATTTGTATAATGCCTTTCTCAATCTTGAAATGTTCCATAGCATTTTAAAATAATAATGCTGAGATAGCATAATAGAATGTAATAATAGAATACTTTTAAATTATAATTGTGTATTTGATAGCAGCAGTCAACTTGTGCGCAATAAATTCCTATAAATATCAATGAAATAATGATATTAGTTGTTTATATGAAGTTAGTTGATGATTTAAAAACTCGGTGGCTACTTTATCAGGTACAGCTGTACACCTACTCGTTAATGCAAATATCCAATCAGCCAATCATGTGGCAGCAACTCAATACATAAAAGCCTTCAGACATAGTTATTATTCAGATGAAGCAACAGAATGGGGAAGAAATGTGATCTAAATGACTTTGACCATGGAAGACTGATGGTGCCAGAAGGGATGGTTTGAGTATCTCAGAAGCTGTTGATTTCCTGGGATTTTCACAACAATCTCTATTGTTTGCAGAGAATGGTGTGAAAAACAAAAAAAATCCAGTGAGTGACAGTTCTGTGGGCGAAAATGCCTTATTAATGAGGGAGGTCAGAGGAGAATGGCCAGAATGGTTCAAGCTGATAGGAATAACTCAAATAACCATACGTTACAACAGTGTGTGGAAGAGCACCTCTGCATGCACAACATGTTGAACCTCAAAGTGGATGAGCTACTGCAGCAGAAGAACTCAAACATACACTCAGTAGCCCCTTTATTAGGTACAGGAGATACCTAATAAGTTGGGAACAGGTTGGTGTTGTGTGAATGAAGTTATCCCCACTGGTTCAAGAGCCTGATGGTTGAGGAGTAATAACTGTTTCTGAATCTGGTGACGTGGGTCCTGAGGCTCCTGTACCTCCTTCCTGATGGTAGCAGCGAGAAGAGGGCAGGGTCTGGATGGTGGGAGTTCCTGATGATGGATGCTGCTCTCCTGCAACAGCGTTCCATGTAGATGTGCTCAGTGGTGGGGAGGGCATTACTCGTGATGGACTGGTCTCACTGTGCCCTCCGAGCTGCGCGGAGTGCGCGACCGCGCAGTAACTGAAATGCTCCCGCGCACATAGCCTTTGTTGCTGCGCAGCTGGAATAAAGACAGATGAGAAAATGTTTATGAAACGTGAATGATTTTCTTTGTTGTACTGCATTTTATTATACCCTTCAATTAATAAATAAAATCAAAAGTGTGTGATTTTTCAATTTTCACTCTAAATGTTCAAAGTATGCACATTACAAAAAAAACACTTAAAAGTGCCGTGCAGTTTCAGACCAAGTAAAAATTTCCTGCTCGGAGCCATGGTTGGTCCGTGCAGCCATTAAAAAAATAGAGGGAATGTTGACTGGGCTGTATCCAGAACTTATTATAGAATTTTCTGTTCAAGGACATTGGTGTTTCCGTATGAGGCCGTGATGTAACCAGTCAATATACTCTCTGCCGCTCATCTGCAGAAGTTTGTCAAAGCTTTAGATGACATGCCAAATCTTTGTAAACTTCTAAGAAAGTAGAGGCGTTGATGTGCTTACATGCTTCTCTTACATTCTTCTTTGTGTTGCCCTTTTTCATTTTTACTCCCTCTACCCTCATTTATAACAAACACCTAGAGATGTACTCTTCCCACTTGACACCCTTCCCCCCCACACTTACATCACTCTCTATCATCAAGAACCACACCACTCCAGATTGATCACATGTATAACATTTCTAATGTTTAAACTAGTGTTTTTTTGGTGGGAATTTTTAACATTTTCGATAAAAAATCTCCCTGTCCTTAGACCACTCTATTCTTATAGAATGACACCTCCAGAATTTCGGGCTCCCAATCATCACTGAATTACATTGCCCCTTCATTGTCAATATAGAACAGTACGGCATAAGAACAGGCCATTTAGTTGTGTTGAACTAATTAAGCTAATGGCACCTAATTAAACCAATGCCCTCTGCCAACACATGGTCCATATCCCTCCATTCCTTGTCTAAGTGCCTACTAAATACCTCTATCATATCTGCCTCCACTACCACTAGGCACTAACCATTCTCTATCTAAAAAAAATCCCCACACAACCCCTTCAAATGACTTCAGTTGCCGAGGCCACGATCTTTCAAATCACCTCCCTAAACCTCACTACCTCTTTTAGTCTTCTTTAAGATACCCCTTCAACCTGCCTTCTCATCTATGCCTTCAGCTATCTGTCCCAGCATCACTTCATGTGGCTCTGGTGCGGTGAGGGAGGGCATCGAGACAGTTTTGCTATGTTAAAGGTGCTTAACAAATGCAAATTATTGTTGAGTCAGACCAAAGCTGCACTCTGAAGACACGTGATCCAATTCCAGAGGACTTGTCTGAACAGCAAACAATCCTTTTTAAATTTCACACCTTTCTGTCAGTAGTTGTACTTTTACAGACTTTTTAATATCTGCCCTTGTCTACAGTGTCACCTACAATTTCCTTGCAACTTAGCCACCAGATAATTAAATATAATTATTAGCTTGCTTATTTCACGTTTCCACCTTCCTCTGACATTGTCACACACGGACTCCTAACCCGCCTTCCATGCCAAGTTCAGTACATGCAAAACAAACATCAAAGGGCAGATTTCCCCAGAGCCTCCCTCTTCCCTTTTCTAAGATAAAGCACTGCAGCTTCTTTCCCTTTCGGGTTGCAGGAGGAGCCTTGTGGGAGCCTCTCGTTGGACTGCAGGATCTTTGTATTTTTAGACTTGACAACATTGGTAGGATTTATGATTAGTAAAAGTGACACAGATCACAATATTGATTAAATAAATCAAATTGTTCTTGTTTTTCCAGTAAAACTCATCAAAATAGGTACATTTGTGCATGACTGTCACATTGGGTGAGTGGCAGTTAGACTGTGTATTCTGAAAAAAAAACATGTTGAGTTCATAATCCTCTGTTGTGTTCCAGGTTTCTTACTGTGCGGGAAGTGATGCATTTAAGTGCAGAATGTCATTAAATTGGCGGGCAAAGTGACAAATTATTGAAGCCTTTGATCATAGCTCCCTGAGAGATCTAAATCTCTCATCTGGCCAACAGCATTTCTGCGCTGCTCCTGAGCTTCAGTTCAAACCACCTGGTGATAGATGGGTCATTAGGTGAAGCTCATTTCAGCAATTAGGTAGCACTTAGATAGGAAAATCATCAATTATTGAGTTCACCATGAAATAATGGGGTTTGTTTGAAGTGTCCAAAGTCAAAGTCAGGATCAAAAGTAAAATTTATTATCAACGTATGCAAATGTTACCATATACTACCTTGAGATTCATTTTCTTGTAGTCATTTACAAAAAATTAAAGAAATACAATAGAATTTATGAAAACCTATATATAAAAAGACTGATAAATAACCAATATGCAAAAGAAGACAAATTTGTGCAAATAATAAAAAATAGTATTGTGAACATGAGGTGTAGGGTTATTCAAAGTGAGTCTGTAGGTTGTGGAATCAGAGGTGAGTGAAGTTATCCACACTGGTTCAGGAGCCTGGTGATTGAAGGGTAATAACTGTTCCTGAGCCTGGTGGTGTGGGACCTAAGGCTCCTGTAACATCTTCCTGATGGCAGCATCAAGCAGAGAGCCTGGCCTGGATGGTGGGGTTCTTGATCATAAATGCTACTTTCTTGTGGCAGTGCAAAATGGCAAGAAATCATGAAGGATCTGATTGCTTTTACAGTGAAGAGGCAGAGGAGATCTCATTGAGAGTGTAGACTACCTCTCCCCAGTAGGAATGATGCTGCTATGCTCCAATAGTCCAGGGGAACGGTATGTTCTGTCCTGTCTACAGATCAGATATTGCTCGTAGGCTGCATATAGAACAATGCTATAGCCAGGCATGTTGGAGATAATTCCTCTGACAATCGAGAGGGTTGATCACTTTGATTGATTTTATGCACATAATTTTAACTGCCACAACAGCATTTTGTTCAGAGAACCTGCCCTGCCAGGGGAGGATGCTGTAGTTTATTTCCTATGCTTTTTAAATAAGTTATTTGCTGAATAAGTTGATTGTGACTGATGTATGACTGACTGCTTGCTGTGGGTCTCATGTCCTTTCCCATCTCCAGATGATTTCATGCTTATAGTAAGTGCTGTTTACAATAAATACGTAATTACATTGCTCTGGGATGTCAGGTTCATGGCACATGTTTTGCTACATAGCAGATTAGGAATGCAGACTTTCAGAAAGTACAGAGGTCAAATGATGTTAGGAAATGTCCTGAAAGGTATCGAAGATAAAGCGAAAGCATCACGAATTGACAGAAGTTACACTCAGATATTTCGATAGCTGGGCTTCCTCATTGATTCCATCACAATCTCCAGTCACTGCCTGAACTAACCATCTTAGTGTCGTACTTTTCCCTGACTAAGCTTCCAGACATCTTATTTATTTCTAACATAAGTTGTGTAAGATTGACCATCTCTACCTGTCTGGGGAATGGAGATCATTCTCGTCTCCAAGTCCTACTCCAGTTACACGAGTGCAAAGCATCTCAGCTGAGCCACCAGTGGAGGCTGTGAATTGAAGTCTCACTCCAGAGGCAATTTAAGAGCAACAGTCCTTCTTAGCAAGCGCTAACTCGAGTCGTTAACTTGGGCTGATTCAACTGAACATAAAAGATCCCATGAGTCTATTAAAAAAAAAACTCGAGAACTTATCCATGGTTTCATGCCCAACTCTTCTCGCTCGCTTAATATCACCAGAACAGATTTTCTGTAATTATCATCATTTGATCGTAGGGGCCTTGCTATCCAGAAATCGGTTGCTGTGTTTCACACATTACCACAATGATTACAACAGGAAAAACACCACTTGAGCTGTAAGGTAATTATAAGTGTCACGAGGTTGTGTAAAGACTTATAAAAGTGGAAGTTTCCAAAAAGTCTGATAAGTAAACAGCTTTCAAGATTCCTCCCACATTCCAAAGAGGTACAGAATAGTAGATTAATTGGCCTGACTATGAAACAGGTCTAGCATAGCATCACACACAAAACGCTGGAGGAACTCAGTAAAAGTACAGGCGGCATTTTGGGCCGAGACCCTTCGACAGAGAAAAAAAGATGAGGAGTAGGTTTAAAAGCTGGGGGGAGGTGGGGGGGGGGGGAGAAACACAAGCAGGTGGGTGAAACCAGGAGAGGGAGGAGTGAAGGAAGAGCTGGAAAGTTAATTGGTGAAAGAGATAAAGGCTGGAGAAGAGGGAATCTAATAGAAGAGGACCAAAGGCAATGGAAGAAAGAAAAGGGGGGAGGAGGATAGTGAAGGTAAGGTGGGGGGGGCATTACTAGAAGTTTGAGAAATCGATGTTCATGCCATCAGGTTGGAGGCTACCCAGACGGAATGTAAGGTGTTGTTCCTCCAACCTGAATGTGGCCTCATCACGACAATAGAGGAGGCCATGGATTGACATATCGGAATGGGAAAATGAAGTATAACATACACTTCATGCCTAATTTTACCCTTTCAGAGCACAACATTGAGCATTCTACAAGCAATCTTTCATGAAGTTAGTCAGAGAAGTGTATATCACCTAGAAGAAGTATTGAGTCATCATCCATGCTACAGGAAATCAAGGTCCAGTTGCAGTTGATAAGATTGATTCAAAGTAAGAATGTTGCAGTCCCTGCCATTGTATCTCTTTTCAGAGAATCAATAGATCTACTGGAAAAATCTGTGCAAAATAATTTTCTATTTTTTTCACTAGACAATTAGCTCTATTAATCACACTGGCTGTTGCTCTATCTGGAAAGATATAAGCATCAGCCTGACCAATGGGAATGTGAAATTCCTCTTTTAAAAACAAATATCTAGAATTTAATTTTCTGTCAGTCAATGATGCCAATGGAACTTAACTTTGGAGGCAAATGATGACACATTGTCACTAACATAATAAGTTTAGCAGTCCTGACGGGGGATAAGTTTTAGGTATTGGAATTATTCTTTCTCCACTGGTGACTCATAAGTGAAGTCACCTCAGAAGCTATTTTCTTGAGGCTGTGCATTGTTATAATTCCAATAGTGGCTGTGAATTATACATTTAATCATTTCACCTTCCTATATTTTTATAGAAATAAATTTCACATCCTAATTGATTTTATTTCCTCCTATTTGTCTGCTCAGTGTGCAAAGCCCATTGGCCAAAGTCTGCCAAAAACCAAGATATGCAAATTCCATCATTTGACAACATTGTGAATTTTGGAAGACCACAGTATACAAGTTTGATTACTCAATTTGTATGAGTGAATTTTGTGTCCTACAAATGGCTATCGAATAGTCCACAGAAGCTATACAGTCATAATTGTTGACATCAACCTAAATACAGCAGAATGGTGCATTGTAGCACCTTCAAGATGGTGCCAGTCTATTACATCACCCGTTCCACATGAAGCAGTGACATTAAGGGAAGTCCAGAGGATTAAGGGATACAAATGGGTTCCCATCAACACACACAAAATGCTGGAGGAACTCAGCAGGCCAGGCAGCATCGATGGAAAAGAGTAAACAGCCAATGTTTCGGGCCGAAACACTTAATCAGGACTGGAGAAAAAAAAGATCTTTTTTTGCTAGCTTTTTGCTGGGTTCCCATCAGTCAGGACTTCAACAATGACCCTGCACCATCACGTAATGTTGCACAATATCTTTTTAATTTGTATGCTTAACCTTCCATGATGCAACATGAACCCTGACAAAGACTGGAAAGCTGAATAGCATTCACAAGTAAATGAACAAATGAAATCTATTTCTGATGTCTCCCGATGAAGGGTTTCAGCCCGAAACGTCGTCACTACCTCCTCCCATAGATGCTGTCTGGCCTGCTGAGTTCTGCCAGCATTTTGTGTTTTTATTTATTTCCAGCATCTGCAGATTCACTCGTGTTCCATTTATGATGTCATGGTCATGATGGTTTTGTGGCCATGTTTGCGGATGATACGAAGATAGGTGGAGGGGCAGGTAATGTTGGGGAAGCAGGGAGTCTGCAGAAGGACTTTGACAGATTGGGAGAATGGGCAAAAAGGTGGCAGATGGAACACAGTGTAGGGTAGTGTATGGTCATGCACTTTAGTAGAAGGAATAAAGGTGTAGACCCTTTTCTAAATGGGAAAAAAATCCAAAAATCAGAGGTGAAAAAGGACTTGGGATTCCCTAAAGGTTAACTTGCAGGTGAGTCGCTGATAAGGAAGGCAAATGCTATGTTAGCATTTATTTCAAAAGAACTAGAATAGAAAAGTAAGGATGTAATGCTAAGGCTTTATAAGATCTTCATCAGACTGCACTTGGAGTATTGTAAGCAGTTTTGGGCCATTTATCTAAGAAAAGATGTGCTGACATTGGAGAGGGTCCAGAGGAGGTTCATGAGAATGATCCTGGGAATGAAAGGTTAATATATGAGGAACATCTGATGTCTCTAGGCCTGTACTCCCTTGAGTTTAGAAGAACGAGGGGGGAGATCATTGAAACATATCGAATATTGAATGGCCGAGGTAGAATGGATGTGGAGAGGATGTTTCCTTTTGCGGGTGAGTCTATTACTAGAGGGCACAGCCCCAGAACAGAAGGGCGTTCTTTTAGTAGAGAGATGAGGAGGAATTTCTTTAGCCAGAGGGTAAAAAATCTGTGGAATTCATTGCCACAAATGGCTGTGGAGGCCGTCATTAGGTATATTTAAAGGAGAGGTTGATAGTTTCTTGATTAGTAAGGACATCAAAGTTTATGGGGAGAAGGCAGAAGAATGGGGTTGAGAGGGATAATAAATCAGCTGTTATAGAATAGCAGAGCAAACTTGATGGGCCGAATGGCCCAATTCTGCCCCTGTGCCTTATGATCTTATGTTCGACAAAATGTCCTCTTTCTGTGTTGTGACATTATATGTGATAAATTTAATGCAGAAGATCCCTGACTTTGTTCCTGGGCCTCCCTGATCGAAATCCATACAAACTATGGAATCTGTGATCATTCAACGGACAAACAGAAAATTATGATTTCTACAGTCTGCCTTTAAGAGCACCCACAACAGAGCATGAAACATTTAACAGCTCAATACACCAACATTTTAACAATATACTGTATGATCTCATCACTGTTGACTCAGTTGTTTGACTCAACTGTCTATATGTAAAATTCTTCTGGATTTTTTACGGAACATCAGCTGTACAAAGAAGGATTATCCAGAAAGTAGGAAAGCTGGTAAACAGATAAATTTATTACCAGACAAAATGCTGAAGGAATGTACAGTATCACTAACTATTTTGCCTTCATGTAGATAAGGCTGTTGGGAATACACTAGTGATGTGTAGTGCTCATTCTTTGTGTAATTCTTATTCCTTAGATTTACAGCATAATTGAGTGTCAACAGGCTGAGCTCTTGTGGATAACGTATCTGTAGATATCATTACCTAGGGCTTAGGTCAGGGGGCCCACAGCAGTTCAGCGATGGTAGAAGGAGCTTTGCTGGCTTTCGCACATTGCAATTTCCACCACTGCACGTGCTATCTTCTTTTTTATGTAGGGGACTTTCCCCCCTCCTGCACTTCCCTGGAGATCGACTTCCGAGTCGTATCGCTGAGTAATGCTTCAATTCCTCTCCCAGCAAACTGCCCAGGGATCCTCGGCGAATCGGACTGTTCAATCCTGGCAGTGTGAGTTTCCTGCGACTTTTAGTTGCTGGTGAGAGATGTGAATATTCATTTGGTTCGTCCTCAGTTTCTAAAATGGAGGGAAGTTTCTTACTGGAATTGTCACTGCTGTCCAATTTATTCTGAAAAGTAAAGCAATAGTTTTGTTAGTTTTAGTGAGACCTGTGGAGAGAAAGCAAGCCTTAATTTTTTGTAAAATTTCCCCATCGATCTCCTATCGATGAGTTTCCATTAGTTTGTCGGCTATAGTGATCTATAAACAGTGCCCTTCCCCAAATGCACTATATGCCAGTTCTAGCGACCTGGGTTCAATTCAGACCTCTGGTACTGTATATGCGGAGTTTCTTATTCTCTGTGATGACATGGGTTTCAAAAAAAATTCAAAGTACATTTATTATCAAAATACATATATGTTACTGTATCTACTACCGAGATTTATTTTCTTGCAGACATTCACAGTAGAACAAAGAACTACAAAAACTGACAACCAATGTTCAAAACAAGACAAACTGTGCAAATATGAAAAAAACAAAACAAATCATAATAAATAAATAATATTGAGAACATGAGTTTGTATAGTCCTTGAATGTTAGTTCATAGGTTGTGGAATCAGTTCAGTTTTGAGGTGAGTGAAGTTATCCACACTGGTTCAGGAGCCTGAGAAGTTGAGGGGTAATAACTGGTCCTGAATCTGGTGTGTGGGCCCTGAGGCTCCTGTACCTCCTTCCCAAGGGCAGCAGTGGGAAGAGATCATGGCCCGGATGGTGGGGGACCTTGGGTCTTTTGGGTGCTCAGGTTTCCTACCGCATCCCAAAGGCATGTTGGTAGATGATCTGACTACTGCAAATTATCTCTAATGTGATGGGAGAACTGGGGAGTTTTGAGCATCTGTCAAGAGCATATAGGCAAGCAAGTGGGGGAATTGATGGGATTTATTTAAGAGCCTGAAATCTCTTGATGTGTTGAATGGGTTCTTTCTAAGTTGCAAGAAAAAAATAACATGAAATCTTCCTTTCTATTGCAATGCAGGAACAAGTCTATATCCCCAGCCCTGCATGAGATCTGTTCTGTTAGGTAAAGCTATGAAAGCACATCTAATCATCTACTTTCTTCCCTCCTTTTTTGCACTGATGGTGAGGCGAAGTCCCTTGGTTCTTATTGTATGCTGGACTCCAGAAAGCATCTGTTCTACACTGCCTCAGATTGAAAACAAGTTACTGGGATGTAATCTGTCTGCTTTCCTTGGCTTCCACACATTTGCCTCCATGTTAGCTTTTCTTTTGCTTTCTAACACTCCTGTGAGGTCCATTGGGGAGTCTTTGCTACATTAAGATGTTTTATATGAATTAATTTGTTGTTTAATTGGAATGAAACCCAAGTGAAGACAGCCCAGTTCAAACTAGTCTTTCCTCCATAGACTCTCTCTACCATTCCTGTTGCCTTGGGAGTGCAGTTAACATAATTCAGGTCCTCTCCCACCCAGTCATTCTCTCTTCTCTTTCCTTCCATCTGGTATAAAATAGAAAAGCTTTAAAACATGCACCACCAGGAACAAGAATCGCTTTTATCCCACAGCTATAAAACTCCTGAACTGTTAACCTCTCAATCTACATTGTAATGGTCCTTAATCTTTATTTCTCAACCTGACTGCACTTTATCTGTAACAATAATAATATTTTCTGCATGCTTTTTAAAAACTTTAATTATAGATACAGCATGGTAATAGCCCTTCTGGCCCAAAGAGCCTATACCTCCTAATTACACCCATGTGACCAATTAAACTACTAACCCATACGTCTTTGGACTGTGGAAGGAAACCAGAGCACCTAGAGGAAACCCACACAGTCACGGGGCTCCTTACAGGCAGTGCCGGGAATTGAACCCGTGTCGCTGGTACTGTAATAGCATAGTACTAACCACCACGTTTCCATGCCACCCACTGTTGTTACATTTCCCTTTAAACTATCTCTACTGGTCCTGACTCACCTCCGACCCCTGGTCAGATCAGCCCTCGATCCCCTGCAGTTTGCCTACCTGGAGCACATTGGAGTCGATGATGCACTCATCTACCTGCTGAGCAGAGCCTACCCCCATTTGGATAAGCAGGGCAGCACCGTGAGGTTTGTGCTTTTAGATTTCCCAAATGCCTTCAATACAACACAGGCCTCATTGCTGGGGGAAAAGCTCTGTTCAACACAGGTTGTCACTTCCATTGTATCCTGGATAATGGTCTATCTGACTGGCAGACCACAGTTTGTGCAGCTTCAGAGCTGTGTGTCAGACATGGCGATAAGCAGCACTGGGACCCTACAGGGGACTGTATTGGCTCCCTTCCTGTTTACCCTGTATACCTCAGACTTTAGATACAACACTGAGTCATGTCATCCGCAGAAATTCTCTGATGACTTAGCAATAGTTGGGTGTATAAAGGGAAGACGGGAGGATGAATACAGGGCCCTGGTGGAGGACTTTGTCAAATGGTGCAAGCTGAATCATCAACAGCTCAACATCAGTAAGACAAAGGAGATGGTGATGGACTTTAGGAAGACTAAGCCTGCACTGCTCCCTGTTACTATTGATGGAGAGGACATGGATGTGGTTAGGACCTTTCAGAACAGAGGAGCACTTTCAGTAATAGACCTGCTTTAAAGAGCGGTAATTAAAGTCATTCTTACCCTTGGCCATTAGGCTTTATGATGAGTCAACCTATAGCCAGGGAAGTGATGACCCCCTTCAGTTATACTGTTATTATCTTCTGTTTAAACTCTGTTTAGTTCTGTTTACCACACCCTGCTATTGTGGATCCCCTGTGCAATACTAATATCACTTCTTATCTGGATGGTCCACTCTGTTCCACTCTCAATTCCACTCTGAGATTGAATTAACCTGGTCCAATTTACTGACCATATACAGGAAGTACATTAAAATAGACATTCATTGCCTGTGCAGTGTGGGCTAGAACAGAACAAAGAGAACTCACTGCTGGTTTCTACCATTTTTTAAGCCTTTCCTTTCAAGTTTCACCCATTTCTATGAAATGCTGTGTGTTTATCCAAAATATGAAACTCCTAAGAGGTCTGTGCTGGAAAATAAGAATTGCAATGTTGTTTCAAATGCATTTAAAAGACAGTCTGAAAGCCACAGAGGCTTCATGGGATGCAACAATGCAGGACACATCACTCATTGTTACATGCACAGAGAAGTCTGTGGTCATAATAATTTCATCACTCTGACAAGTAGAAGAATGTAACAGCCACAACTCAGGAGGCGTGAAGTTGGTGGTTTCACATACAGCAAAGGTCTAGGTTTCCTGGATGACTGGGGCTAACAAAAATAACACAATGGCTTGAAATTAGTTCATGTAGGTTTTGTAAATGTCTAGCTCTCAGTGTATAAAATTATTTCCAAAGTGGACAGGGATTTGAGCTCAAATTACGGCATTTCTAAAACTGAACCAGTTTTTTTGCATTGATGACTTGTGTCATTTCCTTTGTAATTCTCCTGCACAGCACCGACCAGGAAATCAGGTCATGTTGTTCTGATGTGTGTGTGATGCTGGACATTCTCTGAGCAACCGTTTTTCAATAGCACTACATCGAACCTAGATCAGCACTGCATATTACAGGCCCTTCAGCCCACAATATTGGGCCGACCTTTTAACCTACTCTAAGATCAAGCTAATCTTTCCCTCCCACATGGCCCTCCATTTTTCTCTCATCCACGTGTCAGTCTATGAATCTTTTAAATGTCCCTAGTGTATCTGACCACCACTCCAGGCAGTGTGTTCCATGGACCCAACAGTCTCTATGTAAAAACACTACTTTCCTCTTATCACCTAAAATTATGCCCTCTTGTTTTAGCCATTTCCACCTTGGGAAAAAGTCTCTGCCCCTTATCATCTTGTACACCTCCATCAAGTCACCTCTCATCCTCCTTCACTCCAAAGAGTGGCACAGTAGCATAGTGGGTAGCACAATGCTTTACAATCCAGGCATCAGAGGTTCAATTCTTGCTGCTGCCTGTAAGGAATTTGGATGTTCTCCCCGTAACCACGTGGGTTCCCTCTGGGTGCTCCGGTTTCCTCCCACAGTCCAAAGATGTACCGGTTGGTAGGTTGAATGCCATTGTAAATTGTCCTGTAATTAGGTGAGGATTAAATCATGGGAGTTGCAGGGCGGCGTGGTCGGAAGGGCCTACTCTGTACTCGGTACTGTATCTCAATAAAAATTTTAAAGAAGAGAAAAGCCCTAGCTCACTCAACCTTTCCTCATACGAAATGTTCTCTAATACGAGGAAATCTGCAGATGCTGGAAATTCCAGCAACACACACAAAACGCTGGTGAAACACAGCAGGCCAGGCAGCATCTATAGGAAAAAGCACTTCGACGTTTCGGGCCGAGACCCTTCGTCAGGACTAGAAATGTTCTCTAATCCAGGCAGCATCCCAGTAATTCTCAGCATCCTGGTAAATCTCCTCCGCACCCTCTCTAAAGCTTCCACATCTTTTCCGTAATGAGGCGACCAGAAATGAACACAATATTCAAAGTGTGGTCTAGCCTTTCCTGCCTTTTAACAAGCACTACAACCTGCTCCCATTCTTTAGTCCAGCCCAGTTGCCCAGAGTAAGAGAAAAAGGTGAGGGCTTTGAGTTGCAAGACCAGGCCAACATTAGATTCTGTTCCTGACCCTCCGAGGGATCCGTCCTAAACCGATTGGTTTAGTTTGACTAGTTTAGTTTGGCATTATATGGAGTGAAATTCCTCTGTGCTGTCAAATCAGGGATATAAAGAGTTAAGGGGACCCCTGGAGTTTAAGTGTTAAAGCTATTTGGAGTTTACAAGAAATCTTTTTTATGTTAATGAAGCTAATTAATACTAATAGATCAGTGGAGGTTTGTGCACACAGGGAGTCATAAATACTGAGAATACACTCTGAGATAAAATTGTAATTGATGTCATTTAGCACTAATGAGATCTTGCCTGGTTAGATCCAATTCCAGAACTGTCAGTCTCAGAACAACAGCTCTGATATGAATGAAATTTCACAGAATTGTACCCTTATTATCAATGATTTTCATTCTCCCATTTTGGTTTATTGCTAGTTACCATCACAAGTTATAATACACTACGTTCTGAATAAATTAGCCAACGTACCTGAGGGAGTCTTGGAGACTTGGAGCATTTTGAGATTCCCTGTGAATACAATAGATGGAGTTTATACCATGCAATTAGCTGGAGCAGGCCACACTGAGTTACATCTGAATTTATATGCAGTACAATCTGTTGAATGTAATCCTATTCACAGTACAACCAGTTAGTGCTGCTAGGAATCTGCAGGCAGCTGAGTGTGGCTTTCAAGATGGTGTTGTCTATAGCCATAATCATTGACTTTAAAAGACTGGATAGCAACTCTAAGAGGCTGGTGCCATCCAATCAATTTGCCTGCAGGACATGGATTCACATTTTTTCAATTAATTTATGAAGCGTAGGATTTGCTGGCCAAGCCAACAATTATTGTCCATGCCAGTTGACCTAGAGAAGGTGATGGTGAGCCCCTTCTTGAACTGCTGTTGTCCATGCTGTTAAGGTTTTCTCTCAGCAACGTTCATGGCTGAGGTCCAAGATACTGACTGAGCAATGATAAAGGAACATATATTTTCAAGACAAGATGGTGTGTAACTTGGAGGGATGTTTGCATTTGGTGATGGGTATGTTAATTATCTTTCCTGATGGTGGAGGTCATTAGGTAGGAGATGCCTCAAAGAAGATCTACACACTGCAGGTAGATTGTGGGAGTGACTGTGTAGAACGTATGAATACAAGGAACTGGAGGAAGACTAGGCCCTTCTGACTCTCAGACTTGTTCTGCCATTCAATAAGATCGGGGCTGATCTTCTGCCCTGCACCCATATCCAATTATGCTAATACCCAGAAATGCATTAATCTATATTTTTAAATGTTGTAGGTGAATTTGGTGCCAGTCATGTGGTTGCCTTTATTCTGAACAGTTGTTGAGGCTCTGGGGTGTTAATGGAGCTGCACACATCCAGACAAGGGAAATACAGTCTGTTATTTCAGAATAAGACTCGGGTTTATTATCACTGATATATGTTGTGGAATTTGTTATTTTGCGGCAGCAGTACAGAGCAATACAAAAAAATTACTGTAAGTTACAATCAGGAACGTATAAAAATAAATCAGTGCAAAAAGAGAGCAAGAGTGAGGTGGTTTTCATGGTTCATGAACCGTTCAGATAGCTGATGGTAGAGGAGAAGAAGCTGTTCCTAAACCGTTGAGTGTGTGTCTTCAGGTTCCTGTACCTTCTCTCTGATTTCTTATATTTGCTCACAACATAGACAGAGGCCAGAGACCATTCACCTCTCAGACTAGTCGGATCAATGCCATTCCCGTAACAATTTTGTTCTCACAATATACAATTGACTTGGGCCTGGTAACTGCAGGACAATCTTAAGGGGAGTCACCACCTCCAATTTGGTCACCTGACACGTGTGACTGATCCAGTTATGCATCTGGTCCAGTTAGCACATAAAAGAAAAAGGATGGCAGAAAGATTTTGTTTCGATGTCGAAGAAATTAGTGAATTGCTCCTGGTTAGTCTAAATCCACCACCTGAGTGTGATTCAAAGGGCAAACTCATTATCAATACGATTTCATAAAACATGGATATTGAAATGGCAGAGGGGCAACAGAATTCACCAGACAACATTATTCATCTTCCGAGACAACCTGGATAAAATTATGTGTCAACATTTCACGATCCACAGTGTCCTGGTAGGAAGGGTGTCTCCAACCTTCGTGCTTCCCTAGATCCATCTGCCTCTCATTATTTTCTCTCTCTGTCTGCCATCATGTCTCATTGTCTCCCAATTCCTCTTCCTGATCTAACGTAACCTTCCTGCCACCTTACACCCCTCCTCAGTCCACTAATCACTTCAAACTCCTATCTCACCAGTCCCTTTCTCCTCTCTATACTGGCCATCCTGCTTCTTTACTTGAAGCCCTGATGTGGGGTTTTAATCTGAAACATCGAGAATTCTTCCCCCGGCCCCACCACCCCCACCACTACAGATACTGCTCGACCTGCTGAGTTCCTTCAGCATATATGATTTGTTGCTCCAGATTCCAGCATTTGCAGTCTCTCATGTTTGCTGACTCCCAACATGTCAGGCCACTTCCTTTACTGGGGAAATGGGAGCATATTGAATTGTGGGAAGCATATAACTAAACATCAGTGATCAGACCAGTTACCTAACACCACTCCATTCACACACTACTCCAAATTTTCATTACTTGCTATTGTAACGCTTATCATTGCTACAGTGTGAAAGTGATCTGAAATTTAATTTCAATTAACAACTGTGTTAAAATAGGGCATGCATTAATTTATCACATTGAGAGGAAATTTAAACATCTCAAATACTTCTTACAGGCTGTTGAGAGATAAAAAATTAGCTTCATTTGTCACATATATATCAAAACATACAGTGAAATGTATTTGCATTCACGACCAACACAGTTCGAGGATGTGCTGGGGGCTAGCCCACAAATGTTGCCGTGCTTCCAGCACCAGCAAAGCCTGTCCATAACATACTAACCCGTTTGTGCTTGGAATGTGGGAGGAGATTGGAGCATCCAGAGGAAAACCACTTGGTCATAGGGAGAGCGTACAAATTCCTTACCGACAGTGACGGGAATTGAACCTCAATCTTACAACTGGCACTGTAAAGCGTTATACTGACTGCTATGCTATGTGCTGTCCTGAGAAGGAATTCATAAATGCTTCCAGAGCAACACACACAAAGTGCTGGAGGAACTCAGCAGGTCAGGCAGTATCTATGGAAATGAATAAGCAGTCGACGTTTTGGGCCACAACCCTTCATCAGGACTGGAAAGGAAGGGGGAAGAAGCCAGAATAAGAAGATGGAGGAGCAGAAGGAGTACAAGCTGACAAGGCGATAGGTGAGACCTGATGAGGGGGATGCTGGCCCTACGCCTACCTCTTCTCCTCACCTGCCTATCACTTCCCCCTGGTGCCCCTCCTTCTTCCCTTTCTCTCATGGTCCATTCTCCCCTCTCCTATCAGATTCCTTCTTCTCCAGCCCTTTACCTTTTCTACTTATCACCACCCAGCTTCTTACTTCATTCCCCACCCCCCCACCCACCTGGTTTCACCTATCACTTTCCAGCTTGTACTCCTTCTCCCCCCCCCCCCCATTCTTGCATCTTCCCCCTTCCTTTCCAGTCCTGATGAAGGGTTCCAGGCTAAAATGTCGACTGCTTATTAATTTCCATAGACACTCCAGCAATCTGTGTGTTACTCTGGATTCCCAGCATCTGCAAAATCTCTTGTGTTCCTAAATGTTTACGAATGCTTTCACTTCACTGTGTTTTATACTGAGGACAGCTGCTTCTCTGTCGCCACAATTTTTAACAGGCAAGTCGTGAAAGGAGGTACTTTACCCCATCCTGTGTCTGATTAATGTAATCTCCTCAAGTGCAACAGGCTGCTAGCTCTTATCTACAAGCCCAGAGGAATTATGATTGTTGGTGAGTACATTTAATCCCATCAGAAGAAATAATGTGTGTTACTGATACTGGGCAGAGAATAATCACTGCATCTAATGTTCCAACATTTTCCAGCCTTCAGTGGAACATCCTGAACAATTCAGAGGAATATATCTGTTGAGTGTAGTGTATTAGCATGCATCAGACTTGTCACATGTTACCTTTTGTAAAGATTTATGGGACAGAAGTTTCGGGCTGAGACCCTTCATCAGGATTGGATGAAGGCCCTTGACACAAAATGTCTACTGTTCATTTCCCTCCATAGATGCTGCCTGATCTGCTGAGTTCCTCCAGTGTGTGTGTGTGTGTGTGTGTGTGTGTGTGTGTGTGTGTGTGTGTGTGTGTGTGTGTGTGTGTGTGTGTGTGTGTGTGTGTGTGTGTGTGTGTGTGTGTGTGTGTGTGTGTGTGTGTGTGTTGCTCTAAGAGGGCACTGATCCATACTAGTAAAAGGGATGGGTTTTCAAAAAAACAATCTAAAACTCTTCTGGCTACTGTTTAATTTGCATTTATTTAACTCCTTGAATTTAACCGTCCCAACTGCCATTGTGGAATTTGAACTCATGTATTTGGATTAGCACTTCAGACCTCTGACTGCTAAACCATTATGCTGGGGTACCCTGTTAGTAATCCAGGCATTGAGCCAATATTGGAATTGAAAAGCATAACAATGACTTCAGACCATGAAAGCAAGATACCACAAATAAAATTTCTGAGTTTGGTTAATGGAGTGTTTGTGTCTTCTCTAATAAAGCAATGACTTTAAATCTATTTGTGTTATCAGAGTATATTCTCAAATTCTGGATTAAGTTCGGCAATTGCTTTTACATTCTAATAAGCACAGCTCATCCACACTAACCAAGCTGCCTAGCCGAGAGACTCCCATCTACCATAGGTCCATGTCCCTCCAAAGTGCTGCAGGTTTAAAGGGTTCATATCCAACCGTCCCATCTCTGTACCTGTCCAAATGATTTTTTAATGTTGTAATTGTACCCACTTCTACTGTTTCCTCTGGTAGCTTGTTCCATATGCCCACTACCATTTGTATGGGATAGTTACCTTTAAGGTCTCTTTTAACTCTTTCCCTCCCACTTTAAACCTATGCCCTTTAGCTTTCGACTCACCTTTCCATAGAGAAGTCTTTGGGCATTCACTTTATCTATGCCCCACATGATTTTATAATTTGCCACAAGGCACCCCTTAGTGCCCTGCACTCCAGGGAAAAAAAAAGTCCCAGCCTATCCAGCGTCTCCTTTTAACTCAAACCATATCCAGCCTTTCCTTATAATCTCTATTATATCATAGAAACAGGCTATTAGGTCCATCAACTGACTTCTGGTTCTTTGCAAAGTGATGCAGGCAGCTTATTTCCCCAAACTTCCATTGCTTTATTAATTTATCAATTTCCACAAACAAAACCACAAACAAATGTGCATCCCCAACACTTCTATACATGCATACCAGATCTTAAATGGCTACAGCTTCCCACCATTGACCTGATATAAAGATTTTGATATAAAGCTTTGTCTAATCTACCCTCAACATTCCCTGCTCCAAGGAGCAAAACTCCAGAAACTGTTGCCTACCTTCAAAATTGAATCCTTTCTCCCTGGAATCATTCTAGTAGCTTTGCTCTGGACCCTCTTTAGGACTTTCATACCCTTCCTAAAGTGCAAAGACTAGAAATAGATGCAATATTCAGGCTGTAACCTCACTATGTTTTATAAAGGTACCCTGCTTTTCTGCTCTTTGCCTCTACTCTGATTGGCCTTCTACCCTGTACTCACATGTCACTCGTTAGCAGTCCTGGTCATGATAACAAAGTATATTTGTTAAACTAAATTTGAAGGGGGCGGGGATCCAGAATGTGAGGGAGGATAGCGAGAGGAAGAATAAAGGACAGGTGGGGACTACACGGTTCCGGAATATTAAGTGTGTAGTAGAGGAAGGTGGGGCGGAACAAGTGATAAGGAGGACTCGTGTACAGAGGGATGGTCTGACGGAACATGAAGTTAAATGTGTTGAAAGAACAAGTAAATGTAGGAAGGACAACAAAATTCTAGGGGCGTATAGCCTGATGGGAGTTCGGGGAGCTGAGTTAAGCACAATAGGCAGCGATTCAAACAGAGAGAGGAGAAATGGGTTAAAAATTCTATATCTGAATGCACAAAGTGTCAGGAATAAGGCGGATGAGCTTGAAGCTCAGGTGTTGTTGTTGGGATAACGGAAACATGGCTGCAGGGAGATCAGACCTGGGAAATGAATGTACAAGGGTATACGTGCTATCGTAGGGACAGAGATGTGGGCAGAGGGGGTGGGGTGGCCCTGTTGGTGAGGAATGAGATTCAGTCCTTTGCAAGGGGGGACATAGGGTCAGGAGAAGTAGAGTCTGTGTGGATAGAACTGAGGAACAGTAAGGGCAAAAGGACCCAAATGGGTGTTGTCTACAGGCCACCAAACAGTAGCTTGGATATTGGGTGCAAGTTGAATAGGGAGTTAACATTGGCATGTGGCAAAGGTAATGTCGCAGTAGTTATGGGGGATTTCAACATGCAGGTGAACTGGGAGAATCAGGTTGGTGCTGGACCACAGGATAGGGAGTTTGTACAGTGCCTACGGGATGCATTCTTGGAACAACTTGTACGAGAGCTGACCAGGGACAAGACTATTCTGGATTTAGTGTTATGTAATGAACAGGATTTGATAAGCAATCTTGCAGTAAAGGAGCCATTAGGAGGTAGTGATCACAATATGATAAGCTTTTATCTGCAATTTGAGAAGGATAAGGGCAGCTCGGAGGTGTCAGTGTTGCAGATGAACAGGGGAAACTATGGAGCCATGAGGGAGGAGCTGGCCAAAGTTGACTGGACGGATAGCCTAGCAGAAAAGACAGTGGAACAGCAATGGCAGGTATTCTTGGGAATAATGCACAAGGTGCAAAATCAGTTCATCCCCCAGAGAAGGAAGGATTCAAAGGGGGGAAAGGGGCCTCAGTGGTTGACAAAGGAAGTCAGAGACTGCATAGCATTAAAAAAAAGGAAATAAGACAGAGCTAAGGTGAGTGGGAGGACAGATGATTGGGAAGTCTTTAAGGAATGACAGAACTTAACTAAAAAGACAATACGGGGAGAAAAAATGAGGTACGAACGCAAGCTAGCCAGGAATATAAAGGAAGATAGCAAAAGCTTTTTTAGGTATGTGAAGAGAAAGAAGATAGTTAAGAACAATGTTGGGCCCTTGAAGAATGAATTGGGTGAAATTGTTATGGGAAACAGAGAAATGGCAGAAGAATTTAATGAGTACTTTAGATCTGTTTTCACGAAGGAAGACACAAGCAATCTCCCAGATGTATGGATGGGCCAAGGACATAGGGTAACAGAGGAAATGAAACAGATTGACATTCGGAAGGAAACGGTGATGAGAAGACTGATGGGACTGAAGGCTGACAAATCCCCAGGTCTAGATGGTCTGCACCCTAGGGTACTAAAGGAGGTGGCCCTGGAAATTGCGGATGCATTGGTAATCATTTTCCAATGTTCCTTAGATTCAGGATCAGTTCCTGAGGATTGGAGAATGGCTAATGTTATCCCACTTTTTAAGAAAGGAGGGAGGGAGAAAACAGAGAACTATCGACCTGTCAGCCTGACATCGGTGGTGGGAAAGATGCTAGAGTCCATTATTAAGGATGAAATAGTGGCATATCTAGATAGCAGTGATAGGATTGGGCCAAGCCAGCATGGATTTACCAAGGGTAAATCATGCTTGACTAATCTGTTGGAGTTTTTTGAGGATGTAACCAGGAAGTTAGACGGGGGAGATCCAGTGGATGTAGTGTACCTCGATTTTCAGAAGGCATTTGATAAGGTCCCACATAAGAGATTGGTGGGTAAAATCAAAGCTCAGGGCATCGGGGGGAAGGCATTGACATGGATAGAAAACTGGTTGGCAGATAGAAAGCAAAGGGTAGCGGTGAATGGGTGTTTCTCGGAATGGCAGATGGTGACTAGTGGGGTGCCACAGGGCTCGGTATTGGGACCACAGCTGTTTACCATTTACGTTAATGATTTGGATGAAGGCATAGAAAATAACATCAGCAAATTTGCTGATGATACTAAGCTGGGTTGCAGTGTGACATGTGATGAGGATGTTAGGAGAATTCAGGGTGACTTGGATAGGCTGGGTGAGTGGGCAGATACTTGGCAGATGACGTTTAATGTGAATAAGTGTGAGGTTATCCACTTTGGGAGTAAGAACAGGAAGGCAGATTATTATCTGAACGGTGTAGAGTTGGGTAAGGGAGAAATACAAAGAGATCTCGGAGTCCTTGTTCATCAGTCACTGAAGGTGAATGAGCAAGTGCAGCAGGCAGTGAAGAAGGCTAATGGAATGTTGGCCTTTATTACAAAAGGAATTGAGTACAAGAGCAAGGAAATCCTCTTGCATTTGTACAGAGCCCTGGTGAGACCACACCTGGAGTATTGTGTACAGTTTTGGTCTCCAGGGTTAAGGAAGGATATCCTGGCTGTAGAGGAAGTGCAACGTAGATTCACAAGGTTAATTCCTGGGATGTCCGGACTGTCTTACGCAGAGAGATTAGAGAGACTGGGCTTGTACACACTGGAATTAAGGAGATTGAGAGGGGATCTGATTGCAACATATAAGATTATTAAGGGATTGGACAAGATAGAGGCAGGAAATATGTTCCAGATGCTGGGAGAGTCCAGTACCAGAGGGCATGGTTTGAGAATAAGGGGTAGGTCATTTAGGACAGAGTTAAGGAAAAACTTCTTCTCCCAGAGAGTTGTGGGGGTCTGGAATGCACTGCCTCGGAAGGTAGTGGAGGCCAATTCTCTGGATGCTTTCAAGAAGGAGCTAGATAGGTATCTTATGGATAGGGGAATCAAGGGATATGGGGACAAGGCAGGAACTGGGTATTGATAGGAATTGATCAGCCATGATCTCAAAATGGCGGTGCAGGCTCGAAGGGCCGAATGGTCTACTTCTGCACCTATTGTCTATTGTCTATTGTCTATATTATGGGTCAGTATACCAATGAGATTACTCCTCAATAAAGGGTTTCCAGTGTGAATCTGATCCCTGTTATTGAAAGAAGGACGTAGGGCACGGAGTGCCTGCAGCTCTTTAACAGAAATCCACCAACACATATCTTCTAAAAAGGATTTGTGCAGGTTCTTAATACAATAATCTTCTCACCTGGAATTTGTACTGCTAGTGGAAAAGTGGATATAATGCTGTGACAAACAGCTGTTCTGCCATGAAGGTAAAACTTTAAGTGTTCTTCCCCGCCATCCCCACCTTGGTCATGGGCCTAAAACATTGTGTTTCGTTCTTTTTCAATCTTTTTATTAATATCAACATATTAAGATAACAAATATTGATACATAATTATTGGGATTACAAAATTAAAAGTTAATATAGATGGATATATAAACAATAGGTACAAGAAAATTAAGTCTCCCAAAATCATACATGATACAAATATAATGTGTACAAGACAAGAAAACTAGGTATAAGAATATACAAAAAAAACAGAAAAAGAAGAGAAAAAATTATATACCCCAAACAAAACAAAAACTACTCTATCAAGCTAACCAGTAACTAAAAAAAAAGAGAAAGTAAAAGAAACATGAGCTGTTTATAATATCTGAGAAAAGAAAAAGAATTATAAGTGTCATCAACTCCGATCCTCTCTACATGTATATAATCAGAAACAGCAAAAAATAGATTTGGAAAAAGGTCAAATTACATCATATGAAAATATTGAATAAATAAATGGCCTCCAAGTCTTTTCAAATTTAATAGAAAGATCATATATGACGCTTCTAATTTTTTCCAAATTTAAACATAACATAGTTTGAGAAAACCAATGAAATGTGGTAGGGGAATTAATCTCTTTCCAATTCAACAAAATAGATCTTTTAGCCATTAATGTAACAAATGCAATCATCCAGCGAGCTGAAGGAGATAAATGAATTGGCTCTATCATTGGTAAACCAAAAATTGCAGTGATAGGGTGAGGTTGTAAATCAATACTCAATACCGTTGAAATAATATCGAAGATATCTTTCCAATATTTTTTCAAAGACGGACATGACTGAAACATTGTTTTTCTTTCTGCCTGACCTGCTGAGTGTTTCCAGCATTCTTGGTTTTTATTGCAGATTACCAGCTCTGGCAGTTTAAAAAAAATGATTTTAATTCTTTCTTGCAACCTGCTTAGAAAGATCCTACAGTAATGAAATAGCAACAGAACATTTGCATGGGCGTGCATTCACAAAATAAATGGTAGGGTATAAGCAGTCCAAATACGCACAAATCAGTCTTAGAATATGCATCATTTTCAAATGGATGTAGAAAGCAGAATAAACTAACAAGAAACAATGAAACTACAGAACTAAACATTTTTATCCATCATTCATACACATCAGTCACAGCACATTTGGAAGCCTATAATCAAAGAAAATATTTAAACATCATTGTTTATATCATTCAATGCATTCAAAGACTCAAAATATAGTTTCAGTGGCTCTCAATGATCAATATAAAGGAACCACAATAAAACATGAAAAAAATTGACTTTCTCCTCTAATTGCAATTGAGGATAGTTGAACTTGTCCGTTGGGTATATGTTCATCTTCCTGGAACGCAATTACATGGACACAGAGCTTCATGGGTAGCCAAGAAAGAAGGAGAAAACTTGAGAGTAAAGTAGCTCAATGAATTTACTCCCAGAATCCAGAGACCCTTTAAACTATTTGTTTGCAAATTAAGGCAACCAATGTATTAAAGCTTATACATAGAAGTGAAATATTTTCAAAGGTCTGCTCTTACCAGTGCTTCACGTCCTTCTTCAAGGTTGAAGGTCAGGTCACGGTGGATGTTAGATAGGAATTTGCTTGAATACTCAGGGTAGAGCTCCAACACCTCATATAAGCCCCTCAGACTGATGTACTGCAGGTCACAATAAGTTAATGCTTTCACATCAGCATTTGTTTTAATCACTTGGCCCTTGGTTGAAAGATCTGCGCCAATCAAATCTCCTTTGCCTGCAATGGAAAACAGTTCAGAAAATCGTTAGGTACCTTAAACATCAATTAACTTTAGATTCAAATATTTTTGTAGGATGTTCTTTGGGGAAAATAATATTGACCAGAGTTTGACATGGAATGTACCGTGATCTAAAAAGGACTGGGAATGTGCTTTCTTCATGAACCAGAATTACATTAGAAAGACGTGCTGGATAAAACAGCATGGGAGGAAACTCAGATGGATAAAAAGCAACTGGAAAGGCCAGTCGGTCCAAATGGTTCCTTCCTGCCATTCAGTCAATGTTTGTAATTAAAATATAGTTATCAATTGACATCAAAGAAATAGAGTACTGGATATGAATTTTAAAAATTCCTGTCTATATTTACCATTCAATCTTAGTCAAAGTTCAAAGTTTATTCATCTTCATCTAAATCATTTTTATTAAGATCATAAGGGCACAATTAGGCTATTCGACCCATTGAAACTTCTCCACAATTTGGTGTTCAGGAGATATATTCCAGTATGCACTCATGTTGAGCTTGTCAAATTCGTTAATTTGCCTCCAATTTCCACCCTGCCCTTAAATTCACTTGATCTATTTCTGACACCTCCTTCCCCTTTCTTGATATCTCTGTCTCCATCTCTGGAGACAAACTGTCAACCGACTTCTTTTATAAACCTACTGATTCCCAAGGCTATCTTGACTATACCTCTTCCCACCTTAAAAATACTATTCCCTTTTCTCAGTTCCTTTGTCTCTGCTGCATTTGTTCCCAGAAAGAGGTTTTCCTTTCATCAGAGATGTCCTCCTTCAAAGAATGGGGCTTCCCTTCCCCCACCATTGATGCTGCCCTCATCTGCTTTCCCAAAAATCTATGCTCCCTGCACCTTCCCGCCGACTTAACAGGGATAGAGTTCCTCTTGTCCTCACCTATCACGCCATGAGCCTCTGCATCCAACACATCATCCTCCGCAACTTCTGCCACCTCCAAAGGGATCCTACCATCAAAAATATCTTTCCATCATCAGGAACCCCCGCCACCCAGGCCATGCTCTCTTCTCATTGCTGCCATCAGGAAGAAGGTACAGGAGCCTCAGGACTCACACCACCAGGTTCAGGAACAGTTATTACTCTTCAACCTTCAGGCTCTTGAACCAGAGGGGATAATTTTACTCAACTTCACTTGCCCCTTCATTGAAATGTTTCCATAACTAATGGACTCACTTTCAAGGACTCTACATCTCATGTTCTTAATATTTATTGCTTATTTATTTATTATTATTTATTTATTTTTGTATATACACAGTTTGTTGTCTTTTACACTCTGGTTGAATGCCCAAGTTGGTGTGGTCTTTCAGTGATTCTATTATGGTTATTATTTTAATGGATCTATTGAGTATGCCCACAAGAAAATGAATCTCAGGACTATATATGGTGACACGTGTACTTTGATAATAAGTTTACTTTAACTTTGAACCCCCCCTCCACTTTCCGCAGCGATTGCTCCCTCTGTGATTCCCTTGTCCATTCGCCCCTCCCCACTAATCTCCCTCCCAATGCTTAACCCTGCAAATGGCCGAAGTGCTACACCTGCCCATTCCCATCCTCCCTCACCTACATTCAAGGCCACAAAAGTCCTTACAGTTGAGGCAACACTCCACATGCGAATCTATTGGGGTCATACATTGTGTCCGGTGCTCCCAATGCAACCTCTCCCACATAGGTGAGACCCGTTGTTAATTGGGCGAATGCTTCTTTGAGCAGCTCTGCTCCATCCACCTAAAGTGGAATTTCCTGGTGGGCAAACATTTTAATTCCGATTCCCATTCCGATCCGTAGCCTCCTCTTTGCCACGATGAGGCCATCTTCAGGGTGGAGGAGCAACACTTTATGTTCCATCTCGGTAGCCTCCAACCTGATGGCATGAATATCAATTTCTCCTTCTGGTAAAAGACTTTTCACTCCTCCTCCTCTCTTCTTCTTTTTCCCATTCCAGCCTCTTACCTCTTCTCACCTGCATATCACTTCCCCCTGGGTCCCCTCCTCCTTCCCTTTCTCCTATGCTCCACTCTTCTGTCCTATCAGATTCCTTCCTCTCCAGCCCCTTACCTTACCTCCCAACCTAGCTTCACCTATGACCTTCTAGTTATCCTCCTTTCCCTCCCCCTACCATTTTGGTCTTGGCCCAAAGCTTTGACTGTTTATTCCCCTCCATAGATGTTGCCTGACCTGTTGAGTTCCTCCAGCATTTTGTGTGTATTACTCTGGATTTCCAGCATCCACAGAATTTCTTGTGTTTTTACTCCATTATGCTACTTATTAGCTTGAACACCAAATCAAAGTACAGGACCAATGATCTCTCCACACCCCCTGTACAAGAAGTCCAGGTAAGACCTACCAAAGGGTATCCTAAGAGAGAAGGAACAATTCCAATTGAAGTTAGAGAAGGAATTGAATGCACATTACCTCTGACAGAGCTTACAGGCCATTACTTCCTACAAATGGCAGTGATACTTCAGAGAAAAGAGCTACACTTGTGAGAATTCCTGCAGCATCTGATGACCCTGTGATCTCTGTCTCAGAGGCCAACATGAGACCATCTTGCAAGAGGGTGAACCCTTGCAAGGCATCAGGCCCCAATGACATACCTAGTAGGGCACTGAAAACCTGTGCCAACCAACTGGCAGGAGTGTTCAAGAACATCTTTAATCTTTCATTGCTGCAGTCAGAGATTCTCACCTGCTTCAAAAGGGTGACAATCATACCAGTACCCAAGAAGAGCAGAGTGAGCTGCCTCAACGACTGTCGCCCAGTTGCATTCACATCTTCTGGGATGAGGTTCTTTGAGAGGTTGGTCATGGCTAGAATCAACTCCTGCCTAAGCAGGGACCTAGACCCACTGCAACTTGCCTATTGCCACAGTAGGTCTACAGCGGATGTGATCTCACTGGCTCTACACACAGCCTTGCTTGGCCTTGGACCCCACAACCAACAGCAATCCCTATGTCAGGCTGCTGTTTATTGATTACAGCTCAATGTTCAACACTATCATACCCTCAGTACTAACCAACAATCTTCAGAACCTGGGCCCCTGTACCACCCTTTGCAACTGTATCCTTGACTTCCTCATCGGGAGAACATAATCTGTGTGGATTGGAAATAACATCTCCTCCTCGCTGACAATCAACACTGGTGCACCTTAAGGATGTGTGCTCAGTCCACTTCTCTGCTCTCTACACCCACAATTGTGTGGCTAGGCACAGCTCAAGTGCCATCTTTCAGTTTGCTGATGACACTATTGTTGGCAGAATCTCAAATGGTGATGAGGAGGTGTACAGGAGTCTGACAGATCTGTTGGCTGACTGGTGTCAGTAAGACCAAGGAATTGATTGTGGATTTCAGGAAGGGGAAATCAAGGGAATACACACTAGTCCTCATTGAGGGGTCAGCAGTGGAAAGGGTGAGCAGCTTCAAGCTCCTGGGTGTCAACGTCTCTCAAAATCTCTCCTGGGCCCAGCATAATGATGCACGACAGTGGCTTTATTTCATTAGGAGTTTGAGGAAATTTGGTATGTCACCAAAGACACTCACAAATTTCTACAGATATGTCTTGTAGAGCATTCTGACTGGTTGCATCACTGTCTAGTATGGAGGGACCACTGCACAGGATCAGAAAAAGCTGCAGAAAGTTGCAAATTCAGCCAACTCCATCATGGGCACAAGCATCAAGGACACTTCAAGAAGGCAGTAGCTCAGAAAGATGGCATCTATCATTAAGGACCCCCATCACCCAGGACCCTCTTCTCATTGCTATCATCAGGGAGGAGGTACAGGGTAACACACACTAAATGCTGGAGGAATTCAGCTGGCTGTGCAGCATCTGTGGAAAAGATTAAACAGCTGACGTTTCGAGCTGAGACCCTTGAAGTGTCTTGGCCCGAAACGTCGACTATTTACTCTTTCCATAGATGCTGCCTGGCCTGCTGAGTTCCTCCAGTATTTTGTGTGTGTTGCTTTGGATTTCCAGCATCTGCAGATCTTCTGATGTTTAGGAGGTACAGGAGCCTGAAGATATACATTCAATATTTTATGAACAGCTTCTTCCCTTCCGCTATCAGATTTCTGAACAGACAATGAACCAGCTCATGAACACTACCTCACTCTTTTTTTGCTCCCTTTTTGCACTACTTCTTTAATTTAATTTATATGATATAAATATGATGTGTGTATATATATATGTATTTATTGCGATACAGCGTGGAATAGGCCTTTCCGGCCTTCAGGCCTGATTTAACCCGAGCTTAATCATGGGACAATTTACAACGACCAATTAACCTACCCATCCGTATGTCTTTGGACTGCGGCAGGAAACTGGAGCACCCGGAGGAAACTCACGTGGTTACGGTGAGAACGTACAAACTCCTTACAGGCAGCAGCGGGATATATATTATTACATAAATTTCAATAACACATACATCTTTTAGTCATTTATAGCTTTAAAAATATATTGCACTGTTCTGCTGCCGCAAAACAACAAACTTCATGCCAGTAATAATAAACGTGACTCTGATGGAGTGAAATTCCAGTTAGCCTTGCTAATACATAGGTACTGAAAGGTTACCTGCCCATTCCACGGAGTGAAGGAGATATGTCTCTACAGTACAAACATAAGTCATACTAGGAGTTGGTCATGCAGTTCTCTGAACCTGGTCTTGAGCCAGCAAATGAGTGAATATTTGCCTGAATTTATATATTTCATTCTTTACTTTTATTAGAATGTGAATGTTGCTGACAAGTCAGGCATTTATTGTTCATTCCTGAGCGTCTTTAATCTAAAGACCTTGGCCATTTCAGAGGGCAGTTTTATGTTTTATTTATTTTCACCTTTTGTGAGAATTGTTCTGGTGAAAGCTGATCATTCCAGATTGTTGGCTCTGCCGCTTTCTCCTAGATGCAGCATGACTTACCAAATACTTCCAGCATTTTCTATTGCTCTTGCAAATCCTTTAAGATGTTGGTTGAAACCGATTGGTTTAGCATTATATATCAAATTGAAGATCAAGCAACACACAAAATGCTGGAGGAACTCAGCAAGCCAGGCAGTAACTATGGAAAAGAGTACATATAGTTAATGTTTCAGGCCGAGACCCTTCGTTAGGGTTGGGTCTGTCAGGACTTTCCCAGTACCCCTCATCAGTTCTGATGAAGGGTCTCAGGCTGAAACATCGACTGTACTCTTTTCCATAGATGCTGCCTGGCCTGCTGAGCTCTTCCAGCATTTTGTGTGTGTTGCTCGGATTTCCAGCGTCTGCAGATTTTCTCTTGTTTGAAATTGAAGATCAAGTTTATTTTCATACACATACCATGATCTTTTGCAGCAGCACAATTTTCTTCTGAAATACTGAATATTTGATTTCCCACTGAAGCTAAGGGCCACCTAGCTCCCTTTCTACTAACAGATTCATTTTTTGTGAATCAGTTTAATGTCCTTGTAGTCTGAAGTTTCCAAAGATGATTATTACTTGTAAATTTATTCATGGTAATATTACTTTATGTGTGGTGTGTGTGAATTATATGTACTGTGTTATGCACTTGGTCTGGAGGAACGTTATTATGGTTGAATATCAATAAACTTGAACTTGAACTTGAAAAGGTTCTTATGCTGGTGTGAAGAATTAACAAATGTGATTGAACAAAGAATTTTTCAGAGAGCCCATCACCTCTGTGAATTACAAATGAGAATGCGATAAGAATATTTTACAGCACCTCAATTTTTTTCCCTGATTGCTGTAAAATCACTCGGGGCATCATGAGTTCCTGAATCATCGGGAGCTGCTTCAGACAAGTGAGAATAATCCAGATCCCCTTTCTAATTCACTGATGGCCCTGCTATTCAATGATGACATTAAAAGATGAAAGGCAAGAGTGAGCTAGTTTAACAATTGAATTTGAATTGCAGGAGAGGATTGTCTAGTAGTTCATAAAAAAAAATTTGCAAGCTGTTCTCAGTTTGCAGCACCTATTACATAAGTAAGTCTCAGTGAAAGAACTCCCTCCTACTCACATTATATAAACTTGTAGCCTAGCAACTGCAGCATTATCAATGTGGATTTTCACAGTGCCACAAAACAGTGGATCAACAAAATAAACTGATTGGTGTTTTGGCAAAAATTTTAACCTACTTCAGGGCCATTGTTGTTTAAAATCAGACGGCAATTTTTAATCAAGGAGAATGCACTTTGTACCTGATTATTAAGACACCAAAAAAAATCTGAATTGGAAAACAACAGACAAACAGGATAAGCTGGAAATGTCTGCCAATGTTTGTACCACTAATGAAATGTGTTTAAAATGTGTTTATTTTTCCTTGCAAACTCGTGGATTTGAATTTGGAGGTTAAAATAGTTTTTTCTCACATTGCTATTACAATGCCAGCGACCTTCGCGCCGCTGTCTGTAAGGAGTCTGTACATTGTCTTCGTCACCCCGTGGTTTCCTCCTGGTGCTCCAGTTTCCTTCCCCATTCCAAAGTTGCATGGGAGAGTAGGTTAATTGGTCAAATGGGTGTACAGTAATTGCGCTGGAGGGGCCTGTTACCGAGCTGTGTCTCTCAAAAAGAAATTTCAGTTTAACTAAGTTAGCAGCGTTGCTTTGAAGTTAGAAGCTAGTGGAAGTCACACTTCATGATTTGGGCCTGTATTGTGGACTGGCAAATTCAGGCAAGCACTCACAGTTACGCTGTTGCGCATTCAGGCTGATCTGAAAGATCCAGGGAGGACCTATGGATAGACAGATTGATTTTTGAACATTGAGGGATACACAAGAGACTGCATTCTGTAGCAACGAACTGTTTGCTGGAGGACACTGATCAAATCGAATCAATCTGATTGAAAACCTAGACCTCTCTGGATACAGGGTTTGATGCAAAACTTTGACAATTTCTTTCCTCCTATACGTGTAGATGAAAAAAAGGATGTAAGTGACTAACATGAGAGGCCAAAATTGTAAATTGTTTGTATAGTTGTTTGAAAGAATGGTGGATTGGGGGGATGTCTGAGGCAGTTTTTTTTACACAGAGATACAGTAAGGAAATTTTAGATAGGCCCATGGATGAAGAAAAATGGAGGCTACGTGGGAGAGAAGCATTAGATTGATCTTGGAGTAGATTAAAAGGTCAGCACAGCATCGTGGGCCAAAAGGCCTGTAAGTATACTGCTGTTCTATGTTCTGTGTTGAATTCCTCCAGTGGATTGTTTTCTGTAAGAGAATATGGAAACTGGGCTCTAAAGTGGCACAAGATCAACCATTGAGGATTTTATTGAATGGTTCAAGGGACCATATGATGTCCATTAGTTTTTGTTTCTTCCTAACCTTCTTGGTTCTGGAATTATCTTATAACTTCACTTTCTCTTTTAAAAATACTCCTGAAATCCTATCCTTTTAACCAACCCTATCTAAGCAAAGATGCGCAACATGTAATGTTATTATAACATTTTGTGCGCCACATTTCCTGAGGAGATGGGATTGCGTAGAGAGAGAGAGAGAGTTTAAAAGAAGCGTGCGGGAGCAGTCGACACATTTTGCGCGCCTCAGTTCCAGAGAAGACATTGAATTGCATCGAGGGAGAGTTTAATAGAAGCGTGTGGGTGCAGTCGGCACATTTTGTGCGCCTCATTTCCCAAGGAAATATTTGATTGAGTAGAGGGAGAGAGAGATTAAAAGAAGCGAGCAGGGGCAGTCAGCAGATTTTGCGCGCCACAGTCCCTGAGGAGATATTGATTGCATGGAAGGAGAGAGTTTAAAAGACTGAGCGGGGGCAGTCGGCACATTTTGAGCGCTACTGTTTCTGCGGAGATACTTGATTGCGTAGCAGGAGAGAGAGAGTTTAAAAAGAAGCAAACAGTGGCCGTTGGCAGATTTTGTGCAGCACAGTTCCTGAGGAGACTTTGGATTGAATAGAGGGAGAGAATTTAAAAGAAATGAGCCGATGAACTTGGCACACTTTGCGTGCTACAGTTCCTGAGAAGATACTGGATCGCATAAGGGCGAGTTTAAAAGAAGCGAGTGGGGATAGTCAGCACTTTTAGCGCACCTCAGTTCCTAAGGAGACATTGGATTGCGTAAACTCACTCGTAAAGGAAGAGAGAGAGTTTAAAAGAAGCACACAGGGCAGTCAGCACATTTTGCACATCATAGTTTTTGAGGAGGGAGAGAGTTTAAAAGAAGCGTGCAGGGTCAGTCAGCATATTTTGCGCGTCACGGTTCCTGAGGACACATTAAATTGCATGGAGGGAAAGGGAGTTTAAAAGAAGTGTGAGGGGCAGGGGGCGGGTAGTTGGCACATTTTGCGCACCGCAGTTCCCGAGGAGCCATTGGATTGCGTAAGGAAGAGAATTTAAAGTAAGCGGGCGGGGGCAGCCAGCTCATTTTGTGCATCTCAGTTCCCAAGGAGATATTTAATTGCGTAAGTGAGAGAGAGTTTGAAAGAACCGAACAGGGGCAGTTACATTTTGTGCGCCACAGTTCCTGAGTAGATATTGCTTACTTGAAGGGAGAGAGTTTAAAGGAAATGAGCGGAGAAAGCTGGAATATCTTGCGCTCCTGAGGAGGAATATCATTGCGTAGAGGGAGACAAAGTTTAAAAGAAGCGAGCGGGGGCAGTTGGCGCATTTTGTGCACTATAGTTCCCGAGGAAATATTTCATTGCGTAAGGGAAGAGAGTTTAAAAGAAGCGAGCAGTGATAGTCGGCACATTTTGCAGGCCACTGTCCCCAAGGAGACCTTAGATTGCTCATAAGTAGGCACTTGGCAAGGACCAATAAAAAATAAATTAAGTTTAAGTGGAGCATCCATTATGTAAGTGGACCAATGTTAGAGTGGGGAGTTGAGTCTTTGGCTCATTGAGGCTTCAGATTTTTGGGCCATTCAGTTCTCTTCTATGGAAGGTGGGACCTGTACAGAAGGAATGGTATGCACTTGAACAGGAGGGGGGACTAATCCTAGCAAGAAGGTTTGTTAGTACTGCATGGGGGATTTAAACTAGAGTTGCAGGGGAATGGGAACCAGTGGAGTGGCTGTGGAGAAAGATATTAAGGCTATATACAAAGTCAGGAATCCAAAGGTCGAATATGGTGGGACTAATGTTCTGAGCTGCATATATTTCAATGCTAGGAGTATTGTAGGAAATCTGGATCAACTTAGGGCATGGATCAACATGTGGAATTATGATATTGTAGCCATCAATGAGACTTGGCTGCAGGAGGGGCAGGATTCCAGGGTTTTGTTGTTTTAGACGTGACAGATTGGGAAGGATTAAAGGGGAGGGGTAGTATTACTAGTTAGGGAAAATGTCATGGCAGTGCTCAGTCAGGACAGACTGAAAAGCTTGTCTAGTGAGGCTTTATGGGTAGAAATGACAATAAGAAAGGTATGACCATGTTAAAGAGAGTCTATAGAAGTGAGGCAAAGCAGCAGCAAGTTTATGGATCCTCTACAGATTACATTGGTTGTGGGAAGTTATTGGAAGGTATTTTAAGGGACCGGATGTATAGGTATTTGGATAGTCAGGGTCTTATTAGGGATAGTCAACAG
Organism: Hemitrygon akajei; assembly: GCF_048418815.1. Taxonomy (NCBI): domain Eukaryota; kingdom Metazoa; phylum Chordata; class Chondrichthyes; order Myliobatiformes; family Dasyatidae; genus Hemitrygon; species Hemitrygon akajei. Next base: position 41,734,627 of record NC_133141.1, read on the forward strand.
GGTTTTGTGCATGGTAGGACATGTCTAATCAACCTTCATAGAGTTATCTGAGGAAGTTATGAGGAAAGTTGATAAAGGCAAGGTAGTGGATGTTGTCTAAATCAACTTTAGCAAGGCATTTGACAAGGTCCCGCATGGGAGGCTGGTCAAAAAGGTTCAGTCATTTGGCATTCCTGATGAGGTAGTAAACTGGTTAGAGTTTGGCTTTGTAGGAGTGGTAGTAAATGGTCTATGACTAGTGTGGTGCCTCAGGGATCGGTGCTGGGTTAGTCATCTATATTAATGATCTGAATGATAATGTGGTAAACTGGATCAGCAAATTTGCAGATAACTCCAAGATTGGGGGTGTAGTGGGCAGCGAGGAAGACTATCAGAGCTTGCAGTGGGATCTGGACCAGCTGGAAAAATGGGCTGAAAAATGGCAGATTGAATTTAATGCTGACAAGTGTGAGGTGATGCACTTTGGATGACCAACCAGGGTAGGTCTTACACAGTGAGTGGTAGGGCACTGAGGAGTGTGGTAGAACAGAGGGATCTGGGAATACAGATCCATAATTCTTTGAAAATAGCGTCACAGGTAGATAGGGTTGTAAAGAAAGCTTTTGGCACATTGGCCTTCAAAATTCAATGAATTGAGTACGGGAGATGGAATGTTATGCTGAAATTGTATAAGAAGTCAGTGAGGCCTGATTTGGAGTATAGTGTGCAGTTCTGGTCACCTACATACAGGAAAGAAATCAATAAGGTTGAAAGGGTGCAGAAAAAATTTACAGGGATGTTGGCAGGAATTGAGGGCCTGATTTATAGGGAAAGGTTGAATAGATTAGGACTTTATTCCGTAGAGGATAGGAGAATGAGGGGAGATTTGATAGAGGTAATCAAAATTATCAGTGGGATAGATAGGTTAAATGCAAGCAGGCTTTTTCCACTGAGGTTAGGTGAGACTAGAACCAGAGGTCATGGGTTAAGGTTGAAAGGTGAGATGTTTAAGGATAACATGAGGGGGGACTTCTTCACTGAGAGGGTGGTGAGTGTGTGGAACAAGCTGCCAGTGCAAGTGGTTGATGCTGGTTCAATTTCAACATTTAAGAGAAATTTGGACAGGTACATGGAAGGGAAAGGTTTGGATGGCTATTGTCCGGGTGCAGGTCGATGGGCCTAAGCAGATAAATGGTTTGATATGGACTAGATGGGCCAAAGGGCCTGTTTCTGTGCTGTAGTGTTCTGTGATTCTGAAAAACCAAGCTAAGCTCAGCAGGTCTTACCGAGAATTGCCAACACCATGTTGTCCTTCAGAACTTCCATGGAGCCGGAGCACACAAAGTAGTTTGCCTGCAAGGCATCCCCCTGTCTGATGAGGTACTCTCCCGGGGCACAGAAAGTGGTTTTGATGTGGAGAGACAGCGACCTCAAGCATCCACGACTGGCCGATACAAAGAGGGGTAACTGCAGAATTTCCTTGTGAAGATGCATGGCGATGTCAGCGCGGAGCTCGTCTGGGAAATCTCGTAAAAGCTGCAGCACATAAAGAAAAAATGTGAATGTCATTTTCAGGATATGTTTTATTACAAAGCCTTGTGGTTAAAACTGAAGGCAACACTTGGAAGGCACCGTGGTGCAGATAGTGGAACTGTTGCCTCGCAGTTCCTGCCGTCCCTGTTTGACCCTGACCGTCAGGCCTCTGCCTGTGTGGCGTATTCATTTTCTCCTTGTGACTGCGTTCATTTCTCCAGGTGCTCTGGGTCGGCTTTGGGTTCATCCCACATCCTAAAGTCGTGCATGATGGTTGGTTAATGGTCCACTGTACATTGACATGCGTGCACGTGTTTGTGTGTGAGGATGGTAGAATCTAGGGAGAGTTGATGTGACTGGAGAATAAATGAAAAAATGAGATTGGTGTAAAAGGGTGCTTGGTAGTCGGTCTGGACTCGGTGGACTGAAGCACTATTTTAGGTGCTATATAACTCTTGGAGATGGCACAGTTTACGTTTCAGGCTGAGACCCTTCATCAGGACTCAACAGTGATGATAGTGTTATAGATGAGAAACAATGAAGTGGGGTGTAGGGTGGGAGGGCCAAGACTTCAGTAGGACCTATCGCTAAAGGTAGAAAAGGTGGCATGGTAGTGTAGTGGTTAGCGCAATACTTTACAGTACCAGCAACCTGGGTTTGATTTCCACTACAGGGAGTTTGTACGTTCTCTCCGTGACCACATTCCAAAGCCGTATGATTTTGTAGGTTAATTGGTCACATGGGTGTAATTGGACGGAGTGGGCTGGTTAGGTTAGAAAGGCCTGTTACCATGCTGTATCTCTAAATGAATAAAGTGAAATAACTCTATTCTGAAGCTGGTACCTTTTTGATACACAGAGGCACAAGGGGCCACAGATGCTAGAATCTGGAGCAGCAAACTGCTGCCTGACCCATTAAGGTCCTCCAGCAGTTTTTATTTGCTGTTGTTTTGATACATGTTCCAGCTCAACCATGTCCATCAAAGGCATGGTCCTACACGCTGGACCACGTAGGACCAAATGGTTCTGCATTGTGGCCATTCAACTTCAGTGAAGAATAAAATGCTATTCCAAACTGGAGACTAAGAATTGATGAAAGGCTGTGATGTCTCTTCTAGGTACAACAGATGTATCGGAGTGCTCAGTGTACAGAGCAGCTGGAGACACGCAGTGCACTAATGGCGTGGAGTCTGTGCCTTGCTGTGACTTGTATGGGAGAGTTATGCGGAAATAGACTGCTACAGCACTTCTGGATTCTGTTTCTGTCCAAATTAAAGGGGCAGGTCCCAGACATAGGGTGGTTTTGCTTTAAGATAGGTCCTCGGGCAGCTTCCTTTGGACTCCCACCACCACCCTCCCATATCCTAGAGCAATCATAATGCCCTCCTGAAAGCTCACAACCCTTGGCCACCTCTGCGCTCCACCCACCCCAACCCCAGACCTGCTGATTTAACAAGATCAGTCATCCCAAACAACAGCCAACACTGAATAGCAACCACAGCCCAAAGATAGCAATATTTCTCTGCCAACCTCTATTCCTATTCTTTGTCTGCCAATCCTACTCTCCTGCCTCTGATCCTACCCCACTGTTCACTGAACCCCAACTCTAGTTCTGAGCTCGTCGCCTATCCATTCGGCCCAGTACCCATCCTGTTCAGATTCCTTGACTGTCCACTCCTCCACAATGCCTGAATTCTCTCCCATGCAATATGGGTTCTCTTCCCTGGCCTGGCCTTGAACTGACTTGATTTATTGCCCTCGTTACCGTTATGTATTTAGGTATATTTTGACCCTTACAGGTTGCTGACAAGTTTCCCTGTGTGTTACATAATGTAATGTGTGTGGGCATTCTGGGTAGATGACCTACCAGTAAAATAAACAGATACACATTTGTTCCTCATCTTTCTGTCTCTCGTGTGTGTTATTCACAGACACCCGGCTTCCCAGTACCACAAACAACAACTGGTGATGAGGTGACATTTGTTGTTTTGTTCCCTTCAGCATGAAAAGTCGGTGTGTGATGTGGGTGAGCAAAAAGAAGACGGTCGCAGGAAGTGTGGTGAGTAAAGAATCCGAGGGGAATAAGAACAGGACAGTTAAATGAAACCAATAAGAGAGGGAGAGCGAGAGAGAGATAGAGAAGACTAGTTAACTTTTCTGGAACGTGATTGCATTTGAAAATGCCAACATGTTTGGAAGTATGGGGACCGTATAATGAAATGACAGCAATAGAGTTCATATACTGAAAGATTTGAATATTTTGCACTGGCAAATGAAATGCCAGATGATAGTCATGTTCCAACTTTTCTAACTGTGATGGTGCAAGAACAGTTAACTTATTACGCAGTACAGTGCAACCAGCTAAGCCTGGTGATAAGCCTTATGAGGACATAATTAAAGGACCACTATTCACCTAAATCTTCGATTATTGCTGAGAGGTTTTGATTTCATAAAAGGAATCAAGAGGAAGGTGAGTCTGTTTCACAGTTTGTGGCAGTGCTGAAGCAATCGAACACTGTGATTTCAGGCAGTCACTGAATGACATGTTTTATGACAGACTCATACATTGTCTGCTTAGTGAGGCTATTCAGAAATGTTTGCTTACAGAAGACAGACATGGAGATGGCAATTGAGGTCAGTACATTTGCAGAGATGGCAGCTAAAGAAGCACAGCTATTAAGCGCATCTTCCCAAGTTCATAAAGTTTCTACTGACATAAAACTGGACATTCAGCAAAGAATGCTGGTATAAGGATTTAGATTGTCAAAACTGTGGCGAGAAAAGAAAACGACATATTGAACACACCTGTAAAAGTAAAAAGACAGTCAACCAAAAACACTAATAAAGAAAACTGACTTTTGGAAAAACAAAGAGCAAAATGTGAACAAGATGGAGCGTACTGAGGATGGACTGAGTGGCTCTCACTCTGTGGTTGAAAAGGCTTTGCATGTTTTATCTGTTTCAGGGCACGACAACGTTTTTTGGGTGACCCTGCGGTTGGATGTGGCCACAGTGAGGATACAGGGGGACACAAGTGCTGCAGTATCACTGGTGTCATACAGTTTACAAGGAGAAATTGCAGGATCTCACCCCAGAAGGGGCAAGGTTGACTTTAAAGACTTTCACTGGTGAGGCTGTTCCAGTGAGGGGAGTGGTACACGTTACAGTGGAGATTAATGAGCAGAGAAAGAAACGTCCATTGTACGTTGTTAAAGATCATTATCCAGTGTTTCTGGGCCACTCGTGGTTAGAGCAACTCAAACTCAACTGGCACAAGAGCACCTGAGTGGTGGGAGTGCTGTCTGCCAGAAGTATTGAAGAAATATGCAGAAGCATTCAGTGGAGAACGGGGCAGTATGAAAGGAATCATTGTTAAGCTGGCTGTTAAGTCTGGGTTCTTAGTGGAGGTGACTGTTGAGCCTCAGTGGCAGCATGGATAAAAAATAATAGATAGAAGAAAAAGATGAATTAAATGATACAATAAAAATATGTGGTATGAAGAAACCGTATAGATATTCCAAGGAAAAGCTGAAATCAAAGAGTACTCATATGCGAAGCAGAGACCAGCATGTCTTTTGGGAAAACATGACAGTGAAGACATCTGGGACCCTAAATAGTGGCATGAACTATGCTATCCTTGTTCTGACAGGAGTTCGCCACTGGATGGAACTAAGAAGGATTCTGCTTCAGACTTGGAGAGAGCAGTTCTCAAGTTAATAATGGCAGATCCACGAGAGAGAATAAAAGAAGACGATCTTGATGTTGCACTCAGTCCTCAGCGCTGAAGCTTAGGTGGTGGCTGTCATGTGGCCAATACCTCCAATATTCGACAATCTGGAAGCCTATGGGAAATAAAGAGAATTAAAATGTTTGGGGGTTGGGTTGCCAGTGGAGAATTGAAAGTGGGTGCATAATAACGTCAAGAACCTTTGATCGTAAAGGCAGAGAGAAAGACTTGCGTGACAGAGATGCTAGAGAAGGAAGGAAGGTAAAGTGCTTCAGGCGAGAGTTCGGGGATGGCAAATATGTTTTAGTGAGCGGAGGCAACGTGATTCCTAAACTGAAGAGGAAGTTTTCTGCTGACCCCACTAGTCAATCAGAGACAATAAAGCTGATGGGCTTTGATGATAAAATGCTATTGGAGGATCCAAGATGGGCAAAGAGGTGGAGGAATTGACCAGAAACCCTTAAAGAAGGTGTAGAATGCCATGGTGCTGTCCAAGTGGAGATACCTACTGTTTCTGCATCCAAGAAGTTCCCCAGGAAGCAGTCCATTTGGGAACTTCGACTCTATTGAGTTCTTCAACATGGAGAAAAGTGTACCTGGACCAGCGTCGATAATTGTAGAGTTGCTTGGTGAAGGATCAGTTATCCAGGCGGCTCTGTCGATGGTTGTCAAGCTACTTAAGTGGATCAGGTCATCGCTCCAGTAGCCTGCGGTCTACTCCACATGAAGAACTTAAGAGACTTGCTGGTCTGGAGCAGGGGGTCCCAACTCCTGTTTCACGGTCTGGAAACTACCTTGCTCCCATTGCATCACAAGAAGATAATAAGGAGATTAATAAAAGGTTGATATTTTAGAAATACTGCAAAAAGCAAATGTGGATACGAAACCACTGCTGTCCAGTCTCACTGTCAACAAGGAGAAACTAAGGGAGAGTTCACAGACTGAGTGGTTTTGTCTGTGGAAGCTGAACTGAAAGGTCTCAAAGTGGAATCTGAGAGGAAGCTTGCCACCCCATTCATGGTGAAACAAGTACAAAAAAATGACACCAATATGACTGCTTTCAATAAGCTAGTTAACAGTATGAAGGCAAGTGGAAACATGCCTTTGCAATCAAAACCCCTTCAATTCTACCGCACCCTGTAATGAGGTCTCCATCCTCAGATATTCCAGGTGACCTGCTTGGTAGTCAGAATCATCACACGTGGGTCCTTAATCAGCAAGGCCATTTGTCCCCTATCACCCGTGCTTTCTGAGGTGCCTGCTACTGACAATGCAGTACCCAAGCCAAGATCTGTACTGTACATGCACCACCAAGAGACTTCCGATAAGATGGCAGAGGGTGTGAATGCAACAGCCTCTTAGAGGCCAGCCAAAGGTGCTTTTTTCTTTGTAAAGTATGTTTTTAATGATCCCAAGAAAATTCTACTCCAGGAACATTGGGTACAGCAGGGATACTCCATCAATGAGCTGGTCGTTGATCGGCTTAGCTGGACTGGTGTTAATGGTGGAGCTGGCTGAGATGTCGAAGGAGCTGGTCGGGATATCGGAGAAGCCCGTCGGGATATTGGAGAAGCCCAACAGGATGTATCGGAGGAGCCGGTTTGGGTTCGGAGGGGCTGACCTGCCTGCAGACTGTGCTGCTGCCACTAATCGGAAGCATCAGAGTTGGTGCAGTATAACTGTGGGAGTTATCTCGGACCTTTCACTTGTGATTGCAAGTCTCTGTTGGACAATGACAATGTACGTTGCTGCAGACCTGTTACCCTTGTCTGGTGGAGGGACAGGCGACATGGGAGCTGTGTAGCCTCAGATGTAGCAAGAACTAAGCCTCAAGTTTCGGGCTTGCCTGCTGCTGCAGACCAGGTGAGAGACGCGGAAGCTTTACAGCGTGGTTGAGCTCGGCTGGGGCCTGGCCTCTCCTGTTGGTGCTGCCCTCCAGTGTTCAAACAGTGGAATAACAGACTGGATTGCGTGCGTCTGCACACTGCCTGGAGACTGTAACATCAATTGCTGGACATTGTTGCTCAGGGTCTGGGACTATATATGTTTTCTTTTCAAGTGAATATGCTTCTTTGCTCAATATTTTGAATTATGTTACTTGCTATTTTTGAACATTTACATGCTATTTTAAATGCACCTTGGCCCCAGAGGAACACTGTCTCATTCAGCTGTATCTATGTAAGGTTTGAATGGTAAGTAAACTTGATTTGATTTGAAAATGACTTCATCCCGAAGTTGTTGGTACCCTCACAGGACCAGGTGGCCTCCAAACAGATTCTATCTCTAGTGACTAACCCTCAGCACATGGGGCAGAATAATCCCTAGGGTTATGTCTGGGAATAGAGGCGGATACCCTCTTTCCCTAGTTTAGAAAACATTGGTTGTTTGTTGTTGGTTGAATTTGATGATTACTTCATTGAATGTTACTAGGTCTGTGTATGGGAAGGGGGAGAAAGCTTTAAAGTAAGGGAGGGGGTAAATGTTATGTATTCATGTCTATTTTGACTGTTACAGATTGTCATCAAGCTTCCCTGTGTGTTACATACTGAATGTAATGTGTGAGGGCATTCTGGGTAGATGACTTACAAGCAAAATAAACAGATACACATTTGTTCCTCACCTCTCTGTCTCTTGTTTGTGTTATTCACAGCCACCCGGCTTCCCAGTACCACAAACATAACCACTACACAATGGTGGAGAGGGCAAAGTAACAAGTCACAAGTATGTGAGCCCTGTCCAGGACTGGAGGCACGTGACCTTTGTGCATCGAAATTATGTGGTGGATCCTCTAACAAACTGGTTCTTGACTGATAGTTGTGCCTTTATAACCCCTGGTCTTTTCTTCTGCCTTTCATAACCAACTGACATCAATGCAGAATGGTCCCAGGACACTAAATACTGTTATTCTTTAATTGGTTTACAAAGAAAAAAAATTAAAGGGACCTACATATAATGATCCTGCTGTGCTCAAGTTAGATCGCTGCTGTGCAGCATCAGAAAGTGGGAAACGTAGATCTAGCATTATTGTTATAGAGTTGTACATCATGGAAACCGGCCCTTCGGCTCACTTTGTCCAGGCTAGCTATCAAGAGCCCAGTATTTTTCTTAAACTAATCCCATTTTACAGGAGTAAGATGTATAGGGGCCTTAGGTCCCACACTACCAGGTTCAAGAACAATCATTAGCCTACAGTCATCAGGTTCCTGAACCAGAGGGGATAACTTCACTCGCCTCAACACTGAACTGACTCCACAACCTATGGACTCACTTTCAAGGACTCTACAACTCATGTTCTCAGTATTATTTATTTAATTTTGTTGTTTGCACTATATGTCTTCTTTTGCACATTAGTTGTTTGTCAGTCTTTGTGTATAGTTTTTCATCAAATCTATTGTATTTATTTTCCTGTTAATGTCTACAAGAAAATGAATCTCAAAGTAGTACATGGTGACACATACATATTTTGATAATAAATTTACATTGACTTTGAATTTTATTCTCCCCACATTCCCATACATTCTCTCTGATTCTACCACTCACTTATACTTGGTGTCAAAACCTAAGAACCATGTCATTGGGACATGGGAGGAAACCAGAGCACCCAGAGGAAATACCTGCGATCACAAGGAGAACTTGCAAACTCCACACAGACAGCACAGGAGGTCACGATTGAACCCAGCTTTCTGAAGCTGTGAGGAAGCAGCATTAGTAGCCGAATCACTGTCCCACCCAGTTATCCCTACAACTTCCAGAGCCCCAGGACTCCGTGGAGAAATGTTAGGAGCAGCCTACATGCTGCTGCAAGGGTAAAGGGGGTGAACATCGTTACTGCAGATTGTCTGCCTGACCTATTCCCCCTGGTTACTGCATGCCTGGCCTTGTGTCATTACAGGATAAGGACAAATGAACCACCTAGTCAGAAAAGCTATTGGATTTTAAAAAGCTAAATGGATCAGACAGTTTTCAATTAAGAACTTAATCATTACAGGAAAGAGATATGACTTTCTTTGAAATTATCTCTGTTAAGGCAAAATTGTGCTTGCCACCTCTTCCCATTAGAGCAGTAAAGCAATCAACAAAGAATGAAGACTATGCGCTCCACTCTATTACCTCAGAGATCTAAATTTGAGTCCGGTCTAGACAAACTTATTTTCTTTTGATGTGGACCACAGATCAAATGCATTTTTCTCAGTGCCAACAAATTAATGACAAAGTTTTGCTAATCTCTAATGTGCAGATTTTTCAATAATTCTTTTCCAGTTCTGTCTCCATAATTATTGTGTGAGAACAGGAGATATACCGGTGCAGGAGGCAACACTGGTCTTTATTCAAGTGTTAGTATGCTGGGTAGTACTTAGCCTGAGTTCAATCAAAGGTCCAACTACTAACTGCTGAACACTAGTTCTGGATGGGGCAAAGGATGAGGCTCTGACTCTCATTGCTCTAAGATCTATACTTCATTAGGAGTTTAGAGAGATTTAGTATGTCAACGGAAACACTCAAAAACTTCTATAGATGTACCATAGAGAGCATTCTGACAGGCTGCATCACTGTCTGGTATGGAGGGGCTACTGCATAGGACCGAAAGAAGCTGCAGAGGGTGGTAAATCTCATCAGCTCCATCTTGGGCACTAGCCTACAAAGTACCCAGGATGTTTTCAGTGAGTGGTGTCTCAGAAAGGCAGCGTCCATTTTTAAGAACCTCCAGCACCCAGGGCATGCCCTTTTCTCACTGTTACCATCAGGTAGGAGGTACAGAAGCCTGAAGACACACACTCAGTGATTCAGGAACAGCTTCTTCCCTTCTGCCATCCGATTCCTAAATGGACATTGAACCCGTGAACACTACCTCACTTTTTAAATATATATTACTTCTGTTTTTGTACATCTTTTAATCTATTCATTATACATATACTGTAATTGATTTATTTATTATTTATTTTCTTCTTTCTATATTATCATCTATTGCATTGAACTGCTGCTGTTAACAAATTTCATGACACATGCCAGTGACAATAAACCTGATTCTGATTCTGCTGAAGTGCAGAGATAATGCTGACTTCATTCTTCAAACCTTCCTTTCTGCATCAGCTCTCACCGCCCATCCTCAAGGACGTTGCTCTTTCTAAAGTTGACAATATCCTTTCAGCTGATTTCACTTTTACCCTGGTTAAACACCTTCTTACCCTCATCCTTAGGTAGAATCATATATCACTCATTTTCCCCATGACCTACCTGAGCCCCTCCCATTCACAAGATCTATCTGGTGTTTCCTTGGGAATATTCCCACTAAAATGCTGAAAGTCCACCTTCCAATTCCAGTTGGATGATATTGCAATAGCTTCATCCTCCTCAGATTCTGATGCACCCTACAGGGACTGTGCATTGAAATGGTACACTGGGATTGTTGCTAAGGTGGTATTTTGGATGTAAGTGGGGATGGTCTGATCTAATTTGCATCTTGAATAACGTAGACTGCTTCAGGACAGATAATGAGGGGTATAGAGAGGGTAAATGCAAGCAGGCATTTTCCACTGAGGTTGGGTGGGACAACAATTAGAGATCATGGGTTAAGTGGGTGTGGTGAACTAGATATACCTGTCTGACTGCTCCTGTGGCTCCTCCCACAGACCCTGCTGACTGCTCCTGTGGCTCCTCCCACAGACCCCTGTATAAAGGCGACTGTGGTCTGCTGCTCTCCCTCATTTTCCCAGGATGTAGTGTTGTTCTTCAGTCAATAAAAGCTGATATCTCACTTCCTAAGTCTCAGCGTGAGTTATTGATGGTGCATCAGTGGGGAAAGGTGAAATGTTTAAGGGGAACATGAAGGTGGAGAGAGTGTGAAATGAGCTGCCAGTGGATGCGGTCTCAATTTCAAAATCTAAGAGACATTTGGATAAGCACAAGGATGGGAGGGGTATGGAGTGCAATGGTCCAGGTGCAGGTCAATGGGAGTAGGCAAAATAATAGTTCAGTATGGACTAGATGGGCAGAAGGGCCTGTTTTGCTGCTGTAGATCTCTATGCCTCCATCAGTTCATCAGAACCCTAACTTCCCCTCTTATGTGGCAAAGAGACATCTGGTTTGCAAATCAAATAAGATGCAGGTAAGCTATTTTACCTCATTGGCATCGATCCCGTTATTCACTGACCAGGTGGTCTGGAAATATTCAAGCATCCGTTGCTTGAGATTCTGTGGAAGGTGGTGAACTCGAATAAAGTCTTTCAGGTCCTTCATGCGAGTGTGGTAGAGTGATCGCCTTGAGTACATACGTTGGATGATGGCTGTGACATTCCCAAAGACAACGGCGTGCATCAAGGCTGGAAGAGAAGATGGAATAGATGAAACCATGAGAAAAGGAAGTCAAGACCTGGCTTTCTGATGAACTACTTAAACTTTTATTGGTTCATGGCATTTTTGGCTTTTCCCTTCCCCATTGCTTTCCTGAATCAGATGCCTTCAAAATAACCATTAGAGTCCATTCAGACGCTTCGGTTGCTTTGCTGGTTAAGATGTGTTAAGGGTTTAGCAGTTAAGGCTGCATATATGCAAACTAGAGCCTGAAGCTGGTGGTCTGTGAAGCTTCAGGGTGAAAAAACTTAAAAGATTCTGAGGAGTGAGAATAGCTTAGCTCATAATGAACGCATTCATGCCACCTACCCCCAATTAGCATTGTGCAGATCGAAAAGATCTTCTCTGCGTCTGTGTTTGCAGAGACATTTCCAAAGCCAACGCTGGTTAGGCTGCTCAGGGTGAAGTAGAGGGCAGCAATGTAGGCACTTCGAATGGTAGGACCTCCCAATGAGTCATTTGTGTATGGAGTCTCCAACCGTTTGCCAAGCTCATTCAACCAACCTGGGGGAAGAAAAGAAATTAGGTATCACGGGTTTAAATTTTGAATCATGTGAAAACTTGTCACGCCAATGTATATTTGTGTGGAAATCTGAGACACAAGAGATTCTGTAGCTGTCGAAAATCTCAAGCAACACACCCAGGATGCTGAAGGAACTCAGTAGGCCAGCCAGCATCTATGGAGGGGAATAAACAGTTGATGTTTCAGGCTGAGACTTTTCATCACATCGACTGTTTATTTCCCTCAATAGATGCTTCCTGACACGCTGAGTTCCTTCAGCATTTGTGTGCATTTGTCAAGTACAAATCCATTGGGTTAAGTGATACACAAAATCAGAAATAAACTCACCTAAATTGTTCATTTTTACACTAACTTTGCTATGAATGAGACACCTCCAAATATAATCCCCAACTTTGATCATCCCCTCCCCATCAGGGTCAACCTATACCAACTTGCTTCCTTCCAAATTCTCCTTACGTTCTTTCCTCGGCTCACAATCCTGATGCAGGATCCCGACCAAAACGTCAGTTTAACACCTTCCACCTCCACAGATGCTGTTTGACCTGTAAGGTTCTTCCAGCTTTTTGTTTGCTGTTTAGCTTCGATTATACTGTCAGTCGTAAATGCAATGTATAAGAAAGTAGCAGGTGGAATCACTATGAGTGAAGCTCAGGATTATAGACCACTACAAGACATTGCTGAAGTTCTCAGTAAAATCACTGCCAGCAGTAGCTGTTTGTTTGTAGATATATAGCAGGAAAACTGATACCTACTTTAGAGAATTAATAATTTTAATTGGGGCGAATATGTGATTTTCGAGGAAGAATAGTTATAAAAGATTCATCTAGATTGCAGATCTAGGATTTTCTATATTGTGCTTTAATTGCTTGTTTCTGTGATGAAAAATAAAGCTACAGTACTGTATCTAAAAATTACAACAGGGATTGTGCTGTAACCCAAGTACCATGCTGTTACTTCCTTGCTGGGTTAGCCTGCATCCGTGTAATCAGTGTGAAAATCTAAAGAAAAATGCAGATGCTGGAAATCTATAAAAAACAGAAAATGCTGCAATTGCTTGTAGGGCAGCCACATCGTTGGGAAGAGAAACAGAGTTGACATTTCAGGGTGAAGACCCATTGTCAAAACTCTGTATAAATTGATATAATTGTTCACAAAACAATTTGATGTGTTCAGCCTGTGTCCAGTGATGCCTGCTCGGCACTTGTATGCTGTTACTATGGAAGAGGAATTGTCAATGTTTTGGGTCAGAACCCTGCTTCAAAACTATGAGCGGCAAGAGAAGATGGGCATTATAAAGAGGGAGAGAGGGAATGGTGAGATTGGGGCCAGTAGCTGCCTATTGAAGATGGCTTATCACACTCTTAGTGCAGGACAGTAGGAGAGAGCAATAACTGCTGGTCTTTCAGGCAACAACCACATTCCAAAAATGATCTGGAAAATGAACACTAACTATTTGGAGCTTCAAGAGTTGTACATGTCTGTGCCACTTGGTTCCTCCCACACTCCAAAGGACACTTGGGTTAGGGTTAGTAAGCTGTGGGCATGCTATGTTGACACCAGAAGCATGGCAATACTTGCAGGCTGCCCCCAGCATGTCTTCAGACCGTGTTGGTCATCGACATAATGATGTATTTCACCGTATGCTTCAATGCACATGTGACAAATAAAGCTAATCTTTAATCACTGGAAAACTTTCCTTAGTCAAGTTACTGCTGTTGTCTAGATTTAACCAGCTGCTGAGTTTCCTGAGGCCTGAGGTAGGATGAAAAACTGCTGATCTAGTCGACTCCTTTCAGGATGCTGGTCAGACTATCTAGTGAAGAAATCAAACTGATTGGAACCAAGGCCAGAAATTGATCACTGCCTGATGTGAGAATTTGGAGTTTGCAAGGTGACTGTGGATTTCTTAGTCAATAAGGAAACCAGCATGGAGAGAGAGGAGACAGTAGGTGCTGGAACCTGGAGCAACAATTTGCTGGAGAAATGGGTTGAACAGCATCTGTGGGGGGAGAGGAAATGTCAATGTTTTGGGTCAGAACCTAGCATCAGAACTAAAAGTACCGAGAGAAGACAAGGCAGTATAAAGAAGAGAAAGGAAGTGGTGAGATTGGGGCCAGTAGGTGATTGGTGGACCAAGGAAGGGTGAAGGATGATGAATTTCAGAATGTTAAATACTAAGAGTTATTGGCAGTCAAATGCTTCAATAAATACTGGATGATCACTAGAAGAGGTAGGTTGTTGGTAAAAGCCTTGGCAGTGCTATGCTGTGGCTCAGAATAGCTTTAATTTGGCACTTGGATCAATCTTCTTTCAGTTAGGATCCTAACAGTTCCACAAAACCTCTCCAGATTGGAACGAGGGTACATTGATCCTGTAGGATGCTGCTAATGAATATTAATTAGATGTGCATTTGTAGATTATCTGCTGACATAATTTGCAAAAAGAACAAAATCTGAATTTCACTACCAATAGTGTCAAGGCAGGTACTGTGCAAGCAAACTTTTGTGTAACAGTTATTGTTTTAAGATAGGAGAGAAGTTTCAGCTCTTGTTGACTTCTAAGACTCTAATTGATCTTAGGAAGACACTGGACATCTTAACTTAGACATACAACTACAACTTAACTAATAAATAATTAATTTATGTTACACAACACTGTATTCCTTGGTTATATTCAAAGATTCAAAGTACATTTATCTTCAAAGTATGTATACAGAATACAATTCTGAGATTCATCCTTGCTATGAAACAAAGAAACACCATGGAACCCATTCAAGAAAACATCAAACACCCAACGCGCGACAAAAAAACAAATCACGCTAACGGCAAAACGTGAGCGAACAACACATCAAATATCAAATATAAGACCAGGAGTCCAGTAGTATTTAGTTTATTTCAGTTCAACGTTGTGCTGCTAGCCCATTGCAGGCTGCAGAGACATTCCACGCCAAAGTGCCCCAGTCTGCATCGATCACCCTGATCATCTCACTCAAAAACAGCAAAAAAAACCAGAACCCAGCAACACATGCAACATGAAACTCAAAACCCTCCAAAACAAGTCCACGGCATTGCCGATCAACCCTTGCAAAGTGGATCCCAAGACTCCTCTGCTTTCCTCCGACAGCAGCTAGTCAGAGGGAGAGGAAGACCAGTCAAATGCAGGCAGATGGTGCTGAGCAACACCCCCCCCCCCCCACTCCCCGCACGCCGCTCTCATCCTTATCGGCTTCAACCTTGCTTGATGCCTCAATCGGAGAGAAGCGATAGAGTCGATCATGGGCTTGTGACCAACGAAATGTAAATAAAAAGTTCCAATCACACGCAGCTCAGTAGTAGAATCACATTTGAAAGAAGAAGAAAAAGAAATAGTTTTGTGAACTGTCTGTAGGACGTCACTGTTGGTGTCATTGTTTGTTGCCACCATCTTGAAAATCAACTTAGTCCTACTGTAAAGCTTTACAGCACCAGTGGCCCGGGTTCAATTCCTGCCACTGCTCATAAGGAGATTGTATGTTCTCCCTGGGACTGTATGGGTTTCCTCCCACATCTCAAAGATGTATGGATTAGTAGGTCGATTGGTCACACGGGTGTAATTGGTGGTATGGGCCAGAAGGGTCTGTTACTGTGCTGTATTTCTAAGTAAATAAATAAACAGCATTTAACAGTGAGGATTGGATAGTGAGATCAATATTTCCAGCCAATAAATATTTAGACAAAGCCACACTTTATGAATCAAACCTTAGTTTAGTCTTACCAATATCCCATGTGTGCGGATCATTCATTTCCATTTCCCTCCTGCCAATCACGTACCAGATGCAGGCCATCCAATGTGCAAGTAGTGCAAACATTGACATTAGAAGAGTTAGGACCATGGCACTGTACTGGGAATACCGGTCAAGTTTTTGTAACAATCGCAGCAGCCGCAACAGGCGTACGGTCTTCAACAAGTGAACCAGGGAGGTCTGGAAAATACGTCAGAGCAGCTAATGTTTAATTTCAGATGATAGCTAATCCAATCACTAAAACATAAACATTGATGCCTTAAAATAGAACATCAAGGAGGGGGTAAGAATTCCCAAATGGTGTCTCGTGATGTTTCTTTGAGCCATCTCCTTGGAATATTTATCCTATTATTTTCCCATAATGGACACAACAGCAAAGTGTTTAATTTACAAATTGGCAGCTAGAGGTCTGGCACATGAGTCTGAAGTCCAGCAGGGAGCTGGGTAGTTTAAATTCACATAATTAAAATAATTAATAGAAACTGTGTCTTTGTAATTACAAGCATGAAACTATTGGATTGTATTAAAACACCAGTTGCTTCACTCCTGTCCTTCAAGAGAATAAATCAGCCTCCTGTACCTAATAAAGTGGCCACTAAGTGTATGTTTGTGGTCTTCTGCTGTAGCCCATCCACTTCAAGGTTCGATGTGTTGTGCATTCAGAGATGCTCTCTGCACACCACCGTTGTAACGTGTGACATCTCGCCACATCACAGCCACTCGAGGACAGAATGCGCTGGGACTGAACCTGGCTGTGTATAATGGATCTTGTGAGGGGTCCCCTCTCATCAGCAGCCAAGCAAGGTCTTTTAGCTTGTTTGGAAATTCTGGTCAAATGATTTTGAGTCTGCTTAGAGAACCACCCAATAGGATCCACCACCTCCTTCACTGGCAGGGCTTTCAGGTGACTGATGGGTAACAAAGGTTTGCTGCAGAAATGCTACACCAGCAGACAGGTGCTTTGGCAGTTTATCTGAAGGAATATTCCAAGCTAACGTGGCCAGGCCCATCCTTCACAATGCTATGTAGAACAGGTCAAACCCAGCAGAACCTTGTCACCAGTGACACTCAGATTGCAAGCTCAGGCACTGTGCACAGCTCGATGCGGCCACATTAGAATGAAGGTATTCCCTGGAGTTCAGGAGAATGGGGGGGAGGGGGGGAATCTCATTGAAACATTCCAAATGTTGAATGGCTGGATTAGATATGGCAAAGTTATTTCCCATGGTAGGGGAGTCTAGGACAAGAGGGCATGACTTCAGGAGTGAAGGACATCCATTTAGAACAGGAATGCAGAGAAATTACTTTGGTCAGAGGATGGTAAATCTGTGGAAT
Organism: Hemitrygon akajei; assembly: GCF_048418815.1. Classification (NCBI taxonomy): domain Eukaryota; kingdom Metazoa; phylum Chordata; class Chondrichthyes; order Myliobatiformes; family Dasyatidae; genus Hemitrygon; species Hemitrygon akajei. The sequence continues at coordinate 41,751,855 of NC_133141.1, forward strand.
TTGTTGCCACGAGCAGCTGTGGAGGCCAAGTCATTGGGTGTATTTAAGGCAGAGATAGATAGGTTCTTGATTGGCCAGGGCATCAAAGGGTATGGGGAAAAGGCAGGGGAGTGGGGATGACTGGAAGAATTGGATCAGTCCCTGATTGAATGGCAGAGCAGACTCAATGGGTTGAATGGCCTACTTCTGCTCCTGTATCTTATGGTCTAAGGCTTTACTTCGTCTTTCCTCTCTTGACCCATCTATCAGGTCTGTAGGCCATGACCTGTCTTTGATTATCAGATGAATTGGAAGATAGATTGGGTGAATGTTGCAGCAAAGGAGCAGGGTCTGGATCATACATCCATTACGTACAGCAATGCTGAAGCACCATGCTATTTATTTATTTATTTATTTATTTTTAAATCTACGGCACATTACAGGACCTTTGGCCCACAATGTTGTGCCAGCCACGTAACCTACTCTAGAACTGCCCAGAATTTCCCTACCACATAGCCTTCTATTTTACTAAGCTCCATGTACTTATCTAAGAGCCTCTTTAAAGACCCGATTGTATCCGCCTCCACCACTGTCGCTAGCAGTGCATTCCATGCACTCATCACTCTCTGTGTGAAAAACGTACCTCTGACATCTCCTCTGTACCTACTTCCAAGCACCTTAAAACTGTGCACCCCTCATGTTAGCCATTTCAGCCCTGGGAAAAAGCCTCTGGCTATCCACATGATCAATGCCCCTCATCATCTTGTACACCTCTATCAGGTCACCTCTCAGCCTCTTACGCTCCAAGGAGAAAAGGCCAAGTTCACTCAACCTATTCTCATAAGGCATGCTCCCCAATCCAGGAAACATCCTTGTAAATCTCCTCTGCACTCTCTCTATAGTATCCACATCCTTCCAGTAGTGAGGTGACCAGAACTGAACACAGTACTCCAAGTGGGTTGAACTGAGGTCATATACAGCTGTAATTCCCCTCAAACCCAAGGATTACCTGGCAAATGATCTGACCCATGGAATTTGGTGATATCATGTCAATATAATTTATCAGGTTAAAAATGAATCCTGATGACACTCAGCTCTCTCTGATTAACTTCCTGATACCCTCCACCATTCACCTAACTCACCTGACTTTTACAAGAAAAACCTTTGATTTTTTTTATCTTCTTCTATTTTTATTTAGATACAGCACAGAACAGACCCGATGAAATGCATTGCACCTATTTAACACTAACCTAATCACAGGACAATTTATTTTACAATGACCGATTAACCTACTAACTGGCATGACTTTGCTCTGCGGGAGGAAACCGGGGCACCTGGAGGAAACCCATGCAGTCACGGGGAAAATGTACAAACACTTACAGACGACACAGGAAATGAACTCCGATCTCCGAGCTGTAATAGTGTCCCGCTAACTGCTACACTACCATGGTGTCCGACCCCAGGGAACCACCTAAACCTCACTGGGTTTGACACAGCTGAGTGCAGCTACATAGCCAACTGTATGACATCACTCATCTCTGCTTTTGCCTCAGCTCTGGAAAACATTCCAAGTTTCCCTCAAGAAGGAAACCCTGCCCTCAAGTGGATGTCCCACAAGGGCAAAGTGACAAAGCAGCCCCTTGCATTACCCATTTGCAAGTTTTCAGACTAACTTGAGAAAACATCCAAATCTTTATTAATCCATATGTATTGTCACACCAGAGAGGCACTTGCCTAGTAACTGCTGGCCTAAGAGAATTTAGAAAAACAATCCAGGCTTCTCCGTTTAATTTGTGAGTGGGTGGTTATGGAATGATTATACAGAATTTTTTTTTAATTATATGCCTGTCAGCAAAACAGATTCATAACAGTTAGTTCCATCATCTAATTGAAACAAATCAATTGGGTATTAACTACCAGATAGTTCATAAGGACTAGACCAAAGCAGATGTGATTAAAGAATGCACTTTCTTTAAGGATTGGCGCTGGACAATGATGAGAGCACCCCTCTCCACCCCCACCCCAGGTTCTCACACCAGTTGTTTTGGGAATTTCCATTCACTCAGTCCCCCCCCCCCCCCCCCACTTCACCTGAGTGATCCTCATTTAAATTACGTGTCTTCCACACATGATGACGCCAAACTATCTCACCTACACTACACAGTTCCTCCAGTATTTCTCCTGTTCCCAGCTGGGTGGAATTATTCCTGTTGGTTCAAATCTTATTTGTTAATTTATAGTCATATTGTTTTTTTTTTGCTATTCCTGCACGGTTAACTTTGGAGTCCCGCAAGGATATTTCCTTGACTCTCTCCCATTTTCCATCTGCATAGAGTCATAGAATATACAGCATGGAAATAGGCCACTTCGCCCAGCGTATGCATGCTGAGCACCCATCTGTATTAATCCCATCTGTCAGCGCTTGGCACTTGGCACTGCCTTGCAATTCAAGTGCTTATCCAGATATTTCTTAAATGCTGTCGGAACGTTTTCTTCCACTACTCTCCCAGGCAGGGCATTCCAGATACTCACCCCTCCCTTTCAGATCCCCTCTACTTCTTTTACCCCTACCTTAAGTCTGTGCCCTCTAGTTTTATTCAATTCTGATAAGGAGAAGAGTCATTTGCTTTGCGAACCCCTGGGTAGGATCATTCAAATCTGCTGTTAGTTTCAAATGGATGTTTCGCTGCTCGGCTCCACCGCACTACGATCTCCTTAGGCCAGTCTACTGCCTTAGCTTGTCACAGTATTCGTCTGATATTCAAGACAGAATGAACAGAAATTGTCCACATCTAAAGCCGGGGAAGGCAGAAGCCATGGTCTATGATCTATGCCACTGCCTATGATCTTTACCTCAGGCCACCACATCCATTATTCTACCCTACATAAATTGTTCACCTAAAACCATACCATATTTTAACTTGGTCCAAGTCTCACCTCCAGTGTCGGCTTTGTTTGTTGACCTGTGCTGGCTCCCACACTGACAATGCCTCAGTTTTGAAACTTTTTTCATTGTCTTCAAACCTCTCCAAGTACTTCCATCCAATTCTATAATCTATTTCAGCTTTAAAACCCATAGATCCCCCAACTTCAGTTTTTTTTTTGGTACCCCTAATATTAATTCCTGTATCATCAGCAGAAATACCTTCAGTTGCCCAGGCTCTATGTTTTGGAATTCTCACCACAATATCATGCCCTCTGTCCTCCCAAAACAAAACTCACTGCATCTCAACTTTCCCTTAACACCTCTCCTAAAACGTACCTCTCTGACAAAGCCTTTGATCACCTGTCCTAAGATGTCCTTGCTAAACTTTTGCTTGTCAGTGTTTTCAATGGATGCCTTGTGATGTTTTAAATACATTGGAAGAGCAATGGATTTTCTTGTCATTGCCATTAAAAACAATCTATTAACTAAGTGAAAGTTTAATAAACTGAACATTTCTAACTCGGAGAGTGATCAGAAGTGCTGCTGTTGCAAATATCCTCACATTTCAATGGACTTCACCATCATTGATATACTCACTGTAAAGTTATCAATATCTTTTACTATGAATTCTGGAGAAATGCTTTCACAAGTGAATTATCATTTTGAGTTGTATGGGTAGTGAAATTACTGATATTAAGTGGCCATTGTATCTGCTCCTGGGCACATTGCACAAATCTTTAGTGCCTCCTGTCTCTCATGTAGTGATACAGTCATAGAGCTGTACAACGTGAAAACAGGCCCTTAGCCTACTACCTCAATGTTGACCTACTAATCCCATTTTCCTGTGTCTTCCACATCAAGTTCCAGATATTAACCATTCTCTGTGTAAACATCTCTCATCTTAAACCTAAAGCCTCTTGTTTTTGATGCATCTGCAATGGGAAAATAGTTCTGACCATCTATCTATGCCTCTTCTGATTTTATACACCTTTAACAAGTCACCCCTCAGCCTCCTTCACTCCAGGGAAAACAAGCCCAACCTACCCATAACTAAAGTTCTACAATCCAGGCACCATCCTGGTAAATCCCCTCTGCGCTTTCCCCAGCACAACCACAGTTTTCTGATAGTGAGGCAACCAGAAGTGCACACAGTATTTCAAGTGCATTTTAACTAGTGTTTTGTAAAGTTGCAAACATGATATTCCACTGTTATATTCTACGCCCTAAGCATTGACAGCAAACATGCAATATGTCTTCACCATCCTATTTACCTATATTAACCAAAATACCCAAGATTCCTCTGTTTATCAATATTCCTTAGTGCCTACCATTTATGATATACATCCTATCCTATATGACTTCCCAAAAAGTATTATCCATTCAGAAAAACCTTAATCCTCATCTAGGAATAACTGCATTGCACCTATGGACACTGGCAAAAGGTAAAGCGTAACTTACCACAGTTATGTTAAAGGCATAGAGAAGGTCAAATGGTAATGCAGCTATTAAATCCACAATAAACCATGTGGTTCCATAATGGATGCAGATGGATCGAGGTTCATAAACCACTTGACCTGACTGACTAACATAGGTAGTCCGAAAGTTCAGGATAATATCTGTTGGATAAAGAAAATAAAGCAATGTATTAATGGAGAAAATAATGGTGTTCATAATATCAAGAAACTTAATGGAAGTTTGCACATTGACACCAATAATATTATATGTAAAATGAGCAGTAATTAGATATTTCAGGACAGCTTTAGTTCAAACTTCTCTTCCATTGCCTGCTGTTTGTAAGTGTATTAAATGATGGGATGTTGAGTCATAAAACTAGGGAAGATTCAGCTCTATAAACAGTTTGCTAATGTCCAATGACTGCAGCAATGTTGAGCTTGGGAGTGACTGATAAACCAGCCCACACTCGCACAGCTGCTCACCTACATTAATTTGCATTGCAAAGTCTATTTGTGAGGGGCTTAAATAAGAATAAGTTGGAAATCAGTTATGACACCCTGAGGAATCATATGATGATACAGCACAGAAGTGGGACTCTTTAGCCCATCTTGTCCACGCTGACCAAAATGCTGCCAATGCTAATCCCATTTGCCTGCATTAGACCTGTATCCTCTTTGCTTTTCCCACCAAAGTACCTGTTCACATGCATTTCAATGTCATTGTATCTGCCTCCACTACCTCCTCTGGCAGCTCGTACCAGACAACGACCATCCTCCGCATGAGAATTCTACCCTGCAGAACTTAAAATTCAGAATCAGAATCAGGTTTATCATCACTGACATATGTCGTGAAATTTGTTGTTTTGCAGTAGCAGTACAGTGCAATATATAAAAATCACTATGTTACAATTAAAAATATATAAAAATAAACAGATAAGTAAATAGATAGAAAGACAGGTAAAGAAGTAGTGCAAAAAGAGAGCAAAATAGTTAAGGAAAAACAGTGAGGTAGTGTTCATGGTACATTCAGAAATCTGATGGCAGAGAGGATGAAGCTACTCCTAAAATGTCAAGTGTGTGTCTTCAGGTTCCTGTACCTCCTCCCTGATAGTAGTAATGTGAAGAAGGATGTCCTGGATGGTGATGGTCCTTCATGATAGATGCTGCCTTCTTGAGGCATTACCCTCAATGGTAGGGAAGATTGTGCCCATGATGGAGCTGGCTCCTTACAACCCACTACAGCTTTTACTGATCCTGTGGGGTGGCTCCTCCATACCAGATGGTGATGCTCTCCACGGCACACCTGTAGAAAACTGCCTTGCTATTTTGCTCTCTACGTGCAATACTTACTTAATTTTTATATTACTTATTGTAACTTATAGTATATTTTATGTATTGCACTCTACTGCTGCTGCAAAACAACAATTTTCACAACAGATAATAAACCTGATTCAGATTCTACCAACTTAAGCATTCGGCCCATTCCTGCAACCTCTGGCACCAGAAGGACAAGGGTAGCAGATCAAGTGGCAAGTCACCCTGACTCTGCAGAACATTGCTCTTCCTTCATTGTTGCTGGGTCCAGCCTGGTAGCAGCCTCATCAGAAGTAATGGAGCTGTTCATGGAGGCAGCTCACTCGGAACTTCTCAAATGCAATTAGAATTGGGCAATAAATGCTGGCCAGAACAGTGATACCCACGTCCCATAAAATTAATAAAAAAGAATCTAATCTACTTTCATTGTAATTATATCCTGAAGGCAACATAAACTAGGATTTCTGTGCATGGACAATTTAATGTGAGTTTCTTCTGTTGTTTCACCCTTTCTGTAGTGTTTGGCATAACATTCTAAAACAGGGGTAGGCAACCTTAGGCACAAATGATTTTCTAGCATGCGTTATTCATTAATTTGGGGCAATACATAACTAAGTGTACTTAAATGGACAACTCCCATATTTCAAGTTTTTTTATGGCATTTATCTGGCCCACTGTCTGCTCATTAATACGCAATCCGGCCCACAGAGGCAAAAAGGTTGCCGACCCCTGTTCTAAAACAGTCGGAGACGTCAGTTGAACTGACAAGAACTTTATGTATTTAAAAATGATGCTTGCTGTAAAACACTCTTCAAATAACTTCAAGGATCAATTGAGTTTTTAGTAGCATACTAAGCCATAACTGCTGGTTAGCTAAGTCTCAGAGCCCTATATACTTGTATACTTTTTTATGTATGTGATCATAATTCCTTTGAATTAATATGTAAAAATATATTTTTAAAGATTTTTAACAAAATTACTCCACAATACTTACACTTTTATCATAATCATACAGATGTAATTCAATTTTTATTTCACACTCGTTAAAATACTTAAAATATCAGGTAATAAATGGAAATTTCCTTGCATAAATACAGTGGATTGCATTTAATTGGGACACATCGTGACCAGTACATTTTAGTCCAATTAAGCAGCTGCTCCAATTAGCTAAAGTTTCATGGAAATAGGTAAAAAGTTATAAAAAAAAGACAAACTACTGTTTAACTGAGTAGCAAATTATGTGTTTAAATGAAATCCAGAACAAATGAGAAAACTACCAATTCTATTATATTACTATAAAACTGTGCATTAGTTCCTAATAGTTATTGACAGAGGAATTCATCCATAAAGACTTTTGGGGACAACTCATTAACTGCCAGTACAGAAATTGCATGTGTAAAGTCAGCAACATGCTACCTGGAACTCCTGCCAGGCTTGTGGCACCTTGGGCCCACCTGACAGGGCAAATCAGACCTTCATAGGCTTTCAGCAGCAATTCGCTAATCAGCTGCCATGTTTTAGCTGAACTGCAAATAAATAAAATCAGCGCAGACACAGTTCAGATAATGGACTGCCTTCATAAAATGCTTTCAACGATTGCATCCTCCAAATCTTCAGTTTCATTGTAACGTTCAAGATGATTGTTGATACCTTCAAATTCTTTGTAGTTCCTAACCTGTTCAAGTAGTGCAATTGTTTCACTTTCACTCCTGGCTGTTTCTGGCATCTTTAAGCCTGAATGCCTGAAACCGCAGTTAGCATTACAGTTCTGAATTGTCTTACTGCTTATTTCTCACCAACTATTAGTGTCAAAATTCACTGCTTTTTGGACACAAACACACACATTTGACGCTATTTAGAAACTGTTCGCTCTAAGCAGGATGTAGAGTCACAAGTGCTCACAACCAACACTGGCTAGAAACAATCTCCTGTCATAGCATCCCCAATAAATGAAGGGAACAGTGACTATTTTTTCAATTAGTTTTTGTTCTTAAGAGTTGTCCCAAATAGCAGCTGCCCTGATTAACCAATAGCCCAATTAACTGGAATCCACTGTATAATATAACGGATTTGGAGTATTTCATTATTTAATACTTTTATGGCATATTTTCGCTACCTTTATTGAACATATGTACTGTACATCAATCTTCAAATTACACTCTGAAGTACTTAAAATATTCAGTAAAACTTGTGCTTTTTGCTTCTTAATCTGTAGTGGAAAGGAATCTACTATTAAGAAGCTGGTTGCAAAGTAGAGTAGTTGCAAAACAGTAATAGGAACAGGCAGATTTATCATGGTTTTAGGAAAGGGACTTTTCTGAGGCTGTCACTGGTAAAACAGAAAAGGGAAAACCAGTTGATATAGCGCAGTGGAAGTTTGAGAAGGCCCTTAATAAGATGCAATACAAAATATTTTAAAAGAAAATTAGAGTGCATAGCATTATTGAACATATACTGGCTTAGAGTGGGCATTCATTAATGGACAGAAGCAGAGAAAGTCAATAAATGAGTCATTTTGGGCTGACAGTTAGTGACCAGTAGGTTGTTGCAGGCATTTTTTGCTGGAGTTCCAACTGTTCCCACTCTCCATCAGGTATGAGGCATTCAAGTCTGCCAAAGAGTCACAGATAGATGGCATTGTGTGTTGTGAGGAGGATGCAGAGAAGCTACAGAGGGATATAGATAGGATAATGAAAAGGGCAAAGTCATGGGAGATGGAGAAGAATGTATAAAACCACTTGGATGGTTTGATAAGCCATGATCTGGCAGAGCAGGCACAAGGGGTTGTATGGCCCACTCCTGTAGCCATTTATTATGTTTATGGTCTTTGAGAATATTTTAGCTATGTGCTGAGCCTGATATCCTCACAAGCAGTGAATGCCAGCAATCATACTGAGACCTGACAGTAATCAACATCAGAAGAGGGAAACTCACACCACAGAGACTGCAACTGCATTGTGGAACACACAAAACACTGAAGGAATTCATCAGGAACGATCTTGGCTTGAAACATCAACTGTTTATTCCCTTCTATAAACGCTTCCTGACCTGCTGAGTTCCTCCAGTAATTTTGTGTGCATTGCTCAAGATTTCCAGCATCTGAAGAAACTCTACTGTCTCTGAAGTGCTTTGTGGGGCAACTTTCCCTGTGGTCAGCTGTGAGCAATATTGCTCTATCACTGAATGTAGACCAATACTTTTCCAGTTCCTGCCAGCCACCTACCACGCTGCTGTAGTGATAGCACGAAAGTGGTTGAACAACATAAACCAGCCCTGACCACAGCTATGTGTCACCTACTACTCCAAACAACAAATCAAGAGCAACAGGGTTGGCAAAACCACACAGATATTACACAGCTGAGAATTAAACTCAAAGACAAATAGTTCACAGATTTCCAGTTGGAACAGTCTTTAGAACTTTTATGTAATTCAATATATCTTTTATTCCTCTCAGGCACAAATCTGCATTTAAAAATTAATTAGCATTTATTTTTCATTTTCAATTTAGAGTCAGGAAGTTTGGAAAGCTAACAAAGGACAGAAAATCAAATTTGAAAATGTAATAACTCATTTTTCTTTCCAAGTAAGATTCAATGCTAATGGAATGTGCTGCATGCTGACGGTGATCGTGGCACAAGGAGCAGGTACCACATGCCTCTGAAGTCAGCCACACAATATTGATGAAGTTACAAGGAGAGTCGTACAGCTGTCATAGGGTCATAGAGTAATGGTGAGGTGAGGGCTTCTGCTGGTTAGAGTTGACCATGGATATTGCAGCCTACTTGCCCAGATACACAAGTCTAGGTAGTATGATATGGAGAGCAAGCTGTTCCCCATGTAGCAATCTCTCCCGTAATCCCCACCCCCCACGCAAATGATGAACGCAAAGGAACGGCAGACACTGATACAGTTTGGGACCAGCAGTGTTGCAGGAGTCTCCAGTCACTGAACTCGACATCGGATTGCCTGTTGGACTCCAGCTCCAGATGTTTCTCTTGGGGTTTACACCTGAAGCCTTCCCCATGAGTGAGTATACCGTAAGGCAGTGGAGGTTTGAGATCAGATGAGCTGACGAGCCCCATCTGCCTGAAATGAATGGCTTTAAGGTGCCAGTAACCCACCGTTGGCCTTTCTCCTATCATAGAGTAATACAGAATGGAAAAAGGCCCTTAGACTCAACCAGTCCATGACAACCACAGCATCCTCCCTGTTAGTTCCAGTTGACTGCATTCAGCCATTACCCTTGAAGCCCTTTCGTTCCATGTGCCTATCCAAATGCCTCTTAAATGTTGAAATTGTACATGCCTTGATCACTTCCTCTGGCAGGTCACTCCAGGTATTCCCTACCCTCTGTGTAAAGAAGTTGTCTCTCAGGTCTCTTTTAAATCTCTCCCCTCTTGTATCCGTGCCCTCTCACTTTTGACTCCACAGTTCTGGTGGAAAGACTATGACCGTCCACCTTATTTCATAGCCATCACGATTTGAGAAACTTCTGTGAGGTCACCTCTCATTCCCCTGTGCTCCAGGGAATAAAGATCCAGCATAGCCAGCCTTTCCCTAATCCTGCCTAATGTCCTCAAGGCTGGCCCTGCTCAAATTCAGGACCTTAACCTGTGGACCTGCTCTATCGTTTTCCACAACTATTTTAAAACTAATAGAATTGTGGTCACTGTCTCTCCAAAGTCTCCACAACTGACATTTCAGTGACTTGTCCTGCCTCATTCCCTAAGAAGAGCACCAGTATTGCTCCTTCCCAAGAAGGTTCCTCTTTCTGTAAAATTCTATCACCAGCATCATTATCCGTTTAGAAATCCGATGGCGGCGGGGAAGAAGCTGTCCTAAAACATTGAATGTGTCAGGCTCCTGTACCTCCTCCCTGATGGTAACAATGAGAAGAGGGCACGTCCTAGATGATGGAGGTCCTTGCCTTCCTGAGGCTTCACCTTTTAACGATGTCCCCGATACCCAATACAAAAGTATGTGAGCCCGCAGTAGTAAGAACTGCAACTCAGGATTGCATGGAATGATTGATGCCTGTAAGTGACTTAGACTAAGCCTAGTTTTTCATGGCAGTTTATGACCCTACATTTTATTATTGAATTTCAAGCAATTTACAATAATCATGCAGTATAGTACAACCATTGGTATTACTTTAATTCACTATTAATTGAAATTGCCACCTGCTGATCAGAGTAATATCAGTAATTTGGTAAAAATACTTGGAGAACAGATTTAGAGGGAAATGAATAAGATGAATACTGAAAAGGCAACTGAATGGAAATGACTGATCTAAGTGGAGGAAACATTGTGGAGTCTTAGAATTGTGAAAAAAAGTGGAGTATTAGAATTTGACAGTCTGAAAAGGTAGAAAAGCATTATTAAATGGGTAAAATGAGCAATTAGATTAATGTGATACATGTATCAAAAACTATTGAAGAAAACTAAGCGACTGCAGCCCTTTTTTGCCTGAAAAAGTTCTGTTCTATCATGTTCTGTGGTGCCGAAATAATGAACTACAAGTTTGCCTTACCGAAGATGAAGAGCATTTCCACAGCGACGTCACTCACAGTGGTGCTGCGGGAAGCGGAGGAGCTGTCCTCGGTCTCCGTGAAGCAAACGTTGTACGGAACAGTCACCGCGACATAAAACGTGGCCAGCAAGATAAGCCAGTCCCAGCCCGCTTTGAAGGTACTGTAGTGCAGGAGGATGAAGCGGGATTTCTGGACTGATGCCACTTTGTACTCGGGTAGAGAGGGCTTATTTTCAAACATGTTCTACCAAAAAAGAAATTCAAGTAGTTTAATGAAACTATAAATTGTTCCACAGGTTTTCAGCTATATAATACAGTTTACACCTAGACATTTAGTTCTAATCAATAGGTAAATCCATCTAAATCAACACAATGAGATACATATCTGGCATAATGGGGTACATTTGGGCATGATTCCTTTTCAACAGCTGGTTACCCGATGGGATTTACTACTTTCTACGTTTCTATTTGTACGTTAGCATGAAAGGATATCAAGAAAAGAATGGAACTAGAGCGGTAGGATTCTATGTGGAATTGCACAGAAATAAAATGCAAGTATTTTTAAGGAAGAAAAGATTAATTGAATCTAACAAATTCACCTCTTAAAATACCACATTCATCAAAAAAAATCTAGTTTCCTTCCTTCTGCAGAAATGATTTTAATTCCAACTGGAACCTACTTAATTTCCTTTTTATCCCCCTTGCTAGAGAAAATATGCTTCATTTCCTCCTAATCTGCAGGTTTATAAACTGATGCTGGTGCATCACCACCTACCTCATTTCAAACACATATTTTGCCATTTCAGTGCTGTTTGGTGTATTTCCGGCTTCTGCACATCTAAGGTTTGTGCAACTTGTAATTTTTCTCTCCTAATTCTACAGGTTTCCAAGTTTGATAATTTTTTTCATTTGAAGTGCAGGAATGTAGGAGTAGGGCAGCTCGAACAAGGTAAAAATGTAGTAATTACTGTTCCAGGGAGCAATGTTATAGCGAGACCGATGTTAGAAACTTCAGCTCATTGTGCTCCGCGAACTGCCCAATTCTGTCAGAGTATGAAGATGTGCCAAACCTCATCTCTATTTAATTAAAAGAAGTTGGAATAAAATTCCTCCACCACTTCACTTTGCGTAAACAACACACAGACTTTTAAGCAGCAGGTTTATTTACAGAAATCTTATTTTGTCTGGGTCTAAGTCTTCTTTTATTGTTGAATTAATTGCTTTGATGACTATTTAATTCCTGCACTTTATAAAGAAAGATTGAGGGTTATTCCTAAAATAAACAACTCACATATTTTAGCCTATTTTATTGAACACTATCTCCTCAACCAGCAACAGTCCACTGACACGGTCTGAACTGACATTTTGACAAGCATGGAAGAGGAGGTACATTGAATATTCTTGGTGCCCAATGGAGAGGTTACTGTTCTGGGACACTTCTCAGAAACAAACAGAACGTCAGTTTAATGCTTCATCTGAAAGATGGTGCCTCCAACAGCACAGCATTCCCTCAGTGCTGCACTAAATTGGTGGCTCAGATTATTGTCACATTCTTACAGCTTTTCACTGTATGTGACAATAATACATCAATTCCAAAGTACACTGTTAAGCAAAAGAAGTTCTGACTGAAATTCCTTGGTATTCAGGTTATGGGTAAAATCAGATTTTATGCACTTGATATATTTTTAAATGCCATTCTACTTATTTTATGCTTTATGAGTAAATAAATACTATTATACCATAGCACAATATAAAACTACATAAATTGCCTATTATATTCATTTGGCTTGTTTGTATTAATTAGTACATCTTGAAGATAACTTGTTTCATTAAGTTTGGATTTTTGATGGTTCAGACTTCTGCTCTAAGTTAGTATACAAGCAGGACATATGACATTCTTAAAATTAAAATCCCATTAAGTGCCTTCAATTTTTGAATGTTATCTAACAAGGGATTGCTACTGTGAAGCATAATGTTCAAGATGGAATTAGATAAACAGTTGTGGTGTGGGAAAGTACAGGCCCAGAAAAAAAGAACAGAAAATTGGGATTAAATTAAAAATTCTAGTCACAAACTAGCTTAGGTATTACCTCATGTATGGCATCTAACGAACTGCAATTCACCTGTCCAGAGAATGCATGTAAGCAGTCATGTATGAAACTCCCCTCCAAAGGTTATAATCAGGATCATTTTAGAAAGGGGTAGAAGAGACTTGCCTTTGAACACTTAAATTGAGGTAAACTTAATGAATTGCCGAGGATATGCCCTTCATCCAGTTCATTTACTTTGTCCTAAACTAGCACACTGTGTCTCTAGTTGTAGCATCACAAATACCAGCAAAAAACAGGCTTCTGTTAGGCAATATCTCCTCCATCTGCATCTCTACCTCTGAGAACAAGGGAAGCAGGTGTGTAGGAATCCCATTATTTAGGAGTTCTCTCTACGGTCTTGACTTCAGCATTTTTCCATTGCTTCACCGTCACTTGCTTTAAAAGCTGGAAACTCCCCCCCCAAAAGCGCTGTGGGACTATCTTCACTACAGTGGAACAAGGAGATGTTCATTATCACCTCCTCAAGGGAGCATATGGATGAGTGTTAAATGTTGGCCTTGCTTGTGATGCTCAGATCTTCTAGATTATCAACATGCCAAGTCCATCTGTTTACTTCAAGGGCCTCTAACAATGAACTACCAACTCTGGCATTATGCTACAACTTAATTGTTATGACGAAATTGAAACCATTTTGTGCGGGCAATTAAGTCTTGGCAAATTGTTGCATTGTAAACCTTGAATCGATGAAAGAAATTGCTGCAAATGCAGAGTCCCAAATGAGAAGCAAATTATACCCAGGGGCCTCTAATAAACTGTATTTCTGTCATGTGGCTTCTTTTTCTGTCTAATGTAAATCTAATGTCATACTTGTAGCCAACCTAATTATTAATCAGGTTCTGTTTCTTGCATTCAGTTCCATTGCAAGTGCCACATTTTGAGATTATTTAAATGCTTTCTGGGTATAACAGCATGGTCTGTGCACCAGTGTGTCAATAGCAGCAATTAGGGGCTTATCGATACATGATCAGGTTTTACTTACAAACATTCCCGACTGGGAGCTTTCAGTTTCCTGTCCATTGAGTACATGCAAATGGAGTAACAATAAAGAGAGAGTAAGGAACCAACATCAACAGGAGTCACTCACAGCAACATACAGGGCAGAGAAAGACATGTAAACAAGACATACAGTATTTACGAGGATCCACAGACATTATTTGTTCATACAAGATGATACATACCAGGCTTATCTCAGAGATTAATGGAACAATGAAAAACTGAATCTCCTTCCAATTAACTTCAAACTATAGAAGTCAATAGAATAATAGTGCTAGAAAGTTCATTTAATTTTACTTAGGGATGACAACACACAATTAGGCAGTTCTTTTTCAACATCAAGGAAAAGACAGCAATTTGGTATTGATTCTGAAGAAATACTTTCTGAAAGTTGTACCTCACTTTACCTTACCTGAGAATATCCAAGTCTAGAAAACTTCAGCCTACAGAAATGTCATCTTATTACCTCCAGAAAGTGTGGGTAAGTGAAATTACCCCTTTCCTTCTATCAACAACTCATGGCAGATAAGAGCTTTGAACTGTGGAGACCTGTAATTCAGTTTTACTTCAGTGTGACTGATGGGTGAAATTAATGTAAATGTTTTCCAGGAAGAGAGGAACTGCTGGAAGCAGCAGGTCAGTCAATCCCTGCAGAGTGAGTGATTCAGGTCCCTTGATGATCCCTCGAAGGTCCCTTGAAAGGTCCGTGCCTGAAGCGAGAACTTGCGTATTGACTCCACAGGGACTGATCGACAGATTGAGATTTATCAGCATTTTCTGTCCGTGCACTTTAGATTTCCAACAGCTATACCACTTAAAAGGAATTTTTTTTTTCTCTAGCCTTACTCCACCACAACACATGTAAAATGCTGCAGGAACTCAGCAAGTCAGGTAGCATCTATGGAGGGGAATAAACAGTAGGTGTTTTGGGCCAAGACCCTTCATCAGGACAACTTCTTTCAGCATTTTGTATGTGTTGCTCAAGAATTGCAGCATCTGCAGAATCTCTTGTGTTTATTCCACCACGAGGGTTTTCTTGTTCAAGTAAGGTATGCCTTTTTTCAGGACACAAAAACTGATATTTGTGCACTGATTTTCATGTTCTTTTCAAATATATCAAACTGCTTTACAACCAATGAATTGTAGTCATTGCTGCAATATTGGAAAGTTTGTGCAAAACAAGCTTTCACTCTGATATAACAATGGCTGGGTAATTTGTGATGGCGATGTTGACAAGTAGAAGACTTTGGTCGGGACATTGAGGCCAACTCAATCATTGCACCTTAATTGACTACCTGCACTGCACTTTTTACCAGCTGGTGGCACAGTGACATCAGCGCCAGACTCCGGAGCGAAGGTTTCCGAGTTTGAGTCCAGTTGGGCCGCTCCCAGACACGCTTTCCATCTGTGCCGGGTTGAGTGTCGAGCTCGCAACTCGGCCTCGTAAAAAAAAGAACACTGCGCTGTGAGAAGGATGTGGGGGACCACTCACAGAATCTTTCCTCCAAGACAACCACTGTGAAAAAAGTGGTCACTGAGGCTCTGGCAGAGTATGGCACACACAAAAAAACACTGCACTTTTACTGTAACTACCCTGATATGCTTTTTAACGGAATAAACTGTCTGAATGCAAACAAAGCTTTTCACTGGTTCTCAGTGCATGTAACAATAATAAACAGTTACCAATTAGTCCTCTGAAATTGGTCTGTGTGATTGTTTATAGCCACCCAAAGGGGCAGACAGGATTTTGGATTAACATCTTATCAAAAGGCAACAGCTCCAACAGTGTTCCACTACATCAATCTAGAACTTAATGCTTGAAGTTGTTGGTTGGAACTTGAACCTCTGACTGTTCAGCAAGAAGGTTACCAACATTTAAGAGAATGGTTTGGGAATGAAAGGGTTAATATATGCCGAGTAACTAATGGCTCTGGCATGTACTTGCTGGAGTTTAGAAGAATACTGGGGAATCTCATTGAAACCTGTCAAATATTGAAAGGTCCAGACAGGATGGATGTTGAAAGGATGTTTCCAAAAATGGGAGAGTCCAGGACCAGTGGGTGTATCTTCAGAATAGAGGGGTGCCCTTTGGAACAGAGATGAGGAGGAATTTCTTTAGCCAGAGAGTGGTGAATCTGTGAATTTATTGCCACAGACGGCTGTGGAGGCCAAGTCATTGGGTATACTTAAAGCGGAGGTTGACAGGTTCTTGATTAGCAAGGATGTCAAAGGTTATGGGGAGAAGGCAGGAGATGGAGTTGAAAGGGATAATAAATCAGCCATAATCACTGGGCAGAATAGTCTAATTCTGGTCTTATGTCTTATGGTCTAACTGAGTTGCATCATGAAGCTTGCAAAAGGCAAGTGAAGGCATAAAGTGTTTTCACAATTCAGCCAATTCAAATAAATGAATCACATTTGACAGGCATGCTGTGCCTTCCAAACCCCTCCATCACAGTGAGTGACAGTTAAATGGACAAGAGTGTTCAGTGTGCATTTGCAGACATTAGCTGTCGCTTTGTCAGTGGTAGCCTGCATTATCTCTAATTCCACTTATAATGAAAGCAATTGCCTGGCAAACAAATAGGAACGCTGGCTCTAGTAAGGATGCTTAAGTCTCTTCTTTGCATTTCTCCTCTCATGGAAATGCAGGATTATTGCAGGATTTTTCTTTGTTTTTTATGGACGTTCTCCAGTAGTGTCCTCAATAACCTTTCAATATATGGAGATGAAGGGTCTCAGCCCGAGACGTTGACTCTTTATTTCGCTCCATAGATGATATCTGACCTTTAGGATGGGGACTATCTCTTAACCAGAATAACTAACTACTGACAACTGGTCATTTTTTTAGTCTGTTAAAATACTTCTGACAATTATTTACATGGAAATCACAGCAAAGTAAAATTCTTAGGACTTCAAAGCCAGATCAGGGAGTTTAAGATATATTCTAACAAATAATACATAATAAATCTATTTAAAATGCACAGAGTCTGAGGTCTGATCACAAGGAACTAATACATAAGGGTGACTATATACAGTTTATAGTGTAGCCTTTAGATAAAATTTGCTACACATGGTTAATAATATGTATTTCTCTTTGTAGGGTTTAGTTTCCAATGAATTTAAAAAATTGCCATTCACTATCTGGTGCTGTGCTAAACCTTTGATATAGTTGGGTCAATGTAGGTGAATTCCTCTTGCAAAACTTGGTTCCTCGACTTCAGTGAAGCCAAGTTTTGGAAGCTGATAACAATTTGTACACTAAGGATTGTCCAGCTGAGGAGAGAAATACAGTGAACATTATCTTCCTTTTAAAATGTTCTCTTTTTTTCTCCCCACGACACTCACTTGTTGCTTGTCAGGGTGGGTTTGATTTGCAGTCCTGGTCTCCTTGTCAAAGCCATTATCTACAGATTGAATTTAGAGAACAAGGAAAACAATTCTAATCTAACCAATCCATTAGAAAATCAACATGATCGTGCACACACTGGTTTCACAACCCCACCTGACTTTGTTCTCCACTAAAGTCTGTAGAGATCAGCATTTGATTAGAATTTAAATTACCATTCAATCCAGCAAGGTTAAATTCCCTTTACTTAAGTATCAACAGGGGGGTAACAATCAGAGCCAAACCTATGTCCACCTGACTCCTGGATGCATCTGCCCAACAGCTGCTGAATCTCTATTTGTACCTATTATGATGGTAAACATGACTAAAAAGTCAGACAGAGATAATACTGTGACTTAATCGGTGATGGAGGGCAACATCATATTATTGTCTGCACAGTGGAATCAGTAGATATACTGCATTACTGAAGTACATATTGTTTAGGCATTTTCTGCTTGAATCTATTTCATTAAACAGGAAGAGAAAGATTAATCCAAAATTTTGATAAATAAAATGATATATACCTTGTCTGTGCATGACCTTAGTTGGAAAGATCATCAAGAAAGTTAGGAAGGCTGTTTATTAACTGCACTACTTATTTTTACATTGACAAAATAAGCTCTATTTTTTTGAATATCACATCTTTGTATTGAAATCACATTCTTTCCTGAAATACTGAAAATCTGAGGAGATTATTAGAAAACTGGACGTGTAAAGTGCATTCATATCACAGAAATGTAGTTCAAGTAGACTTTAAGCTGTGGCAAAGGAGAACATTCAATCGTCAGGCTGTTAATGAAATGGGTTTCTTTTAACCACACAGTGTCTGCTTCAAGTTGGTTCTGTCTGATTGAAGTTGATGGAGAATTATACTTTGTTCTACAAAGTACTAATGCAATCTGTCAAAGTGTGACAGAAATGAACTCAGCATAAAGTGATGTGCTGTCAAAGCCACAGAAATCCTTCCAGCAAAGGGAAGTTTGATTAAGGTTAATGGGGGGATGTGCAGTTGGCAAAGCTTTTGTGCCAATACAAGGCAGTTTATTTTGCATTTCACAGAGTGGTCTTGCTTTCTTGTGTTACACTACAGCTGATTTCACTGCAACCCTCTTTACTGCAGGGCTTAAAGAGGAGATTTCACCCTTGGGGGGGGTTTCAGGCAGCCCCTTAGGAAAATAGGAAGTGCTGTTCTGAAACTGATAAATTTCAAACATGTTAACTTCTTTATTTTACAGGCAAGTTCATTACTATTGATTTTATTATTTTTTAGAAAGGTTAATATATTGGGATTATACATTCATGTAGGATCTGTGTGAGAGCTGCCTGCCAATTTCACTTTGCTTCGGACAGAGTGGGTTTAAAAAAAATTGCTGGTGGTTCTACTTTCTGTTAGGGGACTGACCTGGAAGAATAAAGACATTCAATTCTTTGCCAGAAAGAGTGTGCTGGCACTAGATAAACTACAATGGAATTTGTAAAGTTCGAATAGGGTGTTGGAGGCTTAGTTGAGAGGAATTGGCTGAAGTTGTTTCCTTGGAAACAGAGGGTGCACTTTATGCCCCTGAACTGCATTCCCTCAGCGGTGGTGGGGCTGGGATACAGAACAGGAAATGGTGCAAAACTTGACATTATTACGAACTGCAGGATGTTGCTGTGCACAGCAGGATGGGGGATAAAGTCCCCTAGAGGACCAACGAAGCTGGAGGCCCCCTTCCCTTCAGCTCTCCTTCACTTCACTCAACCCCTTTTAGCGTCACAGGACCCTCCCAGATCGTCCCAGAAGATCCGTTATCATTGCCCAGGAACTGAGATGCTTTGTATTTTGACAACACTGCCCTTGTGAAACATGGTGGGCAAGAAATAGGCAGCTGAATGAACAAGGCGGTAGGGCAAACAAAAGGAGAAATGCAATTTTCATGGGGTGGGTCTTAGAGTTAGGAATGAGCTGGGTTGGTGGCTCAGTGACTCTCCTTGTGGGAAATGTGAACATGCCATAATCCTTTGCTCATCAAACCTGAAGACACACATTCTGCGATACAGGAACAGCTTCTTACCCTCTGCCATCTGATTCCTAAAAGGACATTGAACGCATGAACACTACCTCACTACTTTTTTATTTCTGTTAATTTGCACTATTTATTTTAACTTAACTATTTCATAGACATATATATACTTAATGTAATTCTGCATTTTTTTCCTACATTTATTTATCATGTATTTCATTGTATTGCTTCCATATAGTTAACAAACTTCACAACATATGCCAGTGATATTAAACCTAATTCTGATTCTGATTCATTGCAGTGTGGAATGAGTTTCCTATGGCCATGAGCACAAATACCGCAACCACGGAATGTGGCCAACAAGGTTGTCTCTTTGATCCTGGAAAGACTCATCTGAAAGGGAGACCAATTGGTCATCTTGGGTGATTTCAATGCCAGGAAAAGATACAATTCTCTAGCAAAACCTTGTTTGGGAATAAGGGGAGAAGGGAAAGCTAATTCCTCATTTTGACCAATTCCTTGGGAGCATGGACTTAACATAACTCAGTTTTGACAGAGAGAAAGGCACAAGAACTCATGACAACACACTATTCCAGGCATGAGCACCTAGATTATGTAATTCCCTGAGGGGGAGATTGTAACAAAATCTGTATCACTGGTACCATGACAATACCAATGATGTGGACTGACAAATGCCTAATCTGCTCCCTTATGTCTATCAGTCTAAACCCAAGATCCACAGAAACTTTGGTACATGGAAGTTAACGCTGAAGGTCTCATGAACCACATAATAATAACTTTTCCCAGTCAGTGCCTCATAATTTTCCAAGTGCACTGAACAATTGGTAACGTCTGTACTGCCCTGAGATAGATTTTGGCTTCTCAATGCCTCTTTGAGAAAGTCTTACACCCCACTTCCAGAGAGGTCTGTGGCTATTTGAAATGGAGGAGCATTTTGAAGGGCACTGAGAGACGTTGGCTAATGA
This sequence comes from Hemitrygon akajei, assembly GCF_048418815.1. Lineage (NCBI taxonomy): Eukaryota > Metazoa > Chordata > Chondrichthyes > Myliobatiformes > Dasyatidae > Hemitrygon > Hemitrygon akajei. The sequence goes on from NC_133141.1 coordinate 41,772,539, forward strand.
ATAGTCTTAGCCCGACTGTTTATTCCCTTCCATAGATGCTGCCTGACCTGCTGAGTTCTTCCTGCATCTTGAGTGTTGCTCAGGATTTCCAACATCTGCAGAAGCTCTCGCGTTACTGAGAAAGGCATGCTCATTTGTTGAGAGCATCCAGCCCAGCATAAACGGTGGAAGGTGGGCCTTCTGCCTCACCTGTGGCATCCACATGAGCCTCCTCAAAACCTACAGAAATGGTGTGCACAGGATTAAAGCAGAGGATGGCATATCAAGATTAGCTTTATTTGTCACATGTACATCGAATTACCGAAACCTACAATGAAGTGTGTTGCTTGCGTCAATGACCAACACAGTCCCAATTTGTGCTGGGGGGGCAGCCTGCAAATGTCACCGCGCTTCTGGCGCCAACATAGCAAGCCCACACACTACTAAACCTAATCTGTACGTTTTTGGACTGTGAGAAGAAGCCAGAGCACCTGGAGGAAACCCCCATGGTCACGAGGAGAACACGCAAACACCTTACGAATAGCAGCGGGATTTGAACCCCGATTGCTGGCGGCTGGGACTGTAATAGTGTTACGCAAACTGCTACGCTACCGTGCCGTCCCTCGTTGGCTCAGCGGCTGCCAGAAGCTATTTGCCCTTTGCGAATCAGGAGACGGTTCTCGTTCCTCTCGAGTATATTGATTGCAACCACTAAAAGATTTCTGTCAGTCTTTAAATAGTATCCTTTGGTCCTTAAAGGTATCTTGTTTTGGAGCCAACTTGCATATACAATGCTTAAAAACCACCATCTGTGACTCTGACAGTAGTCACACTTCCAGCAGAGCATGACACAAGAAAATAGGCAAAAAGGACCTGAAATACCTCCCTGATTCTCCAAAATTTCTCCTGTAACAAATATAGAAATCTGGCTATGAGTCAGAGATGGAACAGTTTCATTATGTTTAATGCATACTGATGGGTTGGAGTAAGGGAGGGCAATGAACCCTAATTGCAACCCAGTAAAGATGACAGCAAAGGACGGACATGTAGGGATGAATAGAGGATTAGCAAGAACATTTAGGGGAGAGTTGATTATAGTTAAACACATGCCACAACAGGAACGTAAGGTATAATTTCTCAGCAAAACATGATAGTTGGCTCACCCTACTGCTCAGAATGGGAAATCAAATTGTGTTCTGCACGTGTTCCTATTATTCACAAGTGACTCATTAGCTACTTTACTGCTGTTTGGTGATCTAGGGCTTACAGTGTGCATTCAGGAGAGGCATAGATTCATTTCCCTGATTTTGCAGAGCTGAGTGTCACTCCATGACCTACGAATATTCAATGTCAACTGTGGCTCCTCCACAGGCCCTTGGTCCGTTGAATTAGTGGGCTGGTGCTGAATGCTTGGCAGGCCCTCATCCTGAAGAAGCCTGGTGTCATTTAATTAAAATTCACCAGCACGTCAATCACCCGACACTGCCTTAAGGCTCTCGGCAATTCCTTACCTCTTTCAACAAAGTTGTTCAATGCAAACAGGAGCAGAACGATTGTAAAATAAACAAAAGCACAAGGTTTCAAACCATGGTTTACATGCCAGGAAATAAAGGATTTGTGCCATTCGTTCTCATAACAGAGCAATAAAATTGTTATATACACAGAGAAGGGGCATACTCACATTATTCAAAGCAACTTTATTTTTGTCTCGTTTCTGAAGGTGGCTGGTCAGATGGTAGAGGACTGTCCGGCCCTGCCTACGTGCGGCGCTGAAGTGGGACCCACCTCCCTTTTTGCTTTTGTGCTTCTCCTCTGAGGGGAAGAACAGAAGGAGAGAGTGTTAACGAACACCAGGCTGCACAGAGTTAGGCGGTGGGGGGACGGGGGATTGTTGAGAGTCCCTAGCCACTCTAAATGGACAGCAGCAGCAGGATTATTCTAGTTGCTGACTGCCTTCTGAGAGCTGATCTGGAAAGGACTGAGGAAATGCTGCAGATTTATAAAGAAGTTATGGATGAACAGCAACTTAGTCTTTCAGAAGAACTCTGCAGATCTCAAAGAAGAAATTATGACTAAACTGCTGAAATTGAGGTTGCTTTCCTTGAAGGCATGTTTTTCTCTTGACCTGCGTGGGAAAGAATACTGGGAGATTTGATGGAGGTGACCATGATTGCAGTGAGTTTAGAAATAGCCAGATGGTGCAGGAGTCAGGGCATGAATTTAAAGTGCTGGGCAGGAAATCAGGAGAATGCTTTTTCAAAGATCTGGAATTACAAGAAAACTGGAGGCAAGTAAGGAGGCCTTTTGAAAAGGAACATGAGATACCGCATCCTGCAGAGTCTGAGTTAGAATGGTGACGTGGAACTGAAAGGATTGCACTGGCACAGCAGTGATGGGCTAAATGGACTCCTGTTCAACAACATTTCTATGGGCCCATAAGATCCTCATCATGATGTTTAAGAGTTCTTAGGTGAGTTCAGTCATTGCAAATCTTAATGACATTGTGCTTCTTGACTCCAGATCTAAAGTTACCCGTTACTGATCTGAACTGTCATTTTGTGGGGCGTTTATTACTGTACTTCACTTCTACATCCTGTTATGTCACCTGTCAATTAATTAGTGTCCTAACTTAAATATCCACATCCTTGCTTTCTTCTATTCATGGTCTTGTTATCTCCTGTATCATCCTGTATATAGCTGCTCCAAAGAGCACTATATGAGGTTACTCTAGCCCTCGGCCATTAGACTCTATAGTGAGTCAGCCTATAGCTGAGGAAGTGATGAACGCCTCCTGTTAGACTGTTTGAGGTAACTTATTTTTTTATTCTTTCTTATTTCTCTTCTAATATTTGTATATCTTTGCACTTGTAATGCTACGGTGACACTGTAGCTTCCTTTGGGATCAATGAAGTATCTGTCGGGGTCGTCACGTGATGACGTAGGATCAAGACGTGGAAATCCAGCTCTCCCGTAAAAAACCAGTAAAATAATGTTTAAGTGAAGAAAAGTTAGTAAATACTTTTAAAAAATTACTTATAAACTACTCAGGATTGTCTTAAGATATGTCTCCGAAACAGAAGCAGAAGAAAACCACTACTTTGAAGACAACACAAGTTGGAAAAGAATCAAGGCCGGCAGCCATGAAAGAGCCTCGGGCTCAAGTGCATTTTACCTCCGGCGATACAGAACAGGAAACTGCGGCAACATCAACCGTTTCCAAAACAAATGAGCAACAGGAATTGCGCATGTGTGAAGGAAGGGGCATGCGCAAACACGAGCAACCCAAACTACAAATCCCAGTTATGATTGGAACTGAAAGTGAAAGTGAATATGAGGTGGAATCTGATTCTCTGGATAAATCAGACGAAGATGAAGAGACAAACAAAGAAGAGCAACAGGAAGAGGTTGGAGGTGATATTGGAGACATAAAAAATCTTTGGTGCAAATGATGAATGAATTAAAAGCATTAAAAGTAATAAAAAAGATATTAAAAATATGAAGATTATGTTTGATAAAATGATGAAAAGACAGGACAAAATGGACAAGAAAATTAAAAACTTGTAAGAAATAACGGGAGGCACCATTGATAGAGTGAATAAAATGGAAGATAATATTTCTGCCTAGACATCAGAAAGAAAACGGTGTTGGAAAAAGTGGATGTACTTGAAAATTTTAACAGACAAAATAATATTAAGATTGTTGGACTTAAAGAAGGTATAGAGGGAGAGGATCCAATATATTTTTTTCAAAACTGGATTCCGGAAGTTTTGGAAATGGAAGAAGGAACCCAGTTAATTGAAATTGAAAGGGCTCACAGAGCCTTAAGATCAAGACCTCAAGTTGATCAAAACCCACGATCAATCTTGATAAAATGCTTAAGATATCAAGATAAAGAAAAGATCCTGAAGGCGGCTGCCCAACGTGCCAGAAAGAGAAACTGGCCATTGATGATAGAAGGGAAAACAGTTCTTTTCTACCCTGATATAAGTTATGACCTTTTGAAGAGAAAGAAGAAATTTAACCTAGCGAAAAAAGTTTTATGGGAAAAGGGTTATAAATTTATATTGCGCCACCCGGCAACTCTGATAATTTTTTTGGATGACGGAAAAAGAAGATCTTTTACTGATTATCGGGATGCAGAAGAATTTGCACAAGAACTCCCAAATATTCGCTAACCATAGCCAAAGATTTAAAAGTGAAATGGATTAAAGATGAAGACAGGGACAGTGAATGGAGTTGATGGATATTTAAGGACAGAAGAATATTTAAATATATTCTTAATTATATGATACAGGGGAGAAAGGTAAAAATTTGAGAAATATTAATCGAGAGTAGTGATATTATTTTTTCTTCTCTTATATATGCTTTTTTATGTTACGGTGGGGCTGGGGGAACTTCGGATCGATTGCTACGGGGATTCACGTGTGTAATCATGGCGATTGCCATGACCCGTACAACGGAGGGGGGTTATGTTGTGTTTTTTTTATTCACAACATTAGTAGGGGGGTATTTTGTTATTCTTTTCTTTATAATCCATTTTTCTTTAATCTTTCTTTCTTTGCCTGGACAATCGGGGGGGGGGGGGGAGACACATAGCAACACAGAGAATTTTAAAAAGATTCCCCAAGGCACTACGAAAGTTGAAAAGTTAGGTATTACTATAGACTGGAGTAACCCTGTTAAAAATAATGACTAATTTACTGAATTTTTAAAGTTTTAATGTTAATGGGCTTAATGGACCGGTGAAAAGAAAAATAATTTTAACATACATTAAGAAAATGAAAATAAATATAGCTTTTAGCTGCATTCCATTTGAAAAAATTACTTATAATTTAAGAGATAAATACGAAATATTTCTGAAAATTTGGCGCCCTTATTTACAAAAGATAGGATTAAATATATAGGTGCTCCGAAGATAACATTATTGGTTATTTGGGGAAAGAAATAAATATATATACTAAAGCTATTATGAACTCCATGGAGCATGTGGGGATCTTCCGATATCCAGGCATTCTTTCTTTCTTTCTTTTTTTTCTTCTTTTTTTCTCTTTCTCCAGGGATATGTTAGGGGGGAGGGGTTAAGGGGAGGGGAGAAGGGTTGATAATTTTTTTTTCCTTTTGTAACCATTTGAAAATTCAATTTAAAAAATTTATTAAAAAAAATGAAGTATCTGTCTAATCTAATCTAATCCTCCAGCCCTCCAACCCTCTGTACCAGCATTCCAATCCTGGCTACCTGATCATTCCTGATTTTGATAACTCCAATGACAACTGTATTATAAAGTCAGAGAGAGAGGTTGTATGGAAACAAGCCCTTCGGCCTATCGAGTCTACACCAACCTGTTTACACTACCCCTACACTATTCTCCCCACATTCTCATCTATTCCCCCCAAACTTTGCAACTCACTTCCACACGAGGAGGAATTTAGTTACCAATTAACCTATCAGTCCACATGTCTTTGAGATGTAGCAGGAAACCGGAGAACCTGAAGGAAACTTACACTACAAAGGTCCAAGGCTTTGGATTTCCCTCCATAAGCCTCTTCCTTTTCATCCTTTAAAAAAAACTTCTGAAAACATGCATATTTGAACTAGTTTTATCTCATCTTTCTTAATATGTTCTTATGTAGCTCCACATCATTTTATTCTACAGTGTCTCATGGGACATTTTGTAATACTAAGCATTCTCATCGGCCTGAAGTTCGTTCTTTAGTTGCCTTTTCAAATGATAATTGATGCTAAGTTTGCCATATGCTTGCCAGTGATGAACTTTCTATAATATTTATATCTCAGGGTAATAAAAACAGAATAATTATTAGAGGAAATCAGACATAAATATTCATATCACAGTGTGAACGAAGTTTAAAATCGTCAACAAATTTGAATGTGACATTTATTACTGATGTTCATTCCAAGGAAACATTTCCACCCTATAGATACTCTGCATAACTGAGCCAGATTTGGCCTGCTGTGTGTATCCTCCCCACCCCCTCACATCCATACTACCTCAGTTGGATGTGGAGGTGCTGACTGAGCTGACCCTCCAACCTGGTCAGGTGTAATGAGGTCCCAGGTGCTGCACTGTTATGAACCCTCCCAAGGAACAGCCTGACAGCTGAAGTTCAGCACATTGGTACAGCTCACAGACTTGCTGCCTTGCAGCCCCATTGACTGGGTTGAATCCTGACCTCTGGCATTGCCCATGTGGTGTTTGCAGGTGTTCCAGTACCCCAAAGGCACGCAAGTCAGTTGGTTAATTGGCCGCTGTGGGTTGCCCCTGGTGTGTAGGCGAGTGGTAGAATCCATGAGAGAGAATAAGGTCAGATTAATGTCAACAGTCTTTGCTTTATGGTTAGCATGGAGTTGGTGGACTGCGGGATCTGTTTTCCTGCTACACGATCTATGACTCAACGACAAATTGACTCAATGACTCAGGATCTCTATACACACTTGAGAAAACCAGAGATGCCCTTATGTTTCAACATCTTTTGTTTACCTATTAATTCTGCAAATTTGTTTATATTTTTCATTTGCTAATTGCTCTTATTAATTTGCAGTCTTTTCAGAGAACTGTTTTTTTATTGGTTTACTGGATGTGGGCAATGGTGGAAAGGCCAGCACTTACATCCCATCCTCAAGATCCTTTACAATGGTGGTGGTGATCCACTGAAATCAGTGCGGTGGAGATACTTAGGAGTATGGAGTTCTAGGGTTTTGATGTAGCGGTGGTGAAGGAGCAGAGGTATACTTCCAAGCCAGGATTATTTATTTGACTAGGCTCATGAATGTTGTAAGAATACCAAAAAAAATACATAAAGGGGAACTTGCAGAACTTGTAGATGACTGTGTCCTTGCTGAGGGCCTTTACAGATACTGGAGATCATAGACTTGAGACATACTGCCAAACGAAGCTTGGTGAGTTGCTGAAGCACATTTTATTCATCGGTGCAGTCGCAGTAGAGGGAATCCATGCTTATCATTATGGATTGGATGCTAATCAAGTAGGCTGCCTTGTGTTTGAGTGTTCGGAGTGTTGTTGGAATTATACTTATCCAGATTAGGTAAATCAGGGTGAGTAGCATTCCATCATACTCTTATCTCTCTTGGTAGTCAAACAACTTTCTGGTATTCATTGGTAAGTCACTCATTGGAGAATACCAAAACTATGGCCTGTCTTTTCAATGGTCAGTCCCGTTAAGTTTCTGGTGAGAGGTGACTCTGATGGTTGAGGACCCAATTGTGGCAATGTTATTTAAAAGTAATAGGGTCCATCTTTGTGGACCTGGACATTGTCTGGCTCCTGCACAGCAGAATCGTTACTTGTCACCCATCAGCACAGACTGAGGACATAATCAACTTGGCCATAAAGCTGGAACTTCACTCAGCAGAGCAGGTCAATAGGAGGGATTTCTTTATTAATAGTGAATGTACATCTTCAGAACAAGTATGTTCTCAGGATGTCATCAATAATTGAAGACACCCAGAAACCAACAGAAGATGTTTGCAGATTGTTAAAATAACAAGAAAATCCCTAAGGAGTGGAGTTGGCTGGAATGAGGAAATTCAAGAAGGGCCATGAGAGGGAAAAATGTCAAAATGAATTTACAGATTATACCAGTAAAGCTGAATTGTTGAAATGTGTTAACGATGAGGATGTAGCCAATCATTGTTATAATGATAGATATTAGTTTGGGTGTGATACAGCTTGGAATGATAAGAATTAAAATGAGATGAACTGGAAGGAAATTTTATTTATGTTAGATCAGCTAAGTGAAATTAAAGGAACAACTGCAGACTCAATGGAAATTATACAACAGGCAACTCTACTGAGTGGATGAATGTTAAGAAATTGGAAAACAAATAGTTTTTGAAGATTGTGCCTAGTTGCAAATCAGGGTGAAAGATAAACGAGTGAACCTCCAGACAACCAAGCTCAATGGTAACTAGTTAAGTTTTTGAGCATGATCTTTTGCACCACATTTCAAATGTAACAATCCTCCACTCATTGCATTTTCTGAAGGAATTACCCTTCTCTTCTAGGGAGAAACTACTGCTTCCTCTGTTCCTACCAGAAGTGTTTACTAAATAAATCAATTTTGCTACACAGCAGACTAATGATAATCATTCAACTCCCACCAACTCCAGCTCATTGCCCAAAGCAATATTGCCAATAGATATTGATTCTTGAAAGAGATTCAAAATTAGTACAGTTAATTGGGAACATTAGAGGAACTGACCACTCAAGCTCCAGAGCCCATTCTGCCATTCAGTTACTGATTCTTATCTGATTGGTATCTTACATCAATCCACCCAGCAATTCTATTAACATTGCCCCAAAAAGGAGACATCTATTCCAATTATAACATTTTCATAGGCCTGGCCTTTGTGCAGAATAATTCTTCTCAATGCCATTATGGTTCTAGTTTTAAGGAGATAACCCCTTAATTTCCATTTCCTGTGAAAGGAAATAGATTATACTTCTCTCCCCTGTCAATTCTTTAGTCATCTTACACACCTCAAATAGACAATTCATTAGTGTTCAAAGGGATGTAGAAGTAATTAGTGCAATGTGTTCTTTGATTTAATCACTTCAATGCTCAACGTACTGTATCCTGCAGATGTGAAGACAGGATCCTGGAAGAGCTCTGTCCAGCTGTAATATAATTTCCAGCTCTTTGCTTCCAGCACTCTTGAGATAAAGTCAAAGATTTCATCAGCCATTTAAATTATTTTCTGTGCATATCCACCAACTTATAGTGAGAACTGGTTAGTTAGATTAACTGCTACATTGGAAAAATTGTACTCATGTTTCTGGGTACAAACCTCATTGAGGAGGTAAGCAAATGAAAAGTGGAAGGATATATGTAATTAGTAAAAAAGCTCTCCACAGGGGATACTGGAGATCTGGAATCAAGTGGAAAACAATAAACTCTTTTTAAAAAATGATTTGAAGATAGAGGGTGGGGAGTTATTTTTCAGAATCGTTCACAATGAATAACACTTCTTTAAATAGTCATAAATACTGGCAGCATAGAAACAATCCCTTTTGCTGAGTCCACACTGACCATCAAGCACATATTTATGTTAATCCCATTTAATTCTCATTCAATCAACTTTCCCAACAACTCCCTCCAGATTCCACTACCTACCTGCACACTGAAAGCAACCTACAATTCATTAACCAACCCACATATGTTTGGGAAGTGGGAGAAACTGGAGAAGCTGAGGGATACTGAACAGAGAGAACATGCGGGGGAGGGGGGGACAGGAAGAAGTACAGGTGAATATGTGGGTGATAGGTGAAAATGGGATGGGAGGGGTGAAATAAAGAGATGGGGTTGACTGATGAAAGAGATAAAGGGCTGGAGAAGCAGGAATCTGATAGAAAAGGGTTGAAGACTATGGTAGAAAGGGAAGTGGGAGGAGTACCAGAGGGAGGGGATGGGCAGTCAGGGAGATAAGGTGAGAGGGAAATGTGAATGGGAATGATGAAGGGCGGGGGGAGAATTACCATAAATTCGAGAAATCAATGTTCATGCCATCAGCTTGGAGGAACAACACTTTATATTCTGTCTGGGTAGCCTCCAACCTGATGACACGAACATCGATTTCTCAGACTTCCAGTAATGCTCCCCACCCCTCCTCCTTTACCATTCCTCATTCCTTTTTCCCTCTCTCACCTTATCTCTTTACCTGCCCATCACCTCCCCCTGGCGCTCCTCCCCTTCCTTTCTTCCATGGCCTTCTGTCCTCTCCTATTGGATTCCCACTTCTCCAGCCCTGTATCTCTTTCACCAATCAACTTCACAGGTCTTTACTTCACCCCTCATCCTCTCGGGTCCATCTTTGTGGAGGTAGGGTCTCGGACTGAAACGTCAACTGTTTACTCTTTTCCATAGGTGCTGCATGTTGCGTGTACTGCAGAATATGGCTCATTTCTGGAAAAACATTGATTCACTGTGCAGATCAATCTTTTTATTGTAGGCCTGGAGAATTCAAATTTGGGTGTGACACTTGTACAGAACTTCTGGCTTGTTGATTGCTGTTGTCAATGTTGAAGGATTGTCAAATGGAGAACAGAATCTGGCTTAAGAACATAGGACTCATTACATCTCTATATTATTGCCATCTTGTTTAAATATTGTTATGAATGTGCTCCACACCTGCCTCAGTACTTCCTATGGGTAGAATGGGTTGAAGACTAGATTCCACTCTTGGCCGTTCTAAAAGAGCAAAATGATGTTGAAATTCCACTCACAGTGAACTCCTGCACCATTATGGGAAATGTATGTACAGTATATATGTATATAACCTCCAATACGATTAACTATTTCTTACAATATTAGTAAATTATAATCATATTAAATTTCTTTACCAGAAATTGTATTTTAAAACAGATTACAATAGTGAATAACTATTGTGAAATCATAGCATTTTCAAATGTTAACATTCTAAAGCAGTTTTACAAACCCCATGAAGTCAATGATAAAGAAATATTAAGGGATTCATTAAAAAACTTATTAGATTTTAGACAGTGCTCTATAGCCGTTAGAGCATCTAAGCCAATATGTAGGTATATGCTGACACATTACAGCATGAAACCAATTGTCAGGAGCTTTAGTGTCACATTGGGCAAAATTGATTTTGTGCTATGATTTTTCAGTCTGCAAGCATTGCCTTAGAAGAAACAGACTTCAGGCATTTTGGTTTTAATTAATTGCAGCACAATTAAAGATTCAGATTGGTGTAGAAAAGAATAAAAATTACCAAGAAGATGAATTTTATAAAGAGTATTATTATAAATGTTTTACAATCACAAAGTGGCAAAGTGGGAGAAATTCTCAATTGTACTTTGGCATGCAGGAGATATTGAAGTAAACCATTAATTCCAACAGGTAGGAGCTGTAGCAATATTACAAACTTGTGAATATGACTACATCATAGTTAATATGAAGGTGTGTTGGGTTGCCTATCACTGTAAATGCCAGTCAATACAATCTCTATTTTGTACAAATGACTGAAGTAGCATTCATAATTAAATTTGAGATTTTCAAGGCTTTGGCCATTTTGGAGAGAGAGAGTTTAACTCAAAGATCAAAAGCACATTTTTAGAAAGCTGGAAAAACTGGAGCACCCAGAGGAAACCAAAGCAGTCATACGAAGACCATGCACACTCCACAGTGACAGCAACAGAGGTCAGGATTGAAGATGGATCACTGGAGTGTGACACAAAAGCTCTGTTTTCTGTGCTACTGAACTCCTATTGATGTCTGCTGCTTATAACTTACACTGATAGCATAAATTGTAATCACAAGAACATTCCCAAATAACAGAGTACAGTATTGATTTGCTATTCTATTATCATAAATTATAATCAGCAGACATTGCAAGGGAGACATTCAAGGGCCAATGGTAAATTTCTCTGGGATTCACCAGCCTCAAAAGACCTGAACAGGACACGAAGAATGTATTCTGCTAAACCACGTGGCAAATCAAATCTGTGCCTGAGGTGACTGGTTTGAACTGAGTAGAAGTGACAATATTTGTATAACATCATTGAAATAGCATAGTCCATTGATGCTCCTACCTTCCTTACCCTCTCCCTGATGAATTTTGCTCCTGTTATCTGTGATATCCTTAAAAGAGACTAGGAACAGTACAACTTCCCCTTTCTCATTCTTAATTGGGACGATGTCGAGTAAACACCAGAATGCAGCTCCTGTGAGTGAAGAACAGAAAGGTTCACGTTGAAAAGGTTAGTGGAGCAAAACGATTCAGTAATCTCATTGAGGGTTCCATCACAAACAAACATTAATGTATTGTGCTTACAGAAATTCCTTTCATGACTGTTATTTATCATTGACCTTTTATAGTGCGTGAAATGGCTTAGTGTAGAATACACAAATATATGACTCCAAATGCTGAATTGATTGACAGCCTAATTCAGATCAATGACATTCCACAGGAAATCACCCATAGATATCACAGCCTCCTAAAGAAACTTAACTAGTTATGACTATTTCTTTCAGGTGGGGCATAGGATTACAGAGTCAATTAATTAGGATTCATAGAAACATAGAAAATAGGTGCAGGAGTAGGCCATTCGGCCCTTTGAGCCTGCACCGCCAGTCAGTATGATCATGGCTGATCATCCAACTCAGAACCCTGTACCTGCTTTCTCTCCATACCCCCTGATCCCTTTAGCCACAAGGGTCATATCTAACTTCCTCTTAAATATAGCCAATGAACCGGCCTCAACTGTTTCCTGTGGCAGAGAATTCCACAGATTCACCACTCTCTGTGTGAAGAAGTTTTTCCTCATCTCGGTCCTAAAAGGCTTCCCTTTTATCCTTAAACTGTGACCCCTCATTCTGGACTTCCCCAACATCAGAAACAATCTTTCTGCATCTAGCCTGTCCAATCCCTTTAGAATTTTATACGTTTCAATAAGATCCCCCCTCAATCTTCTAAATTCCAGTGAGTATAAGCCTAGTCGATCCAGTCTTTCTTCATATGAAAGTCCTGCCATTCCAGGAATCAATCTGGTGAACCTTCTTTGTACTCCCTCTATGGCAAGAATGTCTTTCCTCAGATTAGGGGACCAAAACTGCACACAATACTCTAGGTGCGGTCTCACCAAGGCCTTGTACAACTGCAGTAGAACCTCCCTGCTCCTGTACTCAAATCCTTTTGCTATGAATGCCAACATACCATTTGCCTTTTTCACCGCCTGCTGTACCTGCATGCCCACCTTCAATGACTGGTGTACAATGACACCCAGGTTTCATTGCACCTCCCCTTTTCCTAATCGGCCACCATTCAGATAATAATCTGTTTTCCTGTTCTTGCAACCAAAGTGGATAACCTCAGATTTATCCACATTAAATTGCATCTGCCATGAATTTGCCCACTCACCTAACCTATCCAAGTCACCCTGCATCCTCTTAGCATCCTCCTCACAGCTAACACCGCCGCCCAGCTTCGTGTCATCCGCAAACTTGGAGATGCTGCATTTAATTCCCTCATCTAAATCATTAATATATATTGTAAATAGCTGGGGTCCCAGCACTGAGCCTTGCGGTACCCCACAAGTCACTGCCTGCCATTCTGAAAAGGTCCCGTTTACTCCCACTCTTTGCTTTCTGTCTGCCAACCAATTCTCTATCCACATCAATACCATACCCCCAATACCGTGTGCTTTAAGTTTGCACACTAATCTCCTGTGTGGGACCTTGTCAAAAGCCTTTTGAAAATCTAAGTATACCAATCTTGACCAATCTTCATCTAAGATATTAGGATTAGTCTAATAGAGCTAGGGTTTCATAACTCTATGACCACATCTCTATGATTCTTCCAATGATATAAATTTAGAATTCTCTTATGAAAATAATGATTGATCTCAGATCATGTGTTGCCTTTTAATTTGAGGTTGATAGATGCTTGATAACCAGAATTAGGACCATATTTTCAGACAGAGATGTAGCAGAGAAATAGACTCTTCAGCCCATTAAGTCTGCACCAACAATCAACCATCCATTTACACTAATCATAAAACGTTAATCCTAATTTTTATTCTCCCAGCATTCACACCAACTGTCAGCAGATTCCACCATTCACCTACACATTAAAAATGTGGAAAAATGGGCTGAGAAATGGCAAATAGAATTTAATGCAGACAACTGTGAGATGATGCACTTTGGCAGGACAATCCAGGGAAGAACATCCACAGTGAGCAGTAGGGCACTGAGGTCATACAGCCATAGAGTCATGGAGAACTACAGCACAGAAACAGGTTGTTCAGCCCATCTAGTCCATGCCAAAACCATTTAGACTGCTTACTCCCATCGACCTGCACCTGGACCATAGCTCTCCATATCTGTACTATTCATGTACCTGTCCAAACTTCTCACCTTTCACCCTTAAGCCATGACCTCCCAACCTCAGTGGGAAAAGCCTGCTTGCATTTACCCTATTTATACTCTTCATAATTTTTGTATAGCTCAACATGTTGAGCTAGAAGTGCGGTAGAACAAAGGGATCTGGGAATACAGATCTGTAATTCTTTGTAAGTGGTGTCACAGGTAGACAGGGTCATAAAGAGAGCTTTTGGCACATTGGTCTTCAAGGATCAAAGTATTGCATACAAGAGTTGGGATGTTATGTTAAAATGTATTGATAAGGGTGTATTTGGAGTATTGTGTGAAGTTCTGGTCACCTACCCACAGGAAAGATTTCAATAAGCTTGAAAGAGTACGGAGAAGATTTACAAGGATGTTATTGGAACTGAGGACCTGAGTCATAGGGAAGGGTTGAATAGGTTAGGACTTTATTTCCTGAAATGTAAGAGAATGAGAGGAGATTTGATAGAGGTATACAAAATTATGTGGAGTATTGTTAGGGTAAATACATGCAGGCTTTTGCCCCTGAGGTTGGTTGAAACTAGAACTAATGATTATAGACTTAGAGTGAAAGGTGAAATATTTAAGGAGATCTTCTTCACTCAGAAAGTGGTGCAAGTGTGGAACGAGCTGCCAGTGGAACTAGTGGATGTGTGTTTACAAATGTAACATTTAAGAGAAGTTTGTTTAGGTATATGGATGGGAGAAGTATGGAGGGCTATGGTCCCGATGTGGGTAGATGGGACTAGGCAGAGAAACAGGTTGGCACAGACTGGATGGGCGAAGGGCCTACTTCTGTGCTGTAGTGCCCTCTGACTCTATGACTAGGAGCAATTAACAATGGCCAATTAACCTACCAACTAACATGTCTTTGATTATGTTGGAAGAAAGTAGAGCAATTGGAGGAAAGCCACACGGTCACTGGGAGAATATGCAAACTACACAGAGACAGCACCGAAGGTCAGCGTTGAACATGGGTCTCTGGTGTTATGAGGCAACAACTCTACTGACTGTGCCACTGTAGCATAGGTACTAATACTAAATTAACTAATCTCACTCGCCCACACAGCATCCATATCCCTCTATTCCCTGCCTGCTGATGTGTCTGTCTAAACACTTCTTAAGTGTTGCTATCATATCTGATTAGAGCATAGAACATAACTGCTACCACCTCCTCTGGTAAAGCATTCCTGGCACCGACTGTTCTTTTGTGGAAAAAAAATCACCTTGCAACTCTTATTTAAACTTTCCCCCTCTCTCCTTAAACCAACGTCTTTGAGCCCCCACATTCTTCCTATAGTGTGGTGATTAGAACAGTACACAGTGTACCTATTATGGCTTAAGCAAAGTTTTACGCAGTTGCAACATTACTTCCCACTTCTATACAGTGCTCCAAATAATGACAAGGAAGCATGCTCTACAGTTTCTTTATTACTCTATGAACCTGTGTTCAGGGAGTGGTGGGACTTGGCTATTGGGAAAGTTGTAGACCTCAAAAGATGGTCGGGATATTGTTGGATTTGGCAGTGGACATATTGGAGAGGGCAGTGCATGAGTGGTGAGATATTGGAACAAGCTGAGGGATAAAGGGTGACATGGTAGTGTAGCGGTTAGCGCAATCACTTTACAGTGCCAACCATCACCGATCAGGATTGAATTCCCACTAAGGAGTCTGTATGCTCTCCTCGTGACCAAGTGGGTTTCCTCCGTGTGGGCACGTTTTCACCCACATCTCAAAGTGTTAGTTAGCTACGGGCATGCTATGTTGGCACCAGAAGTGCGGCAACACTTGCAGGCTGCCCCCCAGCACAATCCTCTGACTGTGTCGGTCGAGAAGTATGTTCCAATGTTTCAAAGTACATACAGTATCAAATACATGTGAAATAAAGCTAAAATGCAGCTAACTCAGAGGGGATTTAATCCAGTGGTATGTTATGAAGACCTAGCTGTCCAATGATTGTTACCCTCAAGTCAGCTTGACCAGAATTCCATAGCAAGGTTCCAAAGGCACGGGAAACGAATTCATCCCACACAATTCATATGCTGGAGTGGTACCAGGTGTGTAGGAATGAATCCTGACTGGAAGGACCCCACCAAAGGTTCAATTGTTCATTTTATTGTCAAAGTATGCATGTTCAACATAGCTCTGATATTTGTCTTCTCCAGATTGCCATGATTTCCAGAAAGACCACTGGAGTTGATGAAAGAAGAGACATCAACACCCCCCCCCCCCCCGCCCCACGGCACCAAACAGAAAGGAAACAAAACCACTTTGCTCATAGAAAGAAACAGAGACAATAACAATCCCTGACACCCTCCCCTGCAGAAAGCAACAGTAACAATCCCTGACCCCCTCACCCACAGATAAAAAAACAGTGACAACAACTATCCTCGACCCGAAAACAGCAAAAAACTGAAGGACGCCAATTCACAGTCCAATAATCACATAAATCTCAGAATATCGGAAATGGCTTCCAAGCTTCTAAATGTGATGCTGTTCAAGTTGAAATGGTTACAATTGAGCTCCACTCCAAAAATAAATGATTTTCAAATGTAGAGCATTGAAACACAAGCAGAAAGTGACTGAATTGCTAGGTCTTTGTGATTATTTTCTGCATTTAAAAAATGCTAGTGTTCTTTTATGAAGAGGCAATTTAAGTCAGCTTTAAAAAATTGAGTATCTGATATTAAGAATAAAACTTTTAAGCATAAATTCTCCATGCATAAATCTCTTTCTTACATTTTCCGAATGACATGTTTATTTTTTAAGGGAAAAAAATATTTAAATGATTTGCAGTTGGCTAGATTTAGTCATTTAAGTGTTGTTCTGCTATGCTAGAACCCTTATTGCCAATCAATGTGTTAAGCTCTTTCTACATGTGTGTAGTGTAGCTGTAACCAACAAAGTGGTGTTTCAGAGTCTTATACACCTCACTGGGGGCTTGGAATTATGACTTTCAGCAATAACTGTGAGGAATGTTTTTCTTTAGGTGTTAATGCTCAATCTATGATGTGCAAATTCTACAAGCAGATTCTGTGCTGCTGCCGGGAACCAGCCCCAAGTGAGTCATCCTGAAGTTATCTGCTGTTCTCCTTCAACTTTCCTTCTCTCTCTTATTCCCTGCACATCATACCAACCTATCCAACGCCCAGTGCTTACAATCTTTATCCAAGGCAAAGCAGCTCAGTCGATTTGCACCCAGTTCATCATCCTAAATATTCATTCACTTCACCACCAGAACATTGAAACTGTAGTGTGCATCATCTACAAATACAGTATAGTCACCTAATTACCAGCAGTTTCTGTATTCCATTTCCGCAGCATTAACCTTCAGCAGTAAAAACCCCAGCTCGGACTCTCGCTCATTCCAATCTATGACCCTGTCACCCTCTGCACATCTCTGACATTAGTCCAGACTCAGCTCTAGGTTTAACTGACATGCTCTACACATTCTGCTCTGATGCAGTGTGTAAAGGGAAGTCCTTCATAGGTGTAACACTGACCTTGTACTGCTTGAGGCATCGGGCCTCAGGCGCTGTTGAATTTCCAAATGATGAGCCCACAGTAGAGTGATTGTTTACTTTGCCTCTGTTGGAAGGAAATTCTACCTTACAAATAATTTGGCACTCTACTGTAGCAGTACCTGTCACTGAATAATGGCAAATATACCTTCAAAACAAGGTGAACTTTTATCTTCAGATGACTGAGTTTCTTGGGGGAAGTTTGAATAGGTTAGGACTTTAATCCCTAGAGCATAGGGTAATTAAGGGAGATTTGACAGAGGTATACAAAATTATGAGGGGTATAGGTAGGGTGAATACATGCAGGCTTCTTCCCCTCATGTTGGGTGAGGCTAGAACGAGAGGTTTAAGGTGAAAAGTACAATATTTAAGGAAAATTTGAGGGGGATCTTTTCAGAGAGTGGTTCCGTGTGGAACGAGCCTTGGATAGTATTGAGCTACTTAAGAGTCACTGCAATTATCCTTGTAAGTGGATTCCACCACACTCCTGAATTGTGATTTGGGAATGGTGGAATGGTTTTGAGGGCAGAGAACAGTGCAACACAATACAGGCCCCTTCAGCCTATGATTTTGTGCTGACCTTTTAACCTACTCCAAGATCAGTCTAACCCTTCCTTCCCACAAAGCCCTGCATTTTTCTTTCATCCATACGCCAATCTATGAGCCTCTTAAATGCCCTTAATGTATCTGCCTCTACCACCAACCCTGGCAGCCCGTCCCATGAACTCACCACTCTCTGTGTAAACAACCTACCTCTGACATTTTGCCTTTACTTTTCTCCAATCACCTTAGAATTATGTTCTCTCATATTAGCCATTTCTACCATGGAAACAAGGTACTCTATCTATGCCTCTTATCATCTATCAAGTCACCTCTCATCCTCCTTCACTCCAAAGAGAAAAGCCTTAGTTTGCTCAGCCTTTCCTCAAAAGTCATGTTCTCTAATCCTGGCAGCATCCTAGTAAATCTCCTCTATATCTTCTCTATAGCTTCCACATCCTTTCTATAAAGAGGCAACCAGAACTTTGCCACAGGATATTGAGCCGTTCACCTGCTCTGGCCTCTGTAATTTCTGGTCAAGGGTGACCCCCAGGATATTAATGGTAGGTGATTCAGCAATAACAATCTTTTATGGATTGAGGCTTTTACTGGCAAAGATGGCCGATTAGTAGTTGACCTAAAATTAAAGCACTTAAAAGCCAA
Source organism: Hemitrygon akajei (assembly GCF_048418815.1). Taxonomy (NCBI): domain Eukaryota; kingdom Metazoa; phylum Chordata; class Chondrichthyes; order Myliobatiformes; family Dasyatidae; genus Hemitrygon; species Hemitrygon akajei. The sequence continues at coordinate 41,791,142 of NC_133141.1, forward strand.
ATGTATTGGTGAGTCTGGAGTCACATATAAGTTAGATCAAGAAAAGATAAAAGATATTCTTCTCTGAAGGATATTTGAAGTGCAAAATGGATTTTTACTTCAAACCATTAGTTTCATAGTTACCAACCATGATACCACCAGCTTTATTTATTCAGTTACATTCATTTAAAATCAACAGAGAAATTCAAATCATGTTCCTGGATCAATGGCTTAGGCCACTAGATGTTGGACAAATACCTTAACCATTGTTGCTACTATACAATATCAAATGCTGTGGAGATGGTTAGAGCTTGTCTTGTTGGAAATGACTGTTATCTACCTGCTGCATGGCAGCAATGTTACTTGCCATGTCAGCTGAAGCCAGAATGCTCTCCACATCCTTTTACACAAGGTATTGATGGCCTCATTATCAAAATGCAACTGCCAAACTCAAGGATAAAAGGTTCTTGGATCCCTCAAATGAAGAAATTTAGATGTCTGGCATTCCCCTATCTTTATTGAAAGGATAAGGATTGTTGTGCAGCACAGAGTGGTGAGGCATATAAGAGATGTTGTTAGATTTTGCTTTAATTTAAACTGCCTGATTTGTTCTTTCATAGAACTCCGATTGTAATCCCATTTGTACTTTTGTGTTGGATTCTTGCCAACCTTGATTAAAATGGATAGAAGAATTGAGCACTGAAATCAGTATAATTATTCAGCAGAATCATTATGTATTTAATTGATTTTCTATGTCATATTTGTCAGAGAATGGGACTGCTTTGTTTGTTATATTTGAGACACAGAAGGAAAGGTGCCTGGAGGGCACAGAACTGTTGGAAGGCCACAGATGCTGAGACTGGGGTCAGTTTTGAATAGATGCATCAGATAGTTTTGGTCACTCCAACTCAGAATACTTCACTTGCATGCAAAGGTTTTAGGATTATCTCAGAGTGATAAGGTTATTATTTTCACTTAATTAGCACTTAGAGAAGATACTCAGTTGAAGTTACCTGACAACTTTGTAAGGCTGAATTTGTATTTCCTGCAAAGGGGTTTGAAGTTTGTAGGGAAGTTGAAACTACATAATTTTTTTCAAAGAAACAGAAGATGAAAAATTATTGCTTGGCAGCACTTCCTCAGAATGAATCTCAAAGGCAGAGTACAATATGCTGATGCTATTATAAAGCACAATTAATATTACCAACCAGGCATGAACCTCAAGTCAGCAGAAACTTGGCACTGATTGCTTCCCTTAAATGCACAACAGAGGAGCATTTGTACTCTGCTTCATAAATTCACTTGCTATAAAGCCAATGGAACCAAATTTTGGAAAAGGATTATTATCCTCAGTCACTTCTACTCTGCATTAGCAACAACCAATCTGCTGGAGGAACTCAGCAGGTCGAGCAACATCTGTAGGAACTGTTGATGCTTTGGGTTGAAACCCTACATTTACTTTGTATGATCTGCACAAGTGAGCAAGAATGAATTATATAGTGTATTCCCAGCTTGCTTACTGGTATGCTGGTTATCTCCAAGTCAGGTTAATGGATCTACTCCAGAGGGTTGAGCATAAAAATATCTGATAACTAAATGCCTCTCTCTCAGGGGAGCTGTCTTTTTAGTTGTGACAATAAACTAAGGCTTTGTTTGCTCTCTCAGATGGATCTAAAGATTCCACAACACTGTCCTGAAGGGCAGGGAGTTTGGAACCAGAGTTCATAATCAATGCTCATCTCTCAATTAACAGCAGCAATGCAAATTGTCTGGTGATAACACCACATTGTTTGTGATAACTCACTCTTTTCAGATTGGTTGCTGCATTTCCCACAACGGAACAGTGATTGAACTCCAAAAAGTATGCCACTGGCAGCAAAGCCTTGTTATGAATGTTAATATACCAAAGTGGGACCTTCTTTTCTTTGAAAGAACACAATAGATTGGACTGGTCATCTTTAGTAAAGTGAAAAGACTTTAGCTCAAGACAGATATAAAGAATGTTGTCCAGCTTAAATCGGCAGGGTCTGTCGTTAAAGAACAGTATTTAGATCGCGACCACATTTCGCATTGCATATTTATAGCTTATGGACACACATGAAGTGAAAATAGGATGTTTCTTTGCATTGCGCATAATTCTAAGTTATAATTTACAGATGTGTATTCACCATCCAACAACCATTTTAGTGAGTAACCAAATTATGGAATGTTTCTATCACAGGATGTAGACTACGTCCATATAAGCACACAGTGTCCTTCAGCATCCTACCAGATTTCTTGTAGAACTGCACTTCTCCTTGAAACTCTTGCTTGCTGTCGAGTGCTTTCTCGATCTGAATGGAAAGCTGGGCACTGGTCTCTGCTCCATGAAGGAACCGGCATCCACAATTCTTCTGCATGACTTCTGTACGGGCGTAGCCAGTGAGATCGCAGAATCCATCCGAGCAGTAGACAATAGGAAAGCCTCGGTACACTTGAGCATTTGCAAGGATAAAGTTGCTGTCTGCAAATTCAGAGAGAGAAACCAGTTGAAAATTTTAGAAATAAGAATGTTTTTGATAATGACAACTTACATTTTTTAAATTACGAGTCTGGCTAATGGATAGGCTTTCACTCAATGCCAGCTACATCAAAATTAGGGGGTAAAAGGGAAAACGACTCTGTAATACTGATATTTTCATCAATGAGTGATTTTCAATGTGAACTTTGAAAATAATGCTGAATCTGTTGGCATGTAATGTACAGAAGAATATCCATTCATAGTAAACATCTCTTATCTATACATCCAGAAAAGTACAATTTTTGAGAGACGTCAGTGGTCCATCTGAAGATCACAGCTGTTTGGCTGACCTTTCACCTCAGAAAGCAGAGTAAGAGGGACATGCCCTCATCATGTTACTGCCATTGGACAGTACAGGAGCCTGAAGATCCACCCACAATGTTTTAAGAACAACTTCTGCCTCTCCATCAACCGAATGGTCCTTCAACCCAAAAACAATGCCTCATGATTTGTTTTTTGCACTATTTTTGTAACTTATAGTAATTTTAACGCCTTGCACTGTCCTGTTGCTGCAAAACAACACATTTCACAAATACATCAGTGAGAGTAAATGGATTTTGATTTTACTCCACCCATGTCCATAGGAAATTAAAACAGAAAACATTGGAAACACTCAACTGGATAGATGGTATTGGTGGAACAAAAATCTGTTGACTATTCATCACAATAACTAGATACATTACCTTTGTTTCTCTCCTCATGGATGCTGCCTGAATTGTTGAATATTTTCACCATCCACAAGATTCAGCTTATGAATGAATTAAACTAAATGAGAAGAGGAAAACCAACTGATGTGTCAAACCTACCCCACGTCATTGGGATGAAAGATTTCTTCACACTCCTTCCACCACCAAGCACCGGCTGTGATTAGTGCAGGAATTAACTAATTTACTTCATAAAAGGTTCTTGAACCAGACACCAAATTTCCAATGTGCTTATATATTGACTCTGCCATACTGTTTAGTCTGAAGAGATGTCAGAAATATTAAAATCACCAAGATATATTTCTCCTTTGCTATTCATTTCGACTAAGATGAAAACAGCTGTATGCCATTTTTACTTGTTACAGTACCATGATTCTTTTGATCTCTCCAAAACGAATCTAAACAGTGCATGCATGGCAACTAGAAGTTAGTACACAATATGTTGTCTCGAGTCTTAGCTAGTTTAACACTTTGAATAGGCAACTAGATTACACCTAATAGGTCAAAATTATTGTTCCTTCGGCCACTTACATGGGCATATGCTACCAATATGCTACCAATTCCCTCCCACAGATACTGCTCAACTTGCTGAGTTCTACCAGCAGATTGATTGTTGTTCCAGGTTTCACCAGCTGCAGTCGCTTGTGTCTGCAGAGCTCAGAACAGTGTCTGTCTCTGGAATCTACGGTTGGGAATGTATAATGTGGTCTGCATGATGTAGCTGACTGAATGTAATAGGGCCTCGATACTGGGGATATTGGACTGATATTAGTTCTACTATTCTCCCAGTGAATTTTACTCAAGAAGGTGGCATCCATCATTAAGAATCTCACCATCCAGGACGTGCCCCCTTCTCAATACTACCACCAGGGAGGAGGTAGAAGAGTCTCAAGATGCACACTCAACATTTTAGGAACACCTCCTTCCTCACCGCCATCAGATTTGTGAATGGAACATGAACACTACCTCATTTTTTGCACTACTTATTTATTTTTAATATTTCTTTTTGTAATTTATAGCAATTTTTAAATGCATTTCAGTATACTGCTACTAAAAAACAACAAATTTTGTGAAACATTTTGGTGATAATAAACCTGATTGCACATGCAGAATGACTCAGGGATCGCAGGTCAGCAAAAGGCCATCAGTGATAACACACTCGCTGATCAGCTGATATTGCACAGGTTGCAACTCTGCCAAAATCCTCCCAAGTCTGAAACCCTTCTGAGAGGTACATGGCAAAGCAGTAATAAGTTACTGCCTTCATCGTACTGCCATGTCACAAAATAGTCGTGTCTTGTGGAAGTGGCGATTCCAAATATCATTCGCTCAGCTATCAAATATCAAAATGAGGAGAGAACAATTAATAATTGCAAATTTCTTCTGGTTTTTTAAAAACATTTTGAGCAGCATCTTAACATTTGAATAATGATTAATACTGACAAATGTGAAACTAGCTGATTCTGGTTAGTCAGCCTCCCTGTATGTGGGAGTTGAATAAATGCTCTCAGTTAAAATAATAAGTGCCGCTGACACACTCCAGGTAAATGACTTCTATGCTCTTTACACAGCTGAGCTTAGTAAAACCTCCAAATGGTTTCTCCAACGAGGTCAAGGTCATTCGGTTAAAATCATTTGAACAAAATCCAATAGGAAATATTAATGTAAGAAAGATCTAGGTTAGTCTGTAGGAGATTAATGTTATTGGCTATGCAATGATGTAACGGGAAGTTGTGTCCCACAAATGTTTTGGCAGGAAGTCAGGAAAGCAGAAAAATACCAAATGGAACTGGAAACTGGAAACTGCAATGCAGTTCTTTAACTATAAAAGGCATGGAGAATGGAGCTCCCTCTTCCAAGCATCATAAGCTTAAGCTCATTTGGAACGTTGCAGCCCATGTCCTAACTTGCACAAAGTCTCAATCATCCATTACTCTTGTGTTTGTTGCTTGTTAAGCAATGCTTTGCAATGAATAATTTCAAGCCTCCTTCCCAACTCTAAGCCTCTCTAACACTATAAATGTCTAATATGCCAATGTTCCTCTAGTGTTGTGCACACATCTTCAATGCCAAAGTGTGACTTCAAGGATTCCTCCATTCCTCCTCCCCAGCAATCTCTCCCTCATTTTACATTGCACTCCTCTTTTAAGCTGAGCTTTAAAACTTGCGACTTTTATCCATGGATTTAGACATCTATCCTATTGCTTTTTTAATAATAGTTCTTGGAATGTTTTGCTATAGTAAAAATGTTTTATAAATTTAAACTACTGATAGTGTAATGCTGAGAGGCAGATTTATATGTGTAATTCCCTCAAAAATCAAACATGTTGTTATGGGGGAAGTTCCAGGAGGAAACGTTTAGAATATTAGCACATTTCTCACTTAGCCATTGTAGAACAACAGTTCTGTGATATGATAAAGATCTGGAATTTTTTTTTACCAGCTGATCACTCTTTATTGAAACTCCAGGACAGACCTGGGGCTGGAGTCCGAAACTCACAAAATAGTCTGGATGCCATTAGTGCTTGCAAAGGCAGTAAAAAAGTGTTGTTATGCTTGCTTAGCCCCAAACAATAATGGATACTGAAGCCACAGCATACAAGTGAAACCTGGGCAGGAACAGAACCTCAGGTAGACTTGTTACTGGGACAGCCACTTTAAAGGCCTACCCTACTGAGGTAGGGAGGAACCTCTTTTCCCAGAGACTAGTGAATCCGTGGAATTCTCTGCCCAGAGAAGGAGTGCCTTGTTAAATATATTAAAGACACCGTTAGATAGATCTTTTGCATAGCAGGGGAATGAAAGATTGTGGGGAAAAGGCAGGTAGTTAGACCGGAGACCTGATATTAGAAAACATAAAAAACATACCTGATATTGTATGGCAGAGCAGGCTTGATGGGCCTCTTATTTCTTATGTTTGTTATGTTATTTATGTCACTTGAAATAATGCATTAGAAAGTTTGAAGACTCTATTTCTATGGCTTAAGTTTATTCATAGAGAAGGTTTGTTTGGAGAGAAGGGAATCCAATGGAATACAGCTGGGCAAAGGCCTCACTTTGACACACATGGCATGTGAAGGCTCCTGCTGCTTCAGCAGACATTCTGCTGGGCATCATTAAAGGATGCGACCAACTGTTAGACAGGGAGTTCATTGGAAGCACACTGATCACAGATGGCATGCCTTGTGTGGTACTAATTGACAAAGCGATAAAGATGCTGTCAACCATTTTCTAGGCCTGGCAAATTCACCTGAGACTGACCATGGTGACAAGCCTTTCCTGATGCCAACTAACCCAGCGGGAGGTGTAGCAGACTGCTCCAGAGATAAACTCTCCTCAGAAGTATCCCCTGCAGGAGCAGCTCAAGTTCAGAAGCCCCAGAAGAGGAGGCCCAATGCTGGAAAATGCAAATTCAGGCTTGTGAAAAAAGATCCACATTCCTTTCTGCAGGCTGGTAACTTACATAAATTAGGTAAAATAAAAAGAAACTAACCAGATACTATCACCTTTTTTCATCCAGGCTGACCACCCATTTGAACAAGGAGGGCTGCAACCCATAAGTCAGTCGCAACCAGTGGTGAACTAAAAGGCTGGATACTTCGAGTGAATTCAGGAAAAAAAAAAGGTCCAATGGGCTGGCATTAAACCTTCAGCATGTTATTGACCTTACTCAATGTACAAGCATGCTTAAGGTTTTTAAAACTGTCTTTTTATGCTGAACACAAATTAATAGTGTCTATGCCCAGAAAGGAACAAGGTCTCCATTTAGCACCTCAGAACGTGCCAGTTCAAATAATCCCTTGCTGGCAGTCTTCTTGTTGGGAATGAAATTTGTTTAGTTATTTTCTGATGGTGAAGACTCATGTGTGAAATTGGGCGGTAGGAAGACAATCTGAGCTGATGTGAATCCACAGCAGGGAAATTGAAATGTTAAATTAATGGAGCAGTGAGTTAAGCTGGAAGCAGCTGTGTCATATCTGAGATAAGAGCATTTCACACTGAGCATGTGTGCTTGACTGACCTCACCAATTATTTTCCGTTCTCTCCTTGTGGGAGAGGATTCTAGACCATGTACACTTTGTGTGGATGCAACAAGGTCTAGAACCTAAAGAACCAATGATCAGGCAAGTGCCTAAGCTGCTTGGGCCAAAACCTAGTTTACCACATACAATTACTGCAAATACTTGAATTGCAATCCAAACTTATAGAACATAGAACAGTACAGCACAGTTTTGATCCTTCAGCCCACTGCATTATGCTGACCTATATAAACATACTTCATGATCAATCTAACCATTCTTTCCTACACAGCCCATAACCATCTATTTTTCTTACATCCATGTGCCTAACTAAGAGTCTCTTAAATGCCCCTGATATATCAACCTCTACCACCACCCTGGCAGTTAATTCTAAACATTCACAGCGTTGTCTGGCATCTCCCCTAAACTTTCCTCCACTCACCAGAAACACATGACTTCTGGCGTTGGCCATTGCTGCTCTGGGAAAAAGGCACTGGCTGTCCATTCTATGCCTGTCATAATCTGACACAACTCTATCAAGTCCCATCTCATTCTCCATTGCTCTAAAGAGGAAAGCCCTATCTCCCTCAACTTTTCCGCATAAGACGTCCTCTAATCTAGGTAGCATCCTAGTAAATCTCCTATAAAGCTTCCTACAATGAGACAACCAGATAGGAACACAATAGTCCCAGTGTGATCTAACCAGAGCAATATAGAGCTGCAACATAACCTCACAACTAAGGCCAACACTCAACACGCCTTCCTAGCCACCATATCATCTTCTGCAACAACTTTGTGGGATCTATAGATGTGGACCACAAGATCCTTTTGTTCTTTCAGTGTTATGAATCCTGCTAATGGTCTTGTACTCCGCCTTCAAGTTTAATCTTTCAAAGTGCAATGCCTCACACTTTTCTGGATCGAACTCTATTTGCTACTTCTGTGCCCAATTCTTCATTCTGTCTATATCCTGTGGTAACCTAGGACAACCATCTATACTATCCACAATACCTCCAACTTTCATATCATCTGCAAACTTGCTACAGTACCCCTCCACTTCCTGATCCAAATCATTTATAAAAATCACAAAGAGCAGGGGCCCCAGAACATATACCTGCAGAATACCACCAGTCACCGACCTCCAGGCAGAAGCTCTCCATCTATTACCACCCTTTGCCTTCTGTGGGCAAGCCAATTCCAAATCCACACAAACAAGTCTTCATGGAATCCATGCCTCATGACTCTTTGGATGTGACTACCTTGTCAAATGCCTTACTAAAATCCATATACACCACATCACTACTCTACCTTTATTCACCAAATTGCTTTGGTATGTCTTTGAAAACTGAGTTAGGCTTGTGAAGCAAGGCCTGCCCTCACAAAGCCAAGTTGACAATCCCTAATAACACTGCTTCTCCAAATGCTTGTAAATCCTATCCCTAGGAATCCTTTTCCATTATTTTGTCCACCACTGACGTAAGACTCACTAGTCTATAATACCCAAGATTGTTCCTACTGAACAATGGAACATATTTGCCATCCTCAGTTACCACTCCTGTGGCCAAGAAGGACACAAATATCATTGTCAATGCCCCAGAAATCTCTTCCCTCACTTCCTGAAGTAACCCATACTTAACTTATCCAGCCCCTGTGACTTATCCATCCTCATGTTTTTCAGAAGTGCCAACACTGTCTCTTTCTTAACCTCGACACATTCCAGTACATTAGCCTATTCTATGCTGACCTCAGATTTATTAAGGTCCTTTTGTGGAGCATACTCGATAGGCAAAATGGCCTAATTCTGCTCCTATACCTTGTAGTCGTTCACTAGTGAGCACTAAAGCAAAACATTTATTAAGACCATAAGATATAGGAGCAGAATTAGGCTATTTGGCCTATCGAGTATGATCCACGATTTCATCATGGCGGATCCAATTTTCCTCTCAGCCCCCATCTCCTGCCTTCTCCCCACATCCCTGCATGCCCTGACCAATCAAGAATCTATCAACCTCTACCTTAAATAAACATAAAGACTTGGCCTCCACAGATTCACCACTCTCTGGCTGAAGAAATTACTCCTCAACTCCATTCTAGAATGATGCCCCTCTATTCTGAGGCTGTGTCCTCTGATCTTAGACTCTCCCACCATAGGAAACATCCTCCCCACATTCACGCTATCAAGGCCTTTCACCATTCGATAGGTCTCAATCTTCCCATTCTTCCCTCATTCTTCCCAATTCCAGCAAATATAGGCCCAGAACCATCAAACGCTCTTCATATGACAAGCCATTCAATCCTGGAATCATTTTTGTGAACCATCTTTGAACCAGTTTCAGCACATCCTTTCAAAGATAAGGAGCCCAAAATTGCTCACAAAACTCCAAGTGAGGCCTCACCAGTGCTCTATAAAGTCTCAACATTACATCCTTGCTTTTATATTCTCGTCCTCTTGAAATGAATGTTAACACCACATTTGCCTTCCTCAGCACAGACTCAACCTGTAAATTAACCTTTAGGGAATCCTGCACAAGGACTCCCAACTCCCTTTGCACCTCCGTTTTTTGAATTTTCTCTCCATTTAGAAAATAGTCAACCCTTTCATTTCTTCTACCAAAGTACATGACCATACACTTCCCAACACTGTATTCCAGATGACATTTCTTTACCCATTTTCCTAATCTATCTAAATTAATCTGTAGCCTCTCTACTTCCTCAAAACTACCTGCCCTCACCTATCTTCATATTGACTGCAAACTTTGCAACAAAGCCATCAATTCCATCTTCTGAATTATTGACATATAATGTAAAAATTATTGGTCCCACACAGACCCCTGTGGAACATCACTTGTCACCAGCAGTCAACCAGAAAAAGCTCCCATTATTTCCAAGCTTTGCCTCCTGCCAATTGGTCACTGCTTTATTCCTGTACATAATACCACGGGCTTGTAGCTTGTTAAGTAGCCTCATTGTGGCCTTCTAAAAATCCAAGTACCGGTACACAACATCAACTGATTCTCCTTTGTCTAAGGACCTCCCCTACCTCCTCAACCTCCAGACACGTTTCTCCTTTAACCCCAAACAATCCTACCCTCACTCTTGTCATCGTGCTGTTCTTCATGTATGCTTTCAGGTTTTCCTTACTCCTATTCATGAAGGCCTTCTCATGTCCCTTTCTAGCTCTCCTAATTTCCTTTTTAAGCTCCTTCCTGGTTACCTTGCAATTCTCAAGAGCTCTGCCTGGTTTTGGCTTCCTAAACCTTAAGTATGCTTCCTCAATTCCCTTGACTAAATGTTCCATCTCTCTTGTCAACCATGGTTCCTTCACCCTTTCCCTACCTCAGTGGGAGAAATCTATCCAGAACCCCAAGTCCATGTTTCCATTGTGCATTTTCCTGAGAACATCTGTTCCCAATTTATGCTTCCCAGTTTGCGCACCGTAATTAATCCTCCCCCAATTAAATACTTTCCCACATCATCTGGTCCTATCCTTGTCCATGACTATGCTGAAGGTCAGGGACTTGTGGTCACTATCTCCAAAATACTTTTCCACAGAGAAGTCTGTCACCCGGAGATATTCATTGCCTAGTACCAGATACTTTCCTCTAGTCAGCCTGTCAGGATCCTTCCTGGACACATCTAACAAATACTGCCCCATCTAAACCTTTTGTACTAAGTAGGTGTCATCAATAATAGGGAAATCGAAGTCGCGCTTCTAATATTTTTCAGCATTTTATGCGCCAACCAGAACCCATCAGCACAGCTCAAAGTGCACCATGCATGTGGATATATCCTCGTTAAAATAAATTAACTGGAATAAAATACAAAACACACAGGGAGATCATATCATTGAAAAACAACAGTGTCCAACAACACACGTCAGAAATGCCGAAGTACTTAGAAAAGGAACTGTAAAAGGAACTGTAGAAGCATCAATTAGTTGATAGAGCAACATTCACACCTCTGCACTCTTAGCATCTGAGACTCGTGTTGAAAAACTCAAATGCAGCGGATTTTCAGAATTGAATCTCACACTGAGGTCTCAGGAGAACATCAGCACACCTCCCTTGACAGATGCTTGAGATAATGTTCAAAAAATAGACGGTACAAGGACCTTCTAATGAATAATACACAGCTGCCTGCATTAATATTGACATTAATGAATGACATTCCTGCACAGTTGTTTTTAAACCTCTGAGTCAAAGCTGGTTAAAGCAGCATTTTTATTGATTTTTAAAAGTAGCCTATCTTTTTTTTCAATACAAACTGTAATATAACTCTACCACTAATTAGATAGATAGATAGATAGATAGATAGATAGATACTTTATTCATCCCCATGGGGAAATTCAACTTTTTTCCAATGTCCCATACACTTGTTGTAGCAAAACTAATTACATACATATTATTTTTGAGAACAATATCTCAAACTCAGAGCAATAATATCCTGAATCTTAGCAACTCCAGCAAGTCTGTAAATTCCAGTTTTTCTTTCCTCCCTAACAGTTGGAACATTAACACCTTTCAACACAAGACTCAAGTATCAACACTTTGTTAGTTATAAAGCATTTGTGATGTCCAAGCATTGTAGGGGATAACAATTGTGCTTTGCATGAAAATACAATGGTGTAATAGTGTTCTCCACTGGAACCTTGCCAATCTATCTGAAGGCATAGAGACTGATCTTCATTGGTGCAAAAGGTGTGTGTATTCGTGGAAATTTCCTCATCTGTTACTTGTGGTTGCCCACAGTAGCTGTGTATAATTTAAGGAGTCATGAAAGAAGCTGCTCTCATCTGTGCAAGGCACAGTCATCCCTGGAGCTCATTAATTGGAAATGCTGCTAACCTGGTTGCCCCAAATGGAAGGTTATGGGTTATGTAGGGAGGGGAGGGTTCGATTCATCAAGGAGTAATTTATAAAGATCAGCACAACATCGTGGACCAGAGGACCATACTGATCTATGTTCTATGACATTAAACCAAGAAGCTGAGGACATGCGGTACCAATTGCCAGCTGCACAGGATTTATTTGCAGAGCTGACAGGAGCCAAGTTTGACAAGCTTTCATCAAACTAAGTCTGTCACATTTGTGGTTAAGGCAAACACATTCTTAAACATCAGACATACGTGACAAACCGGATCTGTCAAACATCAAAGATCTTACAAGCCACTGTGAAGGAGATATTACAAGGGATAGATCACAGACTATGCAATCCAAATTATTGTCTAATACCTGCAAGTACCAAGGGAATACATTTTGAATATTATAAATGTTCAATTGGTTATATGAACACAATAAAAAGAAGGAAGTGTATGTTCATGAAGAAGTCACTTTTCTTGGATGAAAGGATGAAATGGATTGTAACCAGACAAAGAAAAAGTGGAAGAAAATGTGAAGGCCAGACAACTGAGAACATTACATGACTTAGATTTTCCCTCAGCATTGTATGGTATTAAGCTGGACTTTTGACAAACCTTGCTAATGAAGAATGATAAAAAATAGAATTGAAGCAAAACAATAACAAATACATACAATTTAAAGGAAGCTCAGTGAGTGAGCCTATTGTTTCACTCTGAATTATGGATTTGGTACTGTTTCCAGTCATGTAATATGTAACATTAAAAAAAATTCAAGTTCCACCATGTGCAGTGATGAAGATTGAAAGTAGCTGTGGTCAGATTGAGAAAGATATATTAGGAATAATCTCTGCAGTGAAGAAATTTCATCAGTCCCTATTGGGCAAACCTTTTACTTTAGTTACAGACCATAAGCCTTTCTTAGCAATCTTGGACCTAAATCGGCAATATCATTAATGGTTGCATTGAGAATGTAAAGTCTGGCTTTTCTCTTACCTCAATATGAGAATCAAATATGTAAGTTTAAAACAAAAATGCTATTGCAGATGAGATGTCACGATTGCCAAATGTGAATTTGCACGCAGGGTGCAAATGCATAATTTTCACAGTGAAAATAATTCTCTGCATTAGAAATATTGAAAGGAAACCTGTGCAGGAGAGTTTTTAAAATGGATTAGACATTGCACTGGGGCATTTCCACTCTCCTGGCTTGGGAAGTTTGGCTTCAGTGGCACGAGTAGTCATAACAACTGGGGTCTTCCTTGGTTGTAGTGGATGACCACGACTTCTTTTGTCCCTCATCATGACTTTCACTCTCCATGAAGCTTTGCTGAATCACGTTCCTGGCCGTTGGATCCAGGTGTAGACACAAGACCATTCTACAGCTGATTATAAATGCTATGAATGAATATGAGTTGTTATGTCAAGCAATTTTGGTATTGTGATCACAGAAGGAATTGTAAGTTTTATATCTTGGTGTGGAATAGGTAAAGATCTCGAAGACCTAGAGTGTAGGTGTCAAACACAAGAGATTTTGCGGATGCTCGAAAGGGTCTTAGCCCAAGATGTTAACTTTTTATTCCTCTCCATAGATGCTGCCTGACCTGCTGAGTTCCTCCAGCATTTTTATGTGTGCAAGTCTTGCTGTGATTGCAAAGCTAAGCCAGTAAAAGTCCCCATGTTGAGTTGGATCAACAAACAAGATACTAGAAGACCTCAGCACATAAGGCTTAGGAGGAAAATTATACTTAGTGTTTTGAGATAGTCAAGCCCTTCATCTGGAGTGAGCTAGTCCAGATGAGGTATCTTGACCTAAAATATATCATTCAGATGAAGTGTCTCAACGAAAAACGTTGACAGTTCATTTCCCCCAGCTGAATCTGCTGTACCGAATGAAGAGACTGTATGCTTGAGTGAACAGAGATAGTCTGTACTGTGCTGGTCAGGGCAGGAACTGGATGATAGTACTTGCTGCATCCGCAAAGCAAACAGTATTATGAAAGACCCTACGCACCCCTCATACAAACTCTTCTCCCTCCTGCCGTCTGGGAAAAGGCACCGGAGCATTCGGGTTCTCACAACCAGACTATGTAACAGTTTCTTCCCCCAAGCTATCAAAGCCCTCAATACCCAGAGCCTGGACTGACACTAACTTACTGCCCTCTACTGTGCCTATTGTCTTGTTTATTATTTATTGTACTGCCTGCACTGTTTTGTGCATTTTATGCAGTCCTGGGTAGGTCTGTAGTCTTAGTGTAGTTTTTTCTGTGTTGTTTTCACGTAGTTCAGTGTAGTTTTTGTATTGTTTCATATAGCACCACGGTCCTGAAAAACATTGTCTCGTTTTTACTATGTACTGTACCAGCAGTTATGGTCGAAATGACAATAAAAAGTGACTTGACTTGACCTGATGAATGAGTGGCTGAGGAACTGGTGTAGGGGTCAGGGTTTCAGGTTCTTGATCATTGGAACCTCTTCTGGGGCAGGAGTTAAATGTATAAGAGGGACAGGTTGCAGCTAAACTGGAGGAGAACCAATATTCTTGCCGGGATGTTCGTTAGTGCTACTCGGGAGGGTTTAAAATAGATTGGCAGGAGGATGGGAACCAGAGCACCAAGTCAGAACTGAAAGGATGCAGAAGAAGGTAGACGTCAAGACAGTAAAAACAGACAGGAGCAAAGTAATAGATACGATGGGACAGATCGTTTGAAGTGAGTGTAGTTTGATGCTACAAACATTATGGGTAAAGGTGATGAACTTAGAGCATGGATCAGTACATGGAACTATGATGTAGTGCCCATTACAGAGACTTAGTTGAGAGAGGGACAGGAATGGATGCTTAATGTCCCAGGGTTTTGATATTTTAGAAAACAGAGTTTTGGAAAACATAGGTAAGGGGGTTGGGGGTGGGGGAAAGATTTGCACTACTAATCAGTGACAATATCACAGCTGCACTCAGAGGGGGCATAATGGAAGAACCATCTACTATTTGTATCGTTAGAACTCAAAAACAGGAAGGGTCATTTTACAGACCACCAATAGCCACCAGGACATCGAGGAACAGATATACAGGCAGATTAAGGAAAGGTGTATAAACAATATGGTTACTGTCATGGGAGACTTCAACTTCCATAATACAAACTAGGACCTCCTTACTGCAAGTGGATTAGATGGGGCAGAATTGGTTAGGTGCATCCAGGAGGGGTTCTTAAGTCAATATGTAGATAGTCCATCAGGAGGAGGGGCTGTACTGGACCTGGTGTTGGGTAATAAGCTTAGACAGGTGACTGACCATTCAGTGGGTGAACAGTTGGGGGAGAGTGACTACAATTCCTTGTTTTAAGATAGCCATAGATAAGGATAAACTGGACCTTGCAAGAGAACATTAAACTGAAGCAGGGCAAATTACAAGAGCATTAGGCAGGAGCTTGGAAGAGTTAATTGGGAACAGGGACAAGTCCACATTCGACATGTGGAGGGTGCAGAAGAGGTTTACTGGGATGCTGCTTGGATTAGAGGACATGAGTTATAACAAGAGGTTGGACAAACTTGGATTGTTTTTTTCTGGAGTGAAGGAGGCTGACGGGCAATCTGATAGAGATTTATAATATTATGAGAGGCATAGATAGAGAAGATAAACAGTACCCTTTTCCCAGGGTTGAAATTTCAAATACCAGAGGGCATGCATTTAAGTGAGAGGGGGTAATTTCAAAGGAGATGTGAGGGGCGTTTTTTTACACAGAGAGTGGTGGGTGCTTGGAATGCGCTGCCTGGGATGGTGGTAGAGGGAGAAACGTTAGAGTCTTTTAAGAGATGTTTAGATCGGCACATTAATGTGGTGAAATTGAAGGATACGAACATTGTGTAAGCAGAAGAGATTAATTTAGTTGGTAATTTGGTTACTAATTTAATTGGCTTGATACAATATAGTGAGACAAGGGGCCTGTTGCTGTGCTGTACTATGCTGTGTTGCTATGTTCCAATGGAACCAAAATGTCCAAGTTGAATAGAGCCAATAACCAATAATCACACCTGGATGTAGTGATAGTGCTTGTATTGTAGATCATTTCCTTCCCCAAGAAACATCATTTTCCTGTTTAATCCAAGTGCAACTGCGACACCTGAGATAATGGCTAATAGTTTGTTATCTCATGTTGAGAGATCAGAGGGGAATGACCAGACTGGTTCAAGCTGACAGGAAGGCGACAGTAACTCAAATAACTACACATTACAACTGTGGTGCGCAGAAGAACATCTCTGAATGCGGAACATGGTGAACTTGAAGTGGATGGAATATGGCAGTAGAAGACCATGAACATACACTCAGTGGCCACTATATTAGGTACAGGATGGATTTGTTAAGTGTATATTTGTCTTGTACCAGACATTACATTGGCCCTAATGTCTATAGAATCTCCAGAGATCCAGGTATCATTCTACACATCAATACTTTTAATATCTTTACCACAAAATTGTTTTGTTCCTATTAATATCGGTGGCACTGATGCCATGCAAACCTAGCTCCTCCATTGCCTGAAGTAATTCCTAAACTATGAAGTCCTTTTTTCTTATGAATCACTGTTGCTGCATGCCTATTCCCGGTACAGAGTCAAAACAAGACATTTTGCTAAGCAACTGAAATACCTGGCTGCTCCAAGCTGATAAGATTATAGTGAATGATACCACTGCAATGATATTAACTGACTGATTAAATCGTACTTTCAATCCCAAATTTGTCTTAGATTCTGCCACTGTTCTCTGGCTCTGAACTGCAGCAAAAGCAGACAATGTTCTCCAGCATTCTAGTAGATGTAATTTCCATTAACACGGGAATTTAACAATGTCAAATTCCATTGTCAATGGGTTTGATTGAATTTTTTCATTTACCACAAACAAGCCTATTGTGCAAGAAATGATCTAAAGTAGCAGTGTGATGAGAGTCAAAAGATAAGGTCGAGCAATTAATATACTCACTGTCTCAGACTGCTTATGGATCCTTGTATCAAACTGATAGTCTTTACCTTAGTCTCGAGGCCTGAGATTAAAGTTACCTTTTAACTTCTGCAAAACATCTTTGAATTAGGAATCCTTTGCCTTACAAGGTGTGAGAAGATCAGTTAGTGTGTTATATTCTTTTGGCCCAGTGTCTATGAAGCATATTACCTTTTTAAACTCACATATCATATCACTTTGACGTTTCAAAAACTCCAACTTGTTTTTCAACCTCCACAATATCACCTTTGGAAGCACGAAGGTTAATGAGCTGTCAATAAAATTTCCTTTCTCTAATCTTACGATAGATTGACCAGTATTCCCAGAACTGTCATGTTTGAGAGCAGCAGATCAACACACATAAAGCATTAAAACTAGATCTGCTTGGTGCACTTGGAATATATATGCTGTTTATTTGCTCAGTGATTGAAGAGTGTGTGTTTGGGGTGGGGGTCTTAAATATCCCCAAAGTGAAATCCTTCCATAAAAACACACTGCGAAAAATGCAACAGTTTATTTTTACTAAGATTGAATTTTTCCATTAAAATTTTAAGATAAAATCAACACATAGCATCTAATCCTTTTCTATATTAAAAGAAATTACTCGATGCTTAAACTCACCTTTTTATCCAGTGCTTTGAGGAACACACTGGATCTGACATTGTAAGCCGTGGAGTTGTGCATATTATTGTAAAAAAAACCTCTATTGTGTGGTTGTGGTTACCCAGAAATGACCATAGAGCACATAACAACTCAAGAGCCAGTTCAAATATATGAAGAAAGTGTGAGAGTGATACATACAGCTAGTCCTCACACGTTTACCTACCTCACTACCTAAATGTAAAATTATAGTTGTCTTTCTACATTGGATGAACGAAAGAAGAAATGCCAAGTGCAGGTAACAACACTGGTCACCATTCATATCTCCATTCCATCCATTCCATTAAACTCAGCAGTGAACTCTCCAATAAGGTGCCAATCTAAACCACGTGTAATGGTTTTGCACTGGTGTTTAAAATTATGCATCTCTGACTAAGACAAAAGTGCTACCCTTTAGTTCATAAAC
Source organism: Hemitrygon akajei (assembly GCF_048418815.1). Taxonomy (NCBI): domain Eukaryota; kingdom Metazoa; phylum Chordata; class Chondrichthyes; order Myliobatiformes; family Dasyatidae; genus Hemitrygon; species Hemitrygon akajei. The sequence continues at coordinate 41,809,317 of NC_133141.1, forward strand.
TTTTAAAAAACTATTTATTTCATTGTGCATTTTTTGGAAACCAACAGGTACCAAAAATAAATCGTAATACCATAGGGAAATGTTGTACAAGTTTAGTTTCAAGTGACAGCTTTTGAGTAATTGATTACTGTAATATTCTTAGCTTTTTCCAGCTGAATTTAGGACAGTGCTAAGCTTCAGCCAACAAGGTATCAGCCAGATCATGTTAAGTAACGTGTTGGCTGGCTGGTCTCTGAAGCTCAGCATTGTCCTAAATTCAGCAGAACAAGCTAAAAATATTACAATAATGAATTACCCCAACACTGCCATCTGACAACGCATGTAATCAGAACAAGAGATGCACTGACGCTATCCTGGGTAGTAATCTCACTCTGCCCTGCTCTGTTTTTGAATTGCACCAGATTGACAATGAGCAAACTTTTCTTAATAACCCCCACCCCACTATACCGTGCAGGATTTTCAGTGTTTCCAGCTGCCACCTTGACTTGCAATACTGCTTCATGATCACCAAGAAGCTTTAGGCTTCTCTCCTGTTGCGGACAATGAACCATTCTCAAACAGCATAGTTGCTTGTTAGCTCTTGGGAATAAGCCAGAAAATATCAACAGCAAAGTTTGGTGCAATAATTCAAGACAATGCCTTTGTCTTAATCTCCTCCTCTTACAAACCAAAGGTCAAATTCAGAAGGACTCATTTAGCAGAATCAAGCATGCGGTGATCTGAATTGTGGTGGTATTGGGTTTGCTGACTGTGAAAGTTCTAAATTCAAACAAAGACCTTAAGCCCTATTGGATATAAATAGCCATGAATTCTCTCATTAAAGGGAGATTATACTGTAAATACAGAAACTTCAAAGGCTAGTTTACTTGCCTGTTTATTCTCCATGGCAAGTGTTAGCTGCCAACACCCACAATTTGAGTGTTGGGTCCCTCCTCCCTACCCAGGAGAAGATACTTCCGCTAACAATATTTAAAACACAGTTCATTTATTTTCAGTGATACACATTTGAATCCACACATTCTTAAAACACATTTACAACTCACAGAGGATTTCTATCTTAAACATTTATTTCCCAATTACAAACTATTTCTAAAACAAAAACATTTCTTAAATTCAATGGATTTCCAAAACACACATATGATTCCTATAAACTAAAAAAGACATACCACGATGCGGACGAGCGAGTTGTCCATTGCAGAAACTAAAGCTAGAGGGATGGATTCTATTCACTCTGTCTTCCTATTATTCTTCTTGATGTTCTTCAACTACTTCTAATAAGCCTGAACTGCTCTCTACATTTATAACCATTTTCAAACAATTGGGTGACTTCACACATACAGTATATGATATTTTCTCAGATGTTCTTTCAACACAAACAGTCTAAAAGCATTTTGGAGACATAATTCTTCAGCTACCTACCATTAATGCTGTAAAGCTGTGAAGTTAACTTCCCTGAGCACATAAACCTTCCAACTGTAAACACATCATAGTTACTGATATGCTATATAATATTATCCATCTGTTCTGCAAGCTTCTTAGAACCAAGCATCTTAAGAGTCAGCTTATCTGTTTCAAATAATCTCAATTAAACAACCTGGTGTCTTATACTGCATCTTGAGCAGTAATAAAGCAGGTATTGTGAGCTAAACCCAGACAGAATGTCTACTATTCACAAAATGGGTTTGAAAAGCTGGTCTTTAGCCAATACCTGTTTTAACCTCAAGGTGATTAGTGCTTGGCATTTACATTTCAAGAACTGAAGACTGACCCCCCATTACAACCAGAAGTCAAATAATCGTTAGTTGGAAGTTTACTTACATTTGTTTGAGATCTTACAAGTGGCAGATACTGTACTAGGTTTAGAAAGCAAGATTAGCCAATAACCAAGAAAGAGAAATAGGCCTACTGGCCAAGAGTTTGGAAAAGTTGATGAAAATGTGAGGCACATAGATATTAGGGAAATCTGTGGAGAATTGGATTGTTCTGAAGTTAGATAGACTCGATGGACCAAAATGGCCTCTTCTACTTTGCGAGGAAATATTGGGAAAATCTGTCTAAATTACTTTTTAATTCTTCAAAACTGATTTAGCTGATTATTGTCATCTGAAAGATAGTATGTAATTTGTGCCATTTCCAAGATGGTTTTGTTTTGAACAATGGCAGCCTGATAAGATGTCTCATTAGTACAGTAGCTGAGGAGAATTGAAAGGGAGAGCTGACTCTGTCAGCTTGGACCAGGACAAGGCCTTTGACTGAATATTGCACCAGAGCATGATGGACATACTCTTAAAATTGGGGTTCTGGGAGGGAATCCACAATTAGATTTGAGTGCTCTGCACAAAGAACAGTAGCACAGTCTATGTTAATACATGGCATCTGGAGCACCTACCACTGGCACCAGACAATACTCTCTCCTGTGTCACGTTTCTGTTTTGAATTAAGCCTTCGCCAAAGCTGCAAGAAGGATGCGTGCATGACCAAGGTGACAATCCCCAGCTGTGGAAGCACTCAGGTACCCAAGCATGGAGACTGGGAGCATTAGTGATTAGATTAAATAGATTTTGAGAGAGAAGTGAACCCACCAAAAGTTAGGCCACGTTCTATGGCATGTGGTGTGACTGATCCCTCATTTTTCCTGGTAGGAGGAGCAGACTATGTGGTTTTATTGAACGGGGGAACAAGCTCAATGGGCTGTAGGGCTTATTCCTGCTCCTATTTCTTGAAGTTTAAGTTCAAGTTTAATTGTCATTCAACCATACACATGTGTAGAGCTAAACGAGATATTATTCCTCCAGTGGCAAGGTGCAAAACACAGTACATACAGTACCACAGTGAGTACAGCACATGCAGATATCACATACAGTCACAAAATAATATTAGCACAAGTCCCTGAATAGAATGGCCTGAAGATAGATGGTGCATGTAATGTTGTCCTGGAACCACGTTTCTGTAAGAACAAGCACACAGCAGTTTCACATCTCACGCTGGGTCAGCCGCAGATGAAGGCAATCCAATTTACCTTCTAGGGAGTGAAAACCAGAGAGCAGCACTGATGGGAAAGTGAACCTCCAACCCAGCACAGATTCCAGTGTCCCTGTCTCACCCCAGGTGATTGTAACAGGCAATTCCATGTCATGAGGGGTCTGCACAACAACCAAGGCCACACAGTTCCCCCGCCATCGGTCTCTTCAATGAACTGGACTTACAGTAATTTGTATTACCAATATCCAACAGGGTCTTGCAAGCACAGGGGCAAAGGATCTTAATTATTTATTATTATTATTATTATTATTTCATCTTTTTGTCTTTGCAGAGTTTGTTGCTTTCTGTACTCTGGTTGAATGCCCTAAATGGGTGGTCTTTCATTGATTCTGTTATGGTTATTATTCTATAGATTTATTGAGTATGCCCACAAGAAAATGAATCTCAGGGTTATATATGATGACATATATGTACATTGATAATAAAGTTACTTTGAACTTTTATGTTCTTGTCTCTATTCATCATCGGGTCTGATTATCTGAAGATGCTGGGAATGTGTTTTATTGGGCTGGGCATGCATCCTGCTCCTGCACTACAGTACTCAGCCAAATGGATGGTCTCCCCTGTGGCTCCATGTAAACAATTCAAGCCATTATGATTAAAGATATTTCTGGGAAAAGCACGTCTTCTTCCTGACTGAGAATATGACAGAGTGTATTGCTGTACTAGGTTTTCCTTAGACAACACTCTCTAGTAGATTTAAAGACCTACACGATCACGTGTGTCACACTATGATACAAATTATGTAACCGAAAGGACAGATTTTAAGAAGCTGAACATTAGTTCTTCACATCAATGGCCTATTATGAAATACTATCAACCTGAAATATTAACTCTTTCTTCACAGATGTCACCTGACCTGCTGAGTATTTTCAACAATTTAGGTTCTTATTTCAAAGATTTCCCACTTCTGCCGTTTTTTTCCTTTGTGATTGTTAACCATGACTTTTTTTGTTTTCTGGCAAAAAATTAGTTAAAGTCTTTCTTTAATATACTGCCATCGTATTCCTCTGAAAATAAGGTTTTGCAATAATGCAACTAAATAACTCCATAGCACTGCTTTTCCAAATTATTGTATGTAACACTGAGGGAACGTTATCAGTGTTCCTGCTTTCTATTACTTGATTGACAGAGAAATCAGGATTAATGTAGAATACATGAGACATTGTGACTTATCAGGATAATGCATTAATTAGGAACGCTTCAACATGCTTTTTTTCAGAAAGGATGGACAGCTTTGGAGAATTCTTCATTCTGGCCCACATAATGGAGGGGTGTCTTGTACACATGGTTTCCAAGAAGACATTTTAAGTTAACAAATATAAAAATTCTACAGGTACAATGTTGCATGATTTTTGTCCTGCTGTTACTGGTACCTGGGTCTTAACAAAAGTCCTGGCAGCAAGCCTTTTATCATTTTTATATCAAGCCTAATGGTCATAAAATTGGAGGCAGTATGGCTAGACTTGCTATAAGTACTTGAGCCCAACAAATTATTATATCAGAACAATGAAGAGCAAACACGCGTTCTAAATATCCATCTAGTCCATTGGTACTTATTTCTACTATGTTTCCATTCAAAGTACTCCTTCAATTCTGTTTTAAACGTATTTGCCTGAGTAACCTATCAGCTGCAGCTCCTATCAGACCAAGTTAGGGAATTGGAGCAGGAGCTGGATGAACTACGGATCATTCGGGAGGCAGAGACAGAGATAGATGAGTTATCGGGAGGTAGTCACACTGAAAAGACAGGAGGTAGGCAAATGGGTGACAGTCAAGAGAGGCTGGGGGAGCAGACAGAGAGAGCTGAGCACCCCTGTGGCCATTCCCATCAATAATAAGTATACCGTTTTGGATACTGTTGGTGGGGATAACCTACCAGGAACAAGTTGCAGTGGTCCTGTCTCTGGCACTGAGGTTGGACCCTCGACTAGGAAGGGGAGGAGGGAAGAGAAGAGAGCGGTAGTGATAGGGGATTCTATAGTCAGGGGGGCGGATAGGAGATTTTGTGGGGAAGATCGGGAGTCTCGGATGGTATGTTGCCTCCCTGGTGCCGGGGTCCGGGACATCTCAGATTGGGTGCAGGTTATTCTCGAGAGGGAGGGCAAGAACCCAGATGTTGTGGTCCATGTAGGGACCAACGACATGGGTAGGATGAGTGAGGGGATCCTGCATAGTGAGTTCAGGGAGTTAGGTGCGAAGCTGAAGGGCAGGACCTCCAGGGTAACAATCTCAGGATTGCTACCTGTGCCATGTGCGAGTGAGGCAAGGAACAGAAGGATTATACAGATTAATACGTGGCTGAGAGGATGGTGCAGGAGGGAGGGCTTCAGGTTTTTAGATAATTGGGCTTTGTTCCAGGGAAGGTGGGATCTGTTCCGATGGGACGGTTTACACCTGAACTGGAGTGGTACTAACATTCTTGCAGGAAAGTTTGCTAGTGCTGCTGGGGGGTGGGGGGGGGGGGGGGTTAAACTAAATTTGCAGGGGGCAGGGATCCAGAATGCGAGAGAGAATAGTGAGATGAAGAATAAAGGACAGGTGGGGACTACACGGTTCCGGAATATTAAGTGCGTAGTAGAGAAAGGTGAGGCGGAACAAGTGATAAGGAGGACACATGTACAGAGGGATGGTCTGACGGAACATGGAGTTAAATGTGCAGAAAGAATAAGTAAATTTAGGAAGGACAACAAAATTCAAGGGGCATATAGCCCGATGGGAGTTCGGGGAGCTGGGTTAAGCACAATAGGCAGCGATTTAAACAGAGAGAGGAGAAATGGGCTAAAAATTCTATATCTGAATGCACGAAGTGTCAGAAATAAGGCGGATGAGCTTGAAGCTCAGGTGCAAATGGGTAACTATGATGTTGTTGGAATAACGGAGACATGGCTGCAGGGAGATCAGACCTAGGAAATGAAAGTACAAGGGTATACGTGCTATCGTAGGGACAGAAATGTGGGCAGAGAGGGTGGGGTGGCCCTGTTGGTGAGGAATGAGATTCAGTCCTTTGCAAGGGGGGACATAGGATCAGGAGAAGTAGAGTCTGTGTGGATAGAACTGAGGAACAGTAAGGGCAAAAGGACCCAAATGGGTGTTGTCTACAGGCCACCAAACAGTAGCATGGATATTGGGTGCAAGTTGAATAGGGAGTTAACATTGGCATGTGGCAAAGGTAATGTCACAGTAGTTATGGGGGATTTCAACATGCAGATGAACTGGGAGAATCAGGTTGGTGCTGGACCCCAGGATAGGGAGTTTGTAGAGTGCCTACTGGATGCATTCTTGGAACAGCTTGTATGAGAGCCGACCAGGGACAAGGCTATTCTGGATTTAGTGTTATGTAACAAACAGGATTTGATAAGCGATCTTGAAGTAAAGGAGCCATTAGGAGGTAGTGATCATAATATGATAAGTTTTTATCTGCAATTTGAGAAGGATAAGGGCAGCTCGGAGGTGTCAGTGTTGCAGTTGAACAAAGGAGACTATGGAGCCATGAGGGAGGAGCTGGCCAAAGTTAACTGGATGGATATCCTAGCAGAAAAGACAGTGGAACAGCAATGGCAGGTATTCTTGGGAATAATGCACAAGGTGCAAAATCAGTTCATCCCCCGGAGAAGGAAGGATTCAAAGGGGGGAAAGGGGCCACAGTGGTTGACAAAGGAAGTCAGAGATTACATAGCATTAAAAAAAAGGAAGTATGACAGAGCTAAGGTGAGTGGGAGGACAGATGATTGGGAAATTTTTAAGGAACAACAGAACTTAACTAAAAAGGCAATACGGGGAGAAAAAATGAGGTACGAACGCAAGCTAGCCAGGAATATAAAGGAGGATAGCAAAAGCTTTTTTAGGTATGTGAAGAGAAAGAAGATAGTTAGGAACAATGTTGGGCCCTTGAAGAATGAATTGGGTGAAATTGTTATGGAAAACAGAGAAATGGCAGAAGAATTTAATGAGTAGATCTGTCTTCACTAGGGAAGACACAAGCAATCTCCCAGATGTATGGATGGGCCAAGGACATAGGGTAACAGAGGAAATGAAACAGATTGACATTAGGAAGGAAAAGGTGATGAGTAGACTGATGGGACTGAAGGCTGACAAATCCCCAGGTCCAGATGGTCTGCACCCTAGGGTACTAAAGGAGGTGGCCCTGGAAATTGCGGATGCATTGGTAATCATTTTCCAATGTTCCTTAGATTCAGGATCAGTTCCTGAGGATTGGAGAATGGCTAATGTTATCCCACTTTTTAAGAAAGGAGGGAGGGAGAAAACAGAGAACTATCATCCTGTCAGCCTAACATCAGTAGTGGGGAAGATGCTAGAGTCCATTATTAAAGATGAAATAGTGGTATATCTAGATAGCAGTGATAGGATTGGGCCGAGCCAGCATGGATTTACCAAGGGCAAATCATGCTTGACTAATCTATTGGAGTTTTTCGAGGATGTAACCAGGAAGTTAGACAAGGGAGATCCAGTGGATGTAGTGTACCTCAATTTTCAGAAGGCATTTGATAAGGTCCCACATAGGAGATTGGTGGGTAAAATCAGAGCTCATGGCATTGGGGGGAAGATATTGACATGGATAGAAAACTGGTTGGCAGATAGAAAGCAAAGGGTAACGGTGAATGGGTGTTTCTCGGAATGGCAGGTGGTGACTAGTGGGGTGCCACAGGGCTCAGTATTGGGACCACAGCTGTTTATGATTTACATCAACGATTTAGATGAAGGCATTGAGAATAACATCAGCAAGTTTGCTGATGATACTAAGCTGGGTGGCAGTGTGACATGTGATCAGGATGTTAGGAGAATTCCGGGTGACTTGGATAGGCTGAGTGAGTGGGCAGATACTTGGCAGATGACGTTTAATGTGAATAAGTGTGAGGTTATCCACTTTGGGAGTAAGAACAGGAAGGCAGATTATTATCTGAATGGTGTAGAGTTAGGTAAGGGAGAAATACAAAGAGATCTAGGAGTCCTTGTTCATCAGTCACTGAAGGTGAATGAGCAAGTGCAGCAGGCAGTGAAGAAGGCTAATGGAATGTTGGCCTTTATTACAAAGGGAATTGAGTACAAGAGCAAGGAAATCCTCTTGCATTTGTATAGGGCCCTGGTGAGAACACACCTGGAGTATTGTGTACAGTTTTGGTCTCCAGGGTTAAGGAAGGACATCCTGGCTGTAGAGGAAGTGCAGCATAGATTCACAAGGTTAATTCCTGGGATGTCCGGACTGTCTTACACAGAGAGATTAGAGAGACTGGGCTTGTACACGCTGGAATTAAGGAGATTGAGAGGGGATCTGATTGCAACATATAAGATTATTAAGGGATTGGACAAGATAGAGGCAGGAAATATGTTCCAGATGCTGGGAGAGTCCAGTACCAGAGGGCATGGTTTGAGAATAAGGGGTAGGTCATTTAAGACAGAGTTAAGGAAAAACTTCTTCTCCCAGAGAGTTGTGGGGGTCTGGAATGCACTGCCTCGGAAGGCAGTGGAGGCCAATTCTCTGGATGCTTTCAAGAAGGAGCTAGATAGGTATCTTATGGATAGGGGAATCAAGGGATATGGGGACAAGGCAGGAACCGGGTATTGATAGTAGATGATCAGCCATGATCTAAGAATGGCGGTGCAGGCTCAAAGGGCCGAATGGTCTACTTCTGCACCTATTGTCTATTGTCTATTGTCTATAACCAGTTCCATTAACAAGCAGACTCTCTGCAAAGTAATGTTTCATGTAAAATCAAGAAGAAAGACATTAAAGGCTTTACATGTAACTCACAATTATACCTCAGCTTCAGCAAACTGTATTAACTAATCTTTAATATCCTTCTTACTAATTGTGACACAGTTATGCAACCAACAGAAGGTACCCAATGGAAGTGCAATGGAAGATTTTTCAAAACTCTACCTTATTTATTGCTCATCCCTAGTTAACCCCAAGAGGGTGGTGATGAGTCTCTCTCTTGAACAACTTCAGTGTGTGTGTGTGTGTGTGTGAGAAACTTCACAAAGATGCCTCCCTCTGACCTTCTTAATTATGTTTGCATGTAAAATACTGGCCACACCAAAAGCATCCACATCCCATTAATAAATAATAATAAAAAGTATTCTAATTTGTTTTTCACTGCATGGGCTATTCTTTCTTTCATGATAGAGTCATAGAGCACTACAGCACAGAAACAGACTATTCAGCCCATCTAGGCCATGCCGAACTGTTATTCTGCCTAGTCCTATTGAGCCACACCTGGACCATAACCCTCCATAACCCTCCCATCCATGTACTTAGCCAAACTTCTCTTAAATATTACACCCACCACATCCTCTGACAGCTCATTCCACACTCACACCACCCTCTGAGTGAAGACATTCCCCCTCAGGTTCCCCTCAAATATTTCACTTTTCACCCTTAAACTATGACCTCCAGTTCTAGCCTCACCCAACCTCAGTGTGAAAAGCCTGCTTGCATTTAACCTATCCATACCCCTTATTATTTTGTAAACATCTATCAAGCCTCCCTTCATTCTTCTCCGCTCCAGATAAAAAAATCCTAACCTATTCAACCTTTCCTTATAATCTCAAGTCCCCAAAACCCGGCAACATCCTTGTAAATTTTCTCTGTACTCTTTCAAACTTATTGCAATCTTTCTTGTAGGTAACCAGAACTGCACATAAGTACTCCAAATTTGGCCTCACCAAATTTAACATAACATCCCGTGATCTTGACCAACCTCCTTTAATAAGCATCTCTAAATAGGAAATAAAAGGTCTGAAAATTCTCCATATGGAGCCAGTGACCCAAGGGTCGTATTTCCATGGCCTTTCTCTCAATTCATCATAAAATGCCTCCTCTTGAGTCTGGGCCAAGAGGGAGAGGGTAACATCATAAATTGGATATCTTACATGTCAATCAAGGGAGCAGTGATGTCTTAGAGAATACTATTCGAAGCTAGTGGACTAAGATCATGTGTGGTTTGAGAAAATTACCATAGATGTAAACATGATATACACTGGCCTATTATTTTTCTCCTCGCAGTGATTGCACATTATTTCCAGGGTCATGCAAGAAGTACAAACCTTTTCATCCACCCGAGGTTTCATGGCCCTTATTGATGTTCTTCATTTCTTCATAATGAACAGTGTTCAACCATATGGAGCAAATTGCAATTATATTGAATTCCTTCTCCACTGGCTACACTTCAGAATAGGGAGTTGGTTTAGTATTTAAAGATAAGCAAATATATTTTTGAACAAAAACCATACTTTATCCTTCAGATTCATCTGCCCCAGTGAATCTTACACTCAAAACTTGCATGTGTGAAAGAAAATGTATCCTTCATCAGGACTGGAAAGAAGGAGGTGATATAAAGGTAGGGGAAGGGGTGCTGCTGAAGGGTCTCAGCCCAAAGCGTCAACTCTTTATTCCGCTCCATAGATTTGCCTGGTCTGTCGAGTTACACCAGCATTTTGCACGCATTGCTTAGGATTTCCAGCATCTGCAGAATCTTTTGTGTTTGTGAAGGAAGATAGTGGAGAAGTGAAAGGTGGAAAAGACAAAGAGTTGAAGAAGATGGAATCTGACATGGGAGGACAGCGCCCCATGGGATAAAGGGCGAGGAGGCGAACCGGTGGGAGGAATATGCAGACGTTGGGCAGGGGAGGAGAAAAAGATGGAGTGATGAGGGCTGGTGGGAAAAGAGAAAGGAAAAACAAGGGACGGAGTGGTCCCTTTTTATGAGGTGCCATTCTTCTAATTTGCATCTAGCTTCAACTTGGCAGTAGAGAGACCTGTCAGTGTGGGAATGCGAAGTGGCTGGCCACCAAGAGATCATGGCCTGCAATAACACGCACAAAATGCTGGAGGAACTCAGTAGGCCAGGCAGCATTTTGTGTGTGTTGCTCAGATTTCCAGCATCTGCAGATTTTCTCTTGTTTATGACCTGGCGTAGATTATTTGGACTGTTATCTGTCAAAGCAGCCACAGAAGTTAGTTTTGGGCAATTTCTTTAAGCTGATTAGCACTCGATATGTTTATTTTTGATGTCTGGTTACTTAAACTGTTCTTATATGTCAACAAAATTCCAACATCCATGAATGAAGAAAGCCTACTTCTGGCAACGGTATGGCTGTTACTGTGATTGGTATATATTTAGAAAACATCTTAAATGTGCTTTGCTTTTGCAGGTTTGGTTAGGATAGGAAAAGAGGAGCTCTGGGAAATATATTAATCAATCATAAGACCATAGGACATAGGAGCAGAATTAGGCCATTCAGCCCATCAAGTCTGCTCTGCCATTCCATCCTGGCTGATCCCAGATCCCACTCAACCCCATACACCTGCCTTCTCGCCATATTCTTTGATGCCCTGACCAATCAGGAAACTATCAACTTCCGCCTTAAATATACCCACAGACTTGGCCTCCACCGCAGAGCATTCCACAGATTTACCGCTCTCTGGCTAAAAAAAATTCCTCCTTACTAAAGGATCGCCCCTCAATTTTGAGGCTGTGCCCTCTAGTTCTGGATACCTCCACCATAGGAAACGTCCTCTCCACATTCACCCTATCTCATCTTTTCAACATTCGGTAGGTTTCAATGTGATCCCCATGCATTCTTCTAAATTCCAGCGAGTACAAGTTCAAAGCCGCCAAACACTTCTCACATGTTAACCCCTTCATTCCCAGAATCATCCTCATGACGCTCCTCTGGACTCTCTCCAATGAGAACACATCCTTTCTGAGATAAGGGGCCCAAAACTGTTGATAACACTCTAAGTGCGGCTTGATTAGTGTCTTATAAAGGCTCAGCATTATCTCCTTGCTTTTATATTCTATTCCCCTTGAAATAAATGCCGATCTTGTATTTGCCTTCTTTACCACAGACTCAACCTGTAAATTAACCTTCTGGGAGTCTTGTACAAGGACTACTAATTCCCTCTGCATCTCTGATGTTTGAACCTTCTCCCCATTTGGATAATAGTCCACACTATTGTTCCTTTCAACAAAATGCATTATCATACATTTCCTAACACTGTATTCCATCTGCCACTTTTTTGCCCATGCTTCCAATTTGTCTAAGTCCTGCTACAATCGCATTGCTTCCTCAGCACTACCTACCCCTCCTCCTATCTTCGTATCATCTGCAAACTTTGCCACAAAGCCATCAATTCCATTATCTAAATCATTGATAAACAATGTGATAAGCAGCAATCCCAAAACTGACCTCTGATGAACACTAGTTACTGGCGGCCAACCAAAAGGCCCCTTTTATTCCCACTCGCTGCCTCCTGCCTGTCAGCCATTTCTCTATCCATGCCAGTATCTTTCTGTAATTCCATAGGATTTTATCTTGTTAAACAGCCTCATGTGTGGCACCTTATCAAACGCCTTCTGAAAATACAAGTAAATGACATCCACTGCCTCTCCTTTGTCCACCCTGCTTGTTACTTCCTCAAAGAACTCTAACAGATTTGTCAGGCAAGATTTCCCTTTACAAAAACCATGCTGACTTTGACTTATTTTATCATTAGTCTCCAAGTACCTCGAAACCTCATCCATAATAATAGACTCCAACACTTTCCCAACCACTGAGGTTAGGCTAACTGGCCTATAATTTCCTTTCTTTTGCCTTCGTCCCTTCTTAAAGAGTGGAGTGACATTTGCAATCTTCCAGTCCTCTGGGACCATGCCAGAATCAAGTGATTGTTGAAAAGTCATGACCAATGCATCCGTTATCTCATCAGCAATCTCTCTCAGGACTCTGGGATGTCGTCCATCTGGCCCAGGTGACTTATCCACCTCAAGACCTTTGAGTTTGCCTAGCACTTTCTCCTTTGTAATAGCAATTGCACTCACTCCTGCTCCCTGACACTCACGGACCTTTGTCACACTGCTAGTGTCTTCCACAGTGAAGACAGATGCAAAGTACCCATTAAGTTCATCTGCATTTCTTTGTCCTCCATTACTACCACACCAGCATCATTTTCCAGTGGTCCAATATCAACTGTGCCTTGTGAACCATTCCAGAAACCTCAGCCATCTTTACTCTGCCGTCATCCCCGCCAGTATCCTTTTCCAATGCACCTGGGCAAGCTCCTCTCTCATGCCTCTGTCATTCCCTTTATTCCATTGTGATACATGTGAGTTAAGCTTCTCCCTCTCAAATTTCAGTATGAATTCAATCATATTAAGATCACTGCCTCCTAAGGGTTCCTTTACATTAAGCTCCCTAATAAGATCTGGGTTATTACACAACACCCAACCTAAGATAGCCTTTCCCTGAGTAGACTCAAGCACAAGCTGCTCTAAAAAACCATCTCATAGGCATTCAACAAATACCCTCTCTTGCGATTTGACATCAACTTGATTTTCCCAATCCCTTTGCATATTGAAATCCCCCATTACAATTGTGTCATTACCCTTATTACATGCCTTTTCCAGTTCCCTTTGCAAACTCAAGCTCACAACTTGGCTGCTATTTGGAGGCCTATATATGATTCCAATATGTTTTTTTCACCCTTGCAATTTCTTAACTCCACCCATAAAGATTCAACATTCTCTGACCCTATGTCACCTCTTTCTAAAAATGTAATTCCATCTCTTACTAACAGAGCCACACCACCGCCTATGCTTTCCTGCCTGTCCTTTCAATGCAAAGTATATCCTTTGATGTTAAGCTCCCAACTATGGCCTTCTTTCAGCCACAACTCAGTGATGCCCACAATGTCATACTGACCAATGTCTAACTGTGCCACGAGTTTGTCCACCTTATTCCGAATGCTACGCACGTTTAAAAGTAGCACCTTTAGTCATGCATTCCTCACCCTTTTGAATTTTGCCTCGGTGGTACAATTTAACTCTTCGCTCTGTCTGCATTTGTACCCAATCATTGTCTTGTCCTACCTTACATTCTTGTTACATCTATCATCTACTTGTAAACCTGCTGGCTTATTTTCAGCTCTATCATACTGGTTCCCATCTGCCATATTAGTTTAAACCACTCCCAACAGCTTTAGCAAACATGGCCACAAGAATATTGGACCCTCTTTGATTCAAGTGCAACCCGACCCTTTTGTACAGGTCACACTTGCCCCAGAAGAGGTCCCATTTATCCAGAAATCTGAATCCCTGCCCCCGTTTTCCAATTCTTTAGTCACACAATTATATGCCACCTCATTCTGTTACTACCCTCACTGTCACATAGCACAGGCAGATTACTATCCTTGAGGTCCTGCTTCTCAGCTTCCTTCCCAACTCCCTATTTTCTTTTTTCAGGATCACCTCCCTTTTTCGTCCTTTGTCATTGGTACCAATATGTACCATAACTTCTGGCTGCTCACCCTCCCTTTTCAGGATATTGTGGACATGTCCAGAAACATCTCGGACCCTGGTACCTGGGAGGCAAACTACTATCCCTGTTTCCTTTTTGTTTGTTCCCCAGCTATAAAGTCTCCTATTACTGCTGCCAACTTTCTTCAGTTCCCTACCCTTCTGAGCCACAGGGCCAGACTCAGAGCCTGAGGTATGGCTGCTGTTGCTTCCCCCAGGTAGGTCCCCCCCCCGCAACAGTACATAAAATGGATTACTTATCGTTGAGGGGGACGGCCACAGGGGTGCTCTCCACTATCTGACATTCCTCCTTCCCTCTCCTGACAGTCATCCATTTACCTGTCTCCTGTAGCCTTGGGGTGACTACCTCCCTGTAACTCCTGTCTATCACCTCCTCACTCTCCCTAAGAAGCCGAAGGTCATCGAGCTGCAGCCCCAGTTCCCTATCTCGGTCTCTAAGGAGCTGCAGCTCGATGCACCTGGTGCAGGTGTGGCCATCGGGAAGGCTGGGAGTCTCCTGGAAATCCCCACATCTGACACCCAGAGCAGAACACCGGCTCTGTAGACATACCCGCTATTCTCTCTAGAGTTGAATAAAAAATAAGGAATGAACTTACCTAACCTCTGCCTGTTCTCGGTGAAGCCTTGTTTGAGCCAAAGCCTTCCTAGTCTGCCTCCGACTACTCTGACGATGACCACTCCGCTAGGTGGTATCTCTCTTTTATAGAGACTGGGCTTCCCGTCAAAAATCTTCATTGGACCTACGTGGAAACACTCCTGTTGTATCTACGCAGTACTCCAAACAATGACTCCCGTTGAAAAACTTGCTGCTTTTTCAAGCTCTTTGTCGGACCTGCGTGGGAATTCTCCTGTAGCATCTGCACAGTACTCCAATCATCTTGCACTCCATTGCATATAGCATGTCTTGATTAGATCTATTTCAGGCAAAGGGTACTGTAAAGCTTGGTCTGCATTACCCAGGCTACACAAGTAACCCAAAGGTCATGGAAGTAACTCAGTTTGTAATCACAGCAGAATATTTTCAATTTATCCCCTCTATGTTCTCACAGCTCTCACTATCCAATTACTAAACTGTCAGTTATCTCCAAAGCAAACATCACTATCTGCCCCAGTAACAGGGAACAAAACAGGAACATATGTAATCTCATTTTGCCAACTGTAGCAATGCACTGTATGGTTGCCAACAGTCCCGATGATAATGTTTTAAAATCACTTCCCATATGCACATTAAAATGCCATGGATGATAATTCTAGTACAATTATGAATTTGAGTTTCAGTTTTCCTCTAATATTGATTGGGTAGGAGAATTCACTTAAATATAGGATGTGAGTGTCAAAGGCAAAGTTTATTGATAATCATCCTATTACTGCAATCTTTGGTTTACCAATGATGGAGTCAATCCATTTATCTTCTTCTGCTTGTCAGATGATTGCATTTCTTACATTAATGGCTAGAAGATCTATTTTGTTGAATTGGAAAGAAATTAATCCCCCTACCGTATTTCATTGGTTTTCTCAAACTATGTTATGTCTAAATTTGGAGAAAATTAGAAGTGTCGTATATGACCCTTCCATTAAATTTGAAAAGATTTGGAGGCCATTTATTCAATATTTTCACATGATGTAATTTGACCCTGTTCCAATCCTATTTGATTTTCCGGTTTTGATTATATATATATGTTGAGAGGATCAGAGTTGGGGACACTGATGATTTTGTAATTTTTTTTACAGATACTATAAACAGCCCTTTTTTTTTTCTTCTTTCTTTTTTTTTCTTTAATAGTTAGTGGTTAGTTTGTTAGTTTAGTTTTTCTTAGGGTATTAATTTTTTTTTCTTTTTCTCTTTTCTGTTTTTTTTCAACATGATTTACCTAGTTTTTTTTTTGTTTCGTTTATATGACATTTGTATCATTCTTGATTTGGGAAGACTTAACTATATTGTACTTATTGCTTTTGTATCCTTTTATGTTCATTTTAATTTTGTAAGTTTGTAATCCCATTATCTATGTTCTAATCTTATCATGTTGATATTAATAAAAAGACTGAAAAAGAAAGATAATCATAACTGTTTCAGTCAGTTGGTGGTGAAGTGGACTTTGAGGCAAATGGTCCCGAGTTCAAATCCAACTGGCTCCTTGCACGCATCATCCCTGTTGGGCTGAGTGTTGAGCTACTAACTTGGCCTCATAAAAAAACAGTCAAATGCTACAACCAACAAGCCACATTGGGCTTGTATGTGGTAAACACAAGAAGGCCAGCATTGTGGGTATGTGACTGGCTAAAACAACTACAAGTTGATTGAAGATTCATTCACCATTTGCATGCCATATCCCCTGCAACAGAGTCAACTGAAAGTGGATTAAGAAAGGTACTGGATGATGCCACAGCAGTGCTCAAGGATGGCATTGGAAAACTCAAACATATCAAAAGTAAAATAATGTTAAATGAAATTGCCACACTCAAGTTTTACAAAGCCTGTCCAGCTCCTTATACTATCTGTGATAAAATAGCCAGTGAATTAAATCACGCAGAGGCTCAAGGAATTATTTGCAAGGTTTAGAGGAGACTATGGACAACACCAGTGGTCCCAGTATCAAAGAAGAATGGGTCCGTCAGGCTCTGTGGTTATTTTAAGGTCATCATCAACACAGTACTGAAAGTAGATCAATACCCTCTGCCCAAGATAGAGTATACCTTTGCAAACCTTTCTTTAGGAAAACACTTCAGCAAAGTGGACTTAGCTGAGACCTACCTACAGATTGAGATGGAAGAAGAGTCCAAAGTGTTTCTCACCATAAACACTCACAAAGAGCTTTATTGCTGTATTAGGTTTATTTTGGAGTAGCATCTGCACCTGCGTTCTGGTAGAAAGCTAAGGACCAGGTGCTACAACGTTGCCCAGGCACTCAGTGTTACCTGGATGACATCATTGTTACTGGTAAGAGTGACAAGGAACATCTCCTAATTGTCAAGATAGTGCTAAATGATTAGAAGATTATGACACAACAAGTGTGAATTCTTTAATCCAAGCATCACTTACTGTGGTCACACCATTGATGCACAAGATTTACACAAGTGTGCTGAGAAAATTCAAGTAGTGGCGAATGCCCCAAGGCCAAAGGACATGTCACAGTTGTAGATCTTTTTAGGATTTGTCAATTACTATAGCAGGTTCCTGCCAAACTTGGCTACGGTGCTCCACCCCTTGAATTCATTACTACAGATTGGGAAGAAATGGCAATGGACAAAACAGTGTGAGGTTGCTTTCCAAAAGGCAAAGGAAATGGTGATGGCAGATATTGTACTCACACATTATGATCCACATTGATCAGTGAAGTTTGCATGTGATGGCATAGGTGCCTTATGGTGTAGGCGCATTCACGTCACATGTTATGAGTGACAGAAGTGAACACCCCATAGTTGTTGCATCATGTTCCCTTACCATTGAAGAGTAAAATTATGCACAGATTAATAGAGAGGCCTTGAGTCTGGTTGGCGCATAAAACATTTCAACAAGTACTTGTGTGGGAGACAGCTTATGTTCATTACCGATAGTCAACCACTAGTGTCCGTTTTCAATCCACAGAAGGGTGTTCCACTAACAGCAGCAGCAGAGATGGGCTCTGTTCCTTGGAGAACACAACTACAAGATCAAATTTAAGAGGACAACTAATCATAGAAATGCTGATGGATTGTCCTGTTTACCCTTGGAAAAGGAAATACCCGAAAAATTTACAAAAGAGGGCACTCCTCTTGATTTATTCTCCCTAACACAAATCGAAAGTCTCCCTTTTACGGCAGAGATGATCCAAAGGGAAACCAGAAAAGACCCCACACTGTCTCAGGTCCACATGGCCACCCAAAGTGGCTGGAATGTGCAGCAGAAATTCCAGTTCCCCCATTTTTACCGGAGCCAGGATGAACTTGCCCTTGATGGGGGTTGCCCTATATGTGGGGACTGAGAGTTGTTGTACCATCTAAACTGGGAGCTGAAGTGTTGGAGGAGATGCCTACTGGTCATCCAGGTGTGGTCAAAATGAAAGCATTGTTTGAAGCTTTGTCTGGTGGTCTGGGATAGATCAGTAGATCAATCAGTTTGCCGTGCATGTCCAGAACGTGCCAAGAGCAGTGCCTCTCCATCCCTGAGAAGGTCCTGCATAGCCCGGCTGAGGATTCATATGGACTTTGCCAGATTGTTTATGGGCATGGGTTTCTTGGTAGTAGTGGATGCAGCTACAAAGTGGCCAGAAGTGTTCTCAATAGCCTCCATTACAGCCTCACACACTGACGGTGTGTTGAGAAGCCTCTCCTCAAGGACTGGTGTTCCAGAACACTTAGTCAGTGACAATGGACTACAGTTTGTTGTGGAAGAGTTTCAGTCATTCCTGAAACTGAATGCAATAAGACATCTGCACCGTGCTACCCAGTTAGAAATGACTTGGCAGAAAGGTTTGTTCAGAGTCTGAAGAACACACTGTGAGCAATGTCGGCAGAACACACTACACTGACACTGAATCTGAAGCTTGCCATTTTTTCCCTTGCATATTGCAAATCAGCACAGTCCACGAGCAATAACTCACCAGCTATGAAGTTCCTGGGTTGTTCCTTACATTTACACTTGGGTCTCCTCAAATTCAGAAAGAGTATGCAGGACAAACAGCTGAGTCAAATTGTAGTCTCCTCAGACAAGGAGGTTCGATGTTGCACTCTTGTGCAAGCAGACCTCATGAGGGACTACAGAGTTGATCAAAAGTGGGTACTTGGAAAGATTAAAGACAGAACTGGACCACTTTCCTACACAGTGGAGATTGTGTTTGATGTCATCTGGAGATGAGTTGAGGAGAGAAGTCAATTGTTAGAGAGGAAAGGTGGTCAGAGCTGTTAGAACCACTTCTTGCAGTCCCAGAATCAACTCCGATAATCACCACGGAGGAGGCTCCAGAACCTGAGATTGTTTCACAGCTACAAGTCTCACCTGCCAAGCAGAGTGAGCCCCATTGTCAGGAAAGATGTTATCCCTGATGCACCATCAATAACTCTCTGAGACGTGAGGCGAGATATTGGTTTTTATTGACTGGAAGAAAGAACAAGCAGTAGTTGACCACCATACTACATCCTGGAGACTGAGGGCAGGGCTCAGGCCTCAATCGCCTTTATACCGGGGTCTGTGGGAGGAGCCACAGTCAGTGGGAGGGGCCACAGGAGCAGTCAGCAGGGGGCGTGTCCAGACAGGTATATGTAGTTCACCACAATCCCACAAGAGTAAAAAATTCTCCACGGCGATTAAACTTTAGGCCTGATGAGTCAATACTGTGTATATACAGCTCTAGTAACTAGAGAGCAATACATTTCATATTTGAGTTGAAATGCCTTCTATATTGAGTTGGAGTTTATAGTTAAGCAGGGAAGAGTGTTGTGTATTTAATATTTCAGTAATATTTGAGTAATATTGTAAATAAATTGCTTGATTAAGCATACTTCATTAAATATTAATGCATTGTGGGTTATATGTAAAAGTACATGAATGGCATATGTCATCATGCCACCACGACCCTCATTAAAGTAAATTATTTTTATGTTTTGGAGTTACAAAACATAACAATAGGTGGGAGAATTGGGAATGGCTGGAGTGGGTGGGGTCTTTGATTACATTGGCAGCAAGAAGTGTAGTCAGAAGGTTTTAGGGCAATCTGATGATTTCATAACGTTCACTGTAGAGATGGATTATTTATTTAATTGTACTTCAGTACTCCAGTTGTCATGGTGGGATTGGAGCCCCTACCCTTGCATCATTGTCCAGATCTCAGGATTGCTGTGCTAACATAAACCTTGTGAAGATTATTTTTGGTGTCATGACGAATTAATTTAGCAGAATTTTGCAGTTATATTTGATCATCCACTATGTGTAACAATGATTGAAAATGGAATACTTAAAGCCTTAAGGATTACTATCAACCTGAAATATTAACTCTATTTCTCTCTCCATAGATGCTGTCTGATCTGACATTTTCTGCTTTTATTACAATTAAAGAGGATGCAAGTAATTATAGCAAATGCAGATATCAGATATAGAAATTAATTCACCAAAAGCTCTCAATTCATTATTCCCACTAACCTTTCCATAGATGGTTACCTCAAATATCAATAGGATTTATCAGTGGGCCATTAACAAAGGTGAAAATATCCTGCCCTATTTATAGTGAAAAACTCCACCTCTTCACAGTGGTGGATGCACTATAAAAAACTAATAAGCTAAAACATAATAATTGTATTTGCATTGTATCTTTTACAGATTCAAGAGCTCTCGAGTCATTTCCTGGCTCTTTTGTAGTGTTGGGATGGATTGTTAAGCTCGAGAACTAAATCTAAACTGCACTCACACAATGTTAAAACTAAAAAGTGAAGATCAAACAGTTCCTCAAAAAGACTATTGACCATTACATGCATGTGCTATGCACATGCTAGAATTAACATAGGGAAATGTAGCAGGCAATTTGCGCACAGTGTGTTATAGCAATAAGATGTTGCAGCCTTCTTTGAAGTGATTTATGTTAAATGTATCCTGTGCTACAATTGTTGTGTTGTGCCAAGGGAGCTACCCAAAGAGACAGATGGGATTTTTGTACATTTCTTTAACCTAGGTAGCCCCTCAGGCTCAAAAGCGTATGGTTTTTGATGTGGGTTTTGAAGGAGGATAATGTGGGAATTGCACACTCTCCCACAGACATATAACATTTCAAAATGCACTTCGTACATTAAAGTTCAAAGTTTAAAATAAAATTTATTATCAGAGTATATCCATGTCACCTCATACAGCCCTGAGGTTCTTTTTCTGCAGACATACTTAGCAAATCTATAGAAGAGTAACTGTAAACAGAATCTGTAACTAAACTACAAACAAACTGTAAAAGCAGATAATAAAAAATAAAAATAAATAATAACAAGATAAAAGAGTCCTTAAGTGAGTGTAGCTATTCCCTTTTGTTCAAGAGCCTGTTGGTTGAGGGGTAGTTACTGTTCTTGAGCCTGGTGGTGTGAGTCCTGAGGCTCCTGTACCTTCTACCTCATGGCAGCAGTGAGAAAAGAGCATGGCGTGGGTGGTGATGATCTTAGATAATGGATGCTGCTTTTCTACGCCAGCATTTCATGTAGATATGCTTAATGGTTGGCTGAATCCACTATCTTTTGTAGGATTTTCCGTTCAAAGGCATTAAGTTATGGCTTATAAGGAACGTCATTATATTTATTTTATTTGTCTACATTTATAAACATCTATGGAAGATAGCCAATTGCTTCATGAAGATTAGATGCATCTTAAATTTCTCCTGATATTACACTCAACCTCTTAGTTGGTGACAAAACCCTCATATTCTCAGATCAGATCTCTTGAGTCACACTTATCCTCTCCATTGCTTTCCACTATCATCATCATCACGTATCTTCAGCGGGGTTCAGCTTTCATTTATCAGTTCGATGGGCATAAACTGCAATGCAAAAATGACCACAATCAAATAAACTTACACAGAAGGACAAACTTAATAGCTGGTCCCGATTTTTGTTATTTTGCTGCCTCCCTGAATCTTCCCTGCTTTCATGATGAGGGAGTAACAGGGGAAGTGGGTTTGCACATCCACTTCCCGATTAATGAATAATTAGGACACCTGAATCTTTCACGCACTTACTTCACCCACAGTACTATAAATGACACAAATCAATCTATGGAAATACATTACTGATTAATTATCACTTCTCATGCTTTCTTTTGTTAATATCACTTTACTTCTGATTCCTCAACTTAATGAGAAAATAACACACCTGATAAAAGATGAGGTTTCAGTCTGCTAGATGAATATTATCTTGATCGTGTGGCCATTAATTAATTCTCTTAAAAAATACATGTTCCTCATTATAACTGCCCATCTGATCCCCCTCCTCTCCTAAACAGAAGACAATGGAGGACCTTCAGCCTGAAACCTTCACTCTGTTTCTCATCTGACAAATGTGGTCTGATCTGCTGACAACACACACAAAATGCCAGTGGAACGCAGCAGGTCTGGCAGCATCTATAGGGAGAAGTGCTGTCGACGTTTCGGGCCGAGACCCTTCGTCAGGACTAACTGAAAGGAAAGTTAGTAAGAGATTTGAAAGAACAACTTAATTTCCTTTTTTCTAAATCTGCAGTCCTTCAACTCCCATTTGAATACATTCAAATCTCTTACTATCTTTTCTTTCAGTTAGTCCTGACGAAGGGTCTCGGCCCGAAACGTCGACAGCGCTTCTCCCTATAGATGCTGCCTGACCTGCTGCGTTCCACCGGCATTTTGTGTGTGTTGCTTGAATTTCCAGCATCTGCAGATTTCCTTGTGTTTGCCTGATCTGCTGAGTAGTTCCAACATTTTCTGTTTTTTAAATCTTAGATTTCCAGTATCTGCATTTCTTTTTGATCTTCAGTCTGACTTTCTGAATTATTTGAAGGTGTCTAAACAAAGTGACCTGACATTTCTTGCACAGGGTTATTAGAAATTATTTAAAGGTCAAAAAATGCATTAATTTGAACAGTATCTACTGTGCTTTTCTACATCTTAGATAAATTTCATGAAAATCACAGCAATTCTGCAGCCTCCTTAACATTATTTTGTCCCTTGCAGGAGAGCAACAGAGCTGCTACCAGTGAGTTGGGTTTGATCCTGCCTTCCAGCAGTGCATTAGTAGAGTTTGCATTTTCTCCCAGGTGCTCACACATGCCAAAGATGTGTGGGTTAATTGGCCCTTATCAATTATCCCTAGCATGTAGTGGCAACGTTTCAGGAGAGTTGATAGGAATGTGGAGAGAATAAAATGGGATTGGTGGAGATAGGTTGGTGTAGACTCAGTGGGTCAATCGGTTTGTTTCTGTGCTAAAAGGAAGGAAGTCTTGCTACAGCTACAGCTGTACAAGGTCATAAATGGATGCTGCTTGGTAAGCTCTTATAACTTAAATAAGGATATATTTGCAGTGAAATCAAAGTCCTTCAGCCCTTCACCTCTTCCATCTGTTACCTCCCAGCTTCTTACTTTAGCTCCCTCTCCCCAACTCACCCACACACCATCCCCCCTCACCTGGTTTCACCTAACACCTGCCAGACCCCTTCACCACCCCCAATCTTCTTATTCCGCCTTCTGCCCCCTTCATTTCCAGTCCTGAAGAATGGTCTCGGCCTGAAATGTTTACTGTTTATTCCCCTCCATAGATATTGCCTGACTTGCTGAGTTTCTCCAATACGTTATGTGTGTTCCTCAAAATTTTTAGCAACTTCAGAATCTCTTGCATTTAAAAAAAATCATCAGACTGATTCCTGGGATGAAGGAAGCAGGTCTTACAAGCAGTGGCTGAGAAAGCTTAAATCTGAAGTTTAGAAGAATGAGAGGTAATCTCACCAAAACGATAACTATTCTGATAGGGAGGATACTGTGAGGATGTTTTCCACTGTGGGAGAAATAAGAATTAGGGGATATAGTTTCAAGATCAATTTATATCCATTTTAGATTGAAGGGAGGAGGAATTTCATCTCCCGGAGAGCTGTAAATTTTTTGAATTCTCTACCCCAGAGAGCAGTGGATGCTGAATCATTAGAACAGCAAATGAAAAAAAAACTGCAGATGCTGGAATCTGAAACAAAAACAGAAAACGCTGGATGCACTCAGGTCAGGCAGCATCTGTAGGAAGAGAAACACAAGCAACGTTTCAGCTTGGAGAATCTTCGTCAGAACCTGCTCTGTTTCTCCTCCCTCCTATGCTGCCTGACCTGCTGTTTCCCACATTTTCCGTTCTCATTAAGAGTGAGATAGTTCGTTTTTGGAATGACAAGAATATCAAGAGTTAAGGACCCAAGCAGCGAACTGTTAAGGCCAGCAATCTGAGCAGCCATGATATTGGTTGACAAGGGAACATCCTGGACTACAGCTAGTCCTGTTTCTTATCTTCTTTGCTTCTCTCAGTTTTCCCTTTAACTGACAGCCTTGTATCTCATTAATCTCCTAATCACTGTGCATTGTTGTGACTCAAATCCTCAGTTTCCTTCAGTGTGGGTTCTCATTTCTCACTTCTCAAAAAAGCAGCCTGGATTCTGAGAAGATTGAAACATTACACTTCTGCAGTTAAGGTCTAATTGAAATCAAATGAGGGTGTAGTTGTTAGTTACTTAGCAATGCAACAGATATTTGCTAACAGGAGAGAATCTGCAGATGTTGGTAAACCAAGCCACACACAATATGCTGGAGGAACTCAGCAGGCCAGGCAGCATCTGTGGAAATGAGTAGACAGTCACAGTTCAGGCCGAGACCCTACATTAGGACTACAAAAAAAATGAGAAGTTAGAATAAGAAGGTGGAGGGGGGAAGTGGAGGAAGAGTACAAGGTAGTAGGTGACAGGTGAAACCCGGAGAGGAGGAGGGTGTGAAGTAAAGAGCAGGAAAGTTGATTGGTGAAAGAGATAAAGGGCTGGAGAAGGGGGAATCTGAAAGAAGACGGTAGAAGACCATGGAAGAAAGGGAAGGGGGAGGAACACCAGAGGGAAGGTGATGGGCAGATATGGAGATAAAGTGAGAGAGGGAATAGGGAATGGTGAATGGTGAAGGTGGGCGGGGGTGCAATTACTGGAAGTTTGAGAAATCAATGTTCTCGCCATCAGGTTGGAGGCTACCCAGATGTAATATTATGTATTGCTCCACCAAACTGAGTGTGGCCTCATCGCGGCAATAGAGGAGGCCTTGCGCTGATGTGCCAGTTTTGCTAAATTGTCTGGAAATTGTCTTTCCTGATATTGCCTTGCAAAAGTGTATCATCTCTTTAAAATGAAGGAAGAATGTTAATTTTATGTGGTTATTGGATATCTAACGTTAAACTTTAGATTCACTGCTTGTGAAGTTATTACGTGAGAATAATTTTTGCCCTAATAAACAGTGTTCTGACCCAGATAAAGAAAATAACACAGCAAACTGTCCACCCACACACCTGCTAGTCTGTATCTGCAATGATCCACACAATCTGTTCACTAAATTGCTAAGATTTTTATAGCTGCTTCAATGCAATTGTAACAAATTTGAAAGTAGCTGCAGCTATTTTGAAAAACATTGCGGCATTTTTTTCTCCAGTAATTGCACAGCTCATTACAGAGCTGTGAAATTATCTCATATGGTAATGAGATGCTTGCCTCCAAAACAATAAAGCCAATAGCCAGTGTGAAGTTGCATAAGAGTACAGAAATCTAACAGCAGAATGCTTATAATCCATAGTGACAATATTTATTACACCTGCCCAATCTCTTGGTTCTTCATGGGTGAAGCTTGGGGAAAGAAGGAATATGGGAGATTTTAAAAAAACTCAGACTTTTCTCAAATATCTCCTTTTTGAGCTAAATAACCTGCTTTTCCAATCCTCTTTCTTAGACAGTCTCTCAGTCCCATCTAGTTTTAGCATTCTGAGATGGCCAATATGAGAGTCACGGATTATTCCACAAATAGGGTAAATGATAGCTAGCTGAGAGAGTGGCTGGGTAGTTTGAGGTAGGGTGCTCTTCCTCCACTGTTTTATCCAGGGCTTCTGTGTCCTCTTGATAAAAGGACTTGAGATGGTCAATCCCACCTCTCGTGCTTCGTCTTGCTCTTTGAGCGGTCATGCATCAAGTCAATGAAGATGCTCATTCTTTGCAGGGAAACTTTGTGTATATCCGTGAACCTTTTCGCCTGTCTAGCCAGTAGTTTCTTCCTGTGACAGAGCTCGGAACTGTGTGCTGATCTGGGGAGTCCGTCATCAGGCATGCAGATAATATGACCCTATAAAATCAGTTGGATGTAGCAAGGACCTCAGTGGGGGAATAATGACCTGGCAAAGGAGAGAGATTATAAACACAAGAGATTCTGCAGATGCTGGAAATCCGGAGCAACACACACAAGATGCTGGAGCAACTCAGGTCAGGCAGCATCTATGGAACTGAATAAAGAGTCGAAGTTTCAGGCGGAGACCCTTCTTCAGGATTGGAAAGGAAGGGGGAAGACACCAGAATAAAAAGGTGGGGGCGGGGGGGGAGGACGAGTAGCTGGAAGGTGATAGGTGAGGCCAGGTGGATGGGAAAGGTAAAGGGCTGGAGAAGAAGGAATCTGATAGGAGAGCAGAGTGGACCATAGGAGAAAGGGAAGAAGGAAGGGCACCGAGGGAGGTGATAGGTAGGTGAGAAGCAGCGGTAAGAGACCAGAGTGGGAAATAGAAGAGGGAAAGGGGGAGGGAACAAAAAAAATAATTGGAAGGAGAAAGTGATATTCATGCCATCAGGTTGGAGGTTACTTATACGGAATATGAGGTGTTGCTCCTCCATCTTTAAAAAGTGGCCTCATCATGGCAAAAAAGGAGGCCATAGACTAACGTGTCAAATTGGGAATGGGGATGGGAATTAAAATGGTTGGCCACCAGGAAATCATGCTTTTGGCAGATGGAGTGGAGGTGCTTGACAAAGCGTTCCACCAATTTACGACGGGTCTCATCAGTGTAGAGGAGGCCACATTAGGAGCACTGGATACAATAGATGACCCGAACAGATTCACAGATGCAGTGCTACCTCACTCGGAAGGACTGTTTGGTGCCCTGAATGGAGGTGAGGGAGGAGGCGAATGGGCAGCTGTAGCACTTTGGTTGCTTGCGGGGATACGTGCCAGGAGGGAGATTAGTGGGGAGGGACGAATAGACAAGGTGATCAAGGAGGGAGGGATCCTTGCAGAAAGTGGAGAGTGGGGGGCGGGGAGGTGTTAAAGATGTGTTTGGTGGTAGGATCCCATTGAAGATGGAGGATGATGTGGAAACTCATGGGGTGATAGGTGAGGACAAGAGGAACTCTATCCCTGTTACAATGGCGGGAGGATGGAGTGAGCGTGGCTATCCGGAAATGGAAGAGATGCAGTGAGGGCACCATCAATTTTGGAGGAAGGGAAACCCTATTCTTTGAAGGAGGAGATATCCTGGAAAGGAAAGCCTCATCCTGGGAACAGATGCAGTGGGGATGTAGGAACTGAGAAAATGGAATAGCATTTTTACAGGAGACAGGGTGGGAAGAAGTATCTCCAAGGTAGCTTAGGGAATTAGTTGCTTTATCAAAGATGTAGGTAGACAGTTTGTTGGATAAGAGAACTAAGTTTGCTTATCCTTCTAGTGTATTTGGAGGACTTTGTATATCCAGAATCTTATCGGTAGTCCATGATTCCATCAGAATTCACTGCCTTCCCAACACCAGTTCAGCATGACTACAAAATGGACCATGTACAGAATGTACTGCAATTAGACGCCAAAGTTACTTCAAGAATACCCTTTAATATAACATTTCCACTAAGAAGGACGATGCCGATGGCTCCCAGTTTCTTTCAAAGTCACAAACTTTCCTAATTGCTGTACCTTCACTAAATCTTGGGATTCCCTATCCATCAGCAATGTAGGAGCACTTTCACTGCAGTACTACAGTGGCTTACCACTACCTTCTGAAGGACAGTTGGGAATAGACGATAAAGGCTAGTTGTGCCAGAGAAGCTCAAAATGAATTACTTGAGTACCAGAATGTGTCGATGTGTAAAATATTAGCAGGATGAAAATAATATTCAGATTTTTCAAAAAAATTGCAAATAAATGAATCACAGTGGTTGAGTGATTACTACTAACATCCAATCAGCATTTCCCTACATGAGGTGGCATGGTAGCATAGCAGCTAGCGTAATGCTTTACAGCACCAGTGATTGGGGTTCAATTCCCACCATGTAAAGGAGTTTTTACGTTCTCCCATGACCACATGAGCTTCCTCCAGCTGCTCCAGTTGCTTCCCACATTCCAAAGACATACAGGTTAGTAAGGGTTAGTAAGTTGTGGGCATCAGGAGCATGGTGACACTGCACCCAGAACTGTATGTTCCAATGTACATTTGACAAATAAACCTAATATTTCTTATTACTACCTGTTGTATGGTTAATAGAAATGTCTCTTTAGTGTCTCACCCTTCCCTGTTAACTCAGCGCTACTGCTGTACTTTTGCACTGAAACATCACCAAGTAGTAGTACTCCTTCTTCATCTCCTCCTCCTCCTCCTCCTCCTCCTCTTCTGTGGGTTTGAGGATAATTTACTTGCCTTCCAAATCTGTGGGTTGTGAAGTGGCTGGTGAGTCCAATGCAAGGTCTGCAAGTTCTGTCATGGATGGGGTTGGAGGGGCTCGAAGGAGAAGATAGGCCAGAGGGGGGATTATTCTGAAGGCTCTGTGCTCCTTTCACTGAGTTCACTTGGCCTCTGCTTTCTTCCAAAGTTGTTGTCTGGGACTTTCCTGGGTGCTCCTTGTCTACTTTGTGCAGTTATGTACCATGGATTCCCATGAGTTAATAAGGATGCTGCCATTTTTCAAGGAAGCTTTGAGAACATACTTGCAGATTTTTAATTTGGTTCAGCTGGACCACTCCTGCCACCAGTAAAGCTGCTGTTGCGTGAGATTACTGTCAGGCACATGGATGATTGAATGAGCTACGGACTGGTTGAGTGCGACCAGAGACATCAGAGTTTCAATTCGGGTATGCTGGTCTCCTTATTCCTCTAACAAATTTGAAGGGGTTTGCAAAACTAGCACTGATGGTAGCTCCCCATTGCCTTGAGGTCCTGTTGCCAGTTGTCCATGGCTCTTAAGCATACAGAAGACAGGGATTCCTTGGTAGACCATGAGCTTTGTGTTGGGTTTGAAGTCTTGTCATTGAACAAATTTGTCTTCATTTGGCTGATCAGCATTGTTACAATGAAGGTGTTAGAACATAGAAAATTAGAGCACAGTGCAGGTCCTTTGGCCCACAATTTTGTGTCGATCTTTTAACCTACTCTAAGATCAATCTATTTTTTTTGTAATTTATTTTTTATCGAAGTTCATCATCAAACAAACATTTCCATAAGATGTATTTCAGATATTGCACATATATATCATATAGTCATATATGCCACAAATCTCCACATAATATTTATCTGAGGTAAACACTTATAGAAAAGAGAGGAAAGAAAGAACAAGCAAAAGGAGAAAACTATGTACAAGTAGGCAATTAGTAGGCTTAAATTAAGCAAGTCACCAGGATTAGATGGGTATACGGCAGAGTGGTACAAAGAATTCAAAAATGAGTTAATTCCTGTCTTACTCCCCACACTGAACTGGGCTCTAAAAAAGGCACAAATGCCACCCAGCTGGAAGGAAGTGATAATCTCTAAAGATCAATCTAAACCTTCCTTCCTACATACCCCTCTATTTTCTGTGCCTATCAAGAGTCTCTTAAAGGTTCCGAATGTACCTGCCTCTATCATCATCTCTGGCAGTGCATTCCACACACCCACCACTCTCTGTGTAAAAATAAATTATCTTTGACATCCCTTCTATAATTTTCTCTGATCAACTTAATATTATGCGTCCTTGCATTAGCCCTTTCTTCCCTGGGAATAAGTCTTTCCACTCGATCTATGCCTCGTATTATCTTGTACACCTCAACCTTGGTGAACTTAGTCCCCGCAGAGAGAACTGCATCCTAAGATATGGAAAGGAATCCACACTTTTCAAGGTTTCCTTATGGATCGTCATTGTCAACAGTTGTTGTGCAGGAGAAGCCTCTTGGCAGAGGATCTTTAGCTTGCAGCAGGATTTGGACTAACTGGAAAAATGGACTGAAAAGTGGCAGATAGAATTTAATGCACACACTTTGGGAGGACGAACCAGGGTAGGACCTACATGGTGAGTGGTAGGGCACTGAGGAGTGTGGTTGAACAGAGGGATCTGGGAACACAGAACCATAATTCCTTGAAAGTGGTGTCACTGATGACACAAGAGTGGCTGGCACAAGTGAGGCCCCCTCCCCTCCTCATTTTAAACAACTTTTACAGGTGCCCCATCGAGAGTGCATCACTGTCTGGTATGAGAATTGCAAGGCATGTGACCAAAAGTCCCTACAAAGAATTGCAAGGACTGTTGAGTGGATCATTGAGATCTCTTCTCCACCCATTAGAGACATTTATCAGATGCACTGCATATATGCGCCCTTTGGCATTGTCAATGATCCCTCCCATCTGTCCAGCAATCTCTTTGACCCCTACCATCAAGCATGAGGTATCATAGCAGTAGGACAAGGACTGTTAGGATGGGAAACAGTCTTTCCCCCCAACCATGAGACTACTGAGCTCCCTGCTGCAGCCAAGTCGCATCATGTATGAAGCACTAGTAGTGTTATAATGTTTACTTTTAAACTTGCATCATATATGTGGTAATATTACTTTACGTGTTGTGTGTGAGTTATATGTACTGTGTTTTGCACCGTTGTCTGGAGGAACTTTGTTTCATGTGTACAGCTGAATAATAAACTGAACCTCAACTTGCACTTGAACTTGGAAGAAAGCTTTTGGCGCATTGACCTTCATAAATTAAAGTATTGAGTACAGGAGATGGCTATTGGTGAGGCCTAATTTGGAGTATTTTGTGCAGTTTCGCTCACCTACCTACAGGAAAGATGTTAATAAGATTGAAAGAGTGTTCAGAAAATTTACAAGGATATTACCAGGACTTGAGAACCTGAGTATAGGGAAAGGTTGAATAGATTAGGACTTTATTCCCAGGAGTGTATAGGAGAATGAGGGGAGATCTGATAGTGGTATACAAAATTATGAGAGGTACACTGTAGATAGGGTAAGTGCAAGCAGGTTTATTTCCACTGAGGCTGGGAGAGACTAGAACTAGATATGGGTTAAGGGTGAAAAGTGAAATGTTTAAGGGGAACATGAAAGGAAAGGAGCTTCTTCTCTCAGAGGGTGGTGAGTGCAGAATGTGCTGCCAACAGAAGTGGTGGATGCAGGTTCGATTTCAACATTTGCGTGAAATTTAGATAGGTACATGGATGGGAGGGCTATAGTCCAAGTGCAGGTCGGTGAGATTAGGCAGATTAATAGTTTTGGCATGGACAAGATAGGCCTAGAGGCCTGTTTCTGCACTGTAGTGTTCTATGACTCTATAAAGCCCATTCCTTTATACACCCTGGTGAATCAAACAACAAAGGTTGAAGAGTTTCCCATTGTGTTGAATTGCTGCTGCTCACTGGGAACAATTTCATCTCCATCAAGCAGAAGAAACTCCCCCAACACCAGCGCAGCTAGTAACAGACCATAAGTCACATACTCCCAGAGTAAACTATTACAGAAAACTATGAAAAAAAGAAAAGTCAACAAGTTAGTCAATATTTTTGAAGCAGAGGCCGAGTTAATGCTTCAGGTTAACGATCTTCGATAATCCTGATGCAAGGCCATCGACACATTAACTTTGTTTTTCTCTCCACAGCTGTTGATTGACCTGCTGAACCTCATTGAACCCTGGCACTAATGTTCAAAAGACACAATTGCTTATCATTCACAATCATAAATGCAACTAATTTTAAATAAAATCAATGTATAGCAGTTTTGCTGCTTGACTACTTCCATTATCTAGGACACTGACTTACACCATGACAGAAATGGCATATGTTCGACTTAAAACCCAGAGCAGCCATTTAATTTTCATGTATTTTAATAATTATGGGTGATGAAAATACAATATGCAATACCATTTTGACAGATAAAACAATTATGAGAAATTTGAATATTCCATAGTTATACCAAATTGGTCTGTAATGAACTTCATTAAGAACCAGCTGGCCAAAGATGCAAATAGTATGGGTACAGAAGAGATTGGAGATGCTGGAATCTAAAGCAAAAATGTAAACTTCTGAAGAAACAGGTTAGACAGTATTCACGGGGGCAAAAGGATAGTTGGCATTCAGATCAAGTCCTGCTACTGAGCCTTGAACAGAAACATCAACCGTGCAGAATAGTACCTTTGTTAGGGATCTTTCGACAAAGTTCCTTATGCACCTGAATTATTGGAGGCAGTAACATGTTAGAAGACATCTTTGGAAGAAGCATTTTGCCTTCTTCTTCCATAGCAACTCTTCAATGTCAGATCTTAGCGCAAATCGGGCCAGTGACTGAATCTTAGTTTGATAGTCCTTTTTTCGGTCAGTATACTTTACAATGCCTGGGTTACTTTAGCCATGGCATTAACTAATCCAGTTGAGTATATTGGTAACAGGGACAAGTACGCAGGTCAGGTTGCCTAGAGTAATGGACATTTCCTTCTGTTGTTTCTCCTTCACTTCTGTCAGCGTGTTTAGGCCATATGCATGTATGTATTTGCTCAGCAGGTAGAAACATAGAAACATAGAAAATAGGTGCAGGAGTAGGCCATTTGGCCCTTTGAGCCTGCACCACCATTCAGTATGATCATGGCTGGTCATCCAACTCAGAACCCTGTGCCTGCTTTCTCTCCATACCCCCTGATCCCTTTAGCCACAAGGGCCATATCTATCTTCCTCTTAAATATAGCCAATGAACTGGCCTCAACTGTTTCCTGTGGCAGAGAATTCCACAGATTCACCACTCTCTGTGTGAAGAAGTTTTTCCTCATCTCGGTCCTAAAAGGCTTCCCCTTTATCCTCAAACTGTGACCCCTCATTCTGGACTTCCCCAACATTGGAAACAATCTTCCTGCATCTAGCCTGTCCAATCCCTTTAGAATTTTATACATTTCAATAAGATCTCCCCTCAATCTTCTAAGTTCCAGTGAGTATCTGCATCCAGGTAAGGCAACATTCAAAGCTCAGAGTACAGTGCAAATAAATGATTGATTCTCTAATTTATTTTGCACTGGTTGTGTGGTCTCTTCAATAGTGCTGCTTTAGTAGCCTATAACTTCGCTACGCTGCCTGAACATTGATGTTAAATTTCATGCCAATATCCAGCACATTAATTTATCATAGTAATGGAATGGAAGCTCTGAGATAAAGCGTACGAGCAATAAAAATTTCCAGTCAATACTTTCCATGCTCACCTGCCAGATAAGCACACATGAAACAAAATAACCCTTGCTGACTGAGGCAACCAAGCGCTCTCCCACTAATGAAATCAATTCACTTAAATTGGTGGCGTCATGTCAGGCATGGCTTTTATCAGTTTAACATTGGCTTAAATGCCAGTGGGTAAAATTGTTTACACTTAAGGCTGCAGTGAGTGCAAAACTATCAATATATTAAACAACTTTATTGTAAACTGTTGTTTACCTGCTTATGAGATCCTGCCTGCAAGCATATTATCCTTTTCAACTGTAGTTAGTGCCATAGAGTCATTGAGTTTACAGCACAGAAACGGATCTTTCAGTCCAATTCATTATTGCCAACCAAGATGACCACCCGAACTTGTCTCATTTATCCACATTTGGCCCATATCCCTTTAAATCTTTCCTATCCATATAATTATCCAACTGTCTTCTAAATATTGTTATTGTAGCCACCTTAGCTACTTGCTTTGGTAGCTTGTTTCAGATATGTATCACTCTCTGTGTGAAGAGCTTGTCCCTCAGGACTCTTTAAAATCTTTCCTCTCTCATCTTCACCCTATGCCCTCTATTGTTTGGTCCCCTTCCCCTGGGGTAAAACTGTGTGTGTTCACCCTGTCCATGATTTTATGCACCTCCATAACGTCACCCCCCAATCTCCTACATTCCTTGAACAGTAGTCCTCTTTAAATGAGGATATTTTCCCTGGTCGATTGAAAGAAATGCAATTCATTTATCAACCAAAATGAAAGTCATAAATTGTAAAACTACTTAAATGAAATAGGGACATGCCAAGAAAAAGAGAATTAAAACGAGAGCATACAAGCAAACATATACCTCCAGTCTTTAATTTGACATAGTAAGCACACCACTACCTTGCAATAGTGTAAGAACAAGCTGTAACAGTAATTAGCTCAATGCACCAAATGATCTCTTCCTGTGTGGCAAGGTGTCTCTGTTAGCAGTGCTAAATATGTGATACAGTGGCATTTACACATTGAAACCTGCCTTTAGAATTCAATGGACTGTTCATTGCATTTTCAATTGAAGTTAGTAGAAGTGGATTTTGGAAGTGGAGCACAAATTGTAGAATTTGCGAGAACAATCTAAAGTTCAAGTTCAAAGTATATTTATTAGCAATGTACATATATGTCACCATATACTAGCCTGAGATTCTTTTTTCTTGCGGGCATTTTCAGTAGATACAAAGAACGATATTTGCATCAAAGAAAAACTACACACAAACACATACAAACAACTATTGTGCAAAAGACAAGCTGTGCAAATACAACACATAAATAATAATAATAAATACTGAACATATGAGTTGCATAGTCCTGAAGGTGAGTTCATAGGTTGTGGAATTTAAATGAATGAAGTGAGTGTTGAGGTGAGTGAAGTTATCCTTGCTTGTTTATGAGCCTGATGGTTGAAGGGTAATAACCGTTCCTGAACCTGGTGATGTGGGATCTAAGGTTCCTGTGCCTCCTCCCAATGGCAGCAGTGAGAAGAGAACATGACCAGGATAGTGGGGCTCCTTGATGATGGATGCTGCTTTCCTGTGACAGCACTCCATGTAGATGTGCTCAATGGTGGGAGGGCTTTTCCTGTGATGGACTGGGCTGCATTCTCTATTTATTGTAGGCTGTTCTGCTCAATCCAGATATTCCCTCCCTGTAGACCTGCAAGCTTTTTCCTCCTTTCAGACACTTATTCACCTCCCCTTTAAATGCTTCAGTAGAACCTACTACCGAAGCACAGCATTCCTGACTCTAACCATTTGCTGTATAAGAAGACCTGAACCTCTTGCTATGGAATACAAGGGCAGTTTCAATTCAAAGACACAAGAGATTCTGGAGATGCTGGAAATGCAGAGCAACTCACACAAAATGCAGGAGGAACTAAGCAGTTCAGGCAGCATCCATGGGGAGAAATAAAGAGTCGACATTTCGGGCCGAGACCCTTCATCAGGAAGTATCCAGAGTAAGAAAGTGGGGGGAGGGGAAGGAGTACAAGCTGGAAGGTGTGTGAGACATTCTGGGATGCAGATTGGTAGTGACTATACTACATTATGTTCATGAGAGATCAGTTATCCTCAGATCACCATTACTAAACGCTAGGGTGGAAGGAGGAATTTTGTTGACACAGCTGAACTAGTTGGGCTTTGCATGCCACTCTGAAGAACTCCTTGACTGATGACCTGGTCAACTACAGTGAGCAAGATATGACTCCAACCACTGAGACGTTTTCCCTGTGTTCCCAATTGACTTCAATTTATCAAGGAGCCCTGATGCCTCACTTGGTTTTAAGGATTCGCTTTCTTTGTCACAACTACATTGAAACATACAGAGAAATATGTCGTTTGAGTCAATGACCGACGCAGTCCGAGGATTGCGCTGGGACAGCCCACAAGTGTCGCCACACTTAAGGCGCCAACATAGCAAGCCCACAACTCATGAACCCTAACCGTATGTCTTTTTGGAAGGTGGGAGGAAACCGGAACACCCGGGGCAAAGCCCATTCAGTCAGAGGGAGAATATATAATTTCCTTATAGACAGCGGCAGGAATCAAACCCCAGTCATGCTGGTGCAGTAAAGCGTTACATTAGCCGCTATGCAACCGTGCTGGTTAAATGTTGCCTTGATGTCAAAAGCAATCACTTTGATCGCACCTCTGGAATCTAGCTCTTTGATTCATATTTGGACCAAGCTGTGATAAGGTGTCCCTGGCAGAACTCCAACTGGGCATATAAGTGAGCACTTGCTGCCGGACTGCATTGTCAGTCACACGTTTCGCTACTTGCTGATGACTGAGAGCAGATCGACTTCAGCTAAATCGTATCCTTCCTATAGTACGGGGACACAAAGTACGGTCTCACTAACATCTCGTAAACCGGAACACAATTTCCCAACTCTTGCATGCAGTGGCACAACTGATGAAACCAAGCGTGCGATACACTTCTTCACGATCTTGTCTGCCTGCAACACCACTTTCTGGGAACCATGTATCTACATCCCAAGGTCTCACTGTTCCACAATACTCTTCAGGGCCCTGTCCATTAAGGATGTTTCACCCTTATTTTTATGAGTCACAGATGTTGAGGATGGAAATATACTCAGTGCTTCCTCTTCCCATTAGCTGTTTAATTACCCCCAACCATGACCACAGAGCTTCAATCTGATCCATTGATCGGGAGATTGCTTCACTGTTTATTGCATCCCGCTTGTTTTCACTGTCAGCACACATGTGATCCTGTGTTGCAACTTTATTGGCCTGGCAATTCATTTTCACAAATGCCTGAGTGTCCTTCTTGTAAGCCTCTTTGAAAACAGGATGATTCCCTGGCTTGCCAGTCATGGCACGGTGGGGGGGGGGGGGGGAATCCTGCTCCTACACCTCCTTCCTCACCAGAATTCAGGCCCCAAACTGTTCCTCCAGGGGAGGCGACACTTTACCTGTGAGTCTGTCAGGGTTATCTATTGTATCCGGAGCTCCTGGGGTGCCCCCTCTACATCGGTGAGACCCAACGTAGACTGGGGGACCACTTTGTTGAGCACCTTCACTCTGTCTGCCAAAAAAAAGGCAGGATTTCCCAGGTGGTCACTCATTTTAATTCTATTTCCCATTCCCTGTCCAAACACGTCGGTCCATGGCTTCCTCTGCGGTCAGAATGAGACAACTCTCAGTTTGGAGGAGCAATATCTGGGTTGCCTCCAACTTGATGGCATGTACATCAATTACATTAATCTGGTAATTTCTCCCTCACCCCTTCTCTCTTCTTCCATTCCTCATTCTGACCCCTTCTCTTCTCCTCACCTGCTCTTCTGGTGCCCCTCCTCCTTCCCTTACTCCCATGGTTCACTGTCTTCTCCTATCAGATTCTTTCTTCTTCAGTCTTTTACCTCTTCCACTATTGCCTCCCAACCTCTCACTTCATACCCCCCTCCCTCACCCATCCAGCTTACCCCTCATCTTGTACTCTTTCCCCTCCCCCACCATATTCTGGCCTCTTCCCCCACCTCTCCAGCTCTGATGAAGGGTCTTGGCTCAAAACATCGACTGTTTATTCCTCTCCATAGATGCTGCCTGACCTGCTGAGTTTCTCCAGCATTTTGTTAGGGGAGATGCCAGACCTTACAGATTGTGGTCCTGTACCTTGGTGTTACTGGTCTAATGTTTGATGGACCAGATTACCTCCTTGCATGCTGAAGTTATTCAGTGACTATAAAGATTGAAAAGGTCAGGACATCCGGGCCCAAGGCGAGGGACGGACCAGTTCAGCTCGCGGCTCGGCTCTGCGCTGAACTAGGGGTCTGGGGACGGAGTCTCTGTGCACTGCAGTTCAGAATGCTTGCGTTTATCATTTGCATGATTTGTCTTTTTTCTCTGCACATTGAGTGTTTGATGGTCTTCTTTTTTATGGGTTCTATTGGGTTTCTTTGTTTCGTGGCTGCTTGTAAGTTGTATATAATGTGCACATACTTTGATAAAAATGCACTTTGAACTTTGAAACTCCAAGCTTATGGCATAAGGTGTTAAGGTTCAGTTTTCAAGCCTGGCCAAAACCTGACAGCAATGTAGCTGGTATTCACAAGCAGTATAGCTGAGAATAGCCAATAAAAAACAACTTTGTTGGAAAATGCATTAACTACTCACCATCCTGACAACGATAATCCTAGATTGAAAAAGAAATTTAATGGTTACTTGGTTGATGGAAATATTCAAGGAGCCAGGTGTACCGATGAACTTCATGACCTTTTCTTCAAAGCGAGGAAAATGTAGTGACCCTCAGCTCGCCAACTGGATTCCAAGCTCCCAAATTTTCACTACAGATTCAGACTAAATATATCATCCATTCAATAATCTGGTTTCCATAATTTTGCCCACTTTATGGGTTATGCAAACCTCCAGCTAAATACTAACCGTTTTGCATTTATACTAAAAGTAAATCAAGTTTTTGTTTCTCTTAGCCTCTTGCAATAGGTGAGAATAAAAAATGATCTGTCGAGTAATATGGCACAGTTTTCCCTAAAGGCATGTTTATGATGATTTTTTTTTCAAGAAAATGAATGTAAAATGTAGCAGCCCATTTGCTCACATTATTATGTGGAGATTTGGAAGATTCTGCATATTTAGGTACATTGAATAGGCCTGCATCTAAGAATGCAGATAAGAATAAAGGTCAGTCAATCATTTAAACACATTCTTTTTATATCCGTGTGCTATCAACTCATCACCAAAAGTCTTGTCGTAGATTAGAAAAGTTGTTTAAAAAAAGATTCAGACAAACACTCAGATTTATGTCTGGAAGGACAGAACTTAAAGCAAAGGAAGTTATGGTATAAAAACTTGATCAAACTGTGCTTAAATTGCTGACACAGTTCTATTTATCACATTATGGAAAGGATAATGAGACATCAAAGGGAGTGCAGAGAGGATTTGCAAAGATTATACCAAAAAGGTGAGGACAAGTTTATCAGGGACGGAGGAAGTGATTTGAGTACCTCTTCTCTTGAGAAAAGAAGGCTGATGAGTGAACTATTACTGGGACTGCTTGTGCCAATACGAGAGACTGGATAGTCTGGGACTTTTCTCCCAGGAGCGTAGGAGACTGTGGGGTGACCTTACAGAAGTTAATAAAATTATGAAGGGCATAGATAAAGCTATGGTCACAGTCTTTTCCAAGGATGGAGGAATATGAAACTAGAGTGTGCAGATTTAAAGTGTGAAGTGTAAGGTTTAGAAGGAGGCTAAGGGGCAATGGTTTTACATAGAGATTGGTGTGTTTGGACAGGTACATGGATAGGAAAGGCTTAAAGAGATATGGGTCAAATACAGGGAAATAGAACTAGCTAAAGTAGATAATTTGGTCAGCGTGAACAATTTGGGCTGTAGAGCCCATGTCTGTGCTGTATGGTAATGGGCAAGGGCTATGCAAGGCCTAATTAGATAGATAGATAGATAGATAGA
The DNA here is from genome assembly GCF_048418815.1 of Hemitrygon akajei. NCBI lineage: Eukaryota > Metazoa > Chordata > Chondrichthyes > Myliobatiformes > Dasyatidae > Hemitrygon > Hemitrygon akajei. The sequence goes on from NC_133141.1 coordinate 41,848,608, forward strand.
TAGATAGATAGATAGATAGATACTTTATTCATCCCCATGGGGAAATTCAACATTTTTTCCAATGTCCCATACACTTGTTGTAGCAAAAACTCATTACATACAATACTTAACTCAGTAATAATATGATATGCATCTAAATCACTAACTCAAAAAGCATTAATAATAGCTTTAAAAAAAAAAAAAAGTTCTTAAGTCCTGGCAGTTGAATTGTAAAGCCTAATTATGCTGTTTCTGTGGCTATGACTCTATAATACATGTGAAAATTTAAAAAAACTGCAGAGTTAATGTTCAAAATTAAAGGCTCTTCATCAGAACAGGGTAGGAAAGAAAACCAAATATCAAGTGTATAGAGGTCTTTAAAACTATGGAAGCTTTTGACAAAGTAGATGCAAATAGAATGGTTCTGCACATGAGGAGCAGTATAACCAAAGAGCACAATAATAAAATAGATAGCAAGGTAATCTAATGGTAATTCAAAGAATGATAATACAGAAAGGCCTAGACAGAGAGGATGTGGAGAAGATGTTTCCTATATGAATGTGAATCTCAGACCAGAGGGCACAGCCTCAGAATACAAGGACACACCTTTAGAATAGAGGAAGAAGTTCTTTAGCCAGAGACTGGTGAATCTGTGGAAATCATTTCCACAGATGGCTGTGGAGGCCAAGTCATTGGGACTATTTAAAGCGGAGGTTGATAGGTTCTTGATTAGTAAGGGTGTCAAAGGTTATATGGAATAGGTAGGAGAATAGTGTTGAAGGGAATAATAAATAAACCACGATGGAATGGCGGAGCAGACTCGATGGGCTGAATGGCCTCATACTGCTCCTGTGTCTTATGGTCAAGAATGTGGAACGCAACAAAACGGGGAGTGCTGAGAAAAACAGTTGTAAAGTAATTAAAGGAAGGTTGGACAACAACATGACAGAGAGGGTAATAGAAGATACGTTAGTATATTTAGATGAAGAAAGGTAAGAGGAAGCTCAAGTGAAGCATTAATACCACATGCACTGGTAGGGCCATTATCCTTCCAGTTTATCTGTTAAGGATTCTGTCCCTGCCAGTTAACCTTCTGGTAAGAAGCATTCCAGAGTTTCTTTATAACCTCTCTTAGAGATAAGCCAAATAAATACCTGGAAAACTTGTTTATTGTTTCATTCTAATAATATTATCATTGCACTTGGGTGAATTTAATTGGGATCCCCATTTCACATGACCATACAAGGTTTCTGTTAAATACAATTGAAATGAGTGGAGTACAAAGCTTCTTAATCGCTAAACTGTAGAGCTCTATTATGAATTATTGGAATTTATCTTTTAAAACGCATCTTAGTTACTGCATTGAATACTTTAAACACTTTGGCACAAAATATTAATGTTTAAATTTCTAAAATACACATAAAAAGGCATTGTCAAAAATATATAGATGCATTGATGTGCTCACTAATGGATTAGAAAATTCGCTCAGATGTGTGTTTTTTTAAATAAATCATGATTGTTCTCTTTAAATTCCTCTTTCAAAATGCATTGTTAATTCTTCATTGGTTAGAATTAGCAACACTTATAAGCCTTGCTATTCAGAATAGGAAACATAGTTTCTCACCTCAGCTATCTTCTGTTGCGTCCATTAAAACCACTCAGTTGTGAAACAGTTAAATATATCTATACAAAATGCCCCCAATTATTCTGATAAAATGTGGTCTGAATCAACACCTAAAAATCGTGGAGATATGTCTGACCTTCTCAACTCCATCAAAATAAAATGCTTTTAGTTCTCCCCACTGTAATAAGATTCACACACAGGAGGTCAAAACCCTTGCTGGGGCTTTGACCCAGCGATTGCTTTTTGCTCTGTGTGGAGCTCACTGAAAACTTCTCTATGGCCGGCACAGTATCAACAATTGCAACAATTAACGCATGGCACTAATTATGAGCAAGACGCTTTGATGATGCTGGAAAGCAGATCTATGGAGGGAAAGATAATTGCCGCAATTCAGTTTGAAATTTGTCCGCTGTGATAATGCTATCCTTAAAAGGGGTATTTAGAGTGTCACTGTGATATTGTGAAGATTTTTTTTTATTATCTGTTGTATTCCTGTGATATTCTTTCACTTGATAGACGACGTGGAGGAGGCTGGAAAGAGTCAAGTCAACCTTTGATGTCATGTTACATCTTTTAGTGAAAAAAGCAACTCAACCTATAACCTATAATTTTTATGGACCTTGTTAATTAAAAATGGGGTAATTGTGGCTCAAAAAATTTAACAAAATGATAATTTAGTCTTAATCTAAGTAGGATTTTGTTACATCTAATCGTCCATGCTGACCATTTGACTCTAGGTTTAAGGTCAGCTTCAACATCTTACACAGATACCTTGTAGTATTTGTGACATATGCTTACTGGAATCAGTGTACCATTCAGATTCAGTCATTTGTTAACACACTCAGCATACTGTGCTGGTTAAAATTGAAGAGCCAAGTCCACGACCTCTACAGCCCCCAACAGAGCAGGCTGCTGTTTTCTGAAATGTCTTAAAGCTATTAAAGCCCGCTGGGAGTCACTTTCAAATTACCAATATTTACTTCCTACCAGTGAAAATTCCAGACTGAAACACACAATTTAGAAGAAATTCTCATGCGACACAAAGTGTTCTATCATTACCTAATGCTCAGAAAGCTAAATATAACCAAGCAGTGCAAATTCTGCTTGGAGACAGGCGGCAGCAGGGCTCGGAAGCTCACCATTATTGTCTCAAGTGGGACTTCAATTATGCACCATGTTGGAAGGCCCTTCTTCCCTCCATCATTAACGGAGGCCCCCTCCCCCCTACTTTGCCCGACACAGTGAACTTTCAGGTTCTCAGTACTCTACTCAGATTTATTCAGGTTCCCAGCACTTGCAGATGAGACCCATATTTAAAAATAACATTTTGGCAGCGCAACTCCTGTTGCTTTTCCAGACCTGCAGAGGGAGAGTGTGTCAGGGATGCTAAACGTTACCAGGATCAGAGGCACACAGATAGCAACTACTTACCATGTCAGATGAAGGCACCAGCACCTGTGAGAAATCAAAAGCTTACTATTACACATTAGTTGATTTATGCATGGTATTGTTTTGGTGGGTAATTCTGCTTTGATGTTTTCTGCCATTATTCTTTAGATAGATGTGATTTAAGAGCACAGTATTGTGAGAGTATGATCTATTGTTTGTGGAACGTTAAGGCAGCAACAGCAGTCATGATGCTGACACTTATACAGCACACTACTTAGGACTATAAACAGAAACAGGAATATGCCGTTCCACTTGGGTGAAATGTTTTAGGGTACTTTTCAGCCCCAAAGATATAACATTGTAAGCAGTGGACTAACTGTTTCATGTAGAATCCTAAGTATTTCAATGAATTGTGATGATCTTTATAGCATTTTTAGACTTCCTGAACCAATTTATTTTTTGAAGCCGAACTCAAACTCTGCTGTATTTGCTACCATGGTTACTTGTTAATGTGGCATAACTTGTGGGGTTACTCTTCACGTCGTGCCAGGAGCCTGATCAGTGCTTTTATGCTTCAAGCCCCGGATCTATTTCTGGGATTAGCTTTATGAATGCAAAATAGACAAGTGCCCTGCTGAATTTGAAGGAGGAAGCAGTAGACTATAATGGAGTAGATTACATTGTACTTCTAGCCTGTTCCATCATTCAACAAGATTGCAACTGATTCTCAACCACATCACCATCCTCCTCAACCATTATTTCTTATGATTCCCTAAGTAACGTACTCTACAACTGAATATCCTGTGTCCTTCATGGTGGGGAATGCCAAAGACTTACAGATCTCTTTACGAAGATTTTTTTTTCCTTTCTTCATCTTCAGCAGCCAGTCCTTTACCCGGGGCAGTGCCTCCGCTCCTAGGCTCAAGTTCAGGGAAAGGGCCTCTCGGCATCCTTCCTGTCAAACCCTCTTACTGACCTGCACTTTACAGCTGTAATGACAGCATCGCATTGTCAAACTAGTAGCAATTTCTCAGCACAATCCTGGTGTAGAGAAAAAAGTGAGGAGACATCTGTCAAAGTTTCAGGCACCTCCACTGAACACTTTGCAAGCTAATTCATGGCAACCAAGGGAAAACAAATGAACCAATGACAAATTGAGTGCCTAGAAACTGGATTGCACAGAGCCATGTGCTGGTGTAGTTTGTTCTGACTTAAAAAAATAAGTGGGAGACTTCATATAAGTTTTTTGTTATTCTGGGATCACAATGCTGTCTGGAAGAAGTTTGTACGTTCTCCCCATGACCATATGGTTTCCTTCGGGCGTTCCAGTTTCTTCCTCCCACATTCTAAAGACGTACGGGTTAGTAAGTTGTGGGCATGCTATGTCGGTGCTGAAAGCACGGCATTATTTGTGGGCTGCCCCCAGCACATTCTTGGACTGCGCTGATTATCACACATTTCACTGTACAGTATGTTTCGATGTTTTAATATGCTGTACGTGACAAATAAAGCTGATCCAAGTTCTTTCCTTTTGCACAGAAGCCACCTATAATCTATTCATGTAGAACAAGCTTTTTCAGCACCTGTGACATAAAGATGCTGAGAATCTGCCTTGGGAAGTCGTAAGAACAGGAGCAGAAAGTGGAAATCAGCTCCTCGAGTCTGGTGTGCTGAGATCATGGCTCCTCCAGCCATGACCTCAACATCACTTTCTCGCTTGCTCTCTATACGCTTTGACTCTTGTGCTTCAAATATCTCAGCCACAATTCCACAAATCTTTCGGATAGAGAATTCTAAGAAGTAGCAATCATCTGAGAGAGGAATTTCTTCCTTGAACCTGTCATAATGGGCAGCTCCTTATCCTATAACTATGCTGTGTAATTCAAGATATCCCCACTTATGGAAAGTAACCTCCCAGCACTCACTTCCAGTAAGACCTCCTCTCCTTCTGTAAAGCTAGAATAAGATAGGCCCAACCTCCTTAGCTTCTCTTCCTATGTATATCATTTCTTAAATATGAAGACAAAAGTACTGCAGGTACAGACTAATCACAGCCCTCTAAAGTTACACCAGAGTGTCCCTATTGTTATACTTCATAGGTCTGTTTATTAGGTTTCCAATTGCTTATGGTATTTGGGTTTCATGCACTCTATTTAAACAATATTTTTTTCCATTCATCCTTTCAAAGTAAAGCCCTCACATTTTCATGGATTTAAACTCCATCTGCTTAATTCTTACCTCTCTCTTTATCTATATCCCTTTGCAAGCTCTTTGTATCCGCCTCACAGATCTTTAACCCACAGTATCATGAGCAAATTTGGTTAGGGTCTAATCAGCTCCTCCATCCATGTTATTAATATGGATTGTTAGTAAGTTATGGAGACAGCATGGACACTATGGCACCCTTTCAATTACTGTTTGCCAGTGCAAAAATGTATTATTTTCCTGTCTTACTATTTTCTGTTAATTGACCAATACATTATCTACGCCCCTTACCCTGTGGCTCTTTTGTAGTAACTGCTTATCTGGCACTGAGGCAAATATTTTCTGGAAATTCAAATATACTTCATCTACTGATTCTCCTTTATCAACCTTGGTTGTTATATCCACAAAGAACTCTACCAAATTTTCAGATATTATTTCTGTTTCATAAAACTCCACTTGATTTTATAAATCCCCTGTGGTTATCTCCTTAATAATGGTCCGGCACTTTTCCTACGTTTGGATATTACGGTATTTTAATTGGCTTAGCTTCCTGCTTTCCACTTTCCTTTGTTCTCAAATTGTAACTTGTAACTTTCAACCTTCTGTCACTTCTCCAGAATCCAGGGAATTTTGGTAGGTTATAACATATCACAATCTCTGCTGCCACTTCCCTCAAGATTCCAAGTCCTCTATAAAGTAGACACTTGTGCGTTGTTCCCAGTCTTCTGTCTCATTAGAGCTACAGTGTGGCCAACAATCCTCAGTAGGATGTCCCAGGATGGATCTACACATCTGCAAACTGGTGGAGAGCTTCAAGCGTAAAATCAGAGAAACAATTCAGACATTCTGTTCCTGTACAAAAAATAGTACAGAGGTCCATGAAACATCGCCAGAAGCCACAAAATGGCTATCCAAACTCAGAAAAAGACTTTATGTTTAAAATAATATCCAAACTTAGGAAAACGCTGGACTTTACATTGCTGCATACATACCAAACTAACACCTGTGGCATCATGTATTATTATTTGGGTGTACTCAGTTTTCATCCAGTAATTGGATGAGATGCTATAACCCAGAAACAATAATTCAAGACATATAATTGATACCTGTCTTTGTGGAACAAAGACGGCTGGATAACAAACTATCGAATACATTACAGCCACCTGGAGAACAGGTAGCGAAGTGGTTACTTCGTTGAACCATCCAGGATTGATGGTACAAGTGGCCTGAAAGTTCACAGAGTCTTTGGGTCACATGGGCACTGCAGCTTCATGAGGGCTAAATGCACGTAATCTATAATCACCTGCACCTCTGCAAATTATGCAGCTCTTTATCACAAGCAATTCTCTTAAGTCTCAGAGTATCTATGCAATGCTCCGCTTGCTTTAGGATTGAAGGGGCAGTTCACTGGAGTTAATGGCTAATGCCATTAGTGGCAGTCCAGAATAAGTCAAAAGCATAAAACCAGAGGGGCACACAGTCAATAACAGTGAACGGTCATCTTTGAATTAATAACACGTTTTGGCTATTTTCACCTTTTCTCAATAAATTCAGTAGGTAATTTTGAGAATAATTTGTTCTCCAATGGGAGGAACTCAACAGATCAGACAGCATCTATGGAGCAGTAGATATTTTGGACCGAGGCTCTTCATCAGGATTGGAAAGGAAGGAAGAAGAAGCTGGGAGGTGATAGATGGAAGAGGTAAAGGACTGAAAAAGAAGGAATCTGATAGGAGAGGAGAGTGGACCATGGGAGAAAGGGAAGGAGGAGGGGCACCAGAGTGAGGTGATGGGCAGGTAAGGAAAAGAGAAGGGGTGGTGGAGAGCCAGACTGGGGAATGGAAAAAGAGAGAAAGGGGACAGAGGAGAAATAATCAAAAGTTAAAGCAATCAATTCTCAGGTTAGATGCTTATCCAGATGGAATATGAGGTGTTGCTGCTCCAACTTGAGAGTGGCCTCATTGAGGCAGTAAAGGAGGCTACAGACCAAATTGTCGGAATGGGAATAGGAAGTAGAATTAAAAAGGTTCTTCTTTTAATGTAACTAATGGCAATGGAAAGTGTCCCTTTTAGCTGAAGGGCATTCAAGCCCTTGGTTGGCGATTAAAGGCAATAACTCAGTAGAAACGTCACCTTTTTGCCAGCTCTATATGCATGTGTATTGTTGGCCACTGAGCTACGTTACTGGAGCCAAAAGTGCAGACATGAATACAACTGGTGGCTGATAATCATGCACATTTTTAACAGCAGTAATCAAGGTGTTGGTTTATTATTGTCACATGTACCAAGATACAGTGAAAAGTTTATCATGCTGCTCATACAGATCAAGTCATTACACAGTGCATTGAGCTAGAACAAGGTAAAACAATAATAATGCAGAATTGAGTGTAAAAGCTACTGAAAACGCGCAGAACCGGTAAAAATAAAGTGCAAGATCATAACGGGGTAGATCATAAGGCCAGGAGTCCATCTTATTGTACAAAAGGTCTGTTCAGGAGTCTGATAATAATGGGATAGAATCTGTCCTTGAGACATGTGGTACATGCTTTCAGACTTCTGCATCTTCTGTGTGATTGGAGAGTGGAGAAGAAACCTTAGATTCCTGCGATGTGCTGAGCCATGTCCACAACTCTCTGCAGTTTCTTGTGGTCACAGGCAGAGCAGTTGCCATAGCAAGCCATTATACATCCAAAGAGCAACCAAGGACAAGGATCCTGAAATCCTTCTGGCTTTTAACCAGAAGTTTCCTAACGGCTATGCGGTAGTTGGAATGGGGCCAGCAAAAAATAGCTAAAAGATAAAAACAGAAAATGCTGGAAACATTCAGCAGGTAAGGCAACATCTCACTGAGTCATACAGAAATACAGTATGGAATCAGGCCCTTTAGCCCATTGAATCTGTGCTAACCATCAACTATCAATTTTACAGCAATACTACATTCTACTTTTTTTAAATCCCCCTATATCCCCAACAGATCCCCCTAGACTTTACCACTCACCTGCACGTTAGGGGCAACTGCAGTGTTCAATTAACAGATCAGCTTGCTTGTCTTTGGGATGTGGGAGGAAACCAGGGCACCCGGACAAAAACCATGCAGTCAAAGGGAGAATGTGCAAACTCCACATACCTGGGTCTCTCACACTGTGAGGCTGTGGCACCAGCACCTTCATCAAAACATTATCAAAACCTTCCAAGTTTTAAAAATCTCCATTAGCTTGTAACTAAGTTATTCTCTCTCCTCCCTGGTTCTTAAGTCAAAAAATTACCTCTATTTTTCCTTCCAGAAATGCTGCCTGATCTGCTGAATGTTTCCAGCATTTTGTTTTATTTCAGATTTCCAGCATCTGTAGATTTCTTTTTAATTGTTAACAACTTAAGGAAATACCCCCGCCCCACACACATTGACACCCATCCCCAGAAATCCCCATCTTTGGTGGGAAAGTATATAATTACTTTTTCTGAAGTTCCTTTGTAATGCTGAAAGTGGTGATGATCTAGGACTCACTGGCTGTAAGCTTGGTGGAAAAGTATTCAAGAAAAGCTTAAAGAGAACTGGGTGAATGCTTGAAGGAAAATAATCTACCTGGTTATGGGGAACAACTGGAGAATGGGATTAAATAGGCTCTTCTAGGAAGGTTGGCATAGATTCAGTGGGCTCCTGCTGTGCCATAACAATTCTATTATTCTACATAAAAATATGCCCATATGCGTACACATATCAAAATAATCATTTTTCTTAATTCAGTGCTAGACACCAGGAGCCTTGTTCAGGGATGCAGGGGACAGGACATGAACATAAATTACATGTACATTAAACAAGAGCCTGCTATTTACTTGCAGATCGTGCATGCTCACGGGGATCAGAAGCAGGATCGGAAGAGAGGACGCGGAGATTTGCCAGGATGCTGCCTGCATGAGAGCATGTCTTTGATGCACCATCAATAACTCTCTGAGACGTGAGGCGAGATATAGGCTTTTATTGACTGGAAGAAAGAACAAGCAGCAATTGACCACCATGCTACATCCTGGAGACTGAGGCCAGGGCTCAGGCCCCAATCGCCTTTGTGGGAGGAGCCACAGGAGCAGTCAGCAGGGGGGGGGGGGGGGGCGTGTCCAGACAGGTATATGTAGTTCACCACTGTCTTATAGGAAAGGTTGAGTGAGCTGAAGCTTTTCTCTTTCTAGTGAAGGAGGGTGAGAGGTGACAAGATGATTGAGTGGACAGCAGTTCTTTTCCCCGGGTAAAACATCGCTTATACGAGGGGGCAATTTTAAGGTACTTGGAGGAAAGCATAGGGAGGGGATGTCAGAGATAGGGTTTTTTTTACACAGAGTGCTGGGTGCCTGGAATGTGCTGTGGTAGAGACACATTAAAGAGACTTTTAGATTGGCACATGGATGAAAGAAAAATGGAGGTTTAGATTGATTTTGGTGTAGTTTAAAAGGACTGCACAACATCAGGACTGAAGGGTGCTGCATTGTTCTATTTTCTAAGGATCATCAGTTTCTCATGCACTGCAGAGTCAATTTTCATCTCCTGTGCAGCTATTTCAGATTGTGGATAGCTGGGGTTCACTTTAGGGAAGAAGGTGAGCCAGAGTTTGGGAGGATCCATGTGCTGAACTGAACATCATTTTCTCTTCCTTCCTCAGCAAATCCCATCTGCCCCTCCCCTTGTCAGAGGTGTTCCCTCAAATGGAAAGTCTCGCACAGCAACTGCGTAATAACAGTGTTACTTTCCAAGTATGTCAAAATGTGTTCCATGAGAGTGGAGAGGTGAGAAGGGACAAGGGAATAATCATTGAACCAGGATTTGTTTAGAAAAAGAAAACAACACACACACAAAGTGGACTCATTCTCATGTGTATTACAATTATCCCTAGAGGAGAACCCAGGTGTATGAGGCAAACACCATTAATTGTTGTCTGCTCCAGTTTAAAGTCACACCCACAAAGTGCCTGATCACCGACCAGTGGAAATAACCATTTAATTGGCACATTAAATTTATTAATGTCTTGAATTTGTGTAAGTAAGTTTGTCAAACCTTCCCTTTCTTTTACACATCAGCTTAATAATGTGAATGCCATATCACACATCACTGTCATGTGAGTGTGACAACAAAAATATTTATCTAAGATAAATATTAACAATTATGGGCTTCATTGTGTCAACATCAAGTTGCATGTAAACACCACAGACGTTTTTTAATTAGTGCTTGAATAAGCTGAAAATTATCAAGACCAAGGGATTGCTGTCCCTGTGTTACAAGGATTGGTGTGGGAAGACAGGGTAAATATTTCACTCACTCAGGGGCTGAATCACGCAGATGGGGAAAGCCCTAGATTGATCAGTGATCAATTCTCAATCATAGCACCATGGGAGGAAAGACCTCCGGTGTGGAAGTTGAGGTAAGGCAAGGTTTAAAGGCAACAGCCAGGCATTCATAGCTTGGGGCAGTTGAAATCAAATGAGACCTTTGAAAGGAGACCACCGGAGGCACCTCTGCTTACTACAGATGAGATAGGCTGGGGTGACTGTGGCAGATGCGTGAGGCTTCTGTAGTGAGACTTCTCTAGAAAGGTCTTCCTCAAACATAGCAACCCTTTATACAACAGGGGGTGCAGGAGACAGATGAGATAGGGAAATAACGGAAAGATGTGAAACACACCCAACAAGTAAGGAACTTGCTTTACTAACTTCAAAATATAGTCTGTTGTCAGATGGAAGTTTTGATTAACTGTAACACCTCTATTGTGAATGGCAATCGATTGTGCAAGTAAGGAATTTAAGTATATACAATTTACCAAATGGTCAATATCTGTAACTAATGAGTTAATTCTGTATAACAATAGCAGTTTTCTATTCAGGTGTCAGAACAGTGTGGGTGACAGGGGCCATGCTGGTCTCCTTGTGCGCAAGTAAAATAAAAAGAATGTTTGAGTTGTAAGAGTGTGTGTCCGTTTCAGGCCCCGTTAGTTTAGTTATTTTATTTATTATCAGTGACAACAGTTAATTGGAGATACCACCAAGTTGGCTAACCCTTGACTTTGTTAAATGAGAGAAAGGAATTCAGCCCCAGTAGCCAATCAGTCCTGAATCCTAGGCTGCTCATTTTTGAGCAAGGAACGGAGTCTGTTGCTGGATCACAAATGTCACCAACACCTTAGTCACTAACATAGGAAAGTTGCAGCGTTGCCATGGTCCAGATCGTGTCCCGCACAAGGTTTACAAGGTCTGGGTGGTGTCCCATTTGAGGTGTTGCCGTAGTCTGGGAGATGTTCTGCATGAGGTGTTGCAGTGGTCTGGGTTGACTCCCGCATAAAGTACAGGAAAATTCAGTAAGTGTGTTGTTAAAAAAAGGAATTCTGAAAAGTGTGTGTCTGCCTGTGTGTCTGTGTGTGTGCATGCACGAATGGTAGTCTGAAAGTTCCTTGTCCTGGACTTCTGAAATTCTCCAGTAGCATGCATGCTTGTACCAGAAAGCATTAAGCGTTTGAGAAGTATATTGTATGAGTGGAAGGGACTAAGTGAGTGTGTGCAGATGTTGTTAGAGAAAGGAAAATGTCAGGAGCCTGTGATTGTTCACTAGAGATGGGAAATGCAAAAGCAGTCAAACGAATCCTGTAAAATGCAGGGAAAGTGAGCAAAAGTTAAAGGAAAAGACACAGAAAGAACTGACAAAGGATAATGCAGTCTATCTCAGAGTTTGAAAGGTAACAATTGGCACCAGAGTCTGATGATGAACCAGATGCTGTACCCCTGCCTTCCCAAGGCACGGTTTCAACAAGGCTCAAACCTCTTGAATCTCAGTGTCAGCCGGTGCCACAGACACAGACGTGTGTTCCCAATTGCACTACAGGAGATGGGAGACAGGGTGGATGAGTGAAATATTGATTTAAATATACCTTGAACTGATCTAGTAGGAGCCCTTAAGAAAATGTTTCCCTCGCACTGTACATTGGCATAGAATGCAGTGTTGGACAGGAGACTGATGTTAATAAATATGTAGAACGCATGTGTAAATGTTTTCAAAAGTATTCTGAATTGCTTCTAGAAGCAGGGATGCATATCTTAGTAAATGCTATTATAAATGAATCACAACCTGGCTTAAAGAAAAGTATGTAGTTACTTGTGTGAGCTGAGAGAGTTAAATAAAATTGCGAATATTTTGCAATATTGCCAAAAGCAATTACAACATCAAAGGGTTAAAGGTGTTAAGTGGAATTGGGACAATACTTGTCTGAGACATTCCGGCTGCTCCACTATAGCCTCTGGATAATACTGTACATTGTTTTAAAGGTATTGCAATAGCTGTTCTGTTTGTTTTATATTTAACCAAATTGACTAGACCACAGTTTGGTTAACTTCTGCTTAAAATTTCACTGTAAACTTCGGTTTTAACATTACCTGCTTTATACACATGTTGCTCATGTGACCCACTTGTAACTGGTAATTCATCTTTTGAACAGCGTAATTGTTTAGATAATGATGTTCTGAACATATAGGTTCTAGTTCTTTGATCCAACAAACATGGAACTGGGATGGTGGACATGGTAGGGGTAAACATGGGGATGTCCGTGAGGGGTATGTTTGTGTTTGCGGACAGCCTGACCACTGGGCTTGAAGATGCCCTCGGGCCAAGGCAACTTTGTTAAGTTTCTGCCTCCACTGTCAGCAGCTCCATAGACTACGCAGTTTAAACAATCCGTTCCAGGACTGTACTTAAGAACTTGTACAGTTTTAATTCTGCCTGTTGTAAACCTGCATGTAATATTTTTTCTTTGATGGTTTTTCCTCCCAGTCTGATACTGGGAAACACTTTAGTGGAAAATCCTGGTGGAAATGTGTTGTGTGCATCTCATACAACAGCTGAGGCGGCCCAGCTACCATCATCCCTTCCGTCCTGCTCAGGCAGCTGAACCTTTTTAACTTCACAAAAGCCCACATCCATGCAGCCAGTGATGCTGTAAAGAATTAGATTGTATCTCATTATACCTTAGGAGTAGCTCCTGACAATGGAGAATTAAGGAACCTACATGGGTTTGTCACCGGAACTTCGATAAAACATGGAGAACTAAATATCAACCTTTTTATGCTTTTAAGTTACTTACTGCAATTGCTGTTATAAACTACGTGGCTCATATTAACAGGAAGGATGAAATAACTAGACAGAAGAAAGGAGCTGACTCCTTTGCCAAGGCAGCAACAGCAGAGCTTTATGGCCACGTAGCACTCCTGTGTGACCAGGCAGCCAATGCTTTCCAAATTGTTCTGATGGACCAGTGTGTGTCAGAAGCTGAAAGAACTTTATGGACTAAAGCACACTATGTGCTAAACTACAGTATAGAGGAGGCTGGGTGCAATTGAAAATGAGCGATCCTCGGCCATAGCAAGAAAAGTAGCAGCAACTGTATGATCTGCCAGAGACCTGATCCCGAAGGACTCTGCCGGTATCTGCCAATGCTGAGCCCTCCCTTTGGAGGTTACTTGTGCATCTCCAATGGACTTTATGCAGCTACTGAAATGTATGGGTTGTGATTACGCACTTGTTATTTTGTTCTTTACCTCCATGGGTAAAAGTTTATCCAACTCAGAGAAATGATGCCGTAACTGTTGATAATTTTTATTACGAGAATTTATTCCTAGGTTTGGGATCCCCAAGACAATCTCAAGTGATATCGGTCCTCACTTTACAGGTAAAGTCATATGAGTTGACGAAAGCCTCACTTCACCTGCCCTTACCACCCTCAGTCTTACGGGGCAGCTGAAAGACAGAACGGGGGCCTGAAGTGCAGTTAACTAAACTGCACAACTAAACCAAGCTCAAATGACCAGAGCTGCTTCCACTGGCCCTCAGGACAAAGCGCTGCACTCTGAAATGCATAACAGGCCTCTCTCCACATGAGATAGTTTTGGAATGTCCTGTGCTCTTACCAGCCACCCCTCCCTCTTTAATTAAACTGATGGACGCTCACATTATGAGTGAAAGCACGTTGCATTATTGTGTAGCACTAACATAAGCTCTTAACGTTTCAATCAACAGGTATTTGATGCTCAACAGATCATGCTTGCTGCAGAGTGTCAGACCCACCACGAGTGAGAGCCTACTGACAAGAGAACTGTCTGCAGCCCCTCTGGGAAGGCCCGTTCCAAGTATTATTGATTACATAAACTGTTTTAAAGGTCAAAGTAAAGCCAACGTGGAGACACGCCTCACATGTAGACATTAATGCCACCGGAGAGGAACAGATGGCCAGAAGAACTTTTATGATAAGGACTGATGGACTGAACTCTTGATCTTTGCTATTTACCACCTTAAGTAATCACTATGCATTATAAATTTGGGGTAATGTGGACATCTATTTTCCACCTAAATGCAGAAGTATCTCACACACCACTACCGTTCACACTTTTCTTCCCCTTACTAATGAATATGTGTCACATACTAATTGGTCAGGTTATTGTGTCTGCTCAAGAGAGGGCCTACACATTCAGAAGGTGGTTTGACAATGTGATTCTACCCCTGAACCGTAATGAATTTGATTTTGTGGCGTACTTTGTTAGCAAAATTAGAACTGTAAAGGGAGCCACGGGACTGCACTCTCCATAGGAATGACTCGCCAATGCAACTGTTTTGAGGGATGGTATCAACCTACAGTTGCATAAGCACTTTCCCTCCACCCCCACCACCGCTCCAAAGTTGCTTCATGAGGTGAGGAGCGAAGTATGTTACTGTATCCATCAAGGGATGGGACTAGACTGGGGTAACAGTACATGCCATGTGTATACTACTGGTGACCAGCTGATTCCCATTAACAATACTTACTGGGTACATGGTTGTCAGCCCTAACACTGGCTGACAGGGCCCCCCTTCTGAAATGGGATCTTTCACCTGAACCAAAGGGGTTGTTGTTATCTGGACTATGTAGTACCATAGATGTACCGCCTGCCCTCTCTCTCTCTCTCTCCTTCTCTACCTACAGCGTACTGTGTGGGGCTGGCATCAAAGTACCATGGAGACTGAGTGTTTCTGTATTGTAGTGTTCCTGTTCTGGGAACCTGCCAGGCTGGCTCATAAAAGCATTAACATGGCCTCAGCAATGCTGGAGAAACTGGCTACTAACACAGCCTCTTAATGCTACATGATACGAGCCAGGCCATCAATGACACTGCTGCTGAAATGCTGGCTTTTCAAAATCAACCACCACTAGACTTTCTGTTGTCTAAAACAAGTGGTTTCTTGTGCCATTATTAGCCAAGAGTGTTACCCGTATGTTCCTGATGTCAACAGCCAATTATCCCTGATGAAACTGTCATGGAGCTTCAGAGACCCTGCACTGTTGAAATTCAGGAAAATTTATGTTGTCCTGCAAACGACAAAGAGAAGGGAGTGTGGAAGTTACAGTAAGGATTAAAGACAGCATCCAAAGAAGAATGACTGGGGTGATGTGCAGTCAAACCCAAACAAGGGGGAATCTTTTGAAATGAGACTGCTGGAGTCAATCTTGCCCATTGCAGACAGATAAGTGAGAATGACTGTGGCAGTGTGTAATCAAACTAGAAGAACACAGCTTCCCTTTATACGTGTACAGTAGGGGTGCTGGAGATAGGAATAATGGAAGGATGTGAAATATACCCAAAGACTAAGGGACAATTACTTTACTAACTTCAAAATATCATCGGTTGTCAGCTTGACATTCTGATTGACTTTTAACACCTCAATTGTGTATGGCGATTGATCTTGCAAATAAGGAATTCAAACATATACAACTTACCAGATAGGCAATATCCGTAACTGATAAGCCAATTCTGTTCTATTCAGATGTCAGAATGGTGTGGGTGGCCATGCTGTTCTCCTTGTACACAAGTAAAGTAAAAGAAATGCTTGAGTAGTAAGAGTGTGTTCTGGGCTAAGTTAGTTTCGATATTTATTTTATTTTATGATTGACGACGACAGTTCGAAAACTCCAGACATGCTTCACAGTCCATGCTCAGTGATCCACAGCACTACGGGAGGAAACACAACCAGCTTCAGACCGTGGTTCATGCTGGAGGTCCCCCCTCTGAAGTTTCAGCCCCTGCGACTGTACAAGCTGCCACCACAAGACAATTACAGGGGCAGATCCAGCTGCAATACACTGCTAGCCTGCCTAAAAGTTACCCAACCAGCTGAGAATGCTGGTGGTCTGGATATACATAGCAAAATTAGATCTAATTGCCTTATAATTCCTGACAATTGAATCTTCTCCTCACATCTACAATTCCTCATTTCCTTGGACCGATTGCAAAATGTTAAGTCCTCTTGTTCTCTCTAGTCTCTGTCCTCTTGGGAACCACACATTAGTTCCATGGAATTATTTGCTCCTATTTTGTATTTTATCTCAGCCTTACTAAAATCCCTCTGTAATTATCATCCTCTTCTGCTAATGCACTTTTTATATAGACTATTAATTACACATTCATTTCAGTCTTAGTTCAGTTGTTCAACACCCATTCCTGGTAATTAATAATCCCCAGCAACAGCCTTCCATTTGGCTCAGAACATTTGAAGTAATATTTTCTGTAGCTTTCTTTGTTAACTACACTTTCACCTTCATTTTAAATTTCTCTTTCACTTATTTTGACTAATTGGTAATAATTCAGGATAAGGTACAAGCTGCCTGCTTCCATTGCATTATTATTTTTCATGCTTTGGCCTGTAAAATAAGTGCAAGCAGTGCAAAGGAGCAGCGGGGGAAATGACTGTAATTTTCACATCCATACTTTTGGGGGGGGGGTGTCACTGAATAGTGATCAGAGGCTGTTTATTTTTTCCCCTTCATTTCCCATGTTATTGAGATTAATTATAATCCATTATCACCACGTTGGCACTGAATATGGGACCTCCTCATTTGCTGGGCTCAGAGCCATAACAGATGGTGTAGTTACTCATTGAGCCACACTTCCCATCTAACGTCTGTATTCTACTAGATCTTCCATCCAATTATATCCACTGCTGTTGATATTGAAAATTTGAAATCAAAATAGAAGATACTTAAAATGTACAGCAAGTCAGGAAGCAATTGAGGAGGATAAACCAATGTTCAGGCTTTAGCTTAAAGTCCTTTCTTCAGAAATAATGAAATGTTATTGGCCTGAAATAGATTCTGTTCATTGCAACTACCCATTCTTCAGTAACTTGTTGTGAATTCTTGATTACAATCTCTTTATGCTGCTTCTTATATTGACAGAAAAACACTTCATTTTTCTGCTTGTTGACTTCTATTTTGAATATTGCATAAGTTTTATCACAACTGCAAGGTTGTCTCTTACAACTTCATATTGAACCTTCTCAATGTGCATCTAGTTTAATATTTTTGGATAGACACTTGAGAGAAACAGACTTGCAAAGTTACACAGACAGAGCTGAAAATATGGATGGATTTCATTACTCTACAGAAGGCTAACAAGGACTCAATGAACCAAGTGACTTTCTTCTATGCTATGATGGAAGTATGAATTTATGACTTAAATTAAACTCAGAATAATGAATAAGAACAACACAGTGGGCAATTCTAGTTATCAGTATTCTTTCCTGATAACTCCTTGCAAATAATCATCTTATTCCTCTTTGAAGGCTATATTTAAATATATATCAGTCATCAAGAATTGCCATTCATTCTTGACCCCTTACCAGGAAAAACTGTTTTTCCTTGCTCATCAATCATATGAAACCTCTACCCTCTAATTATTGATCCTTCAGCTATTGGAAACATTCTTTATATCTTCTCTTCTTAAAATCTCAATTACACACGATTGATAATTAGCAGTTTCCTAAATTCAACTCCATTTTAACTTACTTTTTCTGCTTAATCTCCAAGGCTCTAATTAAAACCAGGTGTTCACTTTATTTTGCAACACCTGCAGCAAGATTGTGTTATCTACTGTATATTACAACTTACTAACACAATAAGTCCCTGTTCTTCCTCACACTGGGTGCTTTAAAATTATCCTATTGAAATTCAATCTTTTACCAAAGTTCCTAAAATGGAGACGTCTTTTTCCTGCCATCATTCATTTTATAATACCTATGTCAGAATGTTGTTTATTAACTACAGCTCAGTGTTTAACACAATAATTCCTACAGTTCTGAACTAAAAGATCCTGAACCTGGGCATCTGTACTTGTCTCAGCAACTGGATCCATGACTTCCTAACCGGAAGACCACAATCTATGAGGATCGGAAATAATATCTTCACCTCTCTGACGATCAACACTGGTGCACCACAGGATGTGTGCTTAGCCCACTGCTCTACTCTCTCTACACCCATGATTGTGTGGCTAGGCACAGCTCAAAATGCCATCTATAAATTTGCTGATGATGCAACTATTGTTGGCAGAAGTTCAGATGGTGACGAGAGGGCGTACAGGAGCAAGATATATCAGCTTGTTGAGTGGTGTTGCATCAACAACTTGCGCTCAACATCAGTAAGACCAAAGAATTGATTGTGGACTTCAGAAAGGGTAAGATGAGGGAACACGCACCAGTCCTCAGAGAGGGGTCAGAAGTGGAGAGAGTGAACAATTTCAAGTTCCTGGGTGTCAACATCTCTGAGGATCTAGCCTGGAGCAAACATATTGATGCAGCAACAAAGAAGGCACAACAGCAGCTAAATTTTATTAGGAGTTTGAGGAAATTTGGTTTGTCAAGTAAAACTCTTGCAAATTTCTATAGAAGTACCATGGTGAGCTATAACTGACTGCATCACCAACTGGCATGGGATTGGGGGGGAGGGGAGCTTCTGCACAGGATCAAAATAAGCTACAGAGAGTTATGAACTTAGTTAGCTCCATTATGGGCACTGGTCTCCATAGTATCCAGGACATATTTAAGGAGAGATGCCTTAACAAGGAGGTGTCCATCATTAAGGACCTACATCACCCAGGACATGCCCTCTTCTCACTGTTACCATCAGGGAAGAGGTACAGAAGCCTGAAGGCACACACTCAGCAATTCAGGAACAGCTTCTTCCCCTCTGCCATCCAATTCCTAAATGGACTTTGAACTCATGAACACTATCTCACTACTTTTGTTTTCTATTTTTGCACTACTTATTTAACTTAACTATTTAATATATAGACTTACTGTAATTCAGTTATTTTCTATTATGTATTTCGTTGTTCTGCTGCCACAAAGACAACAAATTTCACGACATATGCCAATGATATTAAACCTGATTCAGATTCAAACTCGGTGTCACTCAATCATTGCTTTATTATTTGCACGCTCTTAATTTGCTCTTTTCAGCACTGACAAGATCTATAACATTTTACCATTTGTGTTTCTTTCACAGAAATGGAAATCATATCTCTTGGCGCATTCTGCAAGGAGCTACACACCTCTGGATAACCTCTGCCGTTTCCTTAATAGAATCTGAACAGTGGACTCATCTTACTGTAACCTCAGCACAGATTGATTGCCAAGCTGCATCAGAAACGGCATCAAAATTGAGTTTTAACTATTTTTGGTGTGCTAAGCTGCTATTCTGTGAAGATCTAATATTGAATTGTGACCCTTGCAAAAAAAATACTGGAAAATTGGTCATAAAGAACCTTGAAATGGTGTTATTTGATTTACTACCAGAGGCATCCGCTAAAGCAGACCCTTAAAGGCACACTCTCCTTTGCAACTGGAAGTGGGTGAGAGGGAGCCTGCAGGGCATTGGGAGAGAATTCCAGTATTACTCAAAGATACAAAAGTCTTTATCAAGGAGATAAATATGAGGAGAGAAGAGGGAAGTTTGTGTGCTAAGGTAGCCATAGTCACTTTAAGAACAGCCTAACAGGAAGTGACTCCATTTGTCTCCATTATGTGTGAAAATCACCACACAATAGAGCAATGCAAAAATAAATTTCCTATCCTCAAAAGATACATCAGGGTCCATCAAGAAAAGGACTGTGCCTGCTGTTCGGAGTTTTCCCTCAGGTGGGTGGGTCGAAATGGCAGGAAGTGACAGAGAAGACAGACGTGGGAAACAGGAAGTGGTATTGGGTGTTAAGAGTTGTACAGAGGAAGGTGAATGGCAGGTTTCTGGGAAATGGAAAAATAATTATCTGATTGAGGATTGCAGTGGCTTATCGTCCAGTGACGAAGGCAGTAGACAGGATTTAAATAAAAGACGGAAGGAGAAGCTTAAGGTATTGCTTAGCTTTGAACGTGGACCTGTTTCTGATTTCAATCCAATTAGATGAACTAAGAATTTGAATAAAGCATTAGCAGATATTGTGGGCACAAAATCTTTAAAAGATGGGACACTTTTAGTGTTTTGTAAAGGTAGTAAGCGACATAAGCAACATTTGGGATTAAAAGCTGTGTGAGGAATGAAAGTAACACAATGGAATTACATTAAATGACAGTGGAGTAATCACAGAAGTGCCTCTAAGTGTATCCATGGACCAAGTTAAAAGTAGTTTAGTTGGGGGGTAGTTGTGGATGTTAAACATTTAAAAGGTCTTCATGGTGAAGTAAGAACAGATAACATACTGGTGGATTGAAGTTATTAATGATGCTTTACAATGAGGGGGTAAATAATATTTAGGCATCAAAGGATTGTTAATGTTTTTTCTTTTCCTTATTTCGTCTTTTCTTTTTTTCCCTACAATGAAGTGCTCAAAGTTTGTTAGCTAACGATCAGTGAAGGGTTGTTAATGGTTTTGTTCTTTCTTTTTCATTCTCTTTTCTTCTTTAAAATCCTACAGTGGAATGAAAGAAGTTTGTTAGCAAATGGTCAGGGAATTTTAATGCTCATAGTACTATGTGGGGTTGTACTGACACAAATGTGAAAGGGATGGCGGTGGAAGAATTTTTGGAAAAGTATTTGGTGTGCTTGAATGATGCTCAGTGGGTGGCGGTACTGCACCTTACATCAGTCTGCCAACCGCCATTAAACATTACTTGAAGAAGAAGATATGCCAGGATTAACCGCAAGATGTTAAAAACAGTTGTACCAAACCATTTCAATACCTGGATCAGGGATTCCTTCACCAATGAGTTATCAAGAAGAATTGCAAAGTGGAACCTGAGGGCTCCTGATTTTACTGCAACTGCTACACAATTGTCATTGTGTGGAGCTATGAGTTGCTATCTGTGTTGGTACCAGCAGAAGCAGGCATTGCATGAACAATAACATCACGAGGAGTACATCAAATTCCATGTAAAGGTCAGGCAAGCTAGCACAGATTGCAAACACAAATGACTTGCCAATTTTATGACTGATGTGATTTCACCGAGAAATGATCTCTAACACAATTTATAAGATGGAATTTGATCGTTTGGTGCTGAATTTATTAAGCAATAAGTCGTCCAAATTCTAGGCAATTGTGACTATACAGGATCTGTAAATTCCACTTTCATCTTGATCTCAGTGAAACCTACCAGATACAGAAAGCCCTAGGTAGTGTGGACATAGAGAGGAAGTTTCCATTATGAAGGAAGAGCAGTAGATGTAGTGTATATGGATTATAGCAAGGCATTTGATAAGGTACACCATGCAAGGCTTACTAAGAAAGTAAGGAGGCATGGGATCCAAGGAGACATTGCTTTGTGGATCCAGAACTGGCTTGCCCACAGAAGGCAAAGAGTGGTTGTAGACGGGTCATATTCTGCATGGAGGTCGGTCACCAGTGGAGTGCCTCAGGGATCTGTTCTGGGACCCTTACTCTTCGTGATTTTTATAAATGACCTGGATGAGGAAGTGGAGGGATGGGTTAGTAAGTTTGCTGATGACGCAAAGGTCAGAGGTGTTGTGGATAGTGTGAAGGGCTGTCAGAGGTTACAGCGGGACATTGATAGGATGCAAAACTGGGCTGAGAAGTGGCAGATGGAGTTCAACCCAGATAAGTGTGAAGTGGTTCATTTTGGTAGGTCAAATATGATGATAGAATATAGTATTAATGGTAAGATTCTTGGCAGTGTGGAGGATCAGAGGGATCCTGGGGTCTGAGTCCATAGGACATGCAAAGCAACTGCGCAAGTTGACTCTGTGGTTAAGAAGGCATACGGTGCATTGACCTTCATCAATCGTGGAATTGAATTTATGAGCTGAGAAGTAATGTTGCAGCTATATAAGACCCTGGTCAGACCCCACTTGGAGTACTGTGCTCAGTTCTGGTCGCCTCACTACAGGAAGGATGTGGAAACCATAGAAAGGGTGCAGAGGAGATTTACAAGGATGTTGCCTGGATTGGGGAGCATGCCTTATGAGAATAGGTTGAGTGAACTCGGCCTTTTCTCCTTGGAGTGACGGAGGATGAGAGGTGACCTGATAGAGGTGTACAAGATGATGAGAGGCATTGATCATGTGGATAGTCAGAGGCTTTTTCCCAGGGCTGAAATGGTTGCCACAAGAGGACACAGGTTTAAGGTGCTGGGGAGTAGGTACAGAGGAGATGTCAGGGGTACGTTTTTTACTCAGAGCGTGGTGAGTGCATGGAATGGACTGCCGGCAATGGTCGTAGAGGCAGATGCGATAGGTTCTTTTAAGAGGCTTTTAGATAGGTAAATGGAGCTTAGTAAAATAGAATGCTATAGGTAAGCCTAGTAATTTCTAAGGTAGGGACATGTTCAGCTCAACTTTGGGGGCCGAAAGGCCTGTATTGAGTTGTAGGTTTTCTGTGTTTTTCTATGTTTTCTATTAGAGAGCCCAAGATCTGAGGGATCTCAGAATAAAGGGACGTTACTTTGAATAAGGAAGAATTTCTTCAGCTTGAGTGTGATGAACCTGGACATTAAAAGTACATTGCCAGAGTGGACTGGGTGTATTTAAGGAAAATTTTGTTAATTCTTTGATTGGTAGGCGGGTTAAGGGTTTTCAAGAAAAGATAGGAGAATGGGGTTGAAAAATGATCAGCCGTGATGGAATGCAGAGCAAACTCAATGGCCTGATTCTGCTCCTATATCTTATTGTCTTATGGATACAATGTAATTAGAAATTTATGTTTGGTTGATGAACCTAAACGAGAATTATAGTGTCACCAACTTCCTCAAAAATGGGATGTAAAGTGTTTAGTAGTATTGAATACCAGGGGATCAATACCACAGTGACTGTTTCGTGCTTGTGACCAAGGTAAGTTCATTCTATTTCGTTTTGCCATTGTGTCCCACAGCCTTGAAAAAGACAGGCATTTGAATTAGGCTGACCCTCTACTGAGCAAAGTATTTTTCAGCAAAAGAAATCCAATTATGTTATTAAAGGCTGAAATAAATTAAATTTCTCGTTCTAAGAAAGAATTAAAGAGCTTTTACAATACATTGTTTAGTTAGAAGGCAACTCTGTATCTATTGATGAGCAAAACATAATAGGAAGTACAGTCAGTTCTGATTCAAATAATAACTAGTTCTGACAGTAAACAACTGATCTGACATGTCACATTTACTGTATTTTCTTACTAATTGTAGCTTCTGTTCATTTTACTGCATATTTATCAAGTTGTTGTCAAGGAAAAAACATGATTTGAGGTAGCAGAGGTGTACACCTGTCTACTGGGTCATTAACGGACCAGTGGCATGGGATATACCTGCACTATTGACCTTAACCTTCCCTGTACTGCTTTGTTGTCAAATTACAGAAAAGTAATTATAACCTTATGAAGAGATAGAAAGTTAAGCTACGCTTTTTTGTAATTTAACATGGTCAGAAGATGTGATCACACTACAACGTTGTAAAAGGTTTCCCTGCAACAGTACAGCAAAAAGAGATTATACAAGTAATAGGAAGATCAATATTGGAGGTTAGACACAAGGGAAAGAAACTTAATTTTTGTTATTCTGATTCTGAATCATGGAAACCTAACATCCAGAATTGACAATTTTGATAGTGGTAAAATAATCAGCATTCATCATCATTATTTTCTGAAACTGAAAACCCTATTATTGGCATCTGCATGAGCAGTTAAATCCTTAATTTACTCATTGCGATATCTTGCTTGACCATAGAATAACCCCAGCACCTTCTGCAGAATTGATCAACAAACAGCAATTTGACATGAATTTTAATTTTTCCCTTATTACAGACTTATTAATGTCAATGCTTGCTTTTTGAGATGCAATGGACATGATTACTGGTGATCATATCTAACAACATTTATGCCTCAATTTCTTTTTTAAAAGATGGCCATTCCCATAGGGTTAATTTTCAGATTTCCATGCTTTAAATTGATTTTGTTATTTAAGCTTTTAACTTAATTCCAGTTATGATGTAACATTTTTCATGTCTGTAAAATATTAAAAAATGTAAAAATAGCATTATTTTTTACTTTCTTCATTGTTGTCAGAGTCAATTTTTCACCTAACTGGCAGCTTAATCAGTTTGATGGCCCCTCTGTTGCAAGAAATCACAGGCCCACTATTAAAAGTACTGAACCTATGTCAGTCTGGGAAAGCCCAATTAGTATTTATGCCACTGTAAGAAATATAACATATTCTTGCTTTCAAATAATATATTATTGTATTTACCATGATAAAAAGTATTTTGCTCAATCATCTTTTTCTTGCATATCAGTATGTAGTGCCAAACCTTTACAACTGAACAGAAAATTCAGCTCAATACTTTGTGTGAATTTGCGATCCTAGTTATAATATGATTTGTTTATTTAGTCCATGGAGTCAGTCACACAGCTTGAAAATAGACCCTTCAGCACATGACCCAACTATAGTAAACCCATTTTATTCTCTCCACATTCCGATCAGTTCTGTCTAGATTCTAGCACTGACTCACACACTAGGGACAATTTACAATTGCCAATTAAGTTCCCAACCTAAAGCTCTTTGGGTTATGGGAAGAAATCAGAGCATCTGGAGGAAACCCATAGAGTCACCGGGAGAACATACGAATTCCACACAGACGGCACCGGAGGTCAGGATTGAACCTGAATCACTCGAGCTCTGAGACAATGGCTCTAACAGCTGAGCCACCATGCTGCCCCAATTGGGTATGTATATGCTCTTCTCATAGGAAAACTCACTTGCCTGAGTCCAAAGATTTTGGGTGCAAAGTGACTGAGCCATCACTTAAGAACATTGTGGTATCCCAGTATTGAGCACTGGTAAGCTTCTTACATCATCAGTATAAAGAC